>NC_058084.1:43582040-44782040 GCF_014858855.1 Bufo gargarizans
CCGATAGGGCTATAATGACAAGCTGGCATTCAAGGACAGTGACTGGTCGTACAACGTCTCTTTAGCCCCATCAATCCCTATATGAGAGACAAATGTGCTAAGTGATGCAGTGCACCATAACAGGCCCCTACCCGGCAAGGTAGAAACCGCTATGCACACAATCAACCAGTCACCTGCAGAATATATAAAAGGATAGTGTCCAGAACCATCTGTAAGTACAGTGATGGACCACTAATTCCCAAAATTATGTTAGTAATGGGGTAGTTGTGGGGTGTCAACGAAAAATATAATTCTTAATAAAGCCCTTAGTGTACTGGTGAGGAACAACTCAATCATTAGAGATCCTCTAAATAAAAACATATCATGCCAATATCATGATACAGTAATGTGAATGGAATTAACTGCTTTGTGTGGCAGGACACAGTCATAAAAAATGAAATTAGGAAAATTATGAAAACAAATCAGAAAAGGTAAAATTACAGTTGCAAGAAAAAGTATGTGAACCCTTTGGAATTATATGGATTTCTGCACAAATTGTTCATAAAATGTGATCTGATCTTCATCTAAGTCACAACAATAGACAATCACAGTCTGCTTAAACTAATAACACACAAAGAATTAAATGTTACCATGTTCTTATTGAGCACACCATGTAAACATTCTCAGTGCAGGTGGAAAAAGTATGTGAACCCCTAGACTAATGACATCTCCCAGGGTGAGATGTCAGCCAACTGGAGTCCAATCAATGAGATGAGATTGGAGGTGTTGGTTACAGCTGCCCTGTCGATTGGAACGCTATATTTCTGTTAAAACTGTTACTTTATTAATCAGAAAACAAAAAGGGGAAGGGAGACTAACCTATATTAAAATTCTAGGACGCCATCCATTCAGTATAGGGTCGATGAATAGGACCTATAAACCGCACTGCGGTGGATACAGCTATGGATGGGGTCACTAGAAATACCGCAGGCTAGTGCTGTACTGCTGGTTGAAGCATAGGGCCATGGGGCCGTGCTTAATCAATACCACAGAGGTTAGGCACTATGGCGCGGTCGAGGTGCTCTGAACCACTACCAGCTGTTGGATCCCTGGACTAAAATTATTCAAAGACTAATCCAGTGATAGACATCTGCCTGCAGAAGCCGATCTCAATTGAAACCATCCGTTCATGTAAAACGGGTGTCTGAGAATCGGCCCTGCAAACACGAATCAATGGATCTAAGCTACAGCTGGGTGGAACAGGAAAAAACTGAAATGCCGTTGCTCATCTACCTGCAGAGGGCTGAGAACCGCAGACCTCAACTGCAGTGTGAGCGCAATGCAGATACATATGAACATTATTTCATCCCCACACCACACTCGATGCGTTTCGCCATAAGGCTCGTCAGGAGCGTGTATCTGTGGTTATCAGGAGAAATATTCAAAGCTGCTGAGCCTCCGTTACAGAGACTGCAGCTGTAAGTACGAGGTGGCCGAACGCGGCCGCTCAGGTGCACAGAATATGAGGAGAGTCCTCCTCCCCTCTGCTGAGCCACGCCTACAGAACGGCCAATGAGGATACAGGAGGCGCGGCATCGCCGCATCATCCGTCCCACCCCCATTGTGCCGCCCCCTCTATGAGACCGGCCCAGATGAATGTCATAACATTCTACATTGGAATTAGAGTTGATGTATACGGCGACTTATTAGAACGGCGACGTATGTACAGCACCGATCGGGACGCGGATCATACAGTGGTATAGACTACATTATATTTTATTTTATGTTATTTTATTTAATTTTATTTTTGGTACTTCCTACCAGAATAGCCAATACCCCATCTTCCAACCCTCTAATAAGGGACCTAGAGGAAGAGGAGGCAGAGGTAGGAACCCCAGATCACGGGGTGGTTTTTTAGGGAACCAAACTACGAGGTCCTACAGTCTCAGAAACAGCAAGAACCAATAGCACACCACCACAGGATGGGTGCAGCCGGTTATGAGACTGTGGATTCTCTAGGAAAAAATAGGTCCAGGGATAAGTTACAAATTATTAACTTATCTGATAGGTCACTTACGGAGGTAGAATTAGAACTGCTAAGCAAGGGCCTATCATTTGTTCCCACCTGTTCCTTTAGCTCCTTCGAATGGGTCAAGGACTTGACCTTATTCGTAAGGAAACTTAAATGGAAAAAATTCTTTGCTACACATAATCAACAACAATGCAATGAATTGGGTGTGGACATACATGACCTGCCGGATATCCAACTACTGGCATCCCTTTTGGAGGAAGGGAGTAGGGATGTTGGTGAGGGTCCATTTACGGACCTCAAACTGTCCTCTACAAAAAATCCGCCCCTGAGTGATGGTACACCACCTGATATCTTTCTTAAGGTCGTGACAGATCAACTAAGAATGCTCGACACATCCAGGGGGACTGAGCCCAATCTCCGTAAAAGGGAGATTGATGCCCTTATCTCACTGGAACGCGACAACTCCCTTGTCATTAAACCATCGGACAAGGGAGGGAATATTGTCGTAATGAATTGTGATCAGTATAAGATCATGTGTCTGAACATTCTCAGTGACGAATCATGTTACCGCGTGCTGGAATCAAATCCAAATGAGATGTTCAGGAGGCAATTGAAGGACCTCTTGGACACAGCACACGATCATGCCCTTATTAGTAGGTCTGAGTTTGAGTTTTTGTTCCCCAAACATCCCCAGACCCCTTGTTTTTATGGGTTACCCAAGGTGCACAAGGGACTTGCCCCCCTAAAGGGACGTCCCATTGTGTCAGGGACTGGGAGTTTGACACATCCAATCAGTACATACGTGGACAGGATTTTACGACCATTTGCGGTGTCCCTATCCTCGTATGTACGTGATTCTATGGATGTGATAAAAAAATTGGAAGGTATACATCTTGGTGAGAACGTTATGCTGGCCAGCCTGGATGTCGAGGCCTTGTACAGCTCCATACCCCATGATAGGGGGTGTGGAGTTGTGGCCTCATTTCTCAGTCAACGTGGCACCCATTGCTGGCAGCATAACGAGTTTATCCTTGAACTAATGAAATTTATCCTTGAGCACAATTGCTTCATTTTTGATCATCGCATGTACCACCAGCTCAGGGGAGTGGCGATGGGGAGCCCTTGTGCCCCGACCTTCGCCAATCTCTACCTGGGCTGGTGGGAACGTGAAGTTGTGTTCGCGGACAATCAGAGATGGGCTGACCACATTAATTTGTGGTTACGCTTCATCGATGATGTTTTGATTTTATGGTCTGGGAGTGTTGAGGACTTCAATCGGTTTGTTTCAGATCTGAACATAAACACTATGGGATTATTCTTTACATCGGAGATCCAGGAATCTCAAATCAATTTTCTGGATTTGACCATCTTCAGGGACAGGTTGGGCAACATTGGCACACGACTGTTCCGCAAGGAGACTGCGACAAACAGCCTCCTTAGTTGGGACAGCTGCCACCCCTTGCCCCTGAAGAGGGGAATTCCAAAAGGGCAATACCTTCGGGTAAGGCGCAACTGTTCCAGCATGTCGGATTTCAGAACGGCATCCAGCGATCTACGAACCAGATTTAGGAGTAGGGGGTACCCACAACATGTATTAACCAAGGCGTACCAGCATTTGCTGGCACAAAACCGGGATACCCTTCTTACCCCTAGGTCGGGATCGGTTGGAATGGACCAGTTGCGCATTATAGCCACATATGATGAAGCACACAGCACAGTGCGTGAGTTGCTGACAACCTACTGGGGTATTCTTAAATCAGATCCGGACATTGGCGAGATGATAGGCGATGTACCTCTAATTACGTACAGACGTGGACGTAGTTTGAGAGATCGCCTGGTCCACAGCTTCTTTCAGGCCCCGACTACATCTACATGGTTGAGCACTAGTCTCAAAGGGACCTTCCGCTGTGGCAGTTGCGTGGCCTGCCCTGCAATTCAGACTGGCGCCACATTTATCTGTAGCGTCACTGAACAGAGGTTCACTATTAGGTCATTTGTCAATTGCAAAACAAGAGGCCTGGTATATCTGGCCACTTGTGTTTGCGGAAAGCAATATGTGGGTAAAACCACAAGAGAATTCCGTAGAAGAGTAGCAGAACATTTAAATGACATCCGCAAAGGGGCTGATACCCCGATTGCTAGACACATATCAACCATGCACAATGGTGATGTGGATGTCATCAAATTTCAGGCTGTGGAGGTGGTCAGAAGATCGCCAAGAGGAGGCGACTTCGACAGGCGCTTGTTGCAAAAAGAGACACAGTGGATTTACCGCCTGTGTGCGCTCGAGCCCCAGGGATTGAATGAGTATAACTCCTTTGTGTGTTTTCTCTAGATCCCTGGAACTGAAGTGCAACAGGGTAACATTAGGGGTGATGATATACTGCCCACGATCCATGTGTCCTAGTAGGACTGACCACTAATGATCCCATGTTATTAGTTCAGCACAACATGTGATCACCTAGGCCACTGATGGGGCCAGGAGACAGTGGGGGTATGGTAGTATAATCATGGGTTGTGGATTATTTATACCACATCATACCAAACACCGCCCCTGTAATCTATGAAGAGATCGCTATGTACATCAGCCTGATCACAGTATCACCATCCAGTAACAATGCGGCAGGGTCCTCTGTGATCCTGTTGTGCTGTCTTTACAATCACTGATTGATGTCCTCAACAAAATAAAATTAAATAAAATAACATAAAATAAAATATAATGTAGTCTATACCACTGTATGATCCGCGTCCCGATCGGTGCTGTACATACGTCGCCGTTCTAATAAGTCGCCGTATACATCAACTCTAATTCCAATGTAGAATGTTATGACATTCATCTGGGCCGGTCTCATAGAGGGGGCGGCACAATGGGGGTGGGACGGATGATGCGGCGATGCCGCGCCTCCTGTATCCTCATTGGCCGTTCTATAGGCGTGGCTCAGCAGAGGGGAGGAGGACTCTCCTCATATTCTGTGCACCTGAGCGGCCGCGTTCGGCCACCTCGTACTTACAGCTGCAGTCTCTGTAACGGAGGCTCAGCAGCTTTGAATATTTCTCCTGATAACCACAGATACACGCTCCTGACGAGCCTTATGGCGAAACGCGTCGAGTGTGGTGTGGGGATGAAATAATGTTTATATGTATCTGCATTGCGCTCACACTGCAGTTGAGGTCTGCGGTTCTCAGCCCTCTGCAGGTAGATGAGCAACGGCAATTCAGTTTTTTCCTGTTCCACCCAGCTGTAGCTTAGATCCATTGATTCGTGTTTGCAGGGCCGATTCTCAGACACCCGTTTTACATGAACGGATGGTTTCAATTGAGATCGGCTTCTGCAGGCAGATGTCTATCACTGGATTAGTCTTGAATAATTTTAGTCCAGGGATCCAACAGCTGGTAGTGGTTCAGAGCACCTCGACCGCGCCATAGTGCCTAACTTCTGTGGTATTGATTAAGCACGGCCCCATGGCCCTATGCTTCAACCAGCAGTACAGCACTAGCCTGCGGTATTTCTAGTGACCCCATCCATAGCTGTATCCACCGCAGTGCGGTTTATAGGTCCTATTCATCGACCCTATACTGAATGGATGGCGTCCTAGAATTTTAATATAGGTTAGTCTCCCTTCCCCTTTTTGTTTTCTGATTAATAAAGTAACAGTTTTAACAGAAATATAGCGTTCCAATCGACAGTGATTTAATTTTGATAGGTGGAACGTATACCTTATACCAGTTATACCAGTGAAATTTACAGCTGCCCTGCCCTATAAAAAACACACACCAGTTCTGGGTTTGCTTTTCACAAGAAGCATTGCCTCATGTGAATGATGCCTCGCACAAAAGAGCTCTCAGAAGACCAACGATTAAGAATTGTAGACTTGCATGAAGCTGGAAAGGGTTATAAAAGTATCTCCAAAAGCCTTGCTGTTCATCAGTCCACGGTAAGACAAATTGTCTATAAATGGAGAAAGTTCAGCACTGCTGCTACTCTCCCTAGGAGTGGCCGTCCTGTAAAGATGACTGCAAGAGCACAGCACAGACTGCTCAATGAGGTGAAGAAGAATCCTAGAGTGTCAGCTAAAGACTTACAAAAGTCTCTGGCTTATGCTAACATCCTTGTTAGCGAATCTACGATACGTAAAACACTAAACAAGAATGGATTTCATGGGAGGATACCACAGAGGAAGCCACTGCTGTCCAAAAAAATATTGCTGCATGTTTACAGTTTTCACCAGAGCACCTGGATGTTCCACAGCAGTACTGGAAAAATATTCTGTGGACAGATGAAACCAAAATTGAGTTGTTTGGAAGAAACACACAACACTATGTGTGGAGAAAAAGAGGCACAGCACACCAACATCAAAACTTCATCCCAACTGTGAAGTATGGTGGTGGGGGCATCATGGTCTGGGGCTGCTTTGCTGCGTCAGGGCCTGGACGGATTGCTATCATTGACGAAAAAATGAATTCCCAAGTTTATCAAGACATTTTGCAGGAGAACTTAAGGCCATCTGTCCACCAGCTGAAGCTCAACAGAAGATGGGTGTTGCAACAGGACAACGACCCAAAGCATAGAAGTAAATCAACAACAGAATGGCTTAAACAGAAGAAAATACGCCTTCTGGAGTGCCCCAGTCAGAGTCCTGACCTCAACCCAATTGAGATGCTGTGGTATGACCTCAAGAATGCGATTCACACCAGACATCCCAAGAATATTGCTGAACTGAAACAGTTCTGTAAAGAGGAATGGTCAAGAATTACTCCTGACCGTTGTGCACATCTGATCTGCAACTATAGGAAACGTTTGGTTGAAGTTATTGCTGCCAAAGGAGGTTCAACCAGTTATTAAATCTAAGGGTTCACATACTTTTTCCACCTGCACTGTGAATGTTTAATTGGTGTGTTCAATATAAACATTGTAACATTTAATTATTTGTGTGTTATTAGTTTAAGCAGACTGTGATTGTCTATTGTTGTGAATTAGATGAAGATCAGATCACATTTTATGACCAATTTGTGCAGAAATCCATATCATTCCAAAGGGTTCACATACTTTTTCTTTCAACTGTAGTTTCAATGTCTGAAAAAAAAAACATTAGCTCCACAACCCACCCCAAAGGGATCCCTGGAATGTCCACAAACTAAACAGAAAATTAGAATAAACTGACTTCCTAAAAAGACCCCCCCACCCACCCTTTTTGGTATTACATAAAATCGAGAATTAGCAACCGTATGGTGCGTCTCAAAACAGGGGTAATTGCAGAGGCCTGGTTGTGATGGGCAACTGGGTCAGTAAAATCAGATGTCCCTCCTCCTTCCGTGTTTGCTACATACCCGGCATCGTTTCTAAGGATATGTCTTGCTGGCAGTGGCAGGGACAGAGTGAGGGAAGTGGCCTTTTTAGAGCCTTTGAACATTCTCAGATTGAAAGGCTTGCCCAGGTCCGAGGGACTCAAACAGGAGACTCAACCACCTTCTGGAATTCAAGGAAGTTGAGGGTTCCTTTGGCTTTTTTAAATTAAACAAAACTATTGTAGCTAGAAATCTGAATGAGGTAGATTTCTACCTTTTTATACCAGGTAGGGTTGAAGTGCCTGGTCCAAGAGGTCTACACCACCCATAAATTTATTATAATCTGTCACACAGACTGGTTTGTCAGCAGTAGCCCCCCTCTCCCTAACTGCTACTGTGGTGTCTGCGTGCACGGTGGTCAGCATGTAGACATCCTTCCTATCCTTCCACTTCACTGCAAGCAGCTGTTCAATTGCACAGGGCCGGTGCAAGGATTTTTGTCAACACAACGAATCTACACTTTGTCGCCCCCCCCCCCCCATTATTTCACATTTCTGCCCCTCATGATTCATATCCATTTCTTGCCCCCCCCATCATTTCACATTTCTTCCCCTCATGATTCATATCCATTTCTTGCCCCCCCATCCTTTCACATTTCTGCCCCTCATGATTCATATCCATTTCTTGCCCCCCCCCCCATCATTTCACATTTCTGCCCCTCATGATTCATATCTATTTCTTGCCCCCCCCCCATCATTTCACATTTCTGCCCCTCATGATTAATTTCCATTTCTTGTCCCCCGCATGTGCCAATATCATATTGCCATCCTCTCCCCCTGCCCCCTAATGTGCCAGTATCAAGTGCCTCTATCCTCCCCCCTCCATGTGCCAGTATCATGGCGCCAATAGCCCCCTACCCCCCCTACCCCATGGCAGTAAAGTAACAGTCGGGTATTTAAAAAAAATTATATTTACCTCCATGTCAGCGATGCGATGCAGCCTCTAGTGTTGAAGATTTGGCGCTCGTGTTCTTATTTAGCCTGTCTTTCATAAAAGTTTGTAATGGTATTCAAACCCATGACCTTCTGTATTAGAGGCAAAGCACTTACCCACACAGCTATGAAAGCTGTATAGCCAGTTACTGAAAAAAAAATATATAAGACTTCTACTGTAGATAACTTTGATACCTAGGGTACAACCATACACATGACAGCTGCCCCAGCACACTGTGTATGGATATAGCAGAGCTAGGTGTTTTGGGGCAACTGTCATGTGTATGGTTGTACCCTAGGTATCAAAGTTATCTACAATAGAAGTCTTATATTTTTTAAGTCACTTGCCTCTGATGTGAAAGGTCGCGAGTTCGAATCCCAGGAGAAACTTTTCTGAAAGACATGCTAAATGAGATTTAAGTACACCAGGGTTTCGTAGCTCAGAGTGTGTGTTTCTGCGGCTGCTTCCTCAGCCTGTCAGCTGCGTGCCGCTCTGTGAGTGAGTGAGGGCTGCCGGGCTGTTCGGCACACAGGCTCAGTGAGGTAAATGTAAGTTAGCAAGTTAATTGTTTTCCGCCCCGGCGCCGCCCCCCCTTCTCTGCGCCCTCAAGCAGCCGCTTGGGCTGCCTTATGATAGAGCCGGCCCTGCACTTGCAACAGCGAAGGATGTTCCACTCTCCAAACACTTGGACACCAGCGGTTGTGGATATCCCACTCTATTATTATGGACTGTCCCACAAGCCCCTTTGTGTAGAAATGGCACAAATAGATCCCACAGAATTTTTCCCGATTTCCCAATAATTTTGGGGCAGCCTGGGGGGTTTTAGTTGGGAGTCTCTACCCTCATATACAGAAAGACCGCAGGTGTAGCCTGTTGTGCTCTCACGCACCTTATAACATTTTACCCCATATCTGGCTCACTTGGAGGGAATAAACTGACAAAAGTAAAGGCGGCCTTTAAAACTAAAAAGGGATTCATCGACGGATAGATTTTTATCAGGGGTATATAATTTCAAGAATAAATCCCTAAGGAGGGATATAACGGGTCTAAATTTATTTAGGTGGTCATAGGCTGGGTCAGTTCTGGGGGGGACTTGGGAATTGTCCAAAAAATGCATAAACCGCATTAGGGCTTCATAGCGGTTTCCAGACATAACTACTGCAAACACAGGGGTTGAGTGGACAGTACTCGCAGCGCAATGGGACAGTACAGATGGCTTTTTTACAATTCCCATGTTCAGGGTAAACCCCAAAACAAATTTCACTCCAGGGACACTTATGGGGGTCCACCGTCTTAGATAAATAGACGTGGGCTTTTGTACAAAAAATTGTGTGGCGTACAGATTAGTCTGCTGCACAATTAATCCCAGGACTTTATCGTCCACAAATAAATAAATATAAAAATAAGGGGTAAAATTGGTGATGTCCACATTAATTTGGGGAGTAGATAAAAATTGGGGTACTTGGGGGAAAATGATGAGGCAGGAACCCACGTAGTAGAGGGGATGGGACTGCTGGGTAGTGAATGCGATGAGGTGGCGACTTCTACCACCACAGGGCTTTCTGCCTCAGAAGCGGTGTCAGTTTCAGATTTTTTAGAGCATATAAATTCATATGCCTGTTCCGCACTGTATAATCTTCGAGCCATTTTTTGTTACCAAAAAGCTCAGAAAGAAAAAAAAATAATATATATACAGTTGCAAGAAAAAGTATTTGAACCCTTTAGAATGATATGGATTTCTGCATAAATTGGTCATAAAATGTGATCTGATCTTCATCTAAGTCACAACAATAGACAATCACAGTCTGCTTAAACTAATAACACACAAAGAATTAAATGTTACCGTGTTTTTATTGAACACACCATGTAAACATTCACAGTGCAGGTGGAAAAAGTATGTAAACCCTTGGATTTAATAACTTGTTGAACCTCCTTTGGCAGCAATAACTTCAACCAAATGTTTCCTGTAGTTGCAGATCAGACGTGCACAACGGTCAGGAGTAATTCTTGACCATTCCTCTTTACAAAACTGTTTCAGTTCAGCAATATTCTTGGGATGGCTGGTGTGAATCGCTTTCTTGAGGTCATTCCACAGCATCTCAATCGGGTTGAGGCCAGGTCTCTGACTGGGACACTCCAGAAGGCGTATTTTCTTCTGTTTAAGCCATTCTGTTGTTGATTTACTTCTATGCTTTGGGTCGTTGTCCTATTGCAACACCCATCTTCTGTTGAGTTTCAGCTGGTGGACAGATGGCCTTAAGTTCTCCTGCAAAATGTCTTGATAAACTTGGGAATTCATTTTTCCTTCGATGATAGCAATCCATCCAGGCCCTGACACAGCAAAGCAGCCCCAAACCATGATGCCCCCACCACCATATTTCACAGTTGGGATGAGGTTTTGATGTTTGTGTGCTGTGCCTATTTTTCTCCACACATAGTGTTGTGTGTTTCTTCCAAACAACTCAACTTTGGTTTTATCTGTCCACAGAATATTTTGCCAGTACTGCTGTGGAACATCCAGGTGCTCTTGTGCAAACTGTAAACGTGCAGCAATGTTTTTTTGGACAGCAGTGGCTTCCTCTGTGGTATTCTCCCATGAAATCCATTCTTGTTTAGTGTTTTACGTATCGTAGATTCGATAACAGGGATGTTAGCATATGCCAGAGACTATGGTAAGTCTTTAGCTGACACTCTAGGATTCTTCTTCACCTCATTGAGCAGTCTGTGCTGTGCTCTTCCAGTCATCTTTACAGAACGGCCACTCCTAGGGAGAGTAGCAGCAGTGCTGAACTTTCTCCATTTATAGACAATTTGTCTTACCGTGGACTGATGAACAGCAAGGCTTTTGGAGATACTTTTATAACCGTTTCCAGCTTTAGGCAAGTCAACAATTCTTAATTGTAGGTCTTCTGAGAGCTCTTTTGTGCGAGGCATCATTCACATGAGGCAATGCTTCTTGTGAAAAGCAAACCCAGAACTAGTGTGTGTTTTTTTTAGGGCAGGGCAGCTGTAACCAACACCTCCAATCTCATCTCATTGATTGGACTCCAGTTGGCTGACACCTCACTCCATTTAGCTCTTGGAGATGTCATTAGTCTAGGGGTTCACATAGTTTTTACACCTGCACTGTGAATGTTTACATGGTGTGTTCAATAAAAACATGGTAACATTTAATTCTTTGTGTGTTATTAGTTTAAGCAGACTGTGATTGTCTATTGTTGTGACTTAGATGAAGATCAGATCACATTTTATGACCAATTTGAGCAGAAATCCATATCATTCCAAAGGGTTCACATACTTTTTCTTGCAACTGTATATATCCCACCCTAAAAATTCAAAGTAAATGTTCGCTAGCATCAGTAACGGTGCGTCCACTGACTGACAATTATGGACAGACCCTAACAGATGACCACTGACCGACTAACAGATGGACAGTGACAGATGGCCTCTGACCGCCAGTGACAGACCGACGGTGACAGATGGACTCTGACCGCCAGTGACAGATGGACACAGGGTCCCTAATGAAAGTAACTGACCATCTCTAATAGACTCATAATGACAGTAGCCTAATGACGGACGCCCACTGACCACTAGAGGTGTGGAGTGGGCTCGGTATGCATGTTGGTACCTACATTCCCTGGATTTAATGGAGACCATTTTGGCACCAAAAATGACAAAAATTAAGGTGGTCCAGCACCAGCACGCTTTGTGATGGCCACTCCAAAACATTGACTTTGTTTCCTTAAGCCACTTTGTAACCAGTTTGGCAGTATGCATTGTCCATTTGGAAGACCTATTTCGGCCCAAGCTTCAAGTTCCTGGCTGATGTTTTGAGATGTTGCTTCAGTATTTCCACATAATCTTTTTTCCTCATGATGCCATCCATTTTGTGAAGTGCACCAGTCCCTCCTGCAGCAAAACAACCCCACAACATGATCCTACCACCCCCGTGTTTCACAGTTAGGATGGTGTTCTTAGGCTTCCAAGCTTCTCCCTTTTTCCTCCAAACGTAACGATGGTCATTATGGCCAAAAAGTTCAATTTTAGTTTTGTCAGACCACAGGACATGTCTCTAAACATGTAGGTTCCAATACAAAACAAGTAAAATGTAGAGATGAGTGGCACTGCCGTGTGTCTATCCGTTACATATCGAACCCCTCTGACACTCTGTCTATCTTCAAACAGTAATGCGTTTTATATAAAGGGCTGCACTGCTTCAATCTCCATAGAGGGATAGACTTTCCTGCTATGAAAGTCTATCCCTCTATGGAGATTGAAGCAGCGCGGTCCTTCATATAAAACGCATTACTGTGTGAACTTGCCCATATCACTTCAGGACCTGCAGTGCATAGAAGACAGGCAACATATTCTGAGACTTTTTCTTTTCGTTTTTTCTATCTTTAAACAGTATATGTGGTCCTCATCCAATATTCAAAGTGACAACGATAGTTGTGTATAGAGATAAAAGAAGACGGCACTCACCATTGTAGAGTATACGTTCCTTTATTTTTCCATATATTAAAACATCAATCTCATACTCCACTGGATCTAAATACTCAACCAGACTGTATCCCAGCCCTTTATTAAGGACTGCGATACAGTCCGGAGAGAGTTCATAGTCAGTCAAGTTAATCACAATATTATCTTTGATGGCCCCCACACAGTCATGGGGAGCTAGGTCTAACGTCTCCAGGAGACTTGTCGCCTCCTGCAAGTGGATCTTCTGGCTTCTCTTGCCTCTTCGGGTTCTCCCCCGCCTGGTCTTGCCTCTAAAGGGTCATCTCTCTGTGTCTGTTTCGCTGGATCGCCCTCCGAGATAGTGGAATCGGAATCTGTGGTCCAGTAGTTATTTTTCATTTTACGTACTTTTCTGCTGTTTGCATTTGTTCTATTCAAATACTTTTCCATTGTCATAGTCACATTTATCCCATGGGAACTTGTCTTTCTTCCTCTCTTTAATTTATACTTGGTCAAGGACAAGTTTTTTTTATTTAATGTCTTTTCAAAATTGAGGAATTGGGTCTCTGTTAATTTTGTTCTGAGTTCCTCCTTCGCTTTTTTCAGTTCCTCATTCACTGGTTTTATTTTCAAATGCGGTAATTGCTCCTTTTGTAAATGTAACAGTCAAAGTAAGTTTATGTCTTTTGGAGGAGTGTCACATAGGGTATCTCAGTTCATCAAACGTAGAAGTAATTTTATTGTCTACTTTGTATAGTGCCGATGCAGTGCTTTTTTATATAGGGCAGACTATACGACACCTCTTTGAAAGGTTCAGGGAGCATATAACTTCAATCAGAACAGGTAAGGGTTGCCCAAAGCTTATAGAACATGTCCGTACCAAACATGGAGGAGATCTAGGTTGTCTGTCTTTTACGGGAATTGAGTTAGTTCCACGCATGTTTCAAGGCAGGGGACAGGCATTGCACACTTCTACAAAAAGAAGCAAGATGGATAATGAGAACCGTAGCTTTGGGTCCCTCAGGACTTAATGATCGAAATGACTTAAGTGTATTTGTGAAATGTCACAATGTTGCTAAATGTCTTATTTTGTATTTTTTTAGTAATGTAATCAAGGCAAGCGTCTATTTCTGTCATGGCAACTTGACACCGTGATGTACGAAGGTCAGCACATAGGCAGCGCTCTGATGTCAGTGGCCAGAGGAAGCGCAAACTAGCTCGAAACGGCCGTCGCCGCTCTATTTGCTGTGAAACTTTGCAGGTCACTCCAGCCCTGATGTTTTAATATATGGAAAAATAAAGGACCGTATACTCTACAATGGTGAGTGCCATCTTCTTTTATCTGTATACACAACTATCTAAAAATGTAGGTATTTGTTCCTGTGTACATTTATTTTTCTTTTGAAGCAATGGCTTTTTCCTGAAAGAGTGGTCTTTCAGCCCATGTTAATACAGTACTAGTTTCACTGTGGATATTGACAAAATGCTTGTACATGCCCTCATCATCTCCTGTCCTAGATTACTGCAACACTCTCCTCTGTGGCCTTCCATCTAGCACTCTCGCACCCCTCCAATCTTTCCTGAACTCTGCTGCCCAACTAATTCCCCTCTCACCCTATTACTCTTCTGCCTCTCCCTTCACTGGCTCCCCATTGCCCAGCGAATTCACTTCAAAGTACTAACAAATACATACAAGGCCGTCCACAACCTGTCCCATCCCTACATCTCTGAGCTACTTTCCCGATACGTCCCCACACGCACTCTCCGATCCTCACAAGACCTCCTTCTCTCCTCTCCTCTTATCACCTCTTCCCACAATCGCCTCCAAGATTTCTCCTGCACATCCTCCATACTCGCTACCCCAACATATCAGACTCTCACCTACAGTGGAATCCTTCAAAAGAAACCTGAAAACCCACCTCTTTAGACAAGACTACAACCAATGACCCTGCTGCCTCTATACCACCATGACCAACTTCACACGCACCTACTGTGTCCTTCTCCCATACCATGTAGATTGAAAGCCCTCACGGGCAGGGCCCTCTCTCCTTCTGTACCAGTTTGTAACTCGTTTTGTTTAGGATTAGTGCAATTGTCTGTATTATGTATGTATACCTCTTCTCATATTTACAGCACTATGGAATGAAGGAGTGAATGGAGCTTTAATAATAAATAATAATAATCTTGCCAGCTTCCACCATCATCTTCACAAGGTCTTTTGCTTTTGTTCTTGGGTTGATATGAACATGTCGGACCAAAGCACGTTCATCTCTGGGACACAGAACCCGTCTCTTTCCTGAGTGGTATGATGGCTGGACATTCCCTTCTTGTTTGTACTTGCGTATAATTGTTTGTACAGA
The DNA here is from genome assembly GCF_014858855.1 of Bufo gargarizans. NCBI lineage: Eukaryota > Metazoa > Chordata > Amphibia > Anura > Bufonidae > Bufo > Bufo gargarizans. The sequence continues at coordinate 43,597,149 of NC_058084.1, forward strand.
TGAACAAGGCACCTTCAGGTATCTTGAAATTGCACCTAAGGTTGAGCCAGACTTGTGCAAGTCCACAATTCTCTTCCTGATATCTTGGCTGATTTCTTTAGACTTTCCCATGATGCTACACAAAGAAGCAGTGTGTTTCTTTATTTTTAATTTTTTTATTTTTTTAATAAAATGTTATTTATAAAAAGTTACGTAACAAGGTACATATATAGGTATCTCATACGTCAAGCATGACGTAAATTTTGTACATCTGAATACATTCCATAGTGACAGAAAGCAATGTCAAGTAGCGCACAGGTATACAAACAAGGAGACATTAGTCACATATATGATATATCAAATCCAAGGTGAAGGTGTTTCTAGCTTTGACATTTGTATCAGAGTGAACTCTAAATCAACTCTCACGTTAATGTAGAGAGGAGGGTTGAGGGTATCTATATTCAGACCATAACTTCCAATGTTTAGAGAATGTGTTGTGAGTACGTGTTTCCCAGGAGGAGATTTCCTCAAACCTGAACAATTGGTCGACCTTCAGTTTCCATTGCTCTAAAGACGGAGTTGAGGTTGATAACCAGAATTTAGGCACTAACAGGCGGGCAGCAATCAGTAACTGTCTGAAGAGAAAGGAGGGGTGGGGAGGTGTTGTTTGGATGTCTATATTGAGTAGAGCTAATGACGGGGACATCTGAATATTTGTATGACAGATCAAGTTGCTTAAGTCAAATATGGTTTTCCACCACTTGTTGATTAAGGGACAAGACCACCATATGTGGAAAAACGACCCTCTGTCCTCAAGGCATCTCCAACATTGGTCTGTCGCTGTGTCCGAATAAAGAGAGGTTACGTCAGGTGTTCTGTACCATCTGGTTAAAAGCTTATACCCATTTTCCTGTATGCGCACACAACGAGATGATCTATGCGGGGTTAGTAAAACCTTTGATAAATTGGGCAATGGGAAGTCAAGACCCAGATCCTTTTCCCAAGTTCTGATGAAGGCTGGTTTGACTAGTGACGGGGGGTTATTAAGTTTTTTATATAACTGTGAAATTAACTTTTTTGGTGAGTTAGGGTGGGTGAAAAGCGATTCAACCCAAACCAAAGGTCTAAGCTGGTCACTACTCAAAATGTGTAGTGAAATATAAGAGTGTAAATATAGGATAGCTGGTAGGAATTGCTTATAAGGACTGAGTTTTGTTTGGATCTCTTTAGTGGTGGGGGAGGCACCGTCCGACTGATGAAATGCAAAAATGGAGATGGTAGATTCCCTGATGTCACGTGGAGTGCAGTCTCTTATTGCTAGGAGGGAGGTGCCCAGAATGTCCCCCACCGACAAAGTTGGTGATGGGAAGGGTATCGCACAATGTGAGGATTGGAGGCTTTTCCACGCATTAAGGGTGGCTTGTATTATTGGAATGGGAGAGGTGGGAATTTTGTTCGGGCTAGAATTCCCTAATAGAAGGGAGCGGAAGGGTTGACCTACAAGATCCTGTTCCATCGCTACCCAAGATTTGGAATTAGGTGTTCTGAGCCATTCTACTGCTCTGGATAGCAGAACAGCCTTGCCGTATGTTTCAGGGTCTGGAAAGGATATGCCCCCTGTATGTTTAGGGTGTGACAGTAGGGAGTAAGAGAGTCTTGGCTTCTTATGGTTCCAAATGAACGAGCTAAAAAGTTTTCTGAGGGAGACATAATAGGACTTAGGAACGGGGATGGGTAAAACCTGTTGGAGATAGGTAAGGCGAGGTAGTATTAGCGAAACCAAAAGGTTTTTACGACCAAACCAGGATATAGTAGGAATATTTAGTCTATTTATGTCGGTAGTGATGGATTGTAATAAGGGCAAGTAGTTAAGTGCAAACAGCTCAGACGGGTTAGGGCTTATTTTGACCCCCAGGTAAGTGATGTAGGGAGATGACCAATCGAAGGGAGAGTTCTCTTTTAGGCTCAATTGGTTTCGTTGGGAAATTTTTATACATTTTACTAAGGATTTTTGTTTATTGATCTTGAAGTTGGATAGAAGGCTATGCTATACGTATCCAGGTAGTTTTGGATTATGGGAAGCGAAGCGCTTGGGTTGGATGTCATGATCATGATGTCATCGGCAAAAGCTGCAAGTTTGTGGTCTTGGCCTCCCAATGTCACACCATGGATGTCCCGGTCTGCTCTCAGTCTAGCAAGAAGGGGCTCCAGGGCTAAAACAAAAAGTAAGGGTGAGAGGGGGCATCCCTGACGGGTGCCGTTTTGTATTCTGAAAGGGTCAGTTAGATCTCCATTGATCAGAACTGAGGCTGATGCTTGGGCGTACATTGCGAAGGTAGCTTGTACAAAGGGACCAGGCAGGCCAAATATAGACAAGATTTGCTCCAAATATTTCCATCCAATTCTGTCGAATGCTTTTTCTGCATCCGTGCTTAAGAGGAGCAGCGGTTTAGAGCGTAAAACAGAGTGGTATATCACGTTTAGGACTCTGGACGTATTATCTCTGCCCTCTCTTCCTCTGACAAATCCTACCTGATCCCCATGTACAAGCAGGGGTAAAAGGGTAGCAAGGCGGTTCGCTAACATTTTCGCTAATAATTTGAGGTCAATGTTAAGAAGTGAAATGGGCCTATAGCTTGCGCAGTGTTTTGGGTTTTTCCCTTCCTTGGGGATTAAGGTTATGTGGGCCATTGTCATATCTCTAGATAGCTGTTTCCCCTGTAGAGCCATGTTGCAGACTGAGAGCAGATGCAGAAGAACCACTTGTTGGTATGTCTTATAATAGTGTACTGGGAGCCCATCGGGACCTGGGCTCTTGCCATGTGGAGATTGAGTTAGTGCTTTAGTCAGTTCCTCTAGGGTAAATTGGGATGCCAAACTAATTTTATTTTCAGGAGATAGAGTGGGCAGGGAGATTGAATCCAGGAAGGAAGCCATGAGATCCGAATGGGATTCTGGGTTCAGGGTAGGGGGAAGGTTATATAGTGTTTCATAGAATGTGCGGAATTGGGTTCCAATTAGTTTTGTGGAATAAAGGGGAACTCCCTGGGGGGATTCTAGTTGGTGTATATAGTTCGTGGCTCGTCTGTCTTTTATTCTACGCATCACAAATTTGGATGCTTTGTCCCCATGTGCATAGAATTTGTGCTGAGAGTTTAAAAAATATTTGGCAGTAGAATGTTGCAGTAGGGATTTCAATTCTGCTTTTAGGGATGAAAGCTCCGTGAAGTGGGACTCTGATAGGGATTTTTTATGTAGGTTCTCTAAAGAGAAGATTCTATTACTCAAGGAATCTATCTTTTTATTTCTTTCTTTTTTTAGGAATGCCCCAAGGCTAATGAAATGTCCTCTAATGTAAGGCTTATGAGCATCCCAGAGCGACTGATCTGAAGTCTCGGGTAATTTATTAAGGGAGAAATATTCCTGGAGTAGATCAGATATCTTTTCTCTAACCTCTTGGTTGCTCAATAAAGACTCGTTTAACCGCCATCTAAATTTGCTTGGGTTGGGTGTAGGTGCTGAGATCAATAGGAATATCGGGGCATGGTCTGATAAAAGGATGGAGCCTATTTTGGGACCATGACAGAGCTGGAGGTGTTCCTTAGACACAAAGAGGTAGTCCAATCTGTGATATGATTTGTGAGGGTGGGAATAAAACGTATAGTCGTTTGTGTCTGGATTGAATGTACGCCATACATCCATGAGGTGAAGATTCCAGAAGCCATTTCTTATGAAGCGTAGAGTCTTAAGAGATAGACCCGATCTGCGGGAAGATGAATCAAGGATTGGATTTAGGGTAGCATTTAGGTCTCCTCCAACTACTGTCAGACCCTCCGCAAAGGATTCTATCAGGGGAAAGATTTTTGCAAACCACGTGTGTTGTCCCGTATTAGGAGCATACAAATTAATAATGGTATAGGTTTGGGGACCAATAGAACCTTTAACTAATAAGTATTTCCCTTCTGGATCTTGAAGGTGGGAGATATATCTAAAGGGAATCCTCCTCTGGAATCCAATACTCACCCCCCCGGATGCAGCAGAGTCACCTCCGCAATGATACCAAAGAGGGTAATTGGAAAAGGATAAATTGGGGTAATGATTAAATTTGAAGTGTGTCTCCTGAAGGAGGAGGACGCTGGCCCCAGATTTGCGTAGCAATGTGAAGACCTGGCTCCTCTTAGATGGGGAGTTAAAGCCCTTAACATTGAAGGACGCAAATGATAAGTCAGCCATGTGGTCTGATGTAAGGGAATTTACCTTGATGCAGCCAGGTCCCCCTCCCGGAGACCCACCCTTTAATACTGCTGGAGCTTCAGATCCGGAGAGGTGAGGCAGGAGACAGAGGATTCTTCAGCAATGTCATGCAAGTTGGATTGACAGAGATGAGTACCTTTAACCAACAATAAACAAGAGAACAGAAAACTGTTAGATGAACATTAAAGTAGTGAGGCCCATATGTATGGGTTATTTTGAGAAGTATGATAAAGATCACAAGGGGGGAAAAAGGTTTATAAACCCTATTGTGATCCTCACAGCACATGGAAAACAGCCTCAACAGTGAGGCAAGGTGACAGACTGATTGGGGTTGTTAGAGGAGATTGAGAAAAAAAAGGGGGGGGGGAAGGGGGAGATATAGGTGGGGAAACAATGTGAGTAGAAGACATAGACATAGGGAGAGGGGTTAAGAGAGGGTACATAAGCGGTTAACTTATTCCTGGCAATCAGGCTGTAGTTGGTTAATCAGGATCTACGGCGTCATCTGGGTGGTCTTGCGCTTGATCTTCTGGGACCTCGGAGTGCGTGGAGGTTCAAAGGATGAGATCTTTGGAACTTCTGGCAAATCAGTGATATCTTGGTAAAGTTCCCAGTTTTCTATTGGAAGTGGAGGAATTTGTAGATGCTCATATACTCCAGTTAAATCCATGAAGGATGAGATGGTAAGGCGGCGTCCTTCATAGAAGAATGAGATCCCAAATGGAAAGGTCCATCGGTATGGCGTCTTCTTAGCTCTAAGCCAGTCAGTCAAGGGTTTCAGACTTCTTCTTTTCTTCAGGGTGGAGGGAGCCAGGTCTTGGTAAACGGCTGTAGGGACTCCTTCATAAGACATATCGGGAGTGTTCCTTGCGGCTTCCAGTATTGCCGTCTTGGTTTGGAAATTGAGGAACCGACATATGATGTCCCTAGGTGGCTCTGAGGGTTTAGGTTTTGGTCGCAAGGCCCGATGCGTCCTTTCCACTGTTATCTCTATGGGCATGTCTGGGCCTAGTATGGAGCTGCATATCTCTATCACCGCCGCCGGGATGTTAACTGCTTCGATAGATTCCGGCACTCCCCTGAAGCGCAAGTTGTTTCTGCGCCCCCTGTTTTCCTGATCCTCCACTGCATTATGGAGCTCGTTCAGGTAAGTGCAGCATTTCTGTAGGGAGGAGGCCGTAGCCGACTGGTGTTCCAGAACTGCAGTTTGGCGGGATTCTAGGGCCACAACCCGGTCGCCTATATGGTGAACATCATGGCGGAGGGCCGTTAACTCACTCAGTATCGGTTCCATCGCCTTGCTGAGGGACTGTTTCAGGAATCGACGGGTTATGGGGAGAGTTGTCTTGCTTTGAGAGTCCTCCGTGTCGCTTTCCCCCTCGGACACCTCAGAGGAGCGATCCCGTGCCCTGTGCGATGTAGCCGGCGCCATTTTAGTTTCTCTAGCCGCTACTGTAGCGGCAGCCTTTTTTATAAATTTGTCCATGTCTCCGCTTATATTTAGGGGTTATGGGGTACTAGGGTTCTCCCCAGATCTTGAGTTACCGATTTTGACCATCGTCTCGTCTGTCGGCTTGTGTTAGCTGGTGCTGTGCAGAGATCAGTACGGAGAGCTCCTGACTATGCGGCCATCACAGTCTGGCGCTAGCTCCGCCCCTCAATGTGTAAATTAAGGATGAGCGAACCACCAGGCAGGGAGAGAGGAGACAGGACCTGTATCTGCAAGCAAATACTTTCATTTTTTTTCCCCATTTTTACAGAAATCCCTTTTTTAGGGTTCAAAATATTTAAGCAGCATATACAATACAGTATAACTGCATTAATTTCTGCAGCAATACCAAGAGTGTGGTAGCAATTGTCCTGTGTGTATAAAGTTGAAATTGAGCGTCAAGCCTCAGTTGTCTGTTTACGTACTTTCCATATGGATGCAATATAATATATATATATTTTTTTTTTTTGGGGGGTGCTTTCAATTTCATTTAGCAGCCTGGTGGTAATGGTGGTAATAGTGGCACCTATAGCCATGGTTTGATGGTGGAGGCAGCGACAGTGGCGGTCAGAGAAAATGCAAAGCAGAGGGGGGGCCCAGGAGCCCACCATGATATCACACAGTCTGATAAAAGTGGCAGGGAGGATGAAAGCCCCGGTGACAATTGTGTTCTAGACAGGACATGGGAGCAGGATTGGGTGCTGAGGAAAAGGCAACATCAGTGAAGAAGGGAAGTTGTGGCAGCAATAAAGAGCAAAGGCCATGTATCTCCCAAAGAAGTGCCAGAGCCAAGTCTGCTTCAGGATCTGGAGATGCAGTTGATGCTTTGGTTGGGTTAGGCCCAAAATGTGCCAGTGCTGCCTTCTCCCCCACATCATAAATAGTGAACAAGTGGGATTTGTTTCCGGGAGAGAGGGTAGAATGAATACCACGCGTTTACTGCATGTTATTAACAATGCCTCTCGGTGTTCTGTGCCTTTAGTTTTGTTGGGCATGGACGCCGAAAAGGCGTTTGATCGCATACACTGGATTTTCATGCAAAGAGCCTTACATAAGTTTGGAATCCCGGATCAGTTAATTTCATCTATCATGTCAATGTATGAAAGCCCCACCGCTAAAGTCATGGTAAATGGCACTTTTTCACCCCCATTTAACTTTAATAACAGAACCCGTCAGGGTCTCCCCTTGTCCCCTGCTATTCGTCCTGACAGTAGAATGCTTATTTCAGGTTATTAGACAAGACAAAAGAATACGGGGAATAGACTTACAGGGAGTCCACCATCAATTAGCTGCTTTCGCAGATGACTTGTTGGTCTTCATTACGAATTTGGAAACAGCTTTCCCAGCGATTCAAACAATATTTGACCTCTTTGGAAAAATGTCTAATTTTATATCAACTAAACAAAATCACAAGTACTAAATGTGACATTAAGCCTCCAGAAACAAAAAAGTTTGGAGCTTATTACCCCATATAAATGTACTGGAACTTCTATGAAATTCCTGGGAGTACATATCACCTCAGATTCCTCACAACTTTACAAAACCAATTTCCAAGATTTACCACTAAATATAAAAACTCTACTCGACTCATGGGAAATTCCATTTACGTCATGGTTCGGACGACACTCACTGATGGAAACTATAATCCTTCCCAAAGTAATGTACTATGTACAAACCCTTCCTATCCCCCTCCCAAACGCCTTTTTCAAACAACTACAATCCATCCTATCCAAATTGCTGTAGAATAAAAAGAAACCTAGACTTAAACGCTCTTACACGACTATCTCGATGAGACAAGGTGGGTTGGGGATGCCGGATTTCTATGTTTACTATAAGGCCATACAAGGTGTCAGATGTTTGGAATGGCTACGACCGGACGAAGACCGCTTAGATATTCAAGCTGAGCACACTCTTGCACAGGTTCCCCTACAGACCCTATTACTGCTGGAGGGGAAGAATATCAAGGTCTATATTTATAGCCCAATAACAAGAAACACAATTAAAGTGTGGAAGTCTGGTTTAGCTCCCATTTTGCTCTCTACCCCGCTATCACCATTGATACAGGTTAGAGATATCCTTTGGGACTCATCCACAAGCTTCAAACATACCCTTACAGAACCGTCTATTATATTAATACCCCATTGATTGACTTGCTTGACTCTCAAGGTGGGTTAAAGAATGATTGGGATTCCCAATGTCCTCCTCAATGTCCCTGTTCCACCACTTACATATAAAACATTATATAAATACCCTTCTCCCTGTCCTCTGGAAAGACCCCACTAGCTTTGAAAAAGAGGTCCTCCTAACCAGGGATCCTACAAAGAAACTTTCCAACATATATACAGTGGGATGCGAAAGTTTGGGCAACCTTGTTAATTGTCATGATTTTTCTGTATAAATCATTGGTTATTACGAGAAAAAATGTCAGTTAAATATATCATATAGGAGACACACACAGTGATATCTGAGAAGTGAAATAAAGTTTATTGGATTTACAAAAAGTGTGCTATAATTGTTTAAACAAAAATAGGCAGGTGCATACATGTGGTCTCTGTTGTTGTCATTTTATTGATTCCAAAACCTTTAGAACTAATTATTGGAACTCAAATTGGGTTGGTAAGCTCAGTGACCTCTGACCTACATACACAGGTGAATCCAATTATGAGAAATAGTATTTAAGGGGGTCAATTGTAAGTTTCCCTCCTCTTTTAATTTTTTAATTTTCTCTGAAGAGTAGCAACTCAAAACAACTCTCAAATGACCTGAAGACAAAGATTGTTCACCATCATGGTTTAGGGGAAGGATGCAGAAAGATGTCTCAGAGATTTCAGCAGTCTGTTTCCACAGTTAGGAACATATTGAGGAAATGGAAGACCACAGGCTCAGTTCAAGTTAAGGCTCGAAGTGGCAGAACAAGAAAAATCTCGGATAGACAGAAGCGACGAATGGTGAGAACAGTCAGCGTCAACCCACAGACCAGCATCAAAGACCTACAACATCATCTTGCTGCAGATGGAGTCACTGTGCATCGTTCAACCATTCAGCGCACTTTACACAAGGAGATGCTGTATGCGAGAGTGATGCAGAGGAAGCCTTTTCTCCGCCCACAGCACAAAAAGTGCCTCCTGAGGTGGGCTAAAGCACATTTGGACAAGCCAGCTTCATTTTGGAGTAAGGTGCTGTGGACTGATGAAACTAAAATTGAGTTATTTGGCCATAACAAGGGGCGTTATGCATGGAGGAAAAAGAAGACAGCATTTCAAGAAAAACACCTGCTACTTACAGTAAAATATGGTGGTGGTTCCATCATGCTGTGGGGCTGTGTGGCCAGTGCAAGGACTGGGAATCTTGTCAAAGTTGAGGGACGCATGGATTCCACTCAGTATCAGCAGATTCTGGAGACCAATGTCCAGGAATCAGTGACAAAGCGGAAGCTGCGCCGGGGCTGGATCTTTCAACAAGACAACGAGCCTAAACACGGCTCAAAATCCACTAAGGCATTTATGCAGAGGAACAAGTACAACGTTCTGGAATGGCCATCTCAGTCCCCAGACCTGAATATAATTGAAAATCTGTGGTGTGACTTAAAGAGAGCTGTCCATGCTCGGAAGCCATCAAACCTGAATGAACTAAAGATGTTTTGTAAAGAGGAATGGTCCAAAATACCTTCAACCAGAATCCAGACTCTCATTGGAACCTACAGGAAGCGTTTAGAGGCTGTAATTTCTGCAAAAGGAGGATCTACTAAATATTGATTTAATTTCTTTTTTGTGGTGCCCAAATTTATGCACCTGCCTAATTTTGTTTAAACAGTTATAGCACACTTTCTGTAAATCCAATAACTTAATTTCACTTCTCAAATATCACTGTGTGTGTCTTATATATGATATATTTAACTGACACTTTTTTTTGTAACAACCAACCATTTTATACAGGAAAATCATGATGATTAACAAGGTTGCCCAAACTTTCACATCCCACTCTAATTGTTTGGTGGCACAGACCAGGCCGAAAGTTATGGAATACATCAAAACATTGGAGGAGGACTTACATATAGAATATGACCATAGCAACCGACAGAGATGTCTAATTCTTATCCCCAGGATCTTAATATGTGCCCGACTGCAGGGGAACTATTACAAAGCCTTCACACGATAGTACTACACCCCAGCATGGTTACATAAAATGTTCCCAGAAGTTAGCCAACTATGTTGGCGTTGCAAGACAGAAACTGGTTCTTTTTTGCATATTTGGTGGAACTGTAATAAAATTCTCCCTTTTTGGGATGTAGTATGCAGAATAGTGATGAGTAAGTATACTCGGCCAAGAACCGGTTCGGCCCGAGAATCGCTATGCTCAGCATGTGGCAGAATTCGGCCGAATACGAAGTGTTCACGGGGGGCAGTTAACCCCATCTGTGCTGCTGGTAGGACGTAAGGGAATACATTGTATTTGGGACACATTTAACTACTTTTGGGCACATCTGTGTGTGCGTTTAGGCTGCAAGCATATATACAGTATTCAGCAGAGAATTATTTGTATTTGGGACAAATTTAACTAGTTTGGGGCACATTTGTGTGTGCGTTCAAACCATAAATGTTATATACAGTATTCGAGGAGAGAATTATTTTGCTAGGGGCCAATTTAAATAAGTTGTCCAACATCTATTGAATAAACCTTTTAAAATGAAGAAGGCAAGCACTAAGGTACGGGGAAGTGGGTGTGTTGCTGACGGTTCAGGCAGAGGCCGTGGCCTGGGCGCAATAAAGCTTTCTGCCGGAGAAACTGGAAAAATGATAAAATCCACCGTACCCAGTTTCATTTCACAGTTAACTGGGTGTCGCAGGACAACATTGTCCATGTCAGACCAGTGCGACAGGGTTGTCGGTTGGATGTCAGAAGATAATTGTTTCACCCTCTCTTCCGCCAAGATTAGTCTCATTAGCAAAGAGTCTGGTCCACATAATCCTCACCCTGATCCTCCTTCCTCCCACCATGTAGAGTCAGGAGTCGGTCAAACCGTTGATACCACACTCGGATATTCCGAGGACCTATTTTCATCGCCATCACTAGATTTAGCCCTCTCACCAAGCATGCTTGAAGAGGCACAGATCTTGTGCCCTGATTCACAACCTATTGACCTATCACAGTCAAGAAGACGAGGGTGGTGAACGTCAATTATTTGTTCACGACGTGGATGAGGATGAGACACAGTTGTCAATCACTGAGGTTGTGGTTAGGCCAAGTCAGGAGGATGGGGATGAGAAAGTGGAAGAGGAGGTGGTGGACGATGGGGTCACTGATCCAACTTGGGAAGGTGAAAAGCCGAGCGAAGGAAGCAGTACAGAAGGGGAGGGATCTGCAGCACCGCAACAAGCTGTAAGAGGCAGTGGAGTGGCAAAAGGGAGAAGTCGGCCCACACCAAACAGGACCGCAACCGTTATATGGAGCACCCACATGCGTAAATCTCCCTTGCCAAAGGGGTAGGTGTTCCGCAGTAGAGATGGCCTTGCAGTTCGCTCGGCGGTCGTTTTGCACCAAACTTTGCTCGTTCGCTGTTTACCGAACGGGCGAACATATGGTGATATTCTCACCCGCCATATTATTTTACATTCTGAAGGACTTTGACCCATGAAACATCCATCAGGTGGTACAGGACAGCCAATTGAGAGGTTTCAGCACATGGACATACCCCCTACCTTATAAATAAACCCGATCTGGCCACCATTTTACATTCAGTCTTTTGCTAGGGTAGGGAGAGGTTGCTGTGTGGAGCAGGGACAGTCTGTTAGGGACACCAAACGCTAGCTAATAGGGCCATAAAAGTCTTTTTAAGGACTGATATAGGTGTGCTATCGATAGGTGTGACTTACTGAGGGGTGTAATATACTTATAATATACATTCTAACATAGAAAGTATATTATAGTGCAATTGTATTGTGCAGCAGTTGTGTACGGTTCTGCTGCGATACTGCAGCTAGACAGAGATTGCCAAATAGTATTGGAACAAATAATTTGTACTGGTGTGATATACCAGTTGCCCCCCAAAATAACTGATTGAAGCATGGGTGTTATATACTGATAATATGCATTCTATATAGTGCATTTAGGTAGTGCAGCATTTGTATGCGGTTTTGCTGCGTTACCGCATCTACACAGAGTGAAAAACACTATTTGAAGAAATAATTTCTACTGGTGTGATTAACCAGTTGCCCCCCAAAAAAACTGATTGAAGCAGGGGTGCTAAATACCAATAATATGCCTATTGCCTAATTTTTGGGGCCTGTACTGGCCGACGGTTAAATTTTTTATCTCTAGCCACATAATCACACCTTTGTCTCACTCCTCTGCTTCTCATTATGGTGGCGTATAAACCGTATTCACCATAAGTACCTTCTAATATCACAATGTCATGTGACTTTGCCCCCCACCCTGTACTGTGCCCTTCACCCCGTACTGTGCCCCCTTATACCCTGCATTGTGCACTCTTATAACACCCTGTGCAGTTCCCCTATTCATTCCCTGTACTTTGCCCTCTTATACTCTTTTATCCCATCACGGTATGGCGGTGTTATCCGGTCACTTTTTTTAGGTGTTTTCCGGTCAATGTATGGCGGTGGTATCCAATATCTTGATGGCCATAACTTTATCCCTTTCCCTGCCCACGCCATCCTTTTTTAGACCTGGCAGTGTTTGCTGGCTGCAAATATGACCTGAAGGGATTTTAATAAACAGCAAACTAATCTGTAAAAAACAGTGTCAGGCAGCTGCTGCCAAGGCCTATAAATAATGGGTTGCATCAAAAGGGGCATAGATGCCCGTGATGAGAACATAGTCCTACCACTTTACAAATCACTAGTCAGACTACACATGGAGTACTGTTTACAATTCTGGGCTCCTGTGAACAAGGCAGACAAAGCAGAGCTGGAGAGGGTCCAGAGGAGGGCAACTAAAGTAATAAGTGGAATGGGGCAACTACAGTACCCTGACAGATTATCAACATTAGGGTTATTCACTTTAGAAAAAAAGACGACTGAAGGGAGATCTAATTACTATGTATAAATATATCAGGGGACAGTACAGAGATCTCTCCCATCATCTATTTATCCCCAGGACTAGGACTGTGACGAGGGGACATCCTCTGCGTCTGGAGGAAAGAAGGTTTGTACACAAACATAGAAGAAGATTCTTTACGGTAAGAGCAGTGACACTATGGAGATCTCTGCCTAAGGAATTCAAGAGGCACCTGGATGTATTTCTGGAGTGTAATAATATTACAGGATATAGCTACTAGAGAGGGGTCGTTGATCCAGGGAGTTATTCTGATTGCTGATTGGAGTCAGGAAGCAATTTTCCCCCTTTTTTTTTTGCCTTCCTCTGGATCAACTTGCAGGATAACAGGCCAAACTGGAAGGACAGATGTTTTTTTGCAGCCTTATATACTATGTGACTATGTTACTATGTTGAAGTTTTTCAGGTTCGCCTGCAATTAAAGTGAATGGGGCCCGCCGCAAACTTGCGGTTTGTGAACATTTGATTGCGTTCGCGCGATCGCGTTTGCGAACCGTCCCGGCCGATGTTCGTCCATCACTATTCGCAGTATAGCGCTTCTTTGCGGAAAGTGCAGATGACAAAAGAGTTGTAGTTTGCAACCTGTGCCTTACCAAAATGACGTGATAGTAGATAAAAGGATTCGCGGCACTCACCACTGTTTTGAAAATACTTCAATGCTTTATTTCATGCAAATTCTAAATAAGTTTGCAGGCTGGGGAGTGGGGTGTCCCTTCAGTGTGAATCGCCGAACTTATTTAGAATTTGCATGAAATAAAGCATTGAAGTATTTTCAAGACAGTGGTGAGTGCAGCGAATCATTTTAACTACTATCACGTTATAACAAGTGTCTGCTTGAACCTGCTTCGCTGACCACCACGCAAATCTGTTTGCACTTGCTGGGTCGTTGGTTGCGACATCTTGCAACACGGGGTGTTTGTGGGGCGAAGAGCAGCAGTGCCGCTGATCTTCCATTCTTTCACCTTGTACAACATACCCTACCAAAATGAGCAGGGCGCGAACACCAGCAACCTCACCACCACATGGCATCCAAGCACCCTAATCAGTGGGCCGAACGCCTGGGTCCACAATCTGGGTCTGCGGGCCACCCCACTGACTCCTCTTCCCCTGTGTTACGCACTGCTGACCAATCCCCTGTCAAAGGCGCAGGGCCGGTTGCCCCTTGCCCTGCACCTGGGCCTTCGCATACACCATCAGCAACTACATCCACTTCCCTGTCCCAGCTAGCGTCCAATTGTCCTTACCCCAGACAATTGAACACGAGCGGAAATAGCCATCCATCCACCCACCCACTGTCCATAGCACTAAATGTGAAACTTTCAAAATTACTGGCCCTCGAAATGTTGGCATATAGGCTTGTGGAGACTTAGGCCTTCAGCGGCCTGATGTCGGCGGCCATCCCCAGTCGCCACTAATTTTCATGGTGTGCTTTGCCCTCCTTACACCAGTATGTGTCCTAGAACATCACCTGTGCCCTGATAAACGCAGTTACTGGGAACACTTGACCACAGACATTTCCCTGACCAGCACACTGGGTGAATGTTGTGAAGGCCGGGAGTGAGTCGTACCCTGGGATGGCACCAGTGCTACCCACACCCACGCCCAGAATTGCGGGCCTTGCGTCCATCAGGGTCTCCACCAGCAGCTATGTTACTGGCTCCAACCCCCACTTCTCCTCCTCCTCTTCCGCCGCTATGTCCAACACTTCTACCTCCAGCAGTCAGCCATCAGTCGGTATCTGGAAGCAGTGTAGCACTGCTGTGTGGAAACGTCAACAGGCCGTGCTGAAGCTGATCTGCCTAGGGGACAAACAGCACACCGCTGCAGAGCTGTAGCAGGGTATAAGGGACCAGACTGAGCTGTGGCTGTCGCCACTCAACCTACAACCAGGCATGGTTGTGTCGGACAATGGCCGTAACTTTGTGGCGACTTTGAAGCTCGGCAACCTGATGCACGTGCCATGCCTAGTGCACGTATTAAACTTAGTGGTTTAGCAGTTTATTAAAACATACCCAAATTTGACAGAGCTACTAGTAAAGGAGCACCGCGTGGGTGCCCATTTCCGCAAGTTGTCCACAGCTTCATCTGCTCTGTCAATGCTACAGCAGTGCTTGGGGCTTACAGCTCACCGACTGTTGTGCTACGTGAGCAGGCGCTGGAATTCTACGTTCTACATGTTGTCCAGGCTTTGTGAGCAGCAGAGGGCAGTTGTGGAATACCAGTTGCAACATGTTCGCCGCCTTTCGAGTCAACTTCCACTATTCACAAGCGAGGAGGGCATTGATGGCAGACCTCTGAGGTTTTAAGTCACAGGAATCAAGATAGAGTGGCGGTGCACCCCCTGAGCTGCCACCCGGTCCCCTGTCCCTGCCTACTTGCACCACCCGCCCTAGGTGACGGAGCGCAACTGGGCGACATTCCCTAATCTACTAAGTGCAAGCAGAGAGAAAGAGACAGCAGGGAAGAGAACAGCCACTGAGAACTAATAATAAGCGGACAAGAGGTAAAACAAAAATGGAAGGCGAGGTGGGTCAACTAGCCGAGGTCAGTCCAGGAGGTCACGTCAGAACAAGGGAAGAGGCAAAGACAAATCCGTAAACAAGCCGAGGTCAAAATCCGAGAGGTAGCGTCAAGGTACAGGGAGCAGACAGAAGATGTGTCAAGAGACGGATCGAGGTTCAATTCTAGAGGTAGCTTAATAATAATAAAGTACACAGCCTATAGGACGAAAATCATAGGCAACCTGTAGCCAGCAGGTCGCCTGTATTTATAGTGGGGAGTGAGGGTCATGTGACGTGGCCAGCATCACATGACCGACAGACAAACAAGTCGAGCACTGAGTGATCAGCTAGCTCGGTGCTCAAGGCAGACCTAGGAGCAGGGAGCCTCCCAGCTAGCAAGGCCGCCCTGGAAACGAGGCCAAAGCACAGAGCCTCGCTCCCGAAACTAAGCAGCAGGTCTGCGGCTGATGGGAGACCAAGTGCGCCTTTGGCGCCCCGTTACAGTTAGTGGCGATAACACTACAATCAGCGTAAGCATGAACGTGAAAATGGGGGAGGACTTTAGTGTGGGTGATAGCCAGACCACCCACATTGTATCTTCTCAGTGTGGATTGGACCATGAGGAGGAGCTGGAGACAGTTGCTTCTGCTACAGAGGGTACTACCGACGGAACTTTAATTCCACTGGTTCGACGTGGATGGGCACAAGGGGATGATGGGGAGATGGTGAGTCATCCTGACGTTGACATAGACGTCTTGCCTGTTGGTACACATGGCTGACTTCATGTTAGGCTGCCTTTCCCGCGACCCCCGTGTTATACGCAATTTAGATAACACGGATTACTGGGTGTTCACTCTTTTCGACCATCACTACAAAGAGAACTTCTCATCTCTCATTCCTGCGGTGGAGAGGGCAAGTATTGGTGCAATACCAGAAGGTTCTTGTTGAGAAATTGCTCCAAACATTTCCATTTGACAAAGCTGGCGGCAGAGTCCGTACTTCCATAGGCAAATGAGGAAGGCAGACAATGGGAACACACTCCAGTTCCAACAAAGGCTGGGCAACACTCTCCAAGGCATGGGACACTTTCATGACACTCCGCCAGCAACCGCACCCTGAAGGGCAGCCTACTGTCCCAAGGAGGGAAAAGTTTTAGAAGATGGTGAAGGAATACATAGATGTAAGCGTCCTCAATGATCCCTCTGTGCCTTACAACTACTGGGTGTCCAAGCTGTACACGTGGCACAAACTTGCGCTCTATGCCTTGGAGGTGCTGGCCTGCCCTGCTGCCAGCATATTTTTTGACCATGTATTTAGTGCTGCTGGTGGCATTATAACAGATAAGTGTATCCGCTTGTCCACTGACAATGCTGACAGGTTGACTCAGATAAAAATGAACAGGGCCTGGATTGCCCCTGACTTCTCCACTCCACCAGAGGAAAGCTGAGCTAATTAGGAACAAAAACACAATTTAAATATATGCTTTAGAATGTACTCAATCCACAAGATTTAGATGCACCCTTTTTACTGCAAAAAAAGGGTATATGTTTGAATATTGTTTTCTCCTCCTCCTCTTCCATACAGTATATATGACCTCACTACAATGTTTTATAGGGTCCGCTTATCTTCAGGCCCTCATCTCCAATGTTTTATATGATCTGCTCACCTGTAGGCCCTCACTACAATGTTTTATAGGTCTGCTCACCTTCAGGCCCTCACCTCCAATGTTTTATATGCTCTGCTCACCTGTAGGCCCTCGCCTCTAATGTTTTATACGGTCTACTCACCTGTAGGCCCTCACTACAATGTTTTATAGGGTCCGTTCACGTTTAGGCCCTCACCTCCAATGTTTTATGCGGTCTGCTCACCGGTAGGCCCTCACCTCTAATGTTTTATACTGTCTGCTCACCTGTAGGCCCTCACCGGTAATGTTTTATGCAGTCTGCTCACCTGAAGGCCTTCACATAAAATGCTTTAGAGCATCAGATGAACAGCAGGCACTCGCCCCTAATTTTTTCACCAGCATTCCGTCGCTTCGAATGTTTTGGAGGGTCACCAGCAGGCCATCAAGGATAATTTTTCAAGGGTGTGTATTTATGTGTAACAAAGGGTGTAGTGGAGTGCCGGTTCCTTGTATATTGGCAGCCCTTTCACTTAGTGCATAGGCTTTAGGAGTGCAGCAGTGTACCTGAACGATTGTAGCACCATGTGAATGAGGCCCTCCTTTATGTAATATACAGGCTGTATTGGAATGCTTCTTCCTTGTAATTTATGGCAGCACTTACACTGTATGTATATTGAATATACACGAAATAATGTTTCCTAACAATTTTTCCTCTAAAAAGTTATATATATATATATATATTACAACATGGCTTACAACATGGTTACCAGCAGCGACATTGGAGTCCAAGATACATCCAGACATGGTGTTCCTGATCGATTTCAGAGGTGTTTCCCTCACTTTCAGACCTTTTCCTATGAACCAGGCACCCTCCCCTCATTCGAACAGGGGGTGCCGGGTTGTCTCCCATTGACTTCCATTATACTCGGGTGCTCGGCCGAGCGCACAAATATTGCTATGTGTTCGGACTGAGTACCTGAACACTCAAACATTTTGGTGCTCGCTCATCACTAATGCCGAACTCTTTCACTAGTTTGTGATGTTGCGATCACACCTTCTCCTCAGTTATGCCTCCTGAACCTACTAGACCAAATTCAATGCCCAAAACACATCAAAGCTTTAATGACTTACCTTCTGGCGGCAGCCAGAATCTTATAGCCTCCAGCTGGCGGAAAGTTTCAACTCCTTTACTAGCTGATTTTGTTTCAAAATGTGATGACATATATATGATGGAGCAGATAGCGGGCTGGGAGACCAGGTGAACACCCGGGTTCACTAAAACGTGGAGACCATGTAGTGAGTTTCGGGGATACTCCACCTAAAATTCCTTTAGAGCGAAATCAATATACCTCTATATCTGCAAAGAAGAAACACTTCTGAGAATAAAACATATCCCCCCTCCACCTTATTTCTTTATACATATGTCTTAGTGTTTGTAGATGTTGAATGATAAGTATGTTTACATTTATTGAGTCATGTACTAATGTGAAAAACAGGTGCTTACTCTACTTTGCAACCCTGTTCATTTTGGTAATGTATCAATTGAGTGCCTTAATAAAACTTATTTAAAGACAAAATGTGCCAGTGCTAAGCCCAGATTGGCTGCCTGTAGCTCTGTTCAAGCAACTTCCGTATGGAGCTTTTTCTCCACAAGATGGGCACACAAAACCACAGCGGTCTGCAAGATATGCAATATTAAAAATAAGCAGCGGCCATTCAAATACCACCTTCTTCTTCTCCTGCTAAGCCTCCTCCTTGACCTCAGCTCCATCACGAGACATTTATAACAGAATGTTTGGCAATTAAAAAGCTTTTCTCCACCAGTAATTACCTTGTCTACAAGCTGAATCCCCATCTGGCCATGTTGTTGGCGGTGCTGTTGCTTCAGTACCATTGTAGTAGAGCCTTGTACGTACTCTCACGTGGCGGTAAATGTGGGCCACTCCTTGTGATTCTCTACTGCATCAAGCTGCACTCCATGGTGAACGCCTGGAGCTGCTGATACGGGCAGGAACAGTACATGTCTTTCACAGCCTACTTAGTCAATGTTTTTTCCAGCAGTGAAGAGGGAGCACTTCAGCAACATGGCCAGATCTTTTTGATCCCCTACCACCATATCATGGGGCTGGCTTTCACAGTAGGCACTTATCGGCCTCTTCCACCTCCTCCTTCATGCACACGGTCCTGTCAACAACAGCAGCAGGGCACAGCGTGACTAACACTATTCCTCCTTCCTATGACATGACAGGTCAGGTGTTGCCATGCCATGTTGGAGGTGATTGGCCAGGTATAGAGAAGCCATACTGGTGAGCAGTTGCAGCTAAAGTACATCAAGCAGAAAACATTACACTTGCTGACACCTCACCAAATCCAACTGGACAGGGTGGTCAGCGACAATGGGCATAGTACGTGCCGTGCCAGGCAGAGGCCAGCCTCCTACAAGCCAACAGCTCCCGCCTCAATGCCCAGGTTCAGGCCTACCTAAACTATGGCCATTCTCTGTCACGTACCCAGTTCCATGACTCCACAAATTTCTTATAGTTATATACTGTAGTTGATGCGGTTGAAAAAATACATAGGTCCATCAAGTTCAACCAAGGGATAGGTAGGGACACGAATCCCAGAAGGAATTGAGACTCAGATTTCTACACAGTTTTCATAAGCATTAATGTTGTTTACTAGTAAGAATTTATCTAAACCCTTTTTAATACTGTCCACTGTTCCTGCTGTGACCATGTCCTGAGGAAGTCTATTTCACAGATTCACAGTTCTTACAGTAAAGAAGCTTTGACGCTTCTGGAGACTGAACTTTTTCTTCTCCAGTCTGAGGCAGTGCCCTCTTGTCTTTTGAGGGCATTTTACATGGAACAGTTTTTCACCATATTTTTTGTATGGCCCATTTATATAGCAGGCAGACTTGAACAGTGTCCCGAACTGGCACAGCAAGTTCTCTATCTTCTTGCAATGTCCCCCATCGTTATCTCAAAGAGGATTTTCAACGCCGTCGGGGCATGGGGACACCCAAAAACGGACCAAGTTGTCCTCTGACAGTGTCCCCTCCCCCTGATTCCGATATAGATATCACCCACCTCGCCATGCTACTACTGTAGTAACTGTGAGACAGTCCTGTTTATGTTTTTGACTTGTTGTGTGTATCTGGTGAGCAATTCTATATATTTTTAAGCTGTCCTGCATTTCTACTATCTCCCTTGACCTTTTAATATCTCATCAGCAAACTGTTACCCATGCAGTTTTTTCTTCTGCCTCTCCCATTGCTCACTTTGTCATCTCGGATGACCTTCTGTTTACCTCACATCCTTTGGATTTTCTAAAACCCTTCATATGTATTATTAACCACCCTTAAATTATAGCAGTTTGTATATTTTTCCTCTCCCTTGGAGTTTTTGATTATCCATTTGTCATTCATTTGTGTGACTCTAGGGGGTTTGTCTCTCACTGAAAAAAAAAATTAAAAAGTTCAATTCCCGATACCCTTTCCAGTTCCTGAAAACTCAGTCTGTCAAATTTATAAATTTTCTCCAATTTGATGTTCACCAGAAGCAATATTCTACCAGCGTTATCAGAATTAACAGCACCTGCAATCTCCATCTGTTCCAGATTGTTTTGGATCAAACTCAACTCTTATCTTGAAAGCCAATTATCCTTGTTGCTATATACCGAACCAGTGCAGTGTTAAAGTGGTCATCTATCTCTAAAACTAAATTGAATTTCTATCTTATGATTTGCGCTCATGCCAATTAATACAAACCTGCTGCTTGTCATATGGATAGAGCTACTTTAAAAAGCAATGCATGAAAAACACATTTCCTTAAAGGGAGACCTATCAATTTTTTAAATCACATATTAACAACCAATTTGTCAATCTAATATATAAAGCTGAGTATGTATGTATGTCCGCTAAGGGAATCTGCACTGTTGCATTTACAATCACAAAATTTGGCACACAGGTATATCAGGTGTCCTTGAAGGTTTCAGACCAGGTCTCAGCTCTCTAGGACGTACCGTTACTGAAATATATATTTAAAAAAATGCATTAGCCAATAGAATTTTGCAGGTCCTTAGTCTCCACATACACACAGTCTTAGGCCCCATGCACACGGCCGTTGTTCACGGCCGTGTGCGGGCCGTGGAACCGCGGCCTGGATCCCTGCTGAGAGCAGGAGTGCACAGCGTCACTGGTTGCTATGACGCCGTGCGCTCCCTGCTGCCGCCGCAATACAGTAATACACTGGTATGATCTATACCAGTGTATTACTGTACTGTGCCAGCAGCAGGGAGCGCACGGCGTCATAGCAACCAGTGACGCCGTGCACTCCTGCTCTCAGCAGGGATCCAGGCCGCGGTTCCACGGCCCGCACACGGTCGTGAACAACGGCCGTGTGCATGGGGCCTTACACCAGGTTTCCATAAACAACCCAGCCATTTTTTTTTTTTAATGCTGTAGGTCAGCTTTAAAGGGGCAGGGCACTGTGGATGACACTATTAAGGGAGCGGAGTTCTGTGGAGTACACAGTTAAGTGGGCAAAAGACGGACTTAAAAAAAACCTCCCCCAGGTCCCGCCAAGCCATGCCCTAAACCCGGTTAGCCCACACCCCCTTTAACTCCACAGCCAACGTGGATTTTAAAAAAAAGAAGGTAAAAATCAACTTCTGTCAGCTGCAGGTGGAGGGAGGGTGACTTTCTCCCTGCTGCTCACACAGCTTAGAGTGAGATGTTCAAAAGGACATCCGTGTGTCCATCCAGGCTCTACGCCAGATGGAGGACAGGGAGTCTGAAAGCCGGACTGTCTGGCCTAAAACCGGAATTCTGGCCACCCTAGGGGCAGGCTGCTGTAGAGGTCACAGTTAAGGGGATGGTCCACTATGGAGGTCAGTTTTAAGTGGCAGATTGCTATAGAGGCCACTGTTAAGGGGACAGGGTGTTATGGAAATCACTGTTAAGGAGATGGGGTACTGTGGAGGTCACTAATAAAGGTGCGGCTGCTGTGGAGGTCACTATTAAAGAGGTGGGCTGCTGTGGAGGTCACTGTTAAGGGGTGGGATGCTGTAGAGGTCACTGTTAAGGGGACGAGCTCTGTGCAGGACTCTGTTAAAGGGGAAGCGAACGGTGGAGGTCACAGTTAAGGGGACAGTCCGCTATGGAGGTCAGTGTTACGGGGTGGGGTGCTGTAGAGGTCACTGGTAAGGGGACGAGCTCTGTGCAGGACTCTGATAAAGGGGAAACGAACGGTGGAGGTCACAGTTAAGGGGACAGTCCGCTATGGAGGTCAGTGTTACGGGGTGGGGTGCTGTAGAGGTCACTGGTAAGGGGACGAGCTCTGTGCAGGACTCTGATAAAGGGGAAACGAACGGTGGAGGTCACAGTTAAGGGGACAGTCCGCTATGGAGGTCAGTGTTAAGGGGCGGGGTGCTGTAGTGGTCACTGGTAAGGGGGCGGGGAAATGGAGCTCTGTGGAGGTCACTGTCAAGGGGAGAAAAAAAGAACTGGATCGCACATCCACAATGCTATGCTTAGATCTAATTAAATTCGCTTCTCAGCGCAATGCAAAAGTGTACAGCCCCCTATACTACATGCTGTACAAGAGGCATTAGTGTACGTTTTGATCAAAAGGCATAGGCCTACTCACCACGCCAAGGTAGTCTCTTTGAGTATGACCTTCTCTGACAAAAAAAAAGGTGCAGCACAGTGCGGTGACAAAGCGGCACTGCCCTAGTAGGCAGCAGGACCCAGGAGTCAAACAGCAACTAGCTGTCGCACAATGCCACCCTTGGCCTTGGGTCCCACCAACCCACCTGTAAAGTGCCACAAAAACAAAGGTCACACGCAGTACTGCACCATGTGAACAGTTGTCTAACACATGTCCATTGCAATCAGGAACTGCAGGTCAATTACCACTTTTATGCAGACTTCTGTGATTAAAACCACCTGTGCCGAATGGGAGGAGAGCTGATACCAGTAATGAAGAAGAAAGATAAAAAAAAAAAATTTATGCTGAAAAACAGTTGTCATATCAAAATTATAGCATTGAGGATGTGCGATCTGGATTTACTCTCACATGTTATATACTTTGCATAGTCTTTTCTCTGTCCCCCCTCTCTGGATCAGCACTCCTCCCCATTCGCCCCAGGTGTTTTTATTCGGCAGGAGTCTGAAAAAGGTCTATAAGTTCCTGAGAGTCTGTGCACAGGTTAGCTTTTTGCACCTGTTCACATTATGCGTTGCTGAGCGGTGGCCATTGCTGCTTTTTTGCTGTGCTGGTGGAGTGTTGGGGCCCAGGGCCAGGGTGGCTTTGCCGAACAGTGGGGGCGCTGTGTGGCTACTGGGTCCCCTCACTGGCTGGCGCGATGCAGGGACGCCGGTGGTTGCCGTGCAGTGTCGCTCCAAAGTTAGAGTAGGTCCCCACTTGAAGATGTAACCTTGTAGCGGAAAGTGGGCCTATGCTCTTTAATCAAACTGTATACCAATGACTGCTTTTAGTGCATAGCATAGGGTAATATTTATTATAAATTGTGCTGAGTAGCCATGCTTTATTATGCTGAAAAACAGTTGTCATAGCAAAAGCATAGCATTGAGGATGTGATGATGTGCGGTCTAGATTCACTCTCACATGTTATATATCTGTGGACAGGGGCGTCGCTAGGTTAAAACATTTGGGGCCTGGGCCACGGATGTTTTGTCCCATGCCCCGAATGTCCTGCCTGCCTGCTAGATACAACTGTATTGCCATACACAGAACGGCAATACAATTGAATTTAATACACTGGGAAGAGGTGAAGGACCTGTGCTGACATCACAGGTCATGTGATCAACAAAACAGGCTGTGATAGGATGACATGGATGATGTCACCATCATGTGACCAGTGCAGGATTGGACCGGAGTGAAGAGGAGAAGGAGCCTAATGGTGATGTCTGTACATGAGGAGAGGTAAGTGAAGGAAGAGGCAGAGCAATGCTGGGAGTTGTAGTTATTTAACTGGGATGTATGTTAGGGCTGAAGGGAGGGATGTTATTGACATGGAACTGTGTGCTAGAGGTGGCTGGGGGATGGAGTGATGTTATTTACATGGGACTGTATGTTGAAAGTGGATGGTGGGGGGAATGATGTTTATGTACATGGGACTTAATGTTTAGGCTACGTTCACACTTGCGTTTGGGGATCCGCTTGTGAGATCCGTTTCAAGGCTCTCACAAGCAGCCCCAAATGCATCAGTTTAACCCCAGTGCGTTCTGAATGGATGCTGACCTATTCAGAATGCATTTGTTCGGCTCCGTAAGTCCCCCCCGTTTCGTTTTGGAGGCGGACTCCAAAATGCTGCAAGCAGCGTTTTTGTGTCTGCATGGCCTTGCGGAGCCAAACGGATCCGTCCTGACTTACAATGTAAGTCAATGGGGACGGATCCCGTTGCACTGACACAAAATGGTGAAATTGTAAACGGATCCGTCCCCCATTAACTTTCAATGTAAGTCAGGACGGATCCGTATTGGTCCTGAACGGATGCATTTGTTTGTATTATTGGTGCGGATCCGTCCTGTACAAGTACAGGACAGATCCGCACGAATGCAAGTGTGAAAGTAGCCTTAGGAGGTGATGTTTACATGGGATTGTGCGTTGGAGGCGGCTGGGGAGGAGGTGATGTTATTTACATGGGACTGTATGGTAGAGGGAGGAGTATAACTGCAGGGGGCACTGTAGATCCAGGAGACATTATAGGCGGTCTTATTACTACTGGGGGCTCGATAGGAGGGTCTTATAGATCTGCCTTTTTTCTACTAAGCGCACTATGGTGGCCTTATTACTACTGAGGGGTCTGTAGGGAGCTTTATTACCACTGGGGGAACAATAGGGGGCCTTATTTCTACTGTGGACTCTGTGAGGGTATTATTAATATGGGAGGGCTCTTCTAATAATGGGGGCATTGTTGAGGAGCACGGTTGGGGCAGTGTTACTAATGAGGGCATTCTAGAAGGGAATTACTATTGCTGGGACTATGAGGAGCACTAATACTATGGGGGGCAGTAATGTTTCTTCAGGATAGTATTTGGGGGGGGCGGGTGGGGGGCACAGCAAGCAGCAGGATAACTCTGTTGGGACTCCAGTTGGGGGATAATGATAGAATGTGAGGAAGCTAAGATGTCTGTGTGTCACACTCTGCAGAGAAGAGGCGGCTGAGAGAAGTAGAGAAGTTGTCCAGACCGAGTGGAGAAGATGATGACAGAGAAGATCTACAGATGATGACAGAGAGGAGACGTCACCTGGAGGCCTCTGGATGTGACAGGTAAGTGCTGCTGTATAGCAAGTACAGCAAAGTGCCGGGGGGGGGGGGGGGGGCAACATATTTATTGGGGCTTGTGCCCCGCATCTTTTGAGACCCTAACAACGCCCCTGTCTGTGGAGGTCACTGTTAAGGAGGTTGGTTATTGTGGAAATCACTGTTAACGAGACGGGGTACTGTGGAGGTCACTAAAAAAGAGGTGGCCAATGTGGAGGTCACTGTTAAAGGGGAGGGCACTGTGGATATTACTGTTAAGGGGGCAGGCCGCTGTGGAGCTCACTGTTAACACACAAACATTAAATGAAATAGATTAAATATAACCGTGCGAAGTGGGGTCCTTCTGCTAATATATATATAAATAAGTTGGTAAGGCTGATTAGTCAGCCTGCATTTGTGGGAGGGGCGGGGGCTCTTCATATACGAACCTCAGCCTCACTCACAGGCGCGTCTTCTCAGGTGCACAGCTGCTGCTGGGTGTCATTAGCAGACTAGCTTCTCTGGTGGTAGGAGTCTTTCTTTGCAGCATGGAGCTTGTTATTTTGCTCTCTGCTACCGTAGCATGCATGCGCCATACTACGTAAGTAGGTTGGGCCGGGGCCGTCTCTCCTGGCCGGTCGGAACCGACTTTGCTAGCGAACGGGAGGCTTTGCCTCAGAATCTGCTACCTCAGGTTTGCTTGTTGGGGCTAAATGCTTCTATTTCTTTTCACCTTTGTTTGTTGGTAATAGGAGTTGGTTCCTATAAATCTTACAAGTTTTACTTCGCTTTGTTCGTCTCGTATGAAAAGTTACTTCAGCCGGTTGCTGTAAAGGAAGAGTTACCCGGCTGCACGTGACGTCATGTTTGGAGATCGGACGCAGCTTTTATTGTTTAGGCCTCTTGCTGTAGCTGTTCCTTGCCACGTGTCTCCCCCCTCCCCCCGCCACCACCATCTTTAGCCTTCAAGTATTTCACTGCTCCATGTACTTAAAAACCCTGCTGCACTTTTATGCTCTGCTGTTATCCTGAGCGGCATTTATACTTTCTGCTTTTATTTCATGTCTTTATGCTGCATCCGCACGTCTTTATTGTCCAGCACTTTCCTACTCTTGGTTCGTATTCACTCAGATTGGTCTCACATTGGTTCACCTGTTGGCTGTTACATCTCATTCCCTACCCAGCCGACAGCCGGATCCGTATTACACGGCTGTTATTACATGTTGTATACTCGGCTTACAGCCACAGCTGCTACTGTTACTCCATTTTTATTCTCTGGACGCACCACCCTGGTGTTCACACCTTGCTCCACTCACAACCAGAGCTGCGTTCATGTGTCGACTGGTATACGATGTTTGCTCTGCTCACTGTGAGAGCTGTGTTTATACGTCCGCTGTCACAACATGTTCATATTAGGCTTGCTTCAGAGCTGCATTCACGTTCACTGTTACATCATGTTTATGCTCCACTCACATTTAGAGCTGCTATTCTACCAATTTCATTCTCTGCCACACCCAGAGGTGCATTCACACTACACTGGCAAATAATTTTTTGCACTCCATCCACCCAGAGTTGCATTCATATGTCTATCGGTATATCATGTTTGCTCTACTCGCACCCAGAACTGCGTTCACACGTCCTATGCTACTACATTCCCTTAGGATACGGGGGTGTATGCCAGGACCGGATGGCATACACCCCCGTATCCTAAGGGAATTAAGTAATGTCATAGCCAGACCCTTATTTCTGATATTTGCAGATTCTATATTGACAGGGAATGTCCCACAGGATTGGCGCATGGCAAATATGGTGCCAATATTCAAAAAGGGTCCAAAAACAGAGCCTAGAAACTATAGGCCGGTAAGTTTGTTGTGGGTAAACTGTTTGAAGATTTTCTGAGAGATGCTATGTTAGAGCATCTTAACGGAAATAAGCAAATAACGCCATATCAGCATGGCTTCGTGAGGGATCGGTCATGTCAAACAAATTTAATCAGTTTCTATGAGGAGGTAAGTTCTAGACTTGACAGCGGCGAATCAATGGATGTCGTATATCTGGACTTCTCCAAAGCGTTTTGACACTGTACCACATAAAAGGTTAGTATATATAAAATGAGAATGCTCAGACTGGGAGAAAACGTCTGTATGTGGGTAAGTAACTGGCTCAGTGATAGAAAACAGAGGGTGGTTATTAACGGTACACACTCAGATTGGGTCACTGTCACTAGTGGGGTACCTCAGGGGTCAGTATTCGGCCCTATTCTCTTTAATATATTTATTAATGATCTTGTAGAAGGCTTGCTTAGTAAAGTATCAATTTTCACAGATGACACTAAACTGTGTAAAGTAATTAACACAGAAGAGGACACTATACTACTACAGAGCGATCTGGATAGATTGGAGGCTTGGGCAGATAAGTGGCAGATGAGGTTTAACACTGACAAATGTAAGGTTATGCACATGGGAAGGAATAATGCAAGTCACCCGTACATACTAAATGGTAAAACACTCGGTAACACTGACATGGAAAAGGATCTAGGAATTTTAATAAACAGCAAACTAAGCTGCAAAAAACAGTTTCAGGCAGCTGCTGCCAAGGCCAATAAGATTATGGGTTACATCAAAAGGAGCATGGATGCCCGTAATGAGAACATAGTCCTATCACTTTACAAATCATTAGTCAGACCACACATGGAGTACTGTGTACAGTTCTGGGCTCCAGTGAACAAAGCAGACATAGCAGAGCTGGAGAAGGTCCAGAGGAGGGCAACTAAAGTAATAACTGGAATGGGGCAACTACAGTACCCTGAAAGATTATCAAAATTAGGGTTATTCACTTTAGAAAAAAGACGACTGAGAGGAGATCTAATTACTATGTATAAATATATCAGGGGTCAGTACAGGGATCTCTCCCATCATCTATTTATCCCCAGGACTGTGACTGTGACGAGGGGACATCCTCTGCATCTGGAGGAAAGAAGGTTTGTACACAAACATAGAAGAGGATTCTTTACGGTAAGAGCAGTGAGACTATGGAACTCTCTGCCGGAGGAGGTGGTGATGGTGAGTACAATAAAGGAATTCAAGAGGGGCCTGGATGTATTTCTGGAGTGTAATAATATTACAAGCTATAGCTACTAGAGGGGGGTCGCTGATCCAGGGAGTTATTCTGATTGCCTGATTGGAGTCGGGAAGGAATTTTTATTCCCCTAAAGTGAGGAAAATTGGCTTCTACCTCACAGGGTTTTTTTTTGCCTTCCTCTGGATCAACTTGCAGGATGACAGGCCGAACTGGATGGACAAATGTCTTTTTTCGGCCTTATGTACTATGTTACAGGTTCTTTCCAGGCCCATTTCAAGAACTTAATTCACGTCGCTGTTACATCTATGTTATGCTCCGTTCACAATCAGAGCTGCTGTTATACCAGAGTTGTGTTCACACTTCTACTGCCACACCAGGTCGTATACCCCACTCACTAAAGCCGCTTTCCATGTCTGCTGTCACATCAAGTTAATATTCCGTTCACATCCAAAGCTGCATCCACATGTCTGCTTTTACATCTTGTCCTATACTCCATTCACTACTAGAGCTGCCTTCGCATCACGTCGATACTCCGCTCACTTTCAGATTGCATTCATAAGTCTGCTTTATACCATGCTTTTCATTCGCTGCCCATACTCAGAGTTGCGCCTATACCATGTTTTTCAGGTACCACTCACATCCAGAGCTCCATTCACCCATTTGTTGTTACATCATGTGTTGTACTCTGCTCCCACTCAAAGCTGCATTCTTCTGTTCATTGCTACGTCATGGTTTTACTCAATAATCTCACCGGGGCAGTCTGCACCCACCGCTCTGGTACCTCTCTCCCGACATACATAACTGCGTTCTTTTCCGGCTTACGTTCCTTTCCTCGGTGGTCTGTTACATTCCATAGGCCTACTTTCTGTTTAATCCTGGTTACATAATCACTCAGACTGGTCTCCTTTTACTTCTGGTTCGTATTCACTCAGATTGGTCTCCTGCCCCAGTTCACCAAACAGCTCCTCAGCGGAGGTCAGTGGGCCGATAGGAGTAAGTTTCCTGCTGTGTTTTCACAAGCTGTTCATTTGTTTGTCACGATAAGAGACTTCTCTTGGCGAACTTGCAATGCCTCAGGCTTGTTTTTCTCCCATCTCTGTTTAAATTTCATGTTTACGTTTCATGGTTCGCGGTGGTTAGTGTTTTATGTATGCACGTGCTTCGGATTACTAATGTCTATATTTTCAACGCCTGTTGGCAGTTATGTTCCTTAGGCCACCTTCTGGCCAATCCAATCATTCAAGCCTCTGCATATCCTATCAGGTCCGGCTTACGTTTTAATTACTTATCGTCACCGCAACGTCATCCCTCTGGCTTCGGGGGCCCTATGACTGATCCGGCCTCATAGCTCCGGGGGCCCCATGACAGATTTTCATGTTTTGTTTGTTAGGGGTACGACATGGTTGTAGGCTGGTTAGTGTCCCAGGTTTGCTGTTGGAGGGGGTCAGTGTTATGAAAGTCCCCAAGGCATTCTGGTGCTGCATAAGTGGTTTATTTAAAAAAAAAAATCATAAGAGGCTCGCACAAGCGGCTCTTCGCTTATAGGACCTCACGATTGCCACCGACACTTGTAGTTCGCCCGGCCATCTTATACTTTTTTCCGCCATAAGAGACTCGCACGCATGGCTCCCGCCATAAGAGACTCGCACGCATGGCTCCCGCCATAAGAGACTCGCACGCATGGCTCCCGCCATAAGAGACTCGCACGCATGGCTCCCGCCATAAGAGACTCGCACGCATGGCTCCCGCCATAAGAGACTCGCACGCATGGCTCCCGCCATAAGAGACTCGCACGCATGGCTCCCGCCATAAGAGACTCGCACGCATGGCTCCCGCCATAAGAGACTCGCACGCATGGCTCCCGCCATAAGAGACTCGCACGCATGGCTCCCGCCATAAGAGACTCGCACGCATGGCTCCCGCCATAAGAGACTCGCTGGAGTGGCTCTTAGCTTAGAGGATTTCACAATTGTCATCGACATTGGTAGGTCATACAGCCATCTAATACTATTTTCCATGGCACACCTTTCAGATGTTTTCTTTTGGTCATTTATATTTTACAGATTAGTACTTGTGGTTCATTTCAGCCTCATTTCATCAAGAAGCATTACCCTATGTCTTTTATCTTTCTAGGTTATCGAGTTCCGGTTGAGTACTAAACCCGTCGGGTTAAGCCCCAATCTTTTCCCCAGCTGTCCTTAATTCTTAAGGTTCGCTGCCCGGCCCCATGGGCCCCTGGTGGTTGCTTCGGCCCCATGGCTTCAGGGGTCCGACCAATGGTTGTCTGTCCACCTGGGCAGCTATGCTTTTGGTTTTGAATGGCTCACATCTTTACCTGCTTGCCAGCTTATGTTATTTAGGTTTGATTTTAGTTAATGTCAGTTATTATCTCCATTTTCTGTCACGTTTCCCTTTTGTCTTTTCAAGTCATGCAGTTGAATTCATGTTGGGGGTCACCTTCCACGTCGGTCAGGTCTCGTTTCTAGTGATATTTCGCCTTGCAGGTTATTCAGGCCACGTAGTTTATCTTAGGTATCGCCTGCCACATCGGTCAGGCTCATGGTTTAATTTCAACTGCATCTTATTCAGATCACTTATTATAGTTATCATTTCTTGAAAAAAAAACAAAAAAAAAATTCTGCCCCATGGCTTCGGGGGCCCGATGACAGCTTCGGCCCCATGGCTTCGGGGGCCCGATGACTGTTTTCAGTCCTGCTGGGCTGATTGCCTGGTTGGTTGTCCATCTGTGCATCTGGGCTGATTTGGCCCGTATGTATCACATACATACCTGCTTCCCTAAATTCCTAATAATCCATGTTGATCGCTCACTTTGTTTTGACCGCAAACTGGTCCGGTTCGCCCTACAGCATCATTGTCATGTCTTATGCAGATATTTCGTCTTGCTTTCATTGTTCATGTTTCGTTCAGGACAAAAACACAGAAATATAGTGGCAAATCTGGGGGAGCTGCTCAACCCCTAACACTGTAGCGTGTTTTTCATTGGGGGAGCAGCCCCACCGCATGTGGACCGCAGCAAACGACTATCCCCAGCAAAAAATATTTTGCATACGGTGGAGGATGTCGGCGCGGTCCACATGCACCACAAAGGCATCCTACACAAAACGGAGCATTGTGCGGATGAAAATATAATCATAAATCACAGAAAAAATG
This sequence comes from Bufo gargarizans, assembly GCF_014858855.1. Classification (NCBI taxonomy): domain Eukaryota; kingdom Metazoa; phylum Chordata; class Amphibia; order Anura; family Bufonidae; genus Bufo; species Bufo gargarizans. Next base: position 43,628,590 of record NC_058084.1, read on the forward strand.
CACCACACGGATATGCCACTGACTATACTGGCTAGTCATAAATGCAGATATTAAAAGCTGAGACTTTTGCCAATATATTCCTGTCAGGAAGATATCGGAGCCCCAAGCACCACGTCACGGTTCTCAGCATGGCAAGGGGTCCTACCACTACGCTACCTATGGTGTGAACAAGGTCTGAGGGTGATGTAATCCAGCTCACAGCCAGGCTTCCACACAACCGCCTAGCAGGACAACTAGTGCAATGTGAACAAAGCCAGACTGTAAGCCACACCCATATCAGACTATGTAATGGAGGCTACCAGGTGCAAAGAGTGTTTGAATGCCAGGTGAAGGCACATACACTACATATAAAACAAGACAAAAACACAGAAATATAGTGGCAAATCTGGGGGAGCTGCTCAACCCCTAACACTGTAGCGTGTTTTTCATTGGGGGAGCAGCCCCACCGCATGTGGACCGCAGCAAACGACTATCCCCAGCAAAAAATATTTTGCATACGGTGGAGGATGTCGGCGCGGTCCACATGCACCACAAAGGCATCCTACACAAAACGGAGCATTGTGCGGATGAAAATATAATCATAAATCACAGAAAAAATGCACCACACGGATATGCCACTGACTATACTGGCTAGTCATAAATGCAGATATTAAAAGCTGAGACTTTTGCCAATATATTCCTGTCAGGAAGATATCGGAGCCCCAAGCACCACGTCACGGTTCTCAGCATGGCAAGGGGTCCTACCACTACGCTACCTATGGTGTGAACATGTTTCGTTCAGGTCCTGCCAGAGGAGGAATAAGTAGGTCAATTCCCTCTAGCATTTGAGTCTCTGACCGTAGTCGATCATATCTTGTCAACCAGGTCCCCGCGCAAAGTCATTGCCTTTTTACCACAACCAGGAATTCATTTTCGCAGGTAGCTTCATTGCAATTGCATTCCCTCACTCATGGGAGGTCATAGACAGAATCTTGTATATTATGGCTTTGTAGCTTCTTTCCGCACTAACCTCAGACTCCCTACAACCACTTTGAATCTGGTTTTGGACAAGGTCCAGCATTTCCTCGCAGATTCAGATAGTAGGTTGGTCTTCACGATTCTCAGGGGCACACAGTAGAACAATGCGCGGACCACAGCTAGCAGATAGCTGTTGTCTGGGGAACTATTCAAGGATTCTCTTCCTATCTACATAGTTATTTTTGGCCCTCATTCCTGCCTAGTCTAGGCAGTTAGGTTTCGGTCCCACGATCTCCTGAGGCTAGGGCATTGCCAGTACTCTCACTGAAACCAAAACTTTACAAGGTTCAGTTGGTTTTCATGATCCATTTCACAACGTATTCCCGGTCCTCCATTCCATTCCGCTTTGGGGCAGTATCCGCAATATTGAGCAGTATGTCTCTGGCCTTGACATCCACAAGATGGGTTGTAGGTCTCCTTCTGGTCTTGCCTCACACACCCCGAATTTTCGCTCTAGATCCCTGATGCCCTGCAGTTGGCTTGGGGATTAGTTTGCACATTCCATTTGAGTTCCTTTTCTACCCTACTTGGCTTGGTTTTTGCCCACTTATAGGCCTACCCACGATCATGGCTTAGGGCACACAACAAGCCATTTAGTCAAGTTAGCTGAGACACGCCTAGCTGGGTTAGGTTGTTCCCGTGGTTTCTCTCCCTAGGGTTCTTCGGATATCTCTTGGTCGTAGCCATGACCACAAATAATAATATATATATATATATATATATATATAAACTATATGTACTGCTGTACGTAGTTGTAAAGTGGAACATAATCATTTTTCAGGAAACAGAATTAAAAATAATAGTTATAAATGTCAAAGTGGGTGGGGCAAAAAAATTGGCACATATCACACCTCATTTATCATCCTCTTATTGGCTGAAATTATGCAAATTTTGGCAGACAATTTAGCTTGCTTATCTGGTGGTGCTTTGTGTAAAAAGTTGCATTTATGCCAGAAAGATGCAACTTTTGTAGTGGGAACAAGTAATCGGTAAGTGTTAAGACAGTGTGGTGATCAGCTCAAATGGCAACTTTGGAAACAGTCCAAATAATCTTTTTTATTTTGTCCAAAAACAGTATCAACAAAAATTTGTTTACTACAGCATGTAAACACAAAAAATATACAGTCAATGTGAAATCACCTGAATCACAGACCTCTGTAGTTCCTCGTTTCCTCCACCAGCCTGAGGGGGAAGAGACTTGGCATTAGCAGGCTCTCTGCTGAAGCAACTCCACCAAGCTCTACTCACAGTCTATCACTCCCATCCCCAGCTCTCCTGGGCTTCCTGGCTTATGTAGGCCAGCCAAAACCTGGCCTGGATATGTGGGAGTAGTCATTCCTCCCTGCTCTTCCCGGATCAGCTGCAGTCAGCAGCGAAACTACTGATAGCAAGTGCCAGTAACCTAGAGATACTGACAAAACGCTACCGGTTCATTTCACCAAGGCCAGGTACCTCGATGACACGTATCTATCATCTACCATGGCACCTTGTTCCTTATCACAACAGGATGCATTTATTTTCATCTAATATAAATGATCTAAACAACAGAGTTTTGTCAGTAAATTGATATTCAGCAAAACAATAACAAAAAAAGTCCTGAGTCTCAGACAAGTCGCAATTTACCAGTGGAAATGTCGCAAATATGCTTCAAAAGTCGCAAATATGTTTCAAAACTCGCAAGTGCAGTCCAGCAGGGGTTGACTGAAATGACGCATTTCTGTTTTAAAAAAGCCCCATTTTCGTGTTATTGGCATTAAAATGTTGCAAATCAAGAGAAATAGCCAGAAAAGTTTATGGCATGTGACTTTTTTTTTATAGTAGGTAAAACAAATCACCATTTTTGATTTGTAATGTTTGTATTTTTTTTTTGGCGCAAATTAGGCCAAAAATGTCTATTCCGGTTCAGCTGTAGACTGAAAAGGTTGGTGACTTTTGAAACCTTTCTTGGGCAACACGTATATGACAATAAGTGACATCTGCTAAACGGTATTTCAAATAAACCCAAACCATGAAAATAAAGTGCTCCTCCGAAAACATACAATCCAGATGAAAGCACAGCTTCTCTTTAACAGCACGTGATGACACAGACATCAGGGCAGATTGCCTTGGGCAACCCTGCCAGCTCTCGATATTACTTATGAAGGGATTGCCAACTTTACAATATAACACTATAAACGGAACTGTAAGGTGCAGTAAGCGTCTGCTGGTTACCCTGGCCTTACAGCTGCGCCATTTCATAGTGTTTGGTAATATATTATTATAACCTAAAGGAACGGAGCCAAGTATGAGAAATCATCTCTTTACAAGTGATCCTTACTCACGCATTTCGAAGGCTTTAAGCCATTACTGCATATCATGTACATTGCAACATCAGAGGCTGCTGTCTCCAGGACATACCTTTTTCAGGCCACTGCCTGTATCATTCTTATACTAAATATACATATAACTCAGCTCCTCCAACAGTGGAAAATATTGAACCCTTTTACTGTCATTGGATGCATTATACAGATGACTGCTGCCTGCAATAGGCGAGATCAGAGATAACTCTGATCCCAGTCATTTTACCACTTAGATTCTGCAGTCAATGGCAGCCACGGTTTCTTTGGTGGGATGTCAAGCAGTTTTCATTGTATTCAAGGGTCTACTGAAGGCTCAAGTCCTGCCATGTAATTAGATAACAATGGCCTGCTATGTAAAACGGTAGTGCCGAGTGCACCATACCCTGCAATGCAAAAGTTTTGCTTTAAGTTGTATAAGTGATTAAGTTATAGCTTGTGGATGCCTTACTAAAACATTGGGGGGGGGGGGAATATTACGAGGGGAATGTTTTCAAGTCAGTTTTGCTTGAATCTGTGTTTGCGTACTTTATGCCACATTTATCAAATGTTGCATGTTGTTTGATACATTTTTATTATTTTTAAACCTAACACATTTGTCTAGAAAAGCTTCTCCAATTATCCTGATCCATCCATCTACTAGAGTGAGATTGTTATTTTTTTGGCGACTTTTTAAAAAGGTCCCAGTGATAAATCTGGAGTGAAACTCATTAACATAGCTAATCACGCTCATTTACGCACCCATATTTCAAAACAAAACTGAAGTGAGTGGCTTAATAAAGCAAAAAGTCATATACTGTATTTTTCGCCCCATAAGACGCATTATCCCCCCAAAAGTGGGGGGGAAATGCCCCTGTGTCTTATGGGGCAAATACTAATGAAGAGCTTCCATTATGGAAGCGCTCATTAGTACCGGAGGACCGGGAAGCGGTGAAGTCTCTGTACTCACCGCTTCCTGGACCTCGGCTGTTGGCTGTTTAGGGCTGCGCACAGTGTGAGTGCGCTCTGTGATCTCACGCTGTGCGCAGCCTTCACAGCACAGCCGACAGCAGGAGGAAGTGGATCGGGATGTAGGTGAGGAGCGGCGGCGCCCGGAACAGGAGAGGTAAGTACATTTTTTATTTTAAGTTTTCTGTGGCATGGGGGCTCATATGAGGGCTATTACGAGGCATGGGGGTATATGTGGGAGCTACTAAAGAGGCATGGGGGTACATATGGTGGCTGCACATAGGCATGGGGGCTCTCAAGGTGGCTGCACATAGGCATGGGGGCACATACAGTGGCTGCGCATAGGCATGAGGGCTGCTAAGAGGCATGGGGGCTCATATGGGGGCTGATGAGAGGCAATGGGGGCTGATGAGAGGCAATGGGGCTCTTATCCGAGGTCTGATTGGGAGTCATTCACATTGGGGTCTGATCTGAGGTCTTACTGGGGTCTTACAAACATTGGGGGTCTGATAGGGGCTGTGAGCTGAGGTCCGATTAATATTGGGTTTCTGACTGCTTGTCTGACCTGAGCGCTAATGAAAAATATTTTTTTCTTATTGTTCTCCTCTAAAACCTGGGTGCATCTTATTGTCACGGCCATGCCCATGACCGTGACTCCTTGACCGCATGCGGTTGCCTGCGGTTTTATATGGGCGTTCAGCCACGGGTGAGGGCCGCTGGTGTGCGGCCTCACTTGTGGTTGCCGCAGGCAACTAGTTTTGGTATTTGGCAGCTGAGCAGCCTGAGCGTAGCCTAGGCAGCTTGCTGCCTTGGCATGCGGTCTCACCTGACTGCTATTATGTTAGGTGTGTGTGTGGTGTGCACTGTGTTTCATGTATTGTGTGCATTTCCCCTATATGTCTGTTTTCCCTTCTGTGGTGCTGGAAGGGTTAACTTCCTTTCCAGTGTGTGTGTGTGGCACTGGGTGTGTCCAACCCTTGGGTGTGGCCACTTGGGCCTATATAGCCTCTCTCTCTAGCAGGGCTCAGTAGGTTGCTTCAGCCCTGCTAGCTGGAGCAGCCTCCTGTGTTTCCCTCGAAAGAGGGTAGAGCATGCACCGCCGTCTGCTGATGGGGTGCATGCGCGCTCTTCGGAGGGAGAGCGTTATGGGGGTTTCGCCGCTAACGGCGCGGTGAGTGGCGTTTCCCCGCCACTTCCTCACCGTGTCCGTTTGGCGTCCCCTGTTATTTTTATCCCCTCACCCTGGTGTTTTTTGGTGTAGGGTCCTACCTTCGAAAGAGGGTGCAGCATGCAGTGCCATGCTCTTGTGGCTTGCATGCGCGTTCTCCGGAGGGAGAGCGTTCCGGGGGGATCACCGTTAACGGCACGGATGGTGGCTTTTCCCCGCCACCGTACCGTCCGTGTTGGTGATCCCTCGTCCCTCTTCATGTTCCCATCTCTGGTCGTTTGCTGGCAGCACTCCGTAAGTGGTCCGGCTGCGTGCTGGTTAGGAGTGTCTGCTGGCAGCGACTGGAGTGGGGACGTTAGTGGAGAGTCCCCTCGTCCACTCTCTGTGGTTCCTTTCCCTTGTCGCTGGTGCGGGCTGCAGGCCTCGTTGGACTGGCTAGTGTGAGCTGGGAGAGGATGCAGCTGACAGTGACCTCCTGGGAACCATGTCCGGAGAGTGGACGTTTCCTTCTCCCATCCCCTTGTGTGAGTTCCTCACCAGTTTCCTTTTTTTTTTTGGTGGGGGGGCTTTGAGGGGTGGGAGTGTCACGGCCATGCCCATGACCGTGACTCCTTGACCGCATGCGGTTGCCTGCGGTTTTATATGGGCGTTCAGCCACGGGTGAGGGCCGCTGGTGTGTGGCCTCACTTGTGGTTGCCGCAGGCAACTAGTTTTGGTATTTGGCAGCTGAGCAGCCTGAGCGTAGCCTAGGCAGCTTGCTGCCTTGGCATGCAGTCTCAACTGACTGCTATTATGTTAGGTGTGTGTGTGGTGTGCACTGTGTTTCAAGTATTGTGCGCATTTCCCCTATATGTCTGTTTTCCCTTCTGTGGTGCTGGAAGGGTTAACTTCCTTTCCAGTGTGTGTGTGTGTAGCACTGGGTGTGTCCAACCCTTGGGTGTGGCCACTTGGGCCTATATAGCCTCTCTCTCTAGCAGGGCTCAGTAGGTTGCTTCAGCCCTGCTAGCTGGAGCAGCCTCCTGTGTTTTCCATCTACCTGTGAGAGCAACCACTTTGGTCATAGATTTAAGTTATGCTAAGTCTGTGTGATGTTCTGTTTTTGTTTCCCCATATGTTCTGTGCTGCCATGTATCTGGGTTCCGGTGTGTGGATGAGTTTGTGCTGAGTATTTGTGGACTTCAGCTGCCTGCACCCGGATCCAGTCAGCAAGGCTGTGGCAGGTGGCTGGAACTAATGCAGCACCTGCCATATACATGGGCTGGCATTTGTTCCCCATTTCTTGCAGCTTGGCCAGTGAGACTCCTGTTCCTCCATGTCCAGAAGGAACAGGTTGTCTTACCCTGACTCCTAGCCTAGGGACCGGTCGGAGGGTAAGTCAGGGATCCGAGGTTCCTGCGCATGGGTCCTCCTACCTTAAAGGTCGGCCCATGCAGGTTAGGAGTTAGGGTCAGGTTAGGGACGCGATAGGAGGTGACCTGCTCCCTAATCCTGTGGTCCTGGCCAAGCAGCGTTTAACATCTCCTGGCATCGCACGGCTGAGGGTTTCCCCCATCCTCAGCCGTGACACTTATAGTGCAAAAAATATGGTACATTTTTGTGCAAGTAAGACCAAAAAGTATCAAAAGCCCCATTTCCTGACTTTTTGAAGCGAGAATTTTGGAGTGAATGCATGATAAATCAGGGCCATTGTCTAGACAAGCTTGACAAGATCTGGGGGCCCTGGTTGAACAGCCCTTCTGATCTTGGATGGGAGTTCTCCTCCCCTTTGCCACTTTTATTTTTTACTTCCTTTTTTTACAGTTGCATTACTTTGTAGTGTACCCTTTACCCCAATTAACTTTCTTTCTTGCTTTCTTTGTTCTTAGGCTAGGTCTACACGACGAAATTTTTTTTGCCCGACAGATAGGGCACAACATTTGTCGCGCAACATTTTGTTGCACTAATGTCACGCGACAATTTTTATAATGGCAGTCTATGGTGTCGCACTGCAACATGCGACATGCTGCGACTGCGACGCAACAGTCGCAGAAAAATCCATCTCAAATGGATTTTCTGCGACTGTTGCGTCGCAGTTGCAGCATGTTGCATGTTGCAGTGCGACAACATAGACTGCCATTATAAAAATTGTCGCGCGACATTAGTGTAACAAAATGTCGCGCGACAAATGTCGTTGTGTAGACCTAGCCTAAATCCACAATTTAGCTTTAGGCTGCTTTTATACAGTCAGTGTTTGATCAGTGATTTCCACAATGATTGTGAGCCAAAACCAGGGACAGTTCTGAAACACAGCAATTTTTTTTCCTTATACCTTATCTCTGTGTAACTTCCACTCCTGGTTTTGTCTCACAATCACCGATGGAAATCACTGACCAAACACTGACATTGTGAAAGTGGCCTTACTATGATCCTAGGCATAGTTGTTTTTCATTTCTGCTTTCTCTAACAGAGATGAGAAGTGGTGGCATTTGCAGGTTCACATATGTTTTACCTGTCACTGAGCAAAACAAAAATACCCTTTAAAACATCACTTTTAATAATTATAGATTAAAATATCCCACATCAAAAAAAAAAAAAATGATTTTTTTTAAAATCATTTTGAATATCAGATAATGCAAAAAGAGACAATTATCACAATATAGGGGTATGATGAGGCGTACATAAATGATTGCCACACATTTGGTCACTCACGGTTCCTTGGAACTTAAAGAGGACCTTTCACCAGAATAAAACTTCTAAAGTGACTATACAGGCATGTAGAGCGGCGCCCAGGGACCCCCCTGCACTTACTGTTATACCTGGGCGCCACTCCGTTCTCCCGTTATTTCCTCCGGTATCTTCATAGGTAGGCTCCACCCAGGGGAACCTGCCGGCGCCTCCTTCTCCTATGCTGTAGCGCTGGCCAATCACAGCGCTCAGCTCATAGCCTGAGAGGCTTTTTTCTAAATCGTAGGTCTCTTTTGTGCGAGGCATCATTCTCATCAGGCAATGCTTCTTGAAAAGCAAACGCAGAACTGGTGTGTGTTTTTTATAGGGCAGGGCTGCTGTAACCAACACCTCCAATCTCATCTCATTGATTGGACTCCAGTTGGCTGACACCTCACTCCAATTTGCTCTTGGAGATGTCATTAGTCTAGGGGTTCACATACTTTTTCCACCTGCACTGTGAATGTTTACATGATGTGTTCAATAAAAACATGGTAACATTTAATTCTTTGTGTGTTATTAGTTTAAGAAGACTGTGATTGTCTATTGTTGTGACTTAGATAAAGATCAATTTGTGCAGAAATCGTAAGGATTCACATACTTTTTCTTGCAACTGTATTTATTTTACTCTTGTGGCTATTTTGTGAAACATACTCAGGCCTCTTGTACACGACCGTATGGCTTTCAGTATTTTGCGGTCCATTTTAAACGGATCAGTTTTTCTGCATTTTTTTTGTTTTAGTAATGTTTCTGCTTCCGTTCAGTTTTGCCATTCGGTTTTTTGGATTGGCTTCTGTTTGTGATCCGTTTTTTGCGGATCGCAAAAAGAATCGGAAGCATATAATAATGTAAGTACATAAAAAAATTGGTCTGGGCATGAAATTTTCAATAGATGGTTTCGCTAAAACGGAATGGATACGGAAGACATACGGATGCATTCTAGTAACATAGTACATAAGGCCGAAAAAAGACATCTGTCCATCCAGTTCGGCCCGTTATCCTGCAAGCCGATCCAGAGGAAGGCAAAAAAATAAAAACTGAACTAGAAGCCAATTTTCCCCACTTTAGGGGAATAAACAATTCCTTCCCGACACCAATCAGGCATCAGAATAACTCCTTGGATCAACGACCCCTTTCTAGTAGCTATAGCCTGTAATATTATTACGCTCCAGAAATACATCCAGGCCCCTCTTGAATTCCTTTATTGTACTCACCATCACCACCTCCTCAGGCAGAGAGCTCCATAGTCTCACTGCTCTTACCGTAAAGAATCCTCTTCTATGTTTGTGTACAAACCTTCTTTCCTCCAGACGCAGAGGATGTCCCCTCATCACAGTTACAGTCCTGGGGATAAATAGCTGATGGGATAGATCTCTGTACTGACCCCTGATATATTTATACATATTAATTAGATCTCCCCTAAGTCATCCTTTTTCTAAAGTTAATAACCCTAATTTTGATAATCTTATAGGGTACTGTAGTTGCCCCATTCCAGTTATTACTTTAGTTGCCCTCCTCTGGACCCTCTCCAGCTCTGCTATGTCTGCCTTGTTTACAGGAGCCCAGAACTGTACACAGTACTCCATGTGTGGTCTGACTAGCGATTTGTAAAGTGGCAGGACTATGTTCTTATCACGGGCATCTATGCCCCTTTTGATGCAACCCATTATCTTATTGGCCTTGGCAGCAGCTGCCTGACACTGTTTTTGCAGCCTAGTTTGCTGTTTATTAAAATTCCTAGATCCTTTTCCCTGTCAGTGTTATACCATTTAGTATGTACGGGTGACTTGCATTATTCCTTCCCATGTGCATAACTTTACATTTGTCAGTGTTAAACCTCATCTGCCACTTATCTGCCCAAGCCTCTAATCTATCCAGATCCCTCTCTAGTAGTATACTGTCCTCTTCAGTGATATTTTACTGTGCAAGCCTTCTACAAGATCATTAATAAATATACTGAAGAGAATAGGGCCCAATACTGATCCCTGAGGTACCCCACTAGTGACAGTGACCCAATCTGAGTATGTACCGTTAATAACCACCCTCTGTTTTCTACCATTGAGCCAGTTACTTACCCACTTACAGACGTTTTCTCCTAGTCCGAGCATTCTCATTTTATATACTAACCTTTTATGTGGTACAGTGTAAAATGTTTTGGAGAAGTCCAGATACACGACATCTATTGATTCGCCGCTGTCAAGTCTAGAACTTACCTCCTCGTAGAAACTGATTAAATTAGTTTGACATGACCGATCCCTCATGAAGCCATGCTGATATGGCGTTATTTGCTTATTTCCGTTGAGATGCTCTAAGATAGCATCTCTTAGAAAACCTTCAAACAGTTTACCCACAACAGATGTTAAACTTACCGGCCTATAGTTTCCAGGCTCTGTTTTTGGACCCTTTTTGAATATTGGCACCACATTTGCCATGCACCAATCCTGTGGGACATTCCCTGTCAGTATAGAGTATAGAGTCCGTAAATTCTGTATGCATTGTGTTTTTTTTTGCAGAATTATTGACTTGAATAGAGCCACGGAATGTGATTTGCGGGCAATAATAAGACATGTTTTATCTTTGAATGGAGCGGAAATACGGAAATACAGAATCGGAGTACCCATTGAAGTGGATGGTTCCGCATAAGGCTTGCAAACAGAACCCGCAAAAATAGAACAGAAACGGGGACAGCACACTCTTGTGTGCAAGAGGCCTCAAAGTGACTCAGAATGAAAGGAATCTTGTAAATGACAAAGTTTCATTTAAACCCTGTGGATTAACAGATTTTAATCTGAATGTCCACTCAGTCTCCTTCTGGAGAAGCAATTTTTTAAAATCTCAACCCCTTGGGATAGGCGGACTATTTCAATTGCACAGAACTTCAGGAATCTAGGATTTCCAGCATGTATTTCATGTACGTGTCTAGAAATTGGGGTGTGTCTTTTATGTTTAATATCACCTAGGTGATCTTCTATTCGTCTCTGCAGTTCTCTAATGGTTTTACCCACTTACAGGAAAGGGCAAGAGCATGTGCACAGGTACACCACCCCCATACCTTTAGTGTTACGGATCTCATATGTCTTCTGGGTAATAACTCTCGAGAAAGTCTTTGTGGCATGCACAAATGTGCACGCTATACATCCACCACATCTGTACATACCAAAGGGTCTCCTTTCAAGCCAAGTGCCTTGTTTTTTAGAGGTTTGGTAGTGACTGTGCACAAACTGATCTCTCGATGATCTCACTCTTTTGAAAGTAATGGCTGGATAATCTGATATTACATCTCTTATATCTGGGTCCATCTTGAGGAGATCCCAGTATTTAAATAAGGTTCTCCGCACCTTTCTACTTCGATCATTATAGGTCCCTATGATGCGCATGACATGTTTTCTATCTATAGTGGCGTTCTTGTTCATGTTTAATTGTGGATCCAACAATTCCGTCCTATCCTTATGCAGTGTCCCACTACCCACGTGGGTACTGCAAAGTTGTAGTGTTATGCTTTGTACGCTTTATATAACCTGATTTATTCTGCAGTGCATCTTTATGCATAATCCCTGCCTACAGGTGTGTTAGATTCCATTACACTGAGCCTACCACTAGGTGGAGGCAACACATCCCATATATATAGCCCAGCTCCGGCCTAGTCTTGGGGGTCTTCAGTCTTCAGCCCTGAGCTGAAGTCGTCCACATCCTGCTCAGAACTCTGCTAAGAGTTAGTGGACATCAGATAGAAGTTTAGCTTCAGAAAAAGGATATTAATCCAAAAAGCACTAAAGGAACAGAGACCCAAAGGGTTACGTCCATCGCTATATGCGCCTTAGGACCTTTGGAGTTAAAAGTGAAGGATTTACCAGCCTCCGACAGCCTCACTAACCTGCACTGGGATCACAGGGACCAGCGTAGAAGTCCTCTATCAGTAAGGCTACAAACCTATATCATGTATAGCCTGAGAGACAGACATCACACCTATGAGCAGTGGACCTGTTGCAGCTTTACCTCTGTCCATCTTAAAAAGACTGTATTTCATATCTGGATGTACTAGAGACTGTTTTGTTCTTGGATGTAACCGTTACTAGGAGCAACGTTCAGTAAAAGGTATAAGTTGGATTGCACCATCCTTGTCTCAGTCTCCAATTCCTCAGTTAACACTACAGTAAATGGTTGTACCACCACAAATGGTTGTACTACCGTGAGTAACCAGAACTGTATTTACCTCGGCCCACCTAATGCTCACACCGTGACCTCACGTATAATTCCCCTGTCGGTCTGGCATACTGCACTTATTGAAGGCAAATTTAAAGGTGCTGTTTAGCACCTTTTGTTGGATATCCCCTTCTGGTGAATCTGGCCTGTAGATCCCTGGCCTGGTGATGAAAGTCCTCCTTATTGGAACAGTTTCAGCATATACGCAGATACTGTGCTTTTGGTATACCACATCTTAAACTGAGGGGGTGATGTCTTTCCCCCCTTAAAAGATTGTTGGTAGCTGTCGGCTTCTTATAAGTCTGAGTTTGTATGGTACCATTCTGTAAGGCAATGTCAAGATCTAGAAATGCCATATGACTATCATCTATCTCATAAGTGAAGCACATCCAGATGTCATTCACATTAATTGCTTTAATAAACTCCAGGAAGCTGTCCTTGGGGGTCACTCCAAAGTATGAAGATATCATCAATAAAAAGGCCCCAGAGCACAATATATGGCATCCACATACTGTCCTCTGTGAACACCATACTGTCCGCTCACCAGCATTTAATTTAAACACTCCTTTAAAAAATTATTAGAAGTACCCCTTTCCATTTACTACATAAAAAAAACTCTAAACAACATTTAACATAATTGTTAGGGTCCATTTACATGTCCGTAAGTGTTTTGCGGATCCACAAAACACGGACACCGGCAATGTGCATTCCGCAATTTGTGGACCGCACATTGCCGGCACTATAATCGAAAATGCCTAATCTTGTCTGCAATTGCGGACAAGAATAGGACATGTTCTATTTTTTTTCGGAAACGGAAGCACGGATGCGGAAGTGCGGATCCGCAAATGCGGACAGCACATTCCGGTCCCATTGAAAATGAATGGGTCTGCACCCGTTCTGCAATATTGCGGAACGGATGCGGACCCATTCTGCGGACGTGTGAATGGACCCTAAGGGTCCATTCACACATCCGTGTGTGTTTTGCGGATCCGCAGATTTTTTTCGGAATCGGAATTGCGAACCCGGAAGTGCGGGTCCGCAATTCCAGATCCTGGCCGCACATTATGCGGCCCTATAGAAATGAGTGGGTCCGCAATTCCGTTCTGCAAAATGCGGAACGGAATTGCGGATGTGTAAATGGAGCCTTATTTTCACATCTATAAAAACCTAAACTATCAAAATATTCCATTCTTAGGCTACATGCACACGACGTATGTGTTTTGTGGTCCGCAAATTGCGGATTGGCAAAATAAACGGATGATGTTCCATATGGCATCAGTTTTTTTTTTTGCGGATCCATTGTAATAATGCCTATTCTTGTCCGCAAACTAGGAAAAAATAGGACATGCACAATTTTTTTTTTTTTGCGGGGCAACGGAACGGGCATGCTTACAGTGTGCTGTCCGCGTTTTTTGTGGACCCTTTGAAATGAATGGGTCCACATCCTATTAGCCAAAAAACGGAACGGACACGGAAACAAACAACGTTTGTGTGCATGTAGCCTTAATCCCGCACAAAAGCTGTGCTGTGCCTGCACAATCAGCAGGGCAAGTATGCTCATCTTGCATTGTCAACCAGTTACAGTATGTATCAGTACGGTGGATTTGAAACTCTATAGCAGAAATTCATATTTCTAACTTTTATAAAGATATATAAGGAAATTAATCAGCACACAATTTTGGAACTAATAAAAGGGTTGTCTGGTTTCAACATCAACCAGTAATTAATAATGAACAAAACATACAATGCAACAGCACCAAATAAAGTACAAAAATGCATTATAATTGCGAATGCTATGCTTATAAATTAGAGATGCTTGGCAAATACATTTTGTACAAAATTATTTGAGCCCGTCTGCCGCACGTCACTTCAGTCGTGCACTCCTGACCCGCTCGTCTGCCCCATAGGCTGATTTTAATTAGTGCGAGTATATAGCTTGGCCAGCTCCCCCTCATTCACTGGAAGCCATTTGGCACCAGGAAAGGTATAGGGTGGACTCTCATTGCATTCGTTGGTGGCCATTTGGCACCAGGAGAGGTGTGGAGTGGTCTCGGCATACATGTTGATACCTGCATTCCCTGGATATAATGGTGGCCTTTTTGGCACCAAAGATGATAAAAATTAAAGTGGGCCTAGCATGCATGTGGAACCTACACGCCCTGAATTGTATGGTAGCCGTCATGGCACATAACAGGTAGTTTAGTGTTAGGTTCCCGTCTTACAAAGATCTACTTGACGTGTGGCAGACGGGCTCAAAGGATTTTGTACAAAATGATTTGCCAAGCATCTCTAATTTATAAGCATAGCATTAGCAATTATAATGCATTTTTGTACTTTATTTGGTTTGCAGAGAGCTGTTGCATTGTATGTTTTGTTCTATGTTGTCTTTTCAGCCATAGCAACGTGCGCCTGCGCATTGGGATGTGCTGACTGACCCCCCTTTTTTTTCTTTGCAGTAATTAATAATAGATGATTACTCACCTGGCAGATCCCAACCCACTGCTCCGGTTCTCCTGGCAGGACTCTGTTTTACAGGCTGCAGCAGTGACATCAAGTTGAATACATATGACCGTTGTGCCAATCACTGGTTTCATCAGTGCACCGCTGAGGCCAGTGTTTGGCTGCAATGATCACGTTATCAAGGTAGACTTTAAATTTGTGTAGTATAAAGCTGAAGCCTTCTCTACCTGTATTTATTTGAGGCCTGCTAGCACTAAGCAAGGTGGTATACAGAGTGGGTTCAGTATTTATTTGAAACCTGCTTTGTCGAAATGTATTGGATGCCAATTGGCACCATAAGAGGTAACGTTTAGTGTAGACTGCCATCCAAAAGTGGCCACCATGCCATGGTGGATAGGTGCAAATAATAATAATTATTATTATTATTATAGATTTTTTATTTTGTTTTATCCATAAGAGCAGGAGTACAAGCAAATGGTGATGGACATGTATTTGTGTCATACAGCATCACCTTACATTAGATGATATTATGACAAGTAACAATAACACGAACAGGCGAGTCTGCACATTGGATCAAGGACACATTCTGCATCAAATGGTTATATCTCCATAAAGGTTTAGAATCACAGAGAATATTTCCTGAAGTCCAGCCATAGTTTCCAAAGAGCTTGGAAGTTTCTGTGAGAGTGGTTCTCCCAAGCGGACTGTTCTTCAAACCTGTAGATGGAATCAATCTTGTTAAACCAGTGATGGAGCAGGGGAAGGTCAGGGGACAACCAATGCCTGGGTATTAGCAGACGAGCAGCTGTCAATCGTTTTTTGAAAAGTTTTAAGGGTAAGGAGCTAAGCAAGGGAGAGTAGAGTCCCAAGAGAGCTAGTTTGGGACAGGGGGAAATTAGAGTTTTGCAAATTAAATTGCATTGCTTGAATATTTCAGATCACCATGATAAAATTGATGGACATGACCACCAGACATGATAAAATGTCCCCCTTCCGGACCCATCCAGCATGCGTCAGAACCCGAGGAGGAGAAACATTTGTTACATCTGGAGTTTTATACCATCTGGTAAGGAGTTTGTATCCGTTGTGGTTCAATAGAGAGGCGTTGTTGTTCGTCTATGGTAAATTGTGTTCCCAGGTCCCTCTCCCAAGAGCCAATGAAAGACGGTTTAGGCATAGAAACAGGGGAGGTGAGTCTCCTGTACATAAGGGAGATGCATTTCCGGGGGGAGGGTTTGCACAGATCAAGCTTTCAAACCATGTCAGGGGCCTAAGCATGTCTTTGCATTGGATATGTTTGGAGATAAAGGAGTGGAGGAAAGATATAAAGAATATGGAGGGAGTGACCATGGGGAAAAACTCTGAATGGTAGTTCTATCAACCAATTTGCCATCGTCTCCAAATAGGGAAATCACTGGTAATGTAGAATATCTGATTGGGGGGAGGCTTTGTAGTAGTTTTATCAAAGCTAGATTCAAAAGATCCTTCACCTGAATAAGGGGAGAGGGTAAGGGTAAGGTAAAGCTTATTTTTTAAATTTATCTCAAGCTTCCAATGTGGCCCTGATATTCAGATTATGATGAATAAGGTTCGGGTGGGAGTTTTTGGGGCGTATTAGGAGAACGCTAAATGATGATAGGAAGGAAGAAGATTCCATTCAACCCAGGATTTAAATGGAGTTTCTCTAAACCAGTCTACGGTTCTAGATAGTAAGCTGGCCATATTATATGCTGCAGGGTCAGGAAGAGTAATGCCACCTGAAGCTTTAGGTCTCTGCAGAATATGGAGGCCAATGCAAGTTTTTTTCTTGTTCCAAATGAATTTATGGATAGCTCTATTAAGGGATTGGAAATAAGTGTTGGGGATAGGAAGAGGTAGGACCTGTTGCAGATAATTTAGTCTTGGCAGGACAAGGGAAGTAAATAAGTTTTTTCGGCCAAACCATGATAGTGTTGGGAAATATAAGTTATTGATTTGAGATTGCACGGGACTGTAGCAGAGGGACATAGTTAGGATTGAATAGCTTGGAGAGATCAGAACCAATTTTGACTCCTAAGTACATTATGGTAGGTTAATCCCAGTTGAAAGGTGAACTGGAAGCGAGTTTAGATTTGGTGCGAGGGTTTAACCCTATATCTAGGACATGGGATTTCTTCATATTGATTTTAAAGTTAGACAGGGGGCTAAACCTTTCTAATTGATCATAGATATGGGGTAGAGAAGTGGAGGGGTTGGTAGTTAGGAGTAATAAGTAATCCGCGAAGGCAGCGGCTTTATGTTCCTGGCCACCTAGCTTGATGCCTTCGATCAGGGGGTCTTGGCTTAAGGATTGGAGCAGGGGTTCCATGACCAGAACAAAGATCAGAGGGGATAACGGACATCCTTGGTGGGTTCCGTTCTTAATGGGTAAAGGGGGAGAGAAGGTGTCATTTACCAGCACCGACGCGGAGGCATTGAGGTACATTGAGAAGACCGCCTGTATGAAGGGGTCGGGAAGCCCAAATTTCATAAGGCCAAGGTGCATAAAGTCCCAATTGACTCTATCAAATGCTTTTTCGGCATCGGTGCTGACAAGGACTAATGGGCAAGGTTTCTTTTTAGCATAAAAGATAGCGTTCAGGATCCTCGTTGAGTTATCTTTACGCTCCCTGCCGGAGACAAAACCTGTTTAAAGTGGGTAATAGCGGGGATAAACGGTTAGCAAGTATTTTAGCCAAAAGTTTTAGGTCCAGGTTTAGTTAGGATATAGGGTGATAATTTTCACAATAAGCAGGATCTTTATCAGTTTTGGGGATAATTGTAATATGTGCTCTGGTCATATCCGGGGTTAGAGACTGGTTAAAAAGTAGAAGTAAATGGGGAGCGAGGGAGTAACTGAAGATGCGGTAATATGCGGCTGAGAGACCATCTTGCCCGGGGGCTTTATTTCTTGGGAGTTGTTTTATAGCTTGCTTCAATTCTTTGGGCGTAAAAAGAGATTCTAAGGAGATCTTTTCATATTGATTTAAGTCTGGGAGGGATAGGGACTGAAGAAACTTCTGAATTGCTTCGGAATGGGAGGGAGCCTCGGCTGGAGAGGTAGCTTTAGGAATGTTGTATAGAGCGTGATAGAAGTCTCGGAATTGAGAGGCTATATTTTTGGTTTTGATGACAGTTCCCCCATTTTTGGTGTGGAGTTTACATATATGGTTATGGGATCGTCTAAAAATTTGAATTGGGAGTTGAGAAAGTGTTTAGCTGAGGCAGTATTTAATAGGTTCTTTCATTCGGATCGGAGTCTCTGAAGTCATCAAGTTGTGGGTCAGAGAGAGTTTGTTTATGTTGAGTCTCCAGTTTTGTAATATTCAGGAGAAGATTATCTATTTGGGCCGTTCTTAACTTTTTAACATGAGAACCTTAGCTAATAAGTTGCCCTTGCATATAGGCTTTATGGGTATCCCACAGAGTGTGGGGAGAGGTTTCTGGGAGAGCGTTCAAAGTGAAAAAGTCTTCCAGGACTTTTTTTAGCTTGGAGACATGGTTTGGGTAAGAGAGAAGGTGCTCAATAACTCTCCACCTAAATGCCCTAGGAGGGGCCAGTGAGGGGGAGACGGTTTATAATAAATATAGGGGCATGTTCAGAAAGATGAATTGAATCAATACAAGGGTTAAGACAAGATTGAATATGTTCCTTAGAGACTAATAAATAATCGAGTCTCTGATATGAACCATGTACATTTGAGTAAGGCCTCATGCACACGACCGTTGTGTGCATCTGTGGCCGTTGTGTCCGTTTTCAGTTTTTTTTCGCGGACCCATTTACTTTCAATGGGTCCGTGGAAAAATCGGAAAATGCACCGTTTTGCAGCCGAGTCCGTGATCCGTGTATCCTGTCCGTCAAAAAAATATGACCTGTCCTATTTTTTTGACGGACAACGGTTCACGGACCCATTCAAGTCAATGGGTCCGTGAAAGAACACGGATGCACACAAGATTGGCATCCGCGTCCGTGATCCGTGGCCGTAGGTTACTTTCATACAGACGGATCCGAAGATCAGTCTGCATACAAGCTTTTTCAGATCTAAGTTTTCACTTCGTGAAAACGCATTTCCGATAGTATATTCTAACACAGAGGCGTTCCCATGGTGATGGGACGCTTCTAGCTAGAATACACTACAAACTGTGTACAAGTATACCCCCTGCTCCCTGGCAGCACCCGATCTCTTACAGGGGGCCGTGATCAGCACAATTAACCCCTTCAGGTGCGGCACCTGAAGGGGTTAATTGTACTATCATATCCCCCTGTAAGAGATCAGGGCTGCCAGGCAGCAGGGGGCAGACCCCCCCCCTCCCCAGTTTGAATATCATTGGTGGCCAGTGCGGCCCCCCCCCTCCCTCCCTCTATTGTAATAATTCATTGGTGGCACAGTGTGCGCCCCCCATCGGACCCCTTCCTCCCTGAGTTGTAATAATTATTCATTGGTGGCACAGTGTGCGCCCCCCATCGGCCTCTCCCTTCCTCCCTGAATTGTAATAATTATTCGTTGGTGGCACAGTGTGCGCCCCCCATCGGCCCCCCCCTTCCTCCCTCTATTGTAATAATTATTCAGTTGGTCGCACAGTGTGCGCCCCCCATCGGCCCCCCCTTCCTCCCTGTATTGTAATAATTATTCGTTGGTGGCACAGTGTGCGCCCACCATCGGCCCCCCTCCCTCTATAGCATTAACAACATTGGTGGCCAGTGTGCGCCCCCCCCCCCGATCATATTGGTGGCAGCGGAGTTCCGATCGGAGTCCAAGTTTAATCTCTGGGGCTCCGATCGGTAACCATGGCAACCAGGACGCTACTGCAGCCCTGGTTGCCATGGTTACTTAGCAATAGTACAATAGTAAAAGATTCATACTTACCTGAGAGCTGCGATGTCTGTGTCCGGCCGGGAGCTCCACCTACTGGTAAGTGACAGCAATGCGCCACACAGACCTGTCACTTACCAGTAGGAGGAGCTCCCGGCCGGACACAGACATCGCAGCTCCCAGGTAAGTATGAATCTTTTACTATTGTACTATTGCTAAGTAACCATGGCAACCAGGGCTGCAGTAGCGTCCTGCTTGCCATGGTTACCGATCGGAGCCCCAGCGATTAAACTGGGACTCCGATTGGAACTCCGCTGCCACCAATGATGGGGGGGGGAGATGGGAGGCCGCACACTGGCCACCAATGTTGTTAATGCTATAGAGGGAGGGGTCCGATGGGGGGCGCACACTGTGCCACCAACGAATAATTATTACAATACAGGGAGGAAGGGGGGGAGATGGGGGGCACACACTGTGCCACCAACGAATAATTATTACAATACAGGGAGGAAGGGGGGGGCGATGGGGGGCGCACACTGTGCCACCAACGAATAATTATTACAATACAGGGAGGAAGGGGGGGGGGCGATGGGGGGTGCACACTGTGCCACTAACTATTTATTACAATAGAGGGAGGGAGGGGGGGGGCCGCACTGGCCACCAATGATGTTCAAACTGGGGAGGGGGGGGTCTGCACCCTGCTGCCTGGCAGCCCTGATCTCTTACAGGGGGATATGATAGTACAATTAACCCCTTCAGGTGCGGCACCTGAGGGGTTAATTGTGCTGATCACGGCCCCCTGTAAGAGATCGGGTGCTGTCAGGCAGCAGGGGGCAGTCATGTACACAGTTTGTACTATATTCTAACTAGAAGCGTCCCCATCACCATGGGAACGCCTCTGTGTTAGAATATACTGTCGGAAATGAGTTTTCACGCTCTAACTCCTATCCGACAGTATATTCTAACATAGAGGCGTTCCCATGGTGATGGGGACACTTCAAGTTAAAATATACCATCGGATTGGAGAAAACTCTGATCCGATGGTATAAAAGGGACTCCAGACTTTACATTGAAAGTCAATGGGGACGGATCCGTTTGAAATGGCACCATATTGTGTCAACGCCAAACGGATCCGTCCCCATTGACTTGCATTGTAATTCAGGACGGATACGTTTGGCTCCGCACGGCCAGGGGGACACCAAAACGACTTTTTTTTCATGTCCGTGGATCCTCCAAAAATCAAGGAAGACCCACGGATGAAAAAACGGTCACGGATCACGGACCTACGGACCCCGTTTTTGCGGACCATGAAAAAATACTGCCGTGTGCATGAGGCCTAAAATGTATAATCCCTTAAGGTGTAAATGATTTTGATCAAAATGTATTTGCTAAGTAACTTACATTCATTTATATAGTGAGTATAACATTAGTTTATATATTTTTTTATGAGTCCTGCCGGAAGAACAAATGCAGTGGCTAGGTAAGGTCACGTGTCTAGAAAACTCTCCAATAACAACTAAAATAAATGGTTCATGTGGCTTTTCTAAAGCATATCTCTAAATGCTGTTGACAACAGCTCAAACAAAATTGCTGCCACATAATACTGTACAGGAAACAATAAAAAAAATAAGAAAATAAAAGCAGATTTGAAAAAGACTATATATATATATAACTGTGTAATTTTAATTAGTAAAAATTTGCATAGGTAGCACATTCTCTTAAATCCCATAAAAAACCCTTTAAGACATTCAATAGGGTGTTCAAGAATGGGCATTCCCTTTAAATATGTTGCCTTAAACTTTGCATTTTTTGTGCACACTCAGCCTCGTACTTTGCTAATTGTTTATCTTTACAAACAAGTGTTTTCAAGCTTTAATTCAAAGTAATAACATAATAGCTACTTGAGAAGAATGCCTTTAAGAAGTTAATCACCCTGAAAATTAGAAATGTTCGCTGCTACTAGAAAATAAAATGTATTGTTTTCCTACTCTGCACATGCAACCTCTTTTATTCATTATTTTGGTGCTGTTTCAGTAAAGAGATTTCCATTTCATTAATAGCTCCTAAATAGCAGTTGGTGGTCCCAGATTCCACCCTCTTTATTGACTATACTAATTTTGTTCCATTCTAATTTGCCGGAAGATCAGTAAATCATCTATTTAATTATTTCAGAACTGCCCATGACAAATCATTTTTAAGTTCATCTTTTCTGGAATGAGAATTTGCGTCCTCAGCGGCATTTGGTGCAGTAATTATATGTTCATGAAATCGTAAGAATATTAAGTATTATACTGATATTACTTTTGTAAATATTGTATGTTTTGCTTTGATTAAAATTCATGGCCACTAATTTGCAATTTCTGTGAAAAGGATGTGTATCTTTAATTTATTTTTATTGTTTTACATTGATCATGAATAACAATTTTATGTGTAATCAGAAAATTACTTATTGTTTAAATCAAGATTTTATGTTAAATGCATTTTCAAAGACTTTTTGGTGGTCCTATTTTTTAAATTTATTCTATATCCAAGATCTAATTGTCAAAAAGTGTTTCAGAAGTTGATGTTGGAAGTATGAGTTTCTCATGTGCTTTGCCTATTAAAGGCACACAAAGCTTGGTTACTGTCACAGCACACTATATAAAACACCACCTTTCTCTACTCACACCTTGTGGGTTGATATAGAAGGCTATCCCAAAAATGCCCTAGGCTATACAAAGCCAGATACAGAATGATATCCTGTGGGACCCCACTCTTATCTGCTGGGACTCCTGTCTAGGCTAGGACTATCCCACCCACTGCGTAGCAACTACAGCCTAACCAATACACTGCTGGCTTACTGTGTAATCAACGTATCCTGGTAAATGGTAGTGTAATCTAAGTAACATAAGTGGAATTTGATTTACCTCAAAGCCAAATTTCCTCGTTCTTCATGGTAAAAAATCTATTTTCCCTGAAATGGCAGTAATTTTAAAAAAAAATGTCCTACTCACCTCATTTATTTGAGCGCAAAGAGGCAGCTGCAGCCATCTTGCTTGAATATCCTGTGCAAAATCTTGTGAGCGGTGACATTTTGTAGAATATTCGTCATATATTCGCAAATTCAAGATTATATTCTTGATTGTGAAAATCGGCAATGCAATATTTGCGTAATGCGTGCAAAATACAGGCGTGGGTAACTTATGCTACATTTTTCAAGCTGGTATAAGTTTTCTGAGACTGGAGAAAATGGTTGGCAGGGCAGAACGTTAGAATAGCTTTATATGCAGATAAAGTGCTCCAATATGTTCGCACTTGCAAATTTTTGACAATATCTACTACACTATAGATCAATCTAACCTACACTGACTATCTCCACCTAACTATCTGAATTATTTATATAAGTTAACTGTCTAATGTAATAACACAGAGCACAGAGCATAGCAATGTCACTGCAGTCTCTTTAATAACTGCAATAAACTTTAGAAAATAGCTGCTGGGGAGGTTCTTATATAGTAAGGGGTAGGCAACTTTTCTATTGCTAAAGTTTTCTCATTGGCCCACAAGCTAGAAGAAGGGAGGGATAATAACCTGATGTGTACTGTGTTAAAAAAAAAATGAATATTCGTAATTACGAATATCTAGCACTATATTCCAAATATTTGCAAATTCTCTAAGTGCCAATATTCGCAATAAAAATTTGCTTTTCTAATATTCGCGCTCAACATTACTCTTCACACTCAAATTGAAAATGAAAGTACAGTACAATAGAATTTTTATTTTTTTAACTGATCAACCCCTGAAAAGCCTTAATATTCATCTGAGATGCCATGATCAACAATGAACGCGGCATCGAAGGGGTTCAATGACAAAGGGCGGTGCAAAAGCCATTTCCCATCATTGTGCCTGCTACTTACAAAGAAATGCGCTTCGTGACGAAGTAGATCATCACAAGGCAAATTTTTTTAGTAAAATTTGGCAAAGCAGCCAAATTGAATTTTTAAGAACTTCACTCATCGGGTTCCATCAGCAGGACAACACAGCAGCTATTAAAATTGACAGTTTAATATGATTTAACAACAGTGAATACAAGTTACAGACAATACAAAGATAGGTAAAAGAAAAAGGTATTACATAGAAAACTAAATGCTCCATTATCACAGCTCCAGAATCCTTATCATCCTCTATAATCACCTATAAATTATATCACACTCCCTGTGTGTATGCCTGAGATTACTTTAAGGCCTATCTTTTGAGTTTTCATTTCACAGCCTCTATGAATAATTTGCTTTCAAAGAAACCAAGATCCCTGGAGTAGTTCGGACTGGAGATATCAAATGATTATTTTTACAAGGTTGATTTGCTAGTAATATTGCCACACATCTCATTTTATACTTATCTAAGCTGTTCTAGTGTTGTCTAAATGCAGTGGAAATATCAAGAAGATCAATTCACTCACATATAATTTAAAATTGTACATTCTCTGCAATTATTTTAATTAGTCAAAATATTCAGATATTGTATCTAAACTGCCTGGTTCTGCCTGGAAAAACTAAATTAATTTATACCAAGGCTTATCCTTTCTTCTATGTTCTATACCACCCTCTATTGAATAACTGGATTGTCTGAAAGTGATGAACAAATCTATTCTAAACATTTGGAATTCAAAATTTTTTATTTATTTTTTATTCTATAATTCTGAATTTTAAGTAATTTGATTCTAAAGATTCCAAAGAATCAACGCGATAGAGACACTTTTCTAGGCAAAGTATTGGTGTATAATCGATTTGTACTTAATCCCATAAGAGTCAATCTGATCCAAATTGAATTTCAGTCATCTCTGTTGGCTGATAACGTTTACTCCTTAGTGAACCTCTGAATGTTTAAATGGAGGTTATTCACATTTGCTTAATGTGTACTGTACCTATCATTTCAGGTGAACTTATGGAATAAGCTGTTGTTTGCCCGTGAGAAATAACAACATTTTTGACCATTATATAACTTGTATCCTGCATTTTTACCAGCTTCCCCCATTGCAGACTCCCTCTCTAATTGTCAGTTTTCCCTGAGCTAGTGGTTGGAGGCTAGCTACTATGATGTCTCCTATACATAGCACATAGACAGAAGAGGATATCCAGCTCCCTTATTACTCTGTAGAAGAACCTCAGATGCAGCAATAGTGTGTCTTGTGTGTATCTACATTTTTCTCTCCTCCCCTCTCTCTATACTACTATAGGCAGCGTATTATCTGATAAGTCAGTGAACTAATAGTCCAACTCATCTCTCAAGGCAGAATTTTACTGTAAATTGAGTAGGGCAGAGGGAGAATAAGAAGTGGTTCATAAGCGAATTTAGAGGCATTTTACTCTAATAATATGTATAACATATTTTGTTGTTGTTGAAACATCAGTACTACAATACAACACATTTGCAATTCACTGCAAAAAATTCACCAAAATGATTTGCAACTGACAATACTAGCTAATTCCTTAGGCCGATGTTAAAAGCTGAGAACTTTGCCAATATCTTTCAGCCAGGAACATATTGGAGCCCCTCATGCACCACGTCACGGTGTCTCAGCACGCATGGGGTCCTACCACTAATATGCCCGTGGTGTGTGAACAGGGTCTGAACAAGTGCTGAGTGGCACCTTTATTTTGAGAAAATTTTGCTTGGGTTTTTATCGTTTAGTACAATCGGTGCAAGATCTTAAATTGAATTAATCTATGAGCATTAGAAATTGTGGCCTTTCTTACATTTCTATAAATACTGGTCCATTGTAGTGGGGGGCAATGCAACTCTTGCTCCCATTTACTTGGGATTTTAAATACAGTTATGGTTGCCAATGCCATTTGAAGTTTACAGTATAAGCTAGCTATCTTAACCCTCTCATCTGTCTGGGCATAACAATAATCAAAAAATAAATTCTCCCGTGGAAAAATATAACCTTTATTGCTAGAGGCCTCATATACGTGTTTTAGACGTGCATACATAAACAAATCTAATTATGTACTATCAGTAAAATTAAATTCCAAAAAAGATTTAAAATGTCCTAAAGAAAAAAGATGACGACCTCTTTACGGAGCCAATAAATAAAATCTGTGATTTTGAAAAATTCCACAAGATTCCTGTTCTCCCACAGAGGGGTGAAGGCAAAAGAATAGGAGACTTTAAGAATCCTCTTAAGTTTATTCCAAACCCTCTGTTGGGTCCAGGGTATCAATAGGGACTTCCTCAATCCCAAATAACCAGATTCCAAACATGTGAAAATATTCTCTATTGGTTTATCCATAACCTTAGTTAAATATTGTGCAAGTAAACTCTCTTTAAAATTACAACATCGCTGAATCTGTGCACATAAATACATAAATAGTATCCTTGAAAAAAAGGAAGTGATAACCCGCCCTCCGATTCCGACAGCCATAGATATCTTTGTTTTATATGCACCCTCTTCCTTCCCCATATTAGATCGTTAATAAGAGTCTCCAATTTATGGAAAAAGATATCATCGATCCAAACAGGGGAAGCACACATCGGGTACATCACCATAGGCAGAATGACCATTTTAACCAGTGCTATTTGATCAGTCTGTGCCAGTATCAATTTCTGCCAAGCGCATATTTTGGACTTAACTTTATTCAAAACCGGGGCCAAATTAAGGTCATAGAACCTATTTATAGGAACCCCAATCTTAACCCCCAAGTAATCCAAGGTTTCATTGGGGGAAAGAACCCAGACTCCACTCCTCCCGCCTTGCGGTTCAGCGGGAGGAGCGATGACTTGGTCCAATTAATCAAATAGGCCGATAATTTACCGAAATCTTCTATTGCTTCCATCACATAGGGAAGGATCTTTCATCCCTGATCCAGAAACAGAATAACATCATCAGCATAGAGATTTATTTTATCGCTCACTCCTGCCACCCCAAAGCAGTTTATGCGGTTATCTGATCAGATCCTACAGGCCAATGGTTCAATAAATAGGGTAAAAAGGAGGGGAGAAAGGGGGCATCCCTCTCTCGTCCCTCGCCGCATCGTAACAGGAGAAGAACTAATGCCATTAATGTTAATACAAGCTGATGGCTGTTTATATAGCATTTGGGTAATTTCTATGAATACATTCCCCAAACCGAAATGAGACATAGTGGACCACAGAAAAGACCACTCCATCCTGTCAAACGCCTTAGCGGCGTCTAGAGACAGGACGGAGTGGTCTATACTACCCCCAACAGAGAGATTCAGAAACACCCTATAAAGACTCATCTGTATTTGCCGGCCCGGAATGAATCCCGTCTGGTTGGGATGTACCAGAGAGGCTATGACCCTCTTCAAGCGATTAGCCAAAATTTTTGCGAAGATTTTATAATCTGTGTTTAAGAGCGATATGGGTCTTTATGACCCCATATCGCATATATCTTTATCCTTTTTCAACACCAAGGTGATCACTGCCTCTCTAAATGAAGGAGGTAAAGAGCCAGATAAGCAGGATTCATTCAAGACCCGCACAAAAATTGGGAGGAGCGATTTGGCATGGTACCTATAGAGTTCAAACGGGAGACCGTCAGGGCCAGGGGATGAATTGTATTTCAACATTTAAAGTATTGATCGCAACTCATCCAGAAGAATGGGGCGATCCAGCATTTCCCTATCCTGTGGCTCTAACTGGGGGAACCCCAATTGTTGTAGGTATTGATCCATGTCATCCCCACTAGGAATAGGGTCAGACTGATAAAGAGAGGAATAGTATTTCACAAATTCCTCCCTAATCATCTCTGGGGACCTCACCCGATTACCCTTTGAACCCCTAATCTCCCTTATGCTAGTAGCCTCTCTCTGATTGGCAACTAACCGTGCCAAAAACTTCCCCGTTTTGTCCGATTCACAGAAACGGTTTTGACCTTGAAAAAGGAGCTTGTGTTGAGCTTTACTATACTAAAGTGTCTTAAGCTGTGAATTGGCCTCCTTCAACTAGGTTATACACTCACCTAAAGAATTATTAGGAACACCTGTTCTATTTCTCATTAATGTGATTATCTAGTCAACCAATCACATGGCAGTTGCTTCAATGCATGTAGGGTTGTGGTCCTGGTCAAGACAATCTCCTGAACTCCAAACTGAATGTCAGAATGGGAAAGAAAGGTGATTAAAGCAATTTTGAGCGTGGCATGGTTGTTGGTGCCAGATGGGCCGGTCTGAGTATTTCACAATCTGATCAGTTACTGGGATTTTCACGCACAACCATTTCTAGGGTTTACAAAGAATGGTGTGAAAAGGGAAAAACATCCAGTATGCGGCAGTCCTGTGGGCGAAAATGCCTTGTTGATGTTAGAGGTCAGAGGAGAATGGGCTGACTGATTCAAGCTGATAGAAGAGCAACGTTGACTGAAATAACCACTTGTTACAACCGAGGTATGCAGCAAAGCATTTGTGAAGCCACAACACGCACAACCTTGAGGCGGATGGGCTACAACAGCAGAAGACCCCACCGGGTACCACTCATCTCCACTACAAATAGGAAAAAGAGGCTACAATTTGCACAAGCTCACCAAAATTGGACTGTTGAAGACTAGAAAAATGTTGCCTGGTCTGATGAGTCTCAATTTCTGTTGAGACATTCAAATGGTAGAGTCTGAATTTGGCGTAAACAGAATGAGAACATGTATCCATCATGCCTTGTTACCACTGTGCAGGCTGGTGGTGGTGGTGTAATGGTGTGGGGGATGTTTTCTTGGCACACTTTAGGCCCCTTAGTGCCAATTGGCCATCATTTAAATGCCACGGGCTACCCGAGCATTGTTTCTGACCATGTCCATCCCTTCATGACCACCATGTACCCATCCTCTGATGTCTACTTCCAGCAGGATAATGCATCATGTCACAAAGCTCGAATCATTTCAAATTGGTTTCTTGAACATGACAATGAGTTCACTGTACTAAAATGGCCCCCACAGTCACCAGATCTCAACCCCATAGAGCATCTTTGGGATGTGGTGGAACGGGAGCTTCGTGCCCTGGATGTGCATCCCTCAAATCTCCATCAACTGCAAGATCCTATCCTATCAATATGGGCCAACATTTCTAAAGAATGCTATCAGCACCTTGTTGAATCAATGCCACGTAGAATTAAGGCAGTTCTGAAGGCAAAAGGGGGTCCAACACCGTATTAGTATGGTGTTCCTAATAATTCTTTAGGTGAGTGTATATTGCTCATTACAATGAGCAACTAATGCATCCTGTAAGCTCCTGATTGTCTCTGTAAGCTGTTGCTCCCTTCGGCGTAATTCAGATCTATACCTATTGATTTTAGTAAAATATACTCCCCTTATATGGGCCTTCAATGCATCCCACACATAGTGTATATGATGTGTAGAGCCTACATTAAAGCCCCAGAATTCCTGTATATCCAGATCAATTCGATGTTGCTCCCCTATCACATCCAACCAATGCAAATTCAGTTTAAAGATTCTACCAGGGGCTGGGAAGTCCACCTCTCTGAGCTATTTCAGGACTGGGGAATGATCTGAAATTCCATGGGGTTCATACTTAATTTTCACAATTTGTTGACTCAAATCACGACTTGCAAAGGCCAGATCTATACGGGACATTGACCCATAGGACTGGCTAAAGCAAGAGAAGATTATCTTATTGCCATAGAAGTGGCGCCAGATATCAACCAGCGCCAGCTCCTGGCAAATAGTACTCAAATGGGAGCTAGCCTGGCTGTGAGTTAATTGCACTGTTCAGACCCTGTTCAAACACCACGGGCAGTTTAGTGGTAGAACTCCATCCGTCCTGAGACACCGTGACATGGTACATAAGGGGTTCCAATATGTTCCTGACTGGAAGATATTGGCAAAGTTCTCAGCTTTTAACATCGGCCTGAGGAATTAGCTAGTATTGTCAGTTGCGTATCATTTTGGTGCATTTTTTGCAGTCATTTGTGTATGTATATTTTTTCATCTGCACAATGATTCATTTTGTGTAAGATGTTCTTGTGGTGCATGCGGTCCGCATCGGCATCCTCCATTATACGGATTTTTTGCTGGGGATTGCCGTTGACTGCTGACCACATGCGGAGGAATTGCTCCCCCGGCTATAGACATGCTACAGTGTCTGGGTTTGGAGCATTTTCACCTGTTTAGGCCACTTTTTTTAGTGAGTTTTAATACAACACATTTGCAACCATCTTCTAAGGCCTTATGCAAAAGGTTGTTGTTTTGGTCTGCATCCGAGCCGCAGTTTTGGCGGCTCAGATGCGGAGCCATTCACTTCAATGGGGCCGCAAAAGATGCAGACAGCACTCCCTGTGCTGTCTGCATATTGTTGCTCCAATCCATGGCCCCGCAAAAAAAAAAAAAACATGTCCTAGGCAGTTATATTAAAGGCTGTCCGTGCCGTCCTGCAAATTGCGGAATGCACACGGACGCCATCCGTGTTTTGCGGATCCGCGATTTGCGGACCACAAAACACACCACAGTCGTGTGCATGTAGCCTAAATTGCTACAATGCATATAAAAATGAAAAAGTAAGCAACTTTCAAAATAGTTGTGATTAAAAGTATCTGACCATTATGTGTATATAGCTACTATGCATACCTAGGTGTCTCCAGGGTTAGCAAACGAAGGCTAGTCTCATCTTGCAGTCATGTGCTAATTCTTCTTATACTGTAGGTGGAAAATTAAGAAGAGAGAGGAGATGGATTGGGGCAAGGCTGGGTGTACTATTTAGATTGCTGTCAGCTAAACCGCCTACACATTAGATGGTTGGCCAGTCCAGCTGATTGACATTAATCTGATGTATTAAGCCAGTTGAACATATAACTGCAACATCAAACTGCATAGAGTTTGTTCATACTTCGTAACCATGTAGGCACATACTATGAAAAGAAAAAGTGAGTGAACACCTTGAAATTACTTTGATTTTCACATCTATTACTAATACAATGTGGGCAGATTGTCATTCAAATCACAGTAATCAACAAACAAACAGAATAATGCACAAACAGTTGTACCGTTCATATCTTGTCCTATGTAAAGAAGAAAAATTAAGTGATCATCTGTGTTAATTACATTTTCAAAAATGTATTGGCAAAAGGTGCTCAATTAATCAGATGAGATTGGAATTGTGGGCTTTGCTGGTACTTTTCCCATTAGATTAAGACACACAAAGCCTGGTTACTGACAAATCTTGTCTTCTTAAGAAAGATTGGTCAGTGAGACCCATGCCTCAATGCAAACAAATTTGAGCGGACCTCAGAATACATATTTTAGAAATGCATGAAGATGGTTACAGAAGCATTGCTAAAGACCTGAGTGTGTAACAATCTATGGATAAACAAATTATCTACAAATAGAAAGCATTAGAACTGCTGCTAATTTCCCTAGGAGTGGGCATTTCGTTATGATCACTTCAAGAGCACAACCTGCAATCCTGAAAGTGGTGAGAAACTTAGAGAGGTGAGAAAGTCAAGGGCAACCACAGAAAACATACAAACTTTACAAACTAAAAAAAACTCTTCATGTGTCCACTGTTAGAAAATGAAACAATAATGATGTTCATAGAAGGGTACCACAAAGTAATGAACTGCTGTCCAAAAAAAATAAAACTGGAGGAAGTGTCACCTCTGCCATTGTGGCAGATTAGTGAGAAGGAGCTCAGCTACTATGTTTTATAAGGATATGAACTGAAGTTGAAAAAAATAAATAAAAAAAGATTAAAATCAAGTCCAATAAAGAATTCTGAATTTACTTTCATGGTGAAACTTTAGGTTGGGGTAGAGTGTGTTCAGTAAATAGACTATTATTTCTCTGTACAGAACAAAGTACGTATATTCCTTCAGTCAGTTATAGTTCAGATGAGAGCTTTATATGTTTCATACTAAATGTTTCAGGAAAACTGAGGAATTAAATCCTCAAGAGGCAAACCTAGAAGTAATCTAACCTCGTTTGTAGGAGGGAAATCCTACATAATTCACAGGCAGATACATCTCTGGTGATTAAAAGGCCGCTGAGGGTGGAGAGCCTGTGATAATGGTCCGTGAAGAATACTGTGCCGAGGTTTACGGGCAATTAAACATGGTTGATTGCTATGAACAAATGGATGAGGATCTGTTCTTTGATTTCAAACATAAAATAGATATGTTTTGGATAATCTCAATCTACAAGGAAGCTCAGGAAGCAAAAAAAAAATCTGAATTTCTGTTTATACATGTAACTAACATTTATGACATATGTTAGCAAAAATTGTACATGTTAGGAGAATACAAGTGGTATACGGAGACAGTCAACATTGAAAATGCAGTGTTATTACTCTAAAGGGGTTATCCAAGAATGATTTAAAATGGCCATAAGCAGCCAGTCCTAGAATGTGAGAAGGACTGGTTGCCTCCACCCTAGAATGTGAGAAGAAGGACTGATTGCCTCCACTTGCAGAGCTGTCGGGGGAGGGGTGCGACGGGGGTGCTCACTACACATTACACTGCTGTGATAATGATGAGATCCAGTCTAAGATATGCTATTGTGGCTGAGCAATCTGATGGGAAAACTCACCTATATGCAGTATATGTAAGTGCCTGAGCATAGTGGGTAGTGAGACCCTGTCCTACCCATCTAATAGGCAGCTCTGCAAATGGAGGCTACAAGTCCGAATATTCCTGGGCAGGTTGCTGGTGCCCATTTTAAATTATTCTTGGAGAACATCTTTAACCCTTTCATGGCCAAACCCAAAAAAGGCCATGTTCAGGCAACTTTTTGTGATTTTGCGCACGTGGTCACAGGACTGTGACTGTGACGAGGGGACATCCTCTACGTCTGAAGGAAAGAAGGTTTGTACACAAACATAGAAAAGGATTCTTTACGGTAAGAGCAGTGAGACTATGGAGCTCTCTGCCTGAGGAGGTGGTGATGGTGAGTACAATAAAGGAATTCAAGAGAGGCCTGGATGTATTTCTGGAGTGTAATAATATTACAGGCTATAGCTACTAGAGAGGGGTCGGTGACCCAGGGAGTTATTCTGAATGCCTGATTGGAGTCTGGAAGGATTTTTACTTGCAATACTAGACATGTGGTTTATTGTATTACCTGTTCAAAATGTTGTCTCCAATATGTTGGTTGCACCACTAATAGCCTAAAAGTTTGAATATGCAGACACCTGTCGGATATCCCACACACTAAAACTAAAAATGTCTCAGCTGTCAGTCTCCATTTTGCAGTTGCACATCAGGGCAATACAGCAGGGTTCCAAGTTCAAGCTCTGGAGAGGGTTAATCCTCCCATCAGAGGTGGAGACTACAAGCGTAAATTTTTGAATAGGGAATCCTACTAGATTTTCTGTATGGACTCCTGTGTCCCAAAATGATTAAATAGCAAGCATGATTTGATCCTGCACTATTGACCCTTTTTTTTTTTTTGCATATTTTTGTTTATTGAACATTTTAGAATTATGTATATTCTTATAGTGTATCCAACTTTTTACTTTTTGATTATGTGAGTGGAGGGGGGGGTGGCTTATGCTCTTGCTGATCACAATCAGCTGTGATCTGCAGGGCTCCAACTATTTAAATCCCAACTAGTCACCTTGAAACCTGTTATGAGTAAGGATCAGTATTTGGGGATCCGAAACGCGTAGACCTGGTTCTATGTTAGATTTTTAATGTACACTTGCTTTTTGGAATAAAGAACGTCACTTTTTGGAAGCTGGACCCTTTGTTCATTTTTTATTCTATCATTGTGTGCTTTCTTGCTGCATGTTTAGTCTCTACTTATGGTTAGCAGCTCCCTGGGCTTTTGTGCAGTGAGTGGAAGGATAGCACCGGATTCCTTTGGGGCACTCTCTGGCTTAAAGGGGTTCTCCTGCTGGATAGTAGTCGAGGTGCCCTTGGTGGTATGGGTTTTAGATGCAGGGAAGGCAGAGTCTCTGATATCTTTGTGATGCCAGTATCTTTGGGTGCAATTAGTTGCTGAGTTTGCACAATAAGGAGACTAGTTCTCTTTAAAAATTTCCCCAAAAATGCATAAGGGGTTGTATTCCTCTATACCAGTGGTGCCCAACCATTTTTATTCTGAGGGCCGCACTTGACATAGTATAAATTTTGCGGGCCAGAAACAGGTAGCTTTGACGTAAAGAAATGCAAACACTGTAAGGGGGCACGTGTGAGCATTACTATTGTGAAGGGGAAAATATCTGGGCTTTTTTTATGTGAAGGGGCACATATGGGCATTTTTACTGTGAAAGGGGCACATCTGGGCATCACCCCTGTGCATGGGACACATCTGGGCATTTTTACTGTGAAGGGGGCACATGTGAGTATTATTACTCTGAAGGGGGCACATGTGAGCATTACTACTGTGAAGGTGACACATCTCTGGACATAGCAAGACTAAGGAGTGGAATGCAGGAAATTCTCTCTAGAAATGCCTTGTGGTGCAATATTATGAGTCCTCTCTCCCTCATTAATATTGCTAAGTGCGTTCTGAGGAGCAACCCAGGTGGCCCACATGGGCACCAGACATAGTGATCACATATTAAGAAATAGGCTCAAGTCCAATCACTTTCACCACTACCACACCTCGCCAGTCACATCCTTCATAGACCTCCTGCTCCCATCTGACTCATCCTTACCTTCTCCTTCAACATGCTCTGATGGCTTGCTGAGAGTCCCGAGGGGGTCTGTATGGGCGGATGGGTTCATTTATTGCCCCCTCTGAGCAAATATATGTCTATTTTGCCCCCTCTGTGAGTATAAATATATCCATTTTACCCCCTCTATATATATATATATATTTATATCCATTTCCCCCTCTGTATATATTCCCATTTTTGCCCTCTCTTTATATATATTCCATTTGTTCCCTGTGTACATATTAAATTTTTTGCCCCCACTGTATATATTTAATTTTTTGCCCCTTCTGTATATATTTCATTTTTTATTTTTTTCATTTTTGGCATTTTGCCACTATATATTTCATGATTTTGCCCCCCGGGGCCAGGCCCCTATGAAGGATTTGGATTTGCTGCCAGTGCCATGCCGGCGTGCCACTGTTCCTCACTGCCAGGTGCCCCCCTGTGAGTATAATGCCGGTGATGTGTGCACATTTACACATACAAAAGAAAAGATACTTACCTACTCTGCTCTGCTCCCGTCGTCTTCCAGCATGTGGCGCGGGCCCGCGTGATCCTGTCAACCCGCGAGAAATCACAGCAAGAATAGCAAGAATCATCGAAGCAAGAATAGCGCAGCGCCGGATGGGTGAGGGCGGCGGCGGGTCCGGGGTGGTGGTTAGGTTAAGTAACTAACTGGGCAGTGCTTCGCCGCTGGCCAGGTCCGACCCGACTGGCCATGAAACCATTAAAAGTACTTGCACCAAAAAATTAATAATAGTACTGCAACTGTGCGCAAGCACGGGCCGCATGACACAGCTTCGCGGGCTGGATGTGGCCCGCAGGCCATAGGTTGGGCATCACTGCTCTATAGCAATCAATCTTACTCATTTGGTTTTTCCAGGCTGGAGGGATGAACCATCTCTGCTGTACTGTATAATCATATGCTTCGGTTGTCAATATAGAGAATATTATCTCTAGGAAAACTATCTCCTGTCAGGCCTTTCTATCTTTAGTTATGGTGGGCAGCTGGTAGCATGGAATCTCTACATCAAATGCACTACCTTCCTTTGCCATTCCTTTGCCTAGATCTTCTTTAATCTTTGCCTTCTATGGGCTGGTGCATGGAACTAACTCTGGAGTTTAGCTAACTCTTCACAATGGCTGCTGAGTTGTGGCTTCTGACTTCCTTCTTGGGGTAAAAAGGGTAGAGTCGGCCCTGGGAGGTTTGTTAGAACCTCCGTCTCCCAATGGAACTTTGTTGGAACACAGGCATAAGCACATTTTCATGAAACACAATTACAGTGTCTAGCAGTGTGTGTCGGGACACTACATATCTAAATTAGTTTGTTCCTCACTAAAGTCACCCTCACCTGTCTCTTGCGCACATCCCTGACCTCTTGCAACATTTTCTCCCATCTTACTGTTATCATTGGTAGTTGCATGCCTAGAGGAGTCCACAGAGGAACTTTCCACCAATTCTGTGCTGGCCTGTAACTGCTGACTGTCCTCAGAAAGCGGCATACGTTACTTATCTAGCAAAAGAAGCAGCAAAAGCAAGAGGCAGGTTCAGGATAGGTAAGGGCACAGAGGCAGTTTCTGGGCCATGCCAACTAAGTGTGGTGTCAGAGTAACCCACAGATTCCTGCCTGTTGTAGCTTAAGATGATGTTGAAGAGCGAGTCGACCATTCTAGTACACCAGGATTGTTGGTCAAAACATGACCGCTGGATGACAGTGGCAGTTCTGGCCTGTTGCTGGGGCTGCTTCTACCACCAACCCTTCTTCTGCTACAAACCGGATTCCCAAAAAGTTGGGACACTAAACAAATTGTGAATAAAAACTGAATGCAATGATGTGAAAATGGCAAATGTCAATATTTTATTTGTAATAGAACGTAGATGACAGATCAAACGTTTAATCCGAGTAAATGTATCATTTTAAAGGAAAAATACGTTGATTTAAAATTTTCACGGTGTCAACAAATACCAAAAAGGTTGGGACAAGTAGCAATAAGAGGCTGGAAAAAGTTAATTTGAGCATAACGAAGAGCTGGAAGACCAATTAACACTAATTAGGTCAATTGGCAACATGATTGGGTATAAAAAGAGCTTCTCAGAGTGGCAGTGACTCTCAGAAGCCAAGATGGGTAGAGGATTAGTGTTGATCACGAATATTCGAATTGTGAATTTTAATCGCGAATATCGGCACTTCGAGAATTCGCGAATATTTAGAATATTGCTAAATATATTCGTAATTGCGAATATTCGATTTTTGTGAAAATACCAGTTCATGCAAATTTTTATGCGAAAATTTGTATGCAAATTTTATGCGAATTTTTGCAATCAAGAAAATAATGCCTGGAGATCATTAATCCGTGAATTCTCGAATATATGGCGAATATTCGCCCAAATATTCGCGAAATATCGCGAATTCGAATATTGCCCCTGCCGCTTATCACTATAGAGGATCACCAATTCCCACAATGTTGCGCAAAAAGATAGTGGAGCAATTTCAGAAAGGTGTTACCCAGCGAAAAATTGCAAAGACTTTGCATCTATCATCATCAACTGTGCATAACATCATCCGAAGATTCTGAGAATCTGGAACAATCTCTGTGCGTAAGGGTCAAGGCCGTAAAACCA
This sequence comes from Bufo gargarizans, assembly GCF_014858855.1. Taxonomy (NCBI): domain Eukaryota; kingdom Metazoa; phylum Chordata; class Amphibia; order Anura; family Bufonidae; genus Bufo; species Bufo gargarizans. The sequence continues at coordinate 43,665,477 of NC_058084.1, forward strand.
TACTGGATGCCCGTGATCTCCGGGCCCTTAAACGACACTGCACCACAAACAGGAATGCTACTGTAAAGGAAATCACAGAATGGGCTCAGGAATACTTCCAGAAACCATTGTCAGTGAATACAATCCACCGTGCCATCCGCCGTTGCCAGCTGAAACTCTACAGTGCAAAGAAGAAGCCATTTCTAAGCAAGATCCACAAGCTCAGGCGTTTTCACTGGGCCAGGGATCATTTAAAATGGAGTGTGGCAAAATGGAAGACTGTTCTGTGGTCAGACAAGTCACGATTCGAAGTTCTTTTTGGAAATCTGAGACGCCATGTCATCCGGACCAAAGAGGACAAGGACAACCCAAGTTGTTATCAACGCTCAGTTCAGAAGCCTGCATCTCTGATGGTATGGGGTTGCATGAGTGTGTGTGGCATGGGCAGCTTGCATGTCTGGAAAGGCACCATCAATGCAGAAAAATACATTTAGGTTCTAGAACAACATATGCTCCCATCCAGACGTCATCTCTTTTAGGGAAGACCCTGCATTTTTCAACAAGATAATGCCAGACCACATTCTGCATCAATCACAACATCATGGCTGCGTAGGAGAAGGATCCGGGTACTGAAATGGTCATTCTGCAGTCCAGATCTTTCACCTATAGAGAACATTTGGCGCATCATAAAGAGGAAGGTGCAACAAAGAAGGCCCAAGACGATTGAACAGTTAGAGGCCTGTATTAGACAAGAATGGGAGAGCATTCCTATTTCTAAACTTGAGAAACTGGTCTCCTTGGTCCCCAGACGTCTGTTGAGTGTTGTAAGAAGAAGGGGAGATGCCACACAGTGGTGAAAATGGCCTTGTCCCAACTTTTTGGGGATTTGTTGACACCATGAAATTCTGATTCAACATATTTTTCCCTTAAAATGGTACATTTTGTCAGTTTAAACTTGGGTTCCGTGATTTATGTTCTATTCTGAATAAAATATTAGAAGTTGGCACCTCCACATCATTGCATTCAGTTTTTATTCACGATTTGTATAGTGTCCCAACTTTTTGGGAATCCGGTTTGTATTTGTGCAGACGACAGCAACATTTTTGCCACTGCCCATTCCCTTGGACAGCCCAGGCAACTGTCCATTGGCTATAGTGTACAGTAATGGCATCAGTAGTGTAACAGATTAACTACAAATGTGTCAGCAGTTCAACAGGATGCAGACGGCAATATATTAGACTGCCCTTTAATATTGCAGCACAGTAATTCTATATATAAAATAAGAGATTAACTGTGAATGTGTCAGCAGTGCAACAAGATGCAGACAGCGATATATTAGACCACCCTTTAATTCTGCAGCACAGTAATTCTATATATAAAATAAGCAGAGACCCGGGGCTAATGACTGCAACCTGCAATAATGCAGATGACAGTCATTAAAGCCTTTAGATGCCATGATCAAGTGTGATCACTGAATCTAAAGGGTGAAGCTTCCGGGCATCCTCTGCGGCCAATGAGGATGCCGGTAATTGATTTCAACACGCTAGGTCTCTCAGGGTATTGAAGCTGCAATTCTTATTTTGGCCAGCAGGCCAACATAAGAAATGAGCAATTCTGTATCAATATGGATATAAAATAAACTTAATGGTACAGACTAATAAAAAAAATACAGAGTTTTGTAGCTTCATAGAGGAGCTAAAAACTATAAGAAAAGTAAAAAAAAAAAACTGTTAAAAAATATTTAAAAAAAGATATATTAAAATTGAAATCACCCCCCTTTCTGTAGAATGAAAAATAAGTACATAAATAACTAAATATAAATATCATGGGATCATCGTGTTCAAAAGAGCCTGTACTATAAAAAAATAATAAAAAAATTCAAATATGGCAAATGACATACAGAAAAAAGGTCAAAATTGCTGATTCGTCATTATTTCATCACTTCTCTTGCCCCAAAAAAGTAATAAAATGTGATAAAGTCACACACTCGAAAATGATATCAATAAAAACTACAGATCATCCTTCAAAAAATGAGTCCCCATACAGCTCAGATATATAAATCAAAAAGTTAGACATAAAAACTTATACATGAACATGTGGAGTCACTGTGGGTAGAGATACATGGAGCTAAAAACAACAATAAATTACTAATAGGAGTTTACTATAAACCACCTAATATACCAGAGTCCACAGAAAATCTATTACTAAACGAGATAGACGAGGCGGCAAATCATAATGAGGTGGTTATTATGGGGGACTTCAACTACCCAGATATAGACTGGGAAACTGAAACTTGTATATCTCATAAAGGAAACAGGTTCTTGGCAATAACCAAAGACAATTACCTCTCCCAACTGGTTCAGGACCCGACTAGAGGGACGGCCATACTGGACTTAGTATTAACCAATAGGCCGGACAGAACAACAGACGTGCAGGTTGGGGGACACCTGGGAAATAGTGACCACAAAGTAATAACCTTCCAATTATCATTCAAAAGAGCGTTTCTACAGGGAGGAACAAAAATACCAAACTTCAAAAAAGCTAAATTTAGCCAACTAAGAGAGGCCATAGGCCATACTAACTGGGACAAAGTCCTCAAAAATAAAAATACAGCCACAAAATGGGATATCTTTAAAAACATCCTAAAATCTCATTGTGAGAGGTACATACCGTATGGTAATAAAAGGTTAAGGAATAAAAAGAAACCAATGTGGATAAATAGAACTGTAACGAAAGCAATAAATGACAAAAAGAAAGCATATCATTCACTGAAACAGGAGGGGAGCACGGAAGCACTGAAAAACTATAAGGAAAAAAATAGAACATGTAAAAAACAAATAAAAGCGGCCAAACTAGAGACCGAGAGATTAATTGCCAAAGAGAGTAAAACTAACCCTAAAATGTTCTTCAATTATATAAATGTTAAAAAGTATAAATCTGAAGGTGTGGGGCCTTTAAAGAGTAATGAGGGGGAAGTCGCAGAGAGCGATGAGGAGAAAGCAAAGCTGTTAAATATTTTTTTCTCCAATGTATTCACTGAGGAAAATAAATTGTCAGATGACATGCAGAATGCAAAAATAAATTCCCCATTAAAAGTGTCCTGTCTGACCCAGGAAGAAGTACATCAGCGACTTAAAAAGATTAAAATAGACAAATCGCCAGGACCGGATGACATACACCCCCGTATCCTAAAGGAATTAAGTAATGTCATAGCCAGACCCTTATTTCTGATATTTGCAGACTCTATACTGACAGGGAATGTCCCACAGGATTGGTGCATGGCATATGTGGTGCTATTATTCAAAAAGGGGCCAAAAACAGACCCTGGAAACTATAGGCCGGTAAGTTTAACATCTGTTGTGGGTAAACTGTTTGAAGGTTTTCTGAGAGATGCTATATTAGAGCATCTCAACAGAAATAAGCAAATAACACCATATCAGCATGGCTTCGTGAGGGATCGGTCATGTCAGACTAATTTAATCAGTTTCTATGAGGAGGTAAGTTCTAGACTTGACAGCGGCGAATCAATGGATGTCGTATATCTGGACTTTTCCAAAGCATTTGACACTGTACCACATAAAAGGTTAGTATATAAAATGAGAATGCTCGGACTGGGAGAAAACATCTGTATGTGGGTAAGTAACTGGCTCAGTGATAGAAAACAGAGGGTGGTTATTAACGGTACACACTCAGATTGGGTCACTGTCACTAGTGGGGTACCTCAGGGGTCAGTATTGGGCCCTATTCTCTTCAATATATTTATTAATGATCTTGTAGAAGGCTTGCATAGTAAAGTATCAATTTTCGCAGATGACACTAAACTGTGTAAAGTAATTAACACTGAAGAGGACAGTATACTACTACAGAGGGATCTGGATAGACTGGAGGCTTGGGCAGATAAGTGGCAGATGGGGTTTAACACTGATAAATGTAAAGTTATGCACATGGGAAGGAAAAATGCAAGTCAACCGTACATACTAAATGGTAAAACACTCGGTAACACTGACATGGAAAAGGATCTAGGAATTTTAATAAACAGCAAACTAAGCTGCAAAAACCAGTGTCAGGCAGCTGCTGCCAAGGCCAACAAGATAATGGGTTGCATCAGAAGGGGCATAGATTCCCGTGATAAGAACATAGTCCTACCACTTTACAAATCGCTAGTCAGACCACACATGGAGTACTGTGTACAGTTCTGGGCTCCTGTAAACAAGGCAGACATAGCAGAGCTGGAGAAGGTCCAGAGGAGGGCAACTAAAGTAATAACTGGAATGGGGCAACTACAGTACCCTGAAAGATTATCAAAATTAGGGTTATTCACTTTAGAAAAAAGACGACTGAGGGGAGATCTAATTAATATGTATAAATATATCAAGGGTCAGTACAGAGATCTATCCCATCAGCTATTTATCCCCAGGACTGTGACTGTGACGAGGAGACATCCTCTGCGTCTGGAGGAAAGAAGGTTTGTACACAAACATAGAAAAGGATTCTTTACGGTAAGAGCAGTGAGAATATGGAACTCTCTGCCTGAGGAGGTGGTGATGGTGAGTACAATAAAGGAATTCAAGAGGGCCATGGACATATTTCTGGAGCTTAATAATATTACAGGCTATAGCTACTAGAGAGGGGTCTTCCTCTGGATCAACTTGCGGGATAACAGGCCGAACTGGATGGACAAATGTCTTTTTTCGGCCTTATGTACTATGTTACTATGTTACTATGTTACATACAGTGGGATGTGAAAGTTTGGGCAACCTTGTTAATCATCATGATTTTCCTGTATAAAATGGTTGGTTGTTACAAAAAAAAGTGTCAGTTAAATATATCATATAGGAGACACACACAGTGATATTTGAGAAGTGAAATTAAGTTTATTGGATTTACAGAAAGTGTGCTATAACTGTTTAAACAAAATTAGGCAGGTGCATAAATTTGGGCACCACAAAAAAGAAATTTAATCAATGTTTAGTAGATCCTCCTTTTGCAGAAATTACAGCCTCTAAACGCTTCCTGTAGGTTCCAATGAGAGTCTGGATTCTGGTTGAAGGTATTTTGGACCATTCCTCTTTACAAAACATCTTTAGTTCATTCAGGTTTGATGGCTTCCGAGCATGGACAGCTCTCTTTAAGTAACACCACAGATTTTCAAATATATTTAGGTCTGGGGACTGAGATGGCCATTCCAGAACGTTGTACTTGTTCCTTTGAATAAATGCCTTAGTGGATTTTGAGCCGTGTTTAGGGTCGTTGTCTTGTTGAAAGATCCAGCCCCGGCGCAGCTTCCGCTTTGTCACTGATTCCTGGACATTGGTCTCCAGAATCTGCTGATACTGAGTGGAATCCATGCGTCCCTCAACTTTGACAAGATTCCCAGTCCCTGCACTGGCCACACAGCCCCCAGCATGATGGAACCACCACCATATTTTACTGTAGGTAGCAGGTGTTTTTCTTGGAATGCTGTGTTCTTTTTCCTCCATGCATAACCCCTTGTTATGGCCAAATAACTCAATTTTAGTTTCATCAGTCCACAGCACCTTATTCCAAAATGAAGCTGGCTTGTCCAAATGTGCTTTAGCCCACCTCAGGAGGCACTTTTTGTGCTGTGGGCGGAGAAAAGGCTTCCTCTGCATCACTCTCGCATACAGCATCTCCTTGTGTAAAGTGCACCGAATGGTTGAACGATGCACAGTGACTCCATCTGCAGCAAGATGATGTTGTAGGTCTTTGATGCTGGTCTGTGGGTTGACGCTGACTGTTCTCACCATTCGTCGCTTCTGTCTATCCGAGATTTTTCTTGGTCTGCCACTTCGAGCCTTAACTTGAACTGAGCCTGTGGTCTTCCATTTCCTCAATATGTTCCTAACTGTGGAAACAGACAGCTGAAATCTCTGAGACATCTTTCTGTACCCTTCCCCTAAACCATGATGGTGAACAATCTTTGTCTTCAGGTCATTTGAGAGTTGTTTTGAGTTGCTACTCTTCAGAGAAAATTAAAAGAGGAGGGAAACTTACAATTGACCCCCTTAAATACTATTTCTCATAATTGGATTCACCTGTGTAGGTAGGTCAGAGGTCACTGAGCTTACCTAGCCAATTTGAGTTCCAATAATTAGTTCTAAAGGTTTTGGAATCAATAAAATGACAACAGTGCCCAAATTTATGCACCTGCCTAATTTTGTTTAAACAATTATAGCACACTTTTTGTAAATCCAATAAACTTCATTTCACTTCTCAAATATCACTGTGAGTGTCTCCTATATGATATATTTAACTGACATTTTTTCTCTTAATAACCAACGATTTATACAGAAAAATCATGACGATTAACAAGGTTGCCCAAACTTTCGCATCCCACTGTATGTGGTATAATTGTAATCATACTGACCCAGAGAATGAAGAGTACACATCAGTTTTTTTTTACTGCTGCCTACTACATTGTATGCCATATTAAATGGTGACATTAGAAAGTACAACTTGCCTTCATATAGATGTGTGAAAGGAAAAATAAAAAAGCAGTTCAACAGGATGCAAAATACAAAATATTAGACTATACTTTAATACTAAGGCACGGAAATTCTATATATAAAATAAGATTCACTCCAAATGTGTCATCAATTCAACAAGATGCAGACTTCGATATATTAGACCGCCGTTTAATACTATAGCACAATAATTCTATATATAAGAGATTAACTGTAAATGTGCCAATGGTTCAACAAGATGCAGACAGTGATATTTTACACCGCATTTTAACACTAAGGCACAGTAATTCTGTGTACAAATTAAAAGATTAACTGTGATCAAAAGGTAATCAAGATGCACACAGAGATTGCAATTAACCTGCACTGTCCCTGCATTCTCCCTATGCTCTCCCTACAGGGTCTAAAAACTCTCCTTGCAATCTCCCTACACTGTCCCTTCACTCTCTCTCTCCAATATTGTACAATTAAAGGTTTTCTGCAACACTGTCCCTAGTGCTTAAGCGCTTGTCACGCCTCTCCCTATGCTCAGCTCACAGTGAAATGGCAGAGACTACGCAGAATGAGGCTTTTTATAGGCTGTGACATCATAGGGGCTTCGTATCTGCTGATTGGCTATCTGCATGGCATTATGGGTCATATCACATTCCTGGGCTTCTTACATTCACTTTGTAAAACATGAAGAAAACATTTTAGAAAAAATCTGATTTGTTACCATGAAGTGTGAAGAAATTTGATTTTGTCTCTAATGGAATTTTTCCTAAGCTTTAGATTGAATTCCACTTCGGATGAGTAGATTTGCTCAACACTAGATCCTATTATAGGCTTCGTTCATGTCAGATATTTTCCGAATCCAGCACTTCCGTTATTTTCATTCTTCTGCTCCCATAAGGGAGCAGAAGAACAGCAATTAATAGCGCTGATGTGAAAGCACCCAAAATGATAAATCTCCCCCTTAGTGTTGAGAAAAGTCAATTAATTGGGTTGCCTTTAGTGTCGGTGCCTTGCTCAGCATGAAATATAATTATGGCCGTGGTACAGTATGTTGTCTTTGCAGCTCCAATTAAATATGGGGATATGGGCCCCCGTTCTCATGATCAATGGGGGTCCCAGTGATCAGACCCCTGCGATCGAACACTTATCCCCTATCCTGTGGAAAGGACACAATTTCTTGTAATTACAATATAATTACAATATAAGTCTTCACAACCATATACAGTTTCAAACTGAACAGAGTGAAAAAATTGCTTCACTCTTGCGTGTAAAGTATGGGCGCAGCCACATATTCTGGTACATCCATTATTCAACTCATCTTACCACAAATGTATGAGTCTCACTGTGAGAGAAATGTTTATCTGGACAATCATGATGTTTTGCTTCACTGACGGGAAATTATCTGTATTATTTTTCTTCTATCAGACTATCAAATAAAAGCAAACTTGTGTTTCACCAAAAGAAAAAAAAAAATCTGAACGTGTTATGCTTGACTTATATGAATCTTTTGATTAGGATCTTGCAATGACAGGTACAGGAATTAGACTGTCAGCAGCAAAAAGCCACAGCAGAATGTATTAATGATTTGTTGCCATGGTTGGATATGTACTTTGTAATCCTGATACAGCATTAGTACTCCTTCATACTCCTGTGAAATTATTATTACTTTAAATAAAACACGTGATGCAACACATTATATCCATTATTTGGTTGCATTGCATTTTTTATCCTTGAAAGCTTGATAATGTTGTGTTTTACTAGAGTTGAGCGGACACCTGGATGTTCGGGTTTGATGGGTTCGGCCGAACTTCACAAAAAAGTTTGAGTTTGGGACCCGAACTTGACCCCGAACCCCATTGAAGTCAATGGGGACCCGAACTTTCGAGCACTAAAATGTAATGGAAAGGGCTAGAGGGCTGTAAATGACATCAAAATGTGGTTAAGAGCATGGCAAGTGCCCTGCAAACAAATGTGGATAGGGAAATGACTTTAAGTAACATAAAATACATACAAATAAAAAAAATAAAAAAATCTTGTTCTAGGAGGACGAGGTCCATATGGAGTAGGAGGTTGAGGGGGTGGTGGATGTGGCAGTGGAGGAGGTAGCCTACACTGCTTTTTTGTTTAAAATGTATTTATATTTTATTAAATTAGGGTATATAACCTGTGATAACCCCCTCCATTCGTGCTAAACACACGTTCAGACAATGCACCAGCTGCGGGGCAGGCCAGCAACTCCGAGGCGTAAAGGGCAAGATCAGGCCATGTGCCCAATTTGAAGACACATCATTCAGTTTGCGTGGACGTGTGCACACATACTTCCCCACCATGTCGCACGTCTATGATCCATTTGGATATCTTCTCTATCAACTTTCGATGTTCTTTTCTGAGCCTATCATGGTAATCTGCGAATCAGGGTTCCACTCCGGAGAGGGAGTGTGAGAAAGACAGACCACAGCCAAGGGAGATCAATGGATAAAATTTAATTGTGATTGAGCGGAAATATAGGAAAAGTTATTAAAGCAGAAGAATTGAAGGAAAGGAGGGGGAGCGCAGCAATTACCCACTCCCGACTTGAAGATGCCCTGTTATTGAAATGATTAAGACAAAATTATAGGGAATGTCACTGGGGTATTTAGGATTTGGAAACGTTAGACAGGAGCGGCCCTGCTGCCACTTTGTTGACTCTACATAACTTCTGCCTGATCGAACGTCAACGATCCATTTAGATATCTTTTCTATCAACTTTCGATGTTCTTTTCTGAGCCTACCATGTTGATCACGGTTATCGGCGAATCAGGGTTCCATGCTGGAGAGGGAGCGTGAGAAAGAGAGACCACATCTAAGGGAGTCTCATTTTTTTAAACTAAATATGATCAAGCAGAAAAGTGGGACAAATGATTGAAGCGCAAATGTGGGACAAGTTATTAAAGTTTAAGCATTGAATGAAAGGAGGGGGCGCACATCAATTAAAGAAGAATTTTAGACATTTTATTCCCTGTCACCTATGCAGAGCAGGGGTTTTGTATACGGCAACATTGGTAAATTGTCACCTTGTAACAGACGATTTTTTGAAATTTTGGTCCCTATCACCTATGCACAGCAAAAATGGTCAAATGTCACCCAAGAATGCAACTGACAAATTTGTGATTTTTTTTTTTACCTGTCTACTAGGTATAGCAGTGGTATATCACACGCAAAAATGTGTGAATTTCACCCGAAAATTTAACAGACAAATTAGTGAAATTTTTTTACTGGTCTACTAGATACAGCCGGGGTATATCACACCCAAAAATTGGCGAATTTCATTGAATATGTAACAGACAAATTAGTGAAATGTTACCTGTCTACTAGGTAGAGCAGGGGTATATCACAGCCAAAAATTTGTGAATTTCACCAGAATATGTAACAGACAAATGATTATTTTTTTACTTGTCTACTAGGTATAGCAGTGGTATATAACATCCCAAAATTGGTGAATTTCACCCGAAAATGTAACAGACAAATTAGTGAAATTTTTGTACCTGTCTACTAGGTATAGCAGTGGCATATTACACCCAAAAATGTGTAAAGTTCACCCGAAAATGTAACAGTCAAATTTGTGATTTTTTTTTTTTACCTGTCTACAAGGTATAGCAGTGGTATATCACACAAAAATTTGTGAATTTTACCCTAAAATGTAACAGACAAATTAGTGAATATTTTTACCTGTCTACTAGGTAGAACAGTGGTATATCACACCCAAAAATTGGTGAATTTCACACAAAAATATAACAGACAAATTAGTGTTTTTTTTTTACCTGTCTACTAGGTAGAGCAGTGATATATATAACATCCAAAAATTGAATTTCTCCCGAAAATGTAACAGACATATTAGTGAATTTTTCTTACCTGTCTACTAGGTATAGCTGTGGTATATCTAACCCCAAAATTTGTGAATTTCACCCAAAAATGTAACAGACAAATTAGTGAAATAACATAAAATAAAATAAAATACGTACAAATTAAAAAAAATATACTTGATATATGAGGTGGAGGTCCATATGGAGAAGGAGTTTGAGGAGGCGGTGGACATAGCGGTGTAGGTGGAAGCAGCTGTGGAGGAGGAAGAGGTAGCCAACAATGTTTTTTTTTTTTATTAGGGTACACTCAAACAGTATGAAATATCCAAAATACAAGAATGAGCAATTGCACTGTAGTATAACAATGGCTGGTTAAGGCCGGTATACATGTCTATTCTGCACAAGGTACAAAAAAGTCCTGTGGGATCCAAGCCTGGTTCATTTTAATGAAAGTGAGCTTGTCCACATTGGCTGTGGCCAGGCGGCTGAGCTTGTCTGTGATAACGCCCCCTGCCGTGCTAAACACACGTTCAGATAATACACTGGCTGCAGGGCAGGCCAGCACCTCCAAGGCATAAAGGGCAAGCTCAGGCCATGTGCCCAATTTTGAGACCCAGAAGTTGAAGGGGCAGACCTGTCATTCAGTACGTGTAGGCGTGTGCACACATACTGCTCCACCATGTTGCTGAAATGCTGCCTCCTGCTAAGACGCTCCATATCAGCTGGTGGTGCTGGTTGTTGTGGCGTGCTGACAAAGCTTTTCTACATTTCGGCCATGCTAATCCTGCCTTCTGAGGTGCTGGTGGTGCCCCAGCTGCGTTGGCGACCTCTTCCTCTGCCTTCGCCTTGTGCTTCCACTGTGCCCCCACTGTCAGGTGGGAATTCCATCAGCAGCGCGTCTTACCAGCGTGCGCTTGTACTTGCGAATCTTACGATCATGCTCCAGTGAGGAAATTAAGGACGGTACGTTGTCCTTGTAATGGTGATCCAGCAGCGTGGACACTCAGTAATCAGCACAAGTTAGAACGTGGGCAAGTCGGCGGTCGTTGCCGAGACACTGCAGCATGTAAACGCTCATGTGAGCCAGACTGCCTAGAAGCAACGAAAAGCTGTCCTCTGTGGGAGGCATATCGTCTGTGTCCTCTGTATCCCCCCAGCCACGCACCAGTGATGGCCATGATCTGGTCTGGGTGCCTCCCTGCTGTGAACATGGTTCCTTTTCCTCCATCTCCTCCTCCTCATCTTCCACCTCCTCATCCTCCAGAACTGTGCCCTGGCTGGACAATTGTGTACCTGGAGTTTGTGGGTGCAGGAACCCACCCTTGGAGCCACTTGTGAATGACTGGCTGGAAACCCTATGAAATGATACCTCTTCCTTCTCCTCCTGTGCCACATCCGCTTCCATCATCGCCAGAAGCGTTTTTTCAAGGAGGCATAGATGTGGGATAGTAATGCTGAGAACGGCGTCATCAGCACTGGCCATGTTGGTGGAGTACTCGAAACAGCGCAACAAGAAACAGGTCTCGCATGGAGGCCCAGTCATTGGTGGTGAAGTGGTGCTGTTCCGCAGAGCAACTAACCCATGCATGCTGCAGCTGAAACTCCACTATCGCCTGCTGCTGCTCGCACAGTCTGGCCAGCATGTGCAAGGTGGAGTTCCACTATGAGGCAGTCAGCAGGAAGGCCGAAGTTACGCTGCAGTGCTGACAGGCGAGCAGCAACAGGGTGCGCGCACAGATGGCCCGCACTTTATGCAGCAGCTCTGACATATCGGTGTAATTTTTAAGGAATCTCTGCACCACCAAATTCAGCACATGCGCCAGGCAAGGGATGTGCGTCAAACCAGCTAGTCCCAGAGCTGCTACGAGATTTCGCCCATTATCACACACCACCAGGCCGGGCTTGAGGCTCACTGGCACCAACATCTCATCGGTCTGTTGTTCCATGCCCGTCCACAGCTCCTGGGCTGTGTGGGGTTTGTCCCCCAAACAGATAAGTTTTAAAACTGCCTGCTGTCGTTTACCCCTGGCTGTGCTGAAGTTGGTGCTGAAAGTGTTATGCTGACCAGATGAGGAGCTGGTAGAGGATGAGGAAGCAAAGTAGGAGGAGGAGGCAACAGGAGGCAAACTGAAGCGCCCTGCAATCCTCGGTGGTGGGAGGACATGCGCCAAACTGCTATCCGCCTCAGGCCCAGCCGCCACTGCATTTACCCAGTGTGCTGTTACGGAGATATAACGTCACTGACTGTGCTTACTGGTCCACATATCAGTAGTGAGGTGCACCTTGCCACAGATGGTGTTGCGCAGTGCACACTTGATTTTGTCCCCCACTTGGTTGTGCAGGGAAGGGATGGCACGCCTGGAAAAGTAGTGGCAGCTGGTCTCAATGTACTGTGGGACAGCCACCACCATAAGGCTTTTAAAACTCTCTGTCTCCACCAGACGTAATTATAGCATTTCAAAGGCCAGTAATTTTAAAATGCTGGCATTCAGGGCCAGGGATCACGGGTGGGTAGGGTGGTACTTCCTCTTCCGCTCCAGTGTTTGGGATATGAAGAGCTGAACACTTCCGTGGGACATTTTGGAGATGCTTGGTGACCCAGATGTTGGTGTTGCTGGCAGATCCTCTGTTTGCCGGGTGGCAGGTGGCACTGTCACTCCAGAGGTGGATGAAGATGCCGAGACTGCAGCAGAAGAGGAAGCAGGAGGAGCCAGAGACCTTTTTTGTTTTTTGAGGTGTCTACTCCACTGCAGCTCGTGCTTTGCACTTATATGCCTTGTCATGCAGGTTGTGCTCAGGTTGAGAACGTTTATGTTTCGCTTCAGGCTCTGATTGCACAGCGTGCAAACCACTCATGTCTTGTTGTCAGCACATTGTCTGAAGAACTGCCATGCCAGGGAACTCCTTGGAGCTGGCTTTGGTGTGCTTGGTCCCAGTAACAGGCGTACTGTCTAGGGGATGACCGTTCCGCTTTTGCACCCTGCTCCTCTTCTGCTGAGCACCTGTGTTTCGCCATCATCCGAGACATGCTACGATGGTCCTACCATGTACTTATCTTGAAACATAAGTGGTTGGGCATCGGTGCAGGGCAGGGCGAAGTGGATGTCCCTGGGAAACCCTGCTAACAGAGTCATTAAAAAGCAGAAGATACTGCTGCATGACTTGAGGCTCAGACTGCTTGTCTGATTTGCAAGGGGGTGAGGTAAAAGACTGATGGACATCGGCTACAGGTGCCAACTCTGATCTTTCAACGCTTGAATTTCACACGTACAGATGCAGCCAGGGCTGTAAAATTGTGTATTTTGCCCCAAAACTGTGTTTTTTAAAACCCAGAAAATGAAAGCTGTATTGATATCTTAAATTGCACACTGACTAATGCGGCAGAGGCCCCAGATGGAGGGTATCACCAAAAATGGGTATTTTTTAAAACACAGAAGGGAGTCCACAACAGCCTACACATTGGGTAGGTGACTTTCCCGGTCGGTATTGTTGATGACAATATCGTCCAGCTAAGCCGAAGCATGCCAACGGTGTGGACGAAGCACAATGTCCATTAGTCACTAAAAAGTGGCAGGGGCGCCATGCAGACCAAAGGGTAACACCTTATAGTGATACAGCCCCTCAGGTGTGATGAAGGCGGTTTTCTCTTTGGCAGCCTCCATTAAGGGCACCTGCCTGTACCCTTTCATGAGGTCCAAAACAGAAAAGTACAGTGCTTGTCCTAACTTTTCGACTCGCTCATGCACCTGAGGCATAAGATACTTGTCAAACTTAGAATTATTGTTAACTTCACGAAAGTCATTACAATTCCGCAACATCCCGTCCATGTTGTGTATCAATACTATAGGACTGTCCCACTCACTTTTTTACTCCTCAATGACGTCTAGCTGCAACATTAGCTGCACCTCCTCCGATATGGCTTGTCGCTGAGCTTTGGGTACCCGGAATGGTTTTAACCGGACTTTTGCCTGAGGTTCAGTGACAATGTCATGCTGGATTATGGAAGTGTATCCAGGGAGGACCGAGAACACATTCGTGTTCAACTCCCTGGCCTCCTGAATCTGTTCAAAGGAGAGGCTATCAGCAATTTTTACTGTGAGAGCTGCCTCTCTTGCATCAGACAGAGTGGCCGATACATCTTCTCCTGTACAGGTTTACCTATTTTTCCATGGTTTGAGTAAATTCACATGGCAAACCTGCTCCGGTTTTTGCTGCCCTGGCTGGTGTACCTTGTAGTTTACACCTCCAATTTTCTCGAGTACCTTGTAGGGCCCCTGCCACCTAGCCAGGAACTTACTGTCCATGGTAGGCACCAGAACCAAAACCTGATCACCCGGGTTAAAGATCCGGACCTGAGCCTGCCGATTATATACCCGACTCTGGGCTCGCTGAGCTGTCTCCATATGCTTCCTAACAAGAGCCAACATTGTCTCTATCCGATCTTGCATCTGAGTAATGTACTCAATGATTATGTGGAGTGGGTTGTTGTTCCCACGCCTCTTTGGCCACGTCCAAGAGACCGCGAGGGTTTCTGCCATATAGCAGCACGAAGGGTGAGAACTGTCGGAATATTAATGCTGTCTCCGATTAACAGTCTATATTATTTATGTGAATAAATTAGAATCTGTAAAGAAGGAGATTCTAACCTATTATCATAAATACCAAGCTAAAAAGAGCTCTTAATCTGCACTAAGTTAGACGACCAAAAGAAGGTAGTGGCAAATTAAAATATATATTTATTAAATAACAATAATGCAGTGCAAACTAATATAATATAAAAATCTGTGACAATAAGATACAAATAAATCAATGACATGCAAATGTTTTTAAGAAAGTCCAAGCAATCTAGAATATATATATATATATATATATATATATATATATATCAACTACAATGCCTTATTTTGATTAAATCTTACAATATATTTTAAATCACTTTAAGACCTGATTTCTCTCACCCGACAGATAAAATCAAATTAAGCTCAAATCAAGTTTACCTAATGTTTCATTTTATCTCTACATATATATATATATATATATATAAATCCAGAAAAAGGACGGCACTCCGGTCTGGTGAAGGTGAGGTTATTCTTTATTCAACCATACGGTGCAACGTTTCGGCTCCAATACTGAGCCTTTCTCTCGCTTGAGAAAGGCTCAGTATTGGAGCCGAAACGTTGCACCATATGGTTGAATAAAGAATAACCTCACCTTCACCAGACCGGAGTGCCGTCCTTTTTCTGGATTTATTAATTGGGGTAAGAAGTCGATTCCCCTGGAACGTGCACCCATTTTTTCCATTTTAGTCAGTGCCGCCATTTTTCTTCTATATATATAGAAGATCATATATAGAAATTCTATATATATAATCAACCATACATGCCTGGAACTGAACTCAGTTCTCTGGAGATAATACCGTGATAACTCTCAACAGTATTTATAAATCTCCCTGTATTTGGAAAAGTTAGGATCATACTGCAGTTACAGCCTAGTCTTATTCCAAGACAGATTCTATGGTTAATTAAATATATATAATATATATATATATATATATATATATATATATATTCAGCTATAAAAGATAGGTAAGGTTAACTATACAAGGGTATCGGCTGGCAGAAATCAGTTGCAATATTCAGGACTATAATTCAGTGGAGTCCTATCTCCTCTCGGGGTGTGGTAATTGGCTGGGAAGAATTTTCAAGATGGCTGCCTCTACTAGCTGGATTTCTAGTCAGATGGCTTCCTCAGGTAGGTGAATCAGATAGGAAGGATTGGATGGATGGCCTCAGTGAGATGATCAGGAAGAATTCCCCTCTATCACCTCATGCTGCCCTTTTTATCCCATTCAAAATGGGACTGGCCAGGTTTTATCATTAACTAGTAACATCAACTTATCCACCTATCGTAATTCATATCTTAATTTTACTCTACCACTAGATGGCATGGGAGATCTATGAGTACATTTTACCAGTACAGCAAATTTGTACATTTTACCAGTACAGCAAATTCTTATATTTTCCTACAAAGAGAGATAAACAAGATTGACTTTTGACCTAATCTTTGGGAGAACATTTCCTAACAATAGAAGCAAATAAGAATGTGTATCAAGAAATAAGCCCTCTATTCACACAGACACCTTAGTATACAACTTCACCATACATGCATTCTATTTCTAAATCCAGGATTAAACCCATCAAATTAAGACAAATACTATGAAGTCCCTTTTCTATTCATTGGGATAGACCAATTCCTGGTGATATTTTGGTCTATTGTCCTTAAGTGAAGATACACTATTTGTTCATGATCTCTCTCTACAATTCTCCTGAATTAACACCTGAGACTGAAATGATTAACTCCCCACATACATATTTAGACTATACAAGAAATTCTGCTATTTCTATAATAGATACCATGAATGTACTTATATATAATGCACTTGATTATACTGTACTTTACTTTCTATATCTTAACATAATAACATGTAGGATATAACATCTAATGATGTGAATCACTCTCTTTCTATTCACTGAAGACAAAACTAAAACTTAGTATATTTCTACTTCATTAACTTATCTGAGTAAATGCATTTTATTGTATCTGTTTAAACCTCTTCCACACAATAGTAAGCTATACAAACATTTTCAAAATGAGGTCACTTTTTTTTTTTTGGGGGGGGGGGGTTCTATTATTCTGACACTTATAAGCCTCTGCAAACTTCAAAAATTTTAAGATTTATGTTAAAATGGTAACTCTCCTAAATAAAAAAAAGTTCATGGTTTTTTGTAAGTGTGGCCAAAATAAAGTAAAGATGTGGAAATATATTTCTGATAAAAAATATTGAATAGTATTTATGTATGTATGTGAAATATTGCAGTTGAAAACAGGAAAATATGCCAATGTTTACAAATTTTCATAGATTATTTTGTTTTTTTTACCACCTAAGCAAAACATGGGACGAGAAAACAATATCAGAATTACTTTGATGTGCAAAACCTTTACAAAGTTATTTTCTGCTAAAATGAAAATGTCAGATTTCCAAAATTATGTCTTATTAAGATCCAAACAGGCTTGGTCACTAAGGGGTTACATTTTCATTTACCATCAATTTTTTGCTCACTAGCGATATTTTTTTATTTTATTTCAAACAAAAGGAATATTTCAGTATATTTAAATGTAGAAAGAAAGTTTCTTATGGTTTTGGAGGGGGGAAAGGGGCGCCAGAGAAAGAACCCGCCCCGGGTTCTAAATACCCTAGGCATGCCACTGCTGGCATATAAAATTTGTGGTGACACATTTCCTTTGAGGACATCATCCGCACAGATCCTTGAGCTTTCATATACTTTAGTTCCTGTCCTGTTTGTAGGGCAGATTACCAGTGCGGGCCAGCTAAATACATTAGAGGATGTGACTCATCATGAACATTGATGTGAATTAGGTTTTGAATGGACACAGAAACATAGAAACATAGAATGTGTCAGCACATAAGAACCATTTGGCCCATCTAGTCTGCCCAATATACTGAACAATATGGATAGCCCCTGCCCCTATCTTATATGAAGGATGGCCTTATGCCTATCCCATGCATGCTTAAACTCCTTCACTGTATTTGCAGCTACCACTTCTGCAGGAAGGCTATTCCATGCATTCACTACTCTCTCAGTAAAGTAATACTTCCTGATATTACTTTTAAACCTTTGCCCCTCTAATTTAAAACTATGTCCTCTTGTAGCAGTTTTTCTTCTTTTAAATATTCTCTCCTCTTTTACCTTGTTGATTCCCTTTATGTATTTAAAAGTTTCTATCATATCCCCTCTGTCTCGTCTTTCTTCCAAGCTATACATGTTAAGGTCCTTTAATCTTTCCTGGTAAGTTTTATCCTGCAATCCATGTACCAGTTTAGTAGCTCTTCTCTGAACTCTCTCCAAAGTATCAATATCCTTCTGGAGATATGGTCTCCAGTACTGCGCACAATACTCCAAATGAGGTCTCACTAGTGCTCTGTAGAGTGGGGGATATTTATCAAGATTAGCATTTGGCGGGGCGTGGCTAGCAGCAGAACAGGGAGGAAGCGCCTTGCTTGAGCTCCTGCGATCCAAAGTCTATCCTAAGACATCCTGACCACAACTAATATCACCTGCGGCCTAGACACTGTCACCGAGATCATTTTGAACCTTTTTGAAGCATAATCCGACCTTTGAAGCCGTTATTTTCACCTGCGGCCTAGACAGATCCTAGGACTCCATTACAGCAAACGGGCTTTGGGCGCTCCGCGCCAAGTTTCTTCAAGTCACCTGCAAGAGGAAGATCTCAACACGAGGGGTGATCTCACACCGGTAAGAAGATCTTAACTTACCGTTTAAATAGCCAGTCCACCGCATTATCCCGCAGTTTCGCTAGAAGAAGGGGTTAACTTCCCGGGCCAGTAACGCTGCAGAATCTCGCAAGCGCAAGGTCCCCTCGGCCACCTCCTTACCAAAAGAGCGGGTGATGGTATAGCAGTAAGCTCTTATATGATCTGACCAGAAGATTATTTGCATCAATCAGTAAGATCGCATCACAGTCCGTGTGAACAGAAAGACGCGACACGGCAGTGACCGGAGCAGACGCGCTTCACTCTAAACTCCCTTAGTGCTTTATCGCAAAGGACATTTGGAGAGTCTCTGCTTTAACCTGATCAACCGGTTAGCTCCTAACCTGTCAACAGAGCAACTTATTAATCCGATTCAACACGCACAGACCTTCATCCTCCTTTGCAGCCATCTCCCTCCCATGCCTTACAAGCTGGACTCTTTTTCTGTTACTTTCTAAAAAGTAGGTTGCCTACAATTTTTTTTCGGATCCTCAGAAGAAGATTCACACCTGTTATAACTATTTTACTTAAAGGGCCAGTGACCCAATTTTTCTTCTTCACGAGTAGACAAATTCACAAGAAAAAAAGAGGGGGGAAAGAGAGTCTTGTGAAGAATATCTGATGATACCCAAAGACTGTCATAGATTTCTCTACAAAAAGAACTTACGACTTCATGCACTCCAGCCAGAGAAGCCCGGACATGTTTTAAACAATTTTACACCTGCTTGCTATTGACACAGGTGACACCCAACTATATAGTGGTTTCTAAATCTAAAGCACCTATGGTAAAAGTAGGAAAATACAGAGGCGCTAGCCAAGATTATCAAGGACAATCAAAACTCTCATCTGTCTCAAACTGGCCTAGATAAATTCATAATGAAGAAATCTCAAGGTATCTCAGGTGCTCAGATTTCCACTCTGAAAGGTGCATCATCAAAGAATACAGCAAGATCACAAGACGGAGATAGTGATAATGAAGATGCAGCAGAATTAATGTCAGAGCTCCCACTGTCCAGATCTTTAATCTCTAGAGCGCTATCAGATGCTCTAAACCCAGTTCTGGAGGAACTATCAGAAATCAAAAGAGAAATGAGACAGATTGGCTGCAGAGTTGAAGCTCTAGAAACCAACCAGACAGCTTTCACTAACTATACTAGACAAGCTTCTGATACCCTCTCAAAATACCAACAACACATAAATTATCTCCATGACTACATTGAAGACCAAGATAATAGGGGCAGAAGAAATAATATCCGTTTTAGAGGAATACCTGAAACCGTAGCTAATGAAGCGGTACCAAGCAGTTGAAGAAATATGCAGTTCACTGTTAGACAATAACACACAGGATTCCATAACCATAGAAAAAGCTCACAGAGCATTACACCCCAAACCAAAGCCAGGCAAACCTCCATGAGATGTAATCTGCAAATTTCTGAACTTTGCACAAAAGGAAGCAATTATGAAAAAAGCAAGAGAAATGGAGCGTATCAAATATGAAGAATCCACAATCTTACTTTTTCAGGACTTAGCGCCGGCAACATTAAACAAGAGGCGCATATTAAAGCCTCTAACAGATTACCTTAGGCATAAAAAAAATCGCCTTTCGCTGGCTCGTCCCCTTTGGCAAACCAAAACGAACAAGTGGAAATGATATATAAAAATATAAATTTATTATAAAGTATAAAGAATGGAACAGCTACAGAATTGCAAGAATACGGAGAAGCACAGGGTCACTAACACCACAACACACCAATGTATCTGTGGGCGGTAGCGCACAGACAGGTACAATCAAAAAATGATGATATAAGTTCAGAGATAACCTGGATGGCCAAATGTAATGTCTCCGCAAAGATGCTATGCACGAGTCATGCAGATGGCCATACTGGGTACAAGGAAGAGCTCAATCACTCTACACATCGTACTAGGACAGTAGAAACACACCATGGAAATAATGAGTACTCAAATAAGAGTGGCAATAAAACAATATACACCATGGGTGTGTAGAGGGACTCACTATGGATGTGTACAGAGGTCCCAAGCAAAAGTGTGGAACAGTACTGACTCAGAACGTACCTGAAGACATGGTGGTGAGTGGGCGTGTGAACCCTGGGCGCACAACCTCGACGCGCGTTTCACCCTACGGCTCCTGACAGTACTGTTCCACACTTTTGCTTGGGACCTCTGTACACATCCATAGTGAGTCCCTCTACACACCCATGGTGTATATTGTTTTATTGCCACTCTTATTTGAGTACTCATTATTTCCATGGTGTGTTTCTACTGTCCTAGTACGATGTGTAGAGTGATTGAGCTCTTCCTTGTACCCAGTATGGCCATCTGCATGACTCGTGCATAGCATCTTTGCGGAGACTATTACATTTGGCCATCCAGGTTATCTCTGAACTTATATCATCATTTTTTGATTGTACCTGTCTGTGCGCTACCGCCCACAGATACATTGGTGTGTTGTGGTGTTAGTGACCCTGTGCTTCTCCGTATTCTTGCAATTCTGTAGCTGTTCCATTCTTTATACTTTATAATAAATTTATATTTTTATATATCATTTCCACTTGTTCGTTTTGGTTTACCTTGGATGTTTTACAAGTGGTAATTGTAGCTGTCTGGTTGACAGGTGGCCTTTTGTAGGTTAATATCTTCCCCTTTGGCATGCTGATAACATGGAGAGAAAGAAGATACATCATCAGAACACCAAAAGATTTGCCAGATGTCCTTACAGCTCTAGGAATTAGAGGACTTAGATATCCAAGATTGGTCCATTGCTACAGATGTTCTCATTCCGTCAGAGATCCCACCCCCTACTACCTGGGGAACCGTGCTCTCCAGTAAAGCCTTGAAGAATAGGAAAAGACAAGGGAAGATGACACCAAGACGTCTCATCACTTAAGATGACTGAAGAAATCTTTGCATGTTATCCCTTGGTATAACAGATACCTTCCTTAAGAAGGTTCCTAGGAAGATAATTTTCTCCACCTTCTTATTACAGTGAAGGTGAAATCTAGGGGACTCTGTTTTGGCTCTGCAGCGTGGGTCTCCTCTTCCTTCCCTACATCCCTTACCCCCAACATCTCCTTCTCTTCCCTCCTCCTCCCCCTCCTTTTCACTTCCTCCAGACCTCAACCCTGAACCAAATATCAATGGCAGGCAATGCAAACTGTTCCGGGGGAGGATACCCACGCTGCACAGCACAGTTTAGCTCTCATTATCAAATCTGATGACTTGTTGTTCGTATAATTAATGTTACACTTATATTATAAGTTTAATATAGTATTTCTCTAAATGTCACCTGTGTCATACATCACATGTATAAATCAACATTTTAAATTTAACATGTTACATTATTACATGTTCAGGTCTACTTGTCGGACCTTTATATCGTTATACATACTTACTCAGTATCACCTCAAAGCCACTACTTTTGTGGTTATGTTGTTATTTTCATTATGTCACGATAAACTTTGTTTTGTTCTTTACCTATTCAGACCGATCATCCCCCCCTCCTACATCTCCTTTCCTTCTCCAAAGGTACCACTAAATGAAGCTAGATATCGCAATGCTCTCCTTGGGAACTTATATGCAGTGAGTAAATTATCTACACCACCTCACTCACATAACCTACATCATGGCAGAACTTAAAATTGCCACCTACAATGTCAGAGGCTTTAAATCCCCAGTAAAGAGAAGCCAAATCATTAACCAGCTCAACAAAGAAAAAGTCAACATAATACTTTTACAAGAAACGCACTTTAAACATGAGAAGACCCCAGAACTAGCTAGAACCAAATATAACCTTTGGTTTCATAGCACGTCCACCTCTTCTAGCAAATCTGGCACAAGTATAGGGATACATAGGAACACAGACTTCCAACATATTAACACTATGTCAGACACAGAAGGGAGGTTTATTATGGTAAAAGGTAGAATTAACTCACACTTATACACCCTAGTAAACTTCTATGCACCCAACACAGCTAAAAAAAAAAAATGGTTTGCCAAATTCTGGCTAGATTTTGAATCTTTCAGAGAAGGGTCAGTTACAGTAGCAGGGGACTTTAACCTTACACTTAATACCCGTGTAGATTCCTCAACAGGAAAATCAGCGGTCCCAAATAATACTTTAAACTCTATAAAGAGATCCTTACACAAAAGCTCTCTTGTGGACGTGTGGAGAGCACTTAATCCAAAAGAAAGGGACTACACACATTTTTCCGCCCCGCATAACTCTTACCAGAGATTAGACTATATATGTTTCCCCACCACCAACCTACACCTATGTCTTGAAGTTAAAATAGGACCCCTCATACACTCAGACCACGCACCAGTTTTTCTCTCATTCAAACCTCTCAATACACCTCCCAGGAGCTTCAGTTGGAGATTGAATGAGACACTGCTTAGTAAAAAACTAAAATAATATTTTGTGTGTAACAACCAAGGAGAGACCTCCCCGCAATTTGTGTGGGAAGCCCACAAAGCAGTAATAAGAGGCGAATTTATTTCTCTTGCTTCCAATTTAAAGAAAGTAAGACAAAAAAAAAACGAAGAAATACTCCCCAAGATCTCTAATCTAGAATGTTCACATAAACGCCAAAAAGAAAGATATTTTAGATAAACTTAATACAGCCAGAGAAGAATTAAAAACTCACCTTAATGCACAGTCTGCTAAAATATACTTGGCCGCAAAACAAAAGTTCTTTGCTCACGGCAATAGACCTACTAAATTTATGTTAGCTTTGTTAAGCCAACGCAAACACAAATCTAGAATCCCCTCTATTAAGTCAAGTAGTAAACATCTTCTTAGAGATGATGAGTCCATTGCTCCGGCTTTCCATGACTTCTATTCAGATCTTTATAATATCAACCTGACAGACTCAGAAGAGGTCAAAAAAGAAAAAGATTTTCCTCTCTGGAGTTTCTGCAGAAATTAAACCTCCCATCTATTAGCGTAATCCAGGCAAACCGACTATGTGCTACAATATCAGAGAAAGAAGTCTTGGAGACCCTTATAACAATTGCCAAAGGGAAGTCACCAGGCCCTGATGGCCTTCCAGCCTTATATTACACAACATTTAAAGATATATTAGCTCCTCATTTGGCCCAAGTATATAATTTGGCATTAAAAGGAATTCCCTTCACTACTCAAACTTTAAGCGCACATATAACACTGATCCCAAAACCGCAAAAAGACCCATCACTCTGCTCAAGTTATAGGCCTATCTCTTTATTAAATCTGGATCTTAAAATATACGCCAGAATCCTGTCAGCTAGGATAAAACCCTTACTTCAAGACCTGATCCACCCAGACCAATCAGGTTTCGTGCCAAGCAGAGAAGGGAAAGACGGTATGTAGAAAATTATTAACGCTATAGTTTTAGCCAAACACCGTATATCCCACATTGTACTGCTCAGGACAGATGCAGAAAAAGTGTTTGATAGAGTGGCCTGGCCCTTTATCATTAACACTTTACATACTTTTGGGTTTCCAGACCCCTTTATCCAAACAATCTTTTCAATGTACGCTTCTCATACTGCCTATATAAAAACAAACGATATTCTGTCCCGGGCAGTACATATTAGCAATAACACGAGACAGGGTTGTCCGTTATCTCCTATCTTATTTATTCTGTCACAATCTATAAGACAGAACCCTGAGATTAATGGCCTAAAATGCGGTGACTTGGAGATAAAACAAGCGGCATATGCAGATGACCTTCTTTTAGTCGTCTCAAACCCTAAACAAGCTTTTCGACACATCATAGATACCTTTGAAAGGTTTAGTGAGATCTCAAATTTCAAAATTAATATCTCCAAGTCACAAGCAATGGGCATCCATTACTCTACCAAGGGCCTTGAGCACTTGGAAAACAACTCTGCCTTTCAATGGACTAGAAACTCCCTGAAATTTTTGGGAGTTAATATCCCGTCAGACCTCAACAAATTATATAAGTTAAACTACATACCTCTACTAAATTCTCTCCCAGGTTTGCTGAGCTTTTGGTCTCCCGCTTTTATCTCTTGGCTAGGCCGTAAGAACATGTTTAACCCCTTCAAGACCAAGCTAGTTTTCACCATAAGGACCAAGCCACATTTTGCAAATCTGACATGTTTCACTTTATGTGGTAATAACTCTGGAACGCTTTTACTTATATAAGCGATTCTGAGATTGTTTTCTCGTGACATATTGTACTTCATGTTAGTAGTAAATTTGAGTCAATATGTTTCACCTTTATTTATAAAAAAAGCCAAAATTTACAGACAATTAGGAAAACATCGCAATTTTCTAAATTTGAATTTCTCTGGTTATCTGACAGACAGTGGTAACTTACAAAATAGTTATTACTTTACTTTTACCATATGTCTACTTCATGTTTGCATCATTTTGTAAATGTAATTTTATTTTTTTGGGATGTTAGAAGGCTTAGAAGTTTAGAAGCAAATTTTAAAATTTTCAGAACATTTCCAAAACCCACTTTTTAAGGACCATTTCATGTCTGAAGTCACTTTGTGAGACTTATATAATAGAAACCACCCAAAAATGACCCCATTTTAGAAACTACTCCCCTCAAGGTATTCAAAACTAATTTTACAAATGTTGTTAACCCTTTAAGTGTTCCACCACAATTAATGGAAAATAGAGGTGAATTTTTAAAATGTCACTTTTTTTGCAGATTTTTCACTTTAGATCCATTTATCCTGCAATTCAGCATGGGTTAACAGCAAAATAAACCTTAATATTTGTTACCCTGATTCTTAAGTTTACAGAAACACACCATATGTGGTTGTAAAGTGCTGTATGAGCACACAGCGGGGCTCAGAATGGGAGGAACACTGTATGGCTTTTGGAAGGCAGATTTTGCTGGAATAATTTTCAGGCACCATGTCGCATTTGAAGACACCCTGAGGCACCCCAACAGTTAAAAAACACCAAAAGTGACCCCATTATGGAAAATACACCCCCTAAGGAATTTTTCAAGGGGTGCACTGAGCACTTTGGCCCAATAGCCGTTTCATAGAATTTAGAAAGACTTGGCAGTGAAAATGAAAAATTTCATATTTTACAAGAATATCTCGCTTTAGGCCCAAATTTGTCATTTTAACAAGGGGTATCAAGAGAAAATGCACCCCATAATCTGTTACCCATTTTCTCCTGAATACGACAACACCCCATATGTGGTTGTAAAGTGCTGTATGAGCACACAGCGGGGCTCAGAATGGGAGGAACACCGTGTGGCTTTTGGAAGGCAGATTTTGCTGGAATAATTTTCAGGCACCATGTTGCATTTGAAGACACCCTGAGGCACCCCAACAGTTAAAAAACACCAAAAGTGACCCCATTATGGAAAATACACCCCCTAAGGAATTTTTCAAGGGGTGCACTGAGCACTTTGGCCCAATAGCCGTTTCATAGAATTTAGAAAGACTTGGCAGTGAAAATGAAAAATTTCATATTTTACAAGAATATCTCGCTTTAGGCCCAAATTTGTCATTTTAACAAGGGGTATCAAGAGAAAATGCACCCCATAATCTGTTACCCATTTTCTCCTGAATACGTCAACACCCCATATGTGGTTGTAAAGTGCTGTATGAGCACACAGCGGGGCTCAGAATGGGAGGAACACCGTGTGGCTTTTGGAAGGCAGATTTTGCTGGAATAATTTTCAGGCACCATGTTGCATTTGAAGACACTCACCCCAACAGTGAAAAACGCAAAATCGAAGCTCTAGGGGTGCCAGAACATAAAAGGAAATTGAAGAATTGCCTCATTTAATAAAATGACACCTTTCAATGTATTCATCTAGGGGTATAATGGGAATTTTTAAGGTTTTTATTTTATCTTTAATTTTTTGGGGGGAGCTATTATTGGATTGCCAAATGGAAAAATGCTCAACTGAAAATGTCTTGCCATGGATTAATTAAGAAATTAGTGAAATGGACTTAATGGATATCAGTTGAGGTGTGATAAACTTGAAAGACTTAGCTTTTATTTCATATTATTAAATAATATGAAATAAAAGCTAAGTCTTAGTTAAGTAGGTAGGTGCAGTGAAAGTGGTGTAATTAGTCCCAAAAGGACATTAGTAGTAGAAAGTGTTAATTAACACACCACATCTCTGTTCTTAAAGGGGAAGTACATGTTATTGTAATAAACTTGAAAGCACTCTCCAATGCAGAGGCCCGGTTTAGAGGGGCAGGTCTGACAGTAGTGAGTGGTGTCTTTTCTAATCCCTTTAACCGAGCAAACTCGACACCTTTTTTGGGGTCGCCTTTTTTTTCTGTGGGGGGAAGTACTCCAGGGAAATGCTGCCCACGTATTATTCTTGATACCCCAGAAGCACTGCTGGATGAAAAACTGGCCTCTCCTTCCTGAACGCCAAAAATCAATTTTTTTATTATTTTTTCCTGAAATTCCAAGAAGGTCCCCCCATGACCAGCTGTTCTGTGGATGACAAAGGCATTATATAGTGACACTTGGGTTAGGTACACAGCTAATTTTTTGTACCACACCTTAGATTTTCTTAAGGCACTGTAGGGCTGTAGTACCTGGTCTGAAAGATCCACTCCACCCATGAACTTGTTGTAATCCTGGATACACACAGGCTTGATGTTCTGCTCTGTGGTTCCTCGGACTGGGACTGGGGTGGACTGATCTGCATGGAGGGTAGTCAACACAAGAACATCCCGTTTGAGGCACCACATTCCCTCACGTACATGTACGTGATGTTGCGTGAAGGGGTTAATTCCTTAATACTCCTAAACTCACTTACCTCATCCAGGTTATACCGATCAAACTCCCGAAGCACTTCATAGAGTCCTTTAGGAAAATTTGCTCAAAATATATCTGGGACAAAGTAAAACCAAGGATTTCACACAAAATCCTCCAATTATCTCCCTCCAAAGGTGGCATAGGCCTCCCATCACTTAACAGATACGTTTCAACGGTTCACCTCAGCCGTATTATTGACTGGGTGAGACGTCCGAAACATAAGCTTTGGATCCAGGTAGAAGAAGAAATAACTGGATACCCACTAAGAAGTTTAGTCTTCACAGATCCACTATCAGTCCCTATCACTAAAAAAGACAACATGTTAGTTCATGCGACATTGTCTTTATGGAGTTTAAAACCTATAAGAGACATTTGCTCAAAATACCCTTCTCATCTACTAAGTCTTGGAGATTGTCGCCTTACAGCTGGGGAGGGCTTTAAAACTTTACCAACACAAGTAAGACATAATAATACCCCCCCTGCAGATTTACTGGACCCAGATGGGAGCATTCCAGATCTAAAGGCCATGGGAGAGAGGCTGGGGATCTTACAACTCAATAGACTACATTGCAACCTTATATCAAATGCTTTAAGGAAAGTAATGTCACCAGACGGCCAAACAAGGGAGCCATCCTGGTTTGAGAAGTTAATTACGCAAACTCAGACCCCTAAAAAACGTATACATAACATAAGCCAGAATCTCCTTCACGAAATCCCGAGCTCGTTATACTTTCTGAGGGAATGGGAAAGAGATCTAAATGTTAAATTCACAGAGGAAGATATTAAATTGATACTAATGTCACCAAAATGGTCCTTGAGATGTGTAAGCATACAAGAAAACACATACAAAGTAATTTCCAGATGGTATCTCACACCGGTCAGACTAAGTCAGATATACATTACCACGTCAGATAAATGTTGGAGATGTCTAAAAGACAGAGGCACTTTCCTACACATTTGGTGGACATGCCCCTTAGTAAAAGTGTTCTGGTCAAAGATTTTTGACAAAATTAATTGTATTCTAGAGAAAAAACAGATGAGGATTTCCAATCGCCCAGAGATTGCCCTCTTAAATATCTTACCAAATAACCTGACCTCATATGAAAAAGGTCTACTAAGAGTCCTTCTAGCGGCAGCCAGACTGCTTATAGCTTCTAATTGGAAAACACAGGGAACTCTATCCAATACCCACTGGCTAGAAAAAGTAGCCTCAATTTCCAGACTGGAGGAATTATCACATTGGGAATTGAGGATTCATAAAAAAATATATAAAAATCTGGTCTCCCTGGGTAAATTGGATATCCTCAGGAAAAAACACACAGACCGTTCCCCTGTGACCAATATAGAACAGTAACATTAACTTATGAGTTAACTGACATTGAGATGTGGACCTACTCCTACACCCAGACACTAATTTAATCTCTACAACACCTCTTATTCAGTGGTACCTCCCCACCACCTCTTTTCCCCCTTATCCACCTTCTTCACCTTCCCTTTGTTATTCCCCTTTCTGTTTAAAATGTTTCCTTTGTATTTACCTAAATTTTCTCAATCAGGCATAGTTCTTTAGAGCAGTCGCCATTGGAGTACTTTTCCTCCTGCTCCCGTCCTCTACATTTTCTCCTAAGTCTCTGGACAAAGGTATCCATGTGAGAGGTGGATACTTGGGTTCAGGATGTGGAACTGTGCGGAGCCCGGGACTAGAGGAGTCTTGCTCACTTGGCATTGGGTATACCCGAAATATGATGTACTTACTATGATCCAGTCGCATTAATGTCTGAGGAAGATAAGAATCCGTATATCTCCAATGCTTTATGCCTTTGCTGTCATTATCTTTCACGGGCGTACAAGTCCCTTGTCAATGACATCGATTGCGTTTAGAACAATATCACCTGTTGTTCTCATTATAATTGCCTAACACAGCAGACATGTCCTGCTACATGTTTGTAATTTTTTCTTTTATGAAAATTAATAAAAAGAATTTGAAAAAGAAAAGATTAACATTTGGAATCCCAGGACTGATTTATGTTGGCTTGACATGAGCCAAAATTATTAGCTGCTCAGCCCTATTAAAATCAATGGAACTGAGTGCAATAGCAAGCATGCCACTATACAATGCTCTGTATACTTGGTAAGTTGAGAGAAGGCAGTGGTGCTCGCAAAACAGTCAATTGCGGGGGTCCTGGGTGTCAGACTACCAACAATCAGATACTTAAAACCTATCCAAAGGACAGGTCATCAGTAAATTAATATCAGAAAACCCTTTTAAGGAGATGTAGGGGGAGGGGATTGTCCCATGAAAAAAAATATTCTAAATTTTTCAAGCAACACCTGGATCTGAATACGTTGTAATTACATGTAAATTAAAATTGAATTAAAACTCAATCACTGAGTTATTGAATAAAATCTGTAAAGCGCTACCTGCTGTCTGTTATTTTCTTTCATTCTCTGTGCACCTCACTGAGGTGGTTGCACATGCTCAGTTACACTCTCAAGCTGAAAACAGCCCTATCTTCTAATAGACAAAGTGACAGTTACAGAGAGATAGCTGCAACAGAAAGAACACACCCTCTGAACTGTGATAGGGAGAGAACTGCAGGCAAAGGGACACACCACCAGAACTGTGATAGGGAGAGAACTGCAGGTAAAGGGACACACCACCTGAACTGTGATAGGGAGAGAACTGCAGGCAAAGGGACACACCACCAGAACTGTGATAGGGAGAGAACTGCAGGCAAAGGGACACACCACCTGAACTGTGATAGGGAGAGAACTGCAGGTGAAGGGACACACCACCTGAACTGTGATAGGGAGAGAACTGCAGGTGAAGGGACACACCACCTGAACTGTGATAGGGAGAGAACTGCAGGTGAAGGGACACACCACCTGAACTGTGATAGGGAGAGAACTGCAGGTAAAGGGACACACCACCTGAACTGTGATAGGGAGAGAACTGCAGGTAAAGGGACACACCACCTGAACTGTGATAGGGAGAGAACTGCAGGTGAAGGGACACACCACCTGAACTGTGATGACACACCACCTGAACTGTGATAGGGAGAGAACTGCAGGTAAAGAGACACACCACCTGAACTGTGATAGGGAGAAAACTGCAGGTGAAGGGACACACCACCTGAATTGTGATAGGGAGAGAACTGCAGGTGAGGGGACACACCACCTGAACTGTGATAGGGAGAGAACTGCAGGTGAAGGGACACACCACCTGAACTGTGATAGGGAGAGAACTGCAGGTAAAGGGACACACCACCTGAACTGTGATAGGGAGAGAACTGCAGGTGAAGGGACACACCACCTGAACTGTGATAGGGAGAGAAATGCAGGTGAAGGGACACACCACCTGAACTGTGATAGGGAGAGAACTGCAGGTAAAGGGACACACCACCTGAACTGTGATAGGGAGAGAACTGCTGGTAAAGGGACACACCACCTGAACTGTGATAGGGAGAGAACTGCAGGTGAAGGGACACACCACCTGAACTGTGATGACACACCACCTGAACTGTGATAGGGAGAGAACTGCAGGTAAAGAGACACACCACCTGAACTGTGATAGGGAGAAAACTGCAGGTGAAGGGACACACCACCTGAATTGTGATAGGGAGAGAACTGCAGGTGAGGGGACACACCACCTGAACTGTGATAGGGAGAGAACTGCAGGTGAAGGGACACGCTACCTGAACTGTGATAGGGAGAGAACTGCAGGTGAAGGGACACACCACCTGAACTGTGATAGGGAGAGAACTGCAGGTGAAGGGACACGCTACCTGAACTGTGATAGGGAGAGAACTGCAGGTGAAGGGACACACCACCTGAACTGTGATAGGGAGAGAACTGCAGGTAAAGGGACACACCACCTGAACTGTGATAGGGAGAAAACCTAAGCAGAAGTGGCACACCTCTTGATCTGTGATAGTGAGAGAACTGCAGCAGAAATGACATACATCCTACGCTGTCAGCTTTAAAGGAAATGTGTCACCATTTTTTTATTGCCAGTTAAAACCAGATAGTAGCAAATATCCTTTTTTTATAATCTGTGTTTATTTTCTGATTGCAGATTTATTTATTCTACTTCCTGTACATGATTATAGGGGTGGCCATCTTGCCTCAACAGTTCTTAAAATCACTTAGAAAGCATTAAGATTGTATTTATTTTTTTATGGCAGCCCCATGATCCATAGACACAATGGTCAGGAGGAAACCTCATTGACTTCTATGGTAGAGTTTTCTAGTCATGCTCTGTGACCTGTGCAAAGGTTATTGTACAAGGAAAGAATAGATAAGCTTTGACAATCACCTATTGTGAATGGTGGGTCATGTATTATCTATACACAGGAGGTGATATCATTACAGGCGGTATTAGAATCACAAATAAGCAGGTAACTGCAGTAAAGTGATCTGTACAGACCAAGAAAAGGGTCTATAGATTCTAGTTTGTATCCTGTTGGTCAGGACTCAGGAGAAGCTTTCTTTGTCAGACCACCAGTATTTGCTGTTTCATTTAAAGTTACCCAGGGTGCATCCCGGGGAGGCGAACCAGCTGTACACCCCATTCCGTACCGTCACCTCACTAGACAGGTACATTTCTGCTTCGCTGGACAATATCTGATAGCTCAGACCCCACCCACATACAGTCCCATCTTCTAACCGTAACAGTAAGGCCGCATGCACACAGGCGTGTCTTTTCACAACTACAGACCGTAAAAACCCAGGCTGATGTCCTGCAGAGTGGACGAGCGCAAGGCGTCATTGGTTGCTAACTCGCTATGACGCAGTTTGCTTCTTGCCGCCACCGCTGTACAGTAATACACTTGTATAGATCCCCCCCATAATAGTGTCCTTGCGGTGTGAATGACCCCCAATACAGGGGGTGGGGGTCGCATCTGGTTTTATAATGACAGGGGCCCTGTGCAGTGACTGTATTCTACTACACGGGCCCCGCTCACTGTATATAATCTTATCTATAATTGTAGGCATTGTTAATATATAAAAGTTCAGGGTAATCAGCGCCTGTATACCGTACTTACAAGCGCTCGTAGCAGAGAGGAGGCAGGCCGGGAGGACGGGTGCTGGCAGCAAGAGTCACTACGTCATGCGCCCACGCCACCTGCTTCTTTCATAAAGTGGGTGGCGCAGGCGTGTGACGTAGTGACTCACGCTGCCAGCGCCCGTCCTCCCGGCCTGCCTCCTCCCTCCTCTCTGCTACGAGCGCTTGTAAGTATACAGACGCTGATTACCCTGAACTTTTATATATTAACAATGCCTACAATTATAGATAAGATTATATACAGTGAGCGGGGCCGTGTAGTAGAATACAGTCATTGCACGGGCCCTGCTGTCATTATAAAAGCAGATGACGGCCCCCAGCCCCTCCTCCCTCTCAGCTGATACACCTGCAGCGAGGCAGCGCGGCATCACGGTGTGGCATATCATTGAAAATTCTGAAAAATGCAGCATTCGCCCCATAAGACGCACTGCTATTTCCCCCCCACTTTTTTGGGGGGGGGGGTGCGTCTTATAGGGCGAAAAATGCGGTATCTAAAATCTGAACATTCTGTAATCACAAAAGTTCCTATTATTGGAGGTTGAGGAGGAAGAGGAGGAAAAGGAGGAGGAGGAGGCCGGACCCTCCCAGCCTATTGAGCCACCCCCACCAGATGTGGGAGAAGTGAAATCGTCAATGTGTTTACAGACTTTAAATAAAAATAAAAAAAAAAGGTAAAAAATTGACAAACAGACATATTTTGTACTGCCATGTACATATCGACCATCTCTATAAAAAAAATCCTAAGATCTAACCCCTCAAGTGAACACTGTAAAAATAAAATAAAAATAAACAATAAAAAAATACTAATTTAGTCACCTAACATCACTAAAATTGCAATACCAAGCTATCCAAAAAGGCATATGCCTTTCAAAATAGTAACAATCAGTAATTTCATTCGGCCAAAAAATAGACCATAACATTAAACAATCGCCAAATAAAAAAAAATGAATTATTTTTGGTTCAACAATGCTTTTATTGTGTAAAACAGAAATAACAAAAAAATAAGGAATATTAGGTCTTGCCGCATCTGTAACAACCAGCTGTATAAAAATATCATACCAAATAACCCCTCAGATGGAAACCTTCCAAAGCAAAAATTTTAAACTCTCCAAAAAAGCATTTTTTTTGACAACTTTTATCACAAAAAGGTGTATTAGCAAGTGAACAAAAAGTCAGATGCACCACAAAATAAAGGTTTAAAGGTTTAATAAGAATTGTAAATAATGTTAATACATTTTTTTTCAAACACTACTGAAGACATTGAAGGCCAAATTGGCCAAAATGCAGAAGGAGCAGCGCTAAGATATGCAGGCCATTCAGGAGCCCATGAAAGCCTTGTAGGAGAGGCAATGCCAGGCCATGAAGGGAGTGCAGGAGATGCTCCTGCTATTGGAAAAGTTGCCATCATTTTTTATTTTTTTTCTAATAAGTTATATAAATCGTTTATACAGTTATAATGTGTATTTTGTTTTTTGTAATATTGCTCTGTTTTAGTGTAATAGCTCGGCCTAAATCAGCCAGAACTGACATCAGCCGGTAAATACATGTCAAATACATATAGGGTCCATTCACACATCTGTAAAATGGGTCCGCATCTGTTCCATAATTTAGCGGAACGTTTACAGACCCATTGATTTTCAGTTCCAGTCAGAAAAATGAGGCATTCACAGGATAAATAAGTAGGTGTCAGCCAGTACAGGCCCCAAAAATTAGCCAACAGGTGTTCACCTGGCAGCAAAGAATTTAGTATTCTGTGGCTGGAGGTACATTAGGCATTCACCGGATACTGAAATAAGTGTTGGCCATTACAGGCCCCAAAAATTAGCCAACAGGTGTTTTTGACAGCAAAGAACTTTGCATTCTGCAGCTAGAGGTACATTAGGCATTCACCGGATACAGAAGTAAGTGTCGGCCATTACAGGCCCCAAAAATTAGCCAACAGGTGTTCACTTCACAGCAAAGAACTTTGTATTCCGTGGCTGGAGGTACATTAGGCATTCACCGGATACAGAAATAAGTGTCGGCCATTACAGGCCCCAAAAATCAGCCAACAGGCGTTCACCTGACAGCAAAGAACTTTGTATTCTGTGGCTGGAGGTACATTAGGCATTCACCGGATACAGAAGTAAGTGTCGGCCATTACAGGCCCCAAAAATTAGGCATTCAACGGACATAAAAGGCCTTTTATGCCGCTGTATTTACCAAAGACAGGGACCATGAATTGTTATGAGTGGTGGCGGATATTTGTGGGCTGTCATGAGGAATTTTAATCAAACATGGTCTACTGGTCACATGTATTGAATTCCTCCGAGATACATGCCTCATTCATTTTTAGAAATGTGAGGTAGTCAACACTGTCGAGAGCTAGGCGAGTGCACTTATCTGCCACAATCCCACCTGCTGCACTAAACGTCCTTTCAAACAGGACACTGGAAGAGTCACAAGCCAACAGTTCCATTGCAAATTGTGCCAGAGGTCAAGCCTGCCCACCCAGTAGTACAGGGGTTCATCACTTCTCAGAGCATCCACATCGGCCGTTAGCCCTGACAGTGTAGGCGTTCCCTGATGCTGGATCCAGAGGACAGCTGTCGATGGGTCGGCTGAAAGAATGATCTCATATCAGAAGTGAGCAACACATCTTCAAACTGCCCTCTTCTTGCAGGCACTGGATTGGTACCCGCAACTGTTTCTCAGTGAGTGGAAATTCCTCTGCCAGCGCACGCAAAAGCAGAATGCAGCATTTCTCGAAGCAAGGCCTGGAAGTGCTGCATTCTAACAGCCCTCTGTGATGGTGGTAACATTTCTGACACTTTTTGTTTGTACCAGGGTCTAAGTACATTGCCACCCAGTACTGGTCCTTGATCTTTATGCTATTTATAGGGGGGTCCCTGTTAAAACACTGGAGCTACGAAGGCCCCCATTTGCACTAAACTGGAAGCATTGTAGTGGCCTGGCTCCTGCTCATCATCCAGGATAATGTCGTCCTCGATCTCCTCCCCTCATCCACGGACAACACCAGGGATCTCAGAAAGGTTTAAAGCATGCTCTTCTTGCTCCTGCTCATCTGCCCCGGCACCATCCTCCTCTGACTCCTCTTCAGACTCCTGTTGTTGACTTCCCCCTGGGAATTCATCCAACATTGCGACTTCCTCATCCTTCTGCTTCTCGATGGCTTGATCAATGACACAATGCAAATCACGCTCCAGAAAGAAGTAGTAAGGTACAATGTCACTGATGGTGCCCTGGCTGTGACTGACCAGTTTGGTGATCTCATCAAATGGCCGCAGAAGTTCGTACAGGTAGTACCTGTCCTGCCGCAGAGTTCGTACAGGTAGTCGTTAACTGCACATTTCTGCTGGAGCAGCCTTTCAAGCATATACAAGGTTGAGTTCCATTGTGTCGGACAATCACAGATAAGACGTCTGACGGGCAGGTTGTGTCGCCGCTGAATGTCAGCAAGGCAAGCCATGGCCGTTTAATATCTTCTGAAATGTCCCAAGATTTTCCTGACCTGCCGCAAGACGTTCTGGACCCCAGGGTATTTGACAACGAATCGCTGCACGAGTTCAGGACGTGTGCCATGCACGGCACGTTTGTAATTTTGCCCTGTTTCAGTGCGCTCAGCAGATTGGCACTGTTGTCTCACATCACTTTACCAACTGTCAAATTGAGTGGTGTTAGCTACTGATCTGCCTGTGAACGCAAAGCTGAAAGGAGTGCAGGACCGGTGTGGCTCTTGGCTTTCAGTCACAACAGACGCAGCACAGCATGGCAACGTCTCACCTGTCATGTTGAATAGGTTCTGGGGATCTTGGGAGGCGCAGCGGAAGAGACAGTAGCAGCGGAAAAGGAGGAGTCAGCCGAGGAGGAGTAGGAGGTGAAAAAAAGGCAGGCCTGCATCAGTGGCGGTAAAACCAAATCTATACGGGTTCCACGTGTTACATGCTTGACGGCAATTAGAAGGTTCACCCAGTGGGCAGTAAAAGTTATATACCTTCCCTGCCCGTGTTTGCTAGACCACGTGTCTGGGGTCAGATGTATCTTGGCACCGACACTGTGTGCCAGAGATACATTCACTTGCTGCTGAATGTGGCCATATGGCTCTGGGATGCCCTTCTGGGAGAAATATTACCCTCCTGGGACCTTCTATTGCGGTGTTCCAATGGCCACAAATTTTCGAAAGGCCTCCGAGTCCACCAGTTTATATGGCAGTAGTTGGCGGGCTATCAGTTCCGACAAGCCAGCGGTGAACCGTTGGGCAAGAGAGTTATCCGGCGTCATCACTTTACACTTGAACATTTAGGCCACCGAAGCCTGCCTTCTGCCAGATAAACGTGAGGACGGCACGATGGAAGGTGGACTGGAGGACAATTGTGAGGAGAAAGGAGAAGCAGAAGGAGAAGAGGCTGGACAGTGAACGCCTGGAGTGTGGCTTTGTGGGTTCTGCCGGTGTTGCTCCCACTGGGCTAGGTGATGGGAGGCCAGGTGCCTTCTTTTTTTATTTTTTTTAAACAAAATTTTTATTGCAGGAGATGACATGTACGGTTCAAGTTAAACATAACTTGAAGGTTAAAAAAGACAAGGTGGCATTAGCAGGAGGTGCTCAAACCCACATGCAGTCGTGCATATATATAGGGGAGCAGATCCTGCACTTGTGGCCCGTTGCTAATGGCGATCCCCAGCAAAATGCATACGGTGGAGGATGCCCGCGGCGAACCACAAGTACCACAATAGACATCTCACACAAGGTAACAAGTGCGGATGTAATAATCAATATAACAATATAACAAAACAACAACAAATACAGGTGCACTCTGCGGTCTCACTAAACCCTCAAACTGATTTTAAAATTGAGAGATTAGTCAACATGTCCTACGGTGTAGAACATGTCTAAGCCCGGGCACCACGTCAAGGTTTCTCAAGTAGCCCGGGACCTAACGCTCTCCTACCTGCACCGTATGGTTGAAGGTTACAAATCATATCCATAAAAAGACAGTCTTACATGAAGAAAATAAAATAGCGTGATAATGACTTTTGCACCAATTATCTAAATGAAAATGATCCATACAATAGGTGCCTTCTTAAGGCGTTCATCCCTAGGTGAGTGTTGGGCTTACCGTGACTTATGCGTTGACTGCAAAGGCTGCAGATGGCAACACTATTGTCAGCAGTGGACACGTTAAAAAAAAGCCCACACTGCGGAGCCATGTGCCGGCGTCCTGGGAGCCCCAGATGTGATTTTTCCCTCCTGTGCAATGTAAGTTCTGCCTGCTTCTCCTCCCTATCTGCTGGTCCATCTCTCCCTCTGAACTCCCCTCCTCTTCCTCTCTTGTGGGCACCCACGTGACGTCCATAGACACGTCATCATCGACGTCACCTTCCCCACCACTAAGATCTCCGAGTAGGCAGCAACAGCGGGGACCAACATCCTTGGGCTGATCTTGGTACTGTCGTCAGACTGCTGAGTGGCGGCCGTTGCTACCTCCTCTTCCTGATCCGATGCCAAGAATGGCTGCGCATCGGAAATGTCTTGTGATGGATCGGAAAATAATTCCTGTGACTCAAGCGGAGGGTATATGGTGGTGGTGGTGTTGGTGTGTTTGTGGGTGCACACAGCAGAGAGTGAAGAGGATGCAGATAGAGAGGATGAGGAGGGTGCAGGAGGGTGCAGAAGCGTAAGTCTGAGTGAGCCACTCAACCAAGTCTGATGCGTCCTTTGACTTAATCGAACACACCTTGCTCCTGCCCTACCCCTACCACTCCTGCGTAAGTGCCTGCCTCTTCCTCTGCCTGTCATTTTTTAAATTACCCTGTGACAAAAGTCTCTAGAGAAGCACAGTGTATGTGGAAGAAGTTATATAGCACCTTCTAGGTTTTTTCTATATTCTTCGATTTTTATATATTCTTCGAATTTCTATATTGTTCGAAATTTTCCGTTCTTTATTTTTTTCATTTTTTAGCATATATCTTTATAATTTTATCAATAAATTAAAAAAAATTTAATAGCTACAATTATGGTGTGATCATTATATACCGTTATATACCAATGCGATAACACAACCCGCACCTATACCACCAACCCCTAAATATTTCCACAAACCACACATATTCAACCCAGATACCGAGTGCCTCCCACATCTATATCTTGCATTTCTTAACTATTATGAAAGTATATTGTTATATAACACCCAGCTTCAATCTGTCATTTTGGGGGGCCACTGGTCTATCACACCAGTTATAATACTTTTTTTCCAGTACCGTTTGTCACTGTGTGTAGCAGAGGGAACGCAGCAAAACAGGCAAAAATTCTGCAGTACCCAAATACACTATTCTGAAAGTATATTGTTATATAACACCCCGCTTCAATCTGTCGTTTTGGGGGGGCCACTGGTATATCACACCAGTTATAATACTTTTTTCCCGTACCGTTTGTCACTGTGTGCAGCAGAGGGAAAACAGCAAAACAGGCAAAAATTCGGCAGTACCCAAATACACTATTATGAAAGTATATTGCTATATAATACCCCGCTTCAATCTGTCGTTTTGGGGGGCCACTGGTCTATCACACCAGTTATAATACTTTTCTCTAATTGCGTTTTTCACTCTTTGTAGCTGTAGTATCGCTGCAGAACCGATAACCAGTCACAATGCTGCACAATACAAATCTACTATGATATGCTTTCTATATTAGAAAGTATATTCTAGTGTATTACACCCCTATATACTGCACACCAAACGATAGTACACCTACACCAGTCCTTAAAAGGACTTTTGTGGCCCTATTAGCTAGCGATTTGTGTCCCTAGCAGCCTGTCCCTGCTCCACAAAGCAACCTCTCCCTACACTGACAAAAGACAGAATGTAAAATGGCAGCCAGATCAGGTCTATTTATAAGGTAGGGGGTATGTCCATGTGCTGAAATGTGTCATGGGTCAAAGTTCTTCACAATGTAAAAGAATATGGCGGGCGCGAATTTCGCCATATATTTGCACGTTCGGCGAACAGCGAATGAGCAAGGTTCACTTCCAACCAACCACCAGGCGAACAACAAGGCCATTTCTAATTTACAGTATCATGGCAGAAAACCCTTTAGGTTATTGATATCGACCCTGTGGTAGAGTGTGGCTGTATGAACACTGAAATATTTCATTTACGTGTTTTCTATGATCACAGTAAAACTCATGCAACTTCTAAACAGTTGATTTTGACACCATATACCTCCAGTAAGTACAGTCATTAGACGTACGCTGGAAAATTGATAAAGTTTGCTTTAGCCCATCAGTACCCTCGTCAATTAGAATTCTTGTTTCCATATTTTCTATTCAGTGCAGAATCATGTTGATTCACAAAATCCATTCAGTTTCTGAATAAATGTGAGTGACTTGAATGATTGCGACCTGAAATGGAAGATTATCCTTGATCATCGTTGGAGTCCTTTATGAAGTTACTGTCTAACTAAGATTTTGAAACTATCTTTAAAATGCAAACCTGGTGATGAACAGCAGGGTACAGTATGGTGTGTGCCGTTTTATCTGCAATTCTACAAAAAAATTCTGCCTGGTGACTGACCACTCCCCTCTCAAGTGGAAGAGCCAGGTCAAAGACAGGGATGCCTGGGTCACCAGATGGTTCTTATCCTTACAGAACTTTAAGTTCTTGGCAGAACACAGAGCAGGCCGGTTGCAGGGAAACCCGGATGCCCTGTCCCCGGTGCACTGTTTGGCATGTGTTCACCCCCTCAAGATTGAACAAAGGAAGGGGTATGTGGGGTCAAACATTGGACTGGACTCATGTGCCGGTCCGGGCTTTGACAACACCTAGCTGCCTTTAAAAGACAGCTGGGCTCAGCAGAAAAAAATCTCTGTATTGGGATCTGAGGCTTGTGCTGGGCTTGGAGGTCTGAGACCAGTGTGAGGGGAAACAGGCTGCCAAAAGGTGACTTTTTGTGTTGAATGTGACTTTTTGTTTTTGAACTTGCCAAGAGTGTGAATAAACACTGAACTGTTGGATTTAAAAAAACTGGTTGGTGCCTCTATACTGCGTCCGCTTATCCTGTCTACCAGAGCTAATCCCCACAATATATATAATACAATAATTGCTGGATACTTTAAAATAGTATTCTCCCCCTTCGGGCCACTGAATGTGAATCTTTTTTTTTTTTTTAGATATGAGGACAGTTGATCGAATCATACAGAATTGTAATCTGCATTTCAAATCTGAAAAGGTTAAACATATGACTCATTTCTCAGAAATAAATTTAATCCAATCTGCAGTGACTGAATTAGGAGAGTTGATGTTACCAATGGTTAACGTTACACTACAGCTTTCCTAGAGTGACAATGACTTTTTACATGAAATGCCTCCTTCTCTTTATAAGATCTTGGATATTGCTTTGTTCTATTTAAAATTCACTAAAATATGTTTTTTTTTTCTATTCTGATGAACAAAAGAAACTACTATTAAGATGTTGTTCATTTATTCTTTAATGAACACAATTTAGTTATTTGTTAAAGTGGTTCTTATATCAGAAAAGGTTCTTCAAAAGCTCACTATTCATAGAAAACAATATTTCTTTTTTAACTGCTTTTCAGTTTGTCACTACTTTGTAGTTGAAAATAAAATACAAAATATTGTTCTGTAGCAGTAATCTCAAAGTGATAAAAGTTCTGGATGGGAGGGCAAGGTAGTCTCAGTCTATAACAGGCTTCAAGCCCCCAAGAGGAAGTGAGGCGAAACGCGTGTCGGGGTTGGTTTTCCCCCCTTGTCCTCGGTCTGTATATGTTAC
Organism: Bufo gargarizans; assembly: GCF_014858855.1. Classification (NCBI taxonomy): domain Eukaryota; kingdom Metazoa; phylum Chordata; class Amphibia; order Anura; family Bufonidae; genus Bufo; species Bufo gargarizans. The sequence goes on from NC_058084.1 coordinate 43,706,756, forward strand.
TTCTGCCTTTTTTGTACAATTGTTGTTACTCCTTTGGTGTTGTATAGTACAGGTTATTTTGACCTTGTGCCATACTTGATATATGTCATTGGCACATTGATTTTGGAATTGGGCTTGGTCATTTTATTGCAATGTGGAGAACCATATTTGGGCAGTAGCAGGGTGTATACATAAAAAGCCCGGATATTATTGACATTCTGGTCAATGTATATGTTGTACATTATATACCCGCTGGTAACTTATTTAACATGTGATGGGGTGCATTCTGGGGGGGATTGTTGTTGTCATGGCACATTATGTAAAAATGATTTTACATTATTATCATATGTAGTGAAAATTTGTGCTAATAAAGTTTTGTCTTTACATTATATGTGTGGCTTATAATAATTAGTGAATCTTAGATTGTGTCGCACATATTTAATTGATTGTTATTATTATTGTTGGGTTTTCTAGCCTTAGGCTGTTATCATATTTTTATAAGACGCACTTTTCGCCCTAAAAGTGGGGGAAATGGCAGTGTGTCTTATAAAGCGAATATTAGTAAGCGCTTCTATTATGTGCAGAGAGTGAAGTGCTGTGGGAGCTGCCGGTACTCACCCTCCCCGGTCTTCTTCCTTTAGACCGCACTGAACTATCCTGAGTACAGTGTCAAGACATAGTGTGCGCACAATGACCTGACGCTGCATGTGGTCAAGTGGCAGTGCAGCACAGGCCAGAGAAGACAAGAGAGTGCGATCTCTGCAGAGACTGTCGGATCTGGAGAGTATCAGCGGAGCAGGGGACGTAAGTACATTTATTTTTTTAATCTCTTATAGGAGGTCTGATATGAGGGACTGACATGAAGGAATGATGGTGGTCTGATCTGTGTTCCTGACATGGGGGTCTGATCTGATGTTCTTATATGGGGTTCTGATCCGAGGATCTGATACGAGGTCATATGAAAAAAATAATAATCTTCTCTTCCATCTCTAAACCTGGGGTGCGTCCTATCATCTGGTGTGTCTTATAAAGCAAAAAAAAAAAACAGTAATTTACATGGATTAATGGGTTAAATATTTTGTCAGGAAAAGAGGTACTTGCTAAATAGACAGATTCTGCAGAAATGTATTGAATAAAGAGTTGCTATACATAATATCAATTCTGCATTAAAGAAAATTAAATTGTAAATTATGCCATTCTTATTATCAAATGTGTCATTGTGATTAAAATTAACTTAACCTCTCTTAACATTGTGTTAAATGTCATCTCATAGTTTAATGCATGCAGGTTTTAATAGTGTGTTTTATGTGCATGAATTAAATAATGGAAATTAAATTTACAGAGAAAAGGAGTGTAAAAAATGGTTAAACAAAATCATGAATACAACTTCATCAAAACTTTTTACATTGCAATTATTTGGAAAAAAAATCTGGATCCATAGGGATCCAAAGCTCAGTTCCAGATTTCCTAAATAGGGGAGACCACCCGGGAAGTTACATAGCAGAGCAGGAAAGTGCCTTGCTGCGGACAGCCGCCACTAGGATGAGCTTGTACAGTAATAATACTTCCACACTGGAGTTTTTTGTAGTACGTTGTTGTGAAAACAACTGATCATACTCAGCTAAGGCTACTTTCACACTAGCGTTCGGGTTTCCGCTCGTGAGTTCCGTTTGAAGGAGCTCACGAGCGGACCCGAACGCAGCCGTCCAGCCCTGATGCAGTCTGAATGGAGGCGGATCCGCTCAGACTGCATCAGTCTGGCGGCGTTCAGCCTCCGCTCCGCTCGCCTCCGCACGGACAGGCGGACAGCTGAACGCTGCTTGCAGCGTTCGGGTGTCCGCCTGGCCGTGCGGAGGCGTGCGGATCCGTGCGGATCCGTCCAGACTTTCAATGTAAGTCAATGGGGACGGATCCGTTTGAAGATGCCACAATGTGGCTCAATCTTCAAGCGGATCCGTCCCCCATTGACTTTACATTGAAAGTCTGGACGGATCCGTACGAGGCTATTTTCACACTTAGCTGTTCTATGCTAAAAATAATGCAGACGGATCCGCCCGAACGCTAGTGTGAAAGTAGCCTTATATCATTGATCCTAGTCATTTCTATTACATACTGCTGCCAACCTCGATTACTACTATCATCATTAGAAGGCAAACTACAGAAAAAAACCTTTGGGTAGACATTTCCAATATATTTATGTGACAAGCTCCCCTTAGTGGTGGCTTCCGGCAGCACTAAATTGCAGCTATGTGTCTCCATGGCTAAGGACTAAAAGAAAGCATATATCTACTGTAAATCTGATCCTGCAATTATATCATATCCATATTAACCTACAGTATGGAGTTAAAGGATTATTCCCACTAGAACCTTTATTACATATCCAGGGGATAAGCCATAAATGTCCAATAGGTGCAAGAGTAGCTCCTATGTCAAGATCACAAGCCATCACACACTGAAAGCTGAAAGGAATGTAGAGGAGGCCATGCATGTACAGCTCTCTCTATTTACTGCTATAGGACACCCAATAAAAAAGTTCCAGCTTTGGAACCTAGGACAGGAGATACCATAAATGACACATTGTGATAACCTCTTTAACCCCTTAGGGACCGGGCTCATTTTCACCTTAAGGACCAGGCCATTTTTTGTAAATCTGACCAGTGTCACTTTAAGTGGTGATAACATTAAAACGCTTTGACTGAGGCTACTTTCACACTTGCGTTCGGGGTTCCGCTTGTGAGTTCCATTTGAAGGCTCTCACAAGCAGCCCCGAACGCATCCGTACGGCCCCAATGCATTCTGAGTAGATGCGGATCCACTCAAAATGCCTCAGTCTGGCACCTTTTGACCTCCGTTCCGCTCAGCAGGCGGACACCCGAACGCAGCTTGCAGCATTCGGGTGTCCGCCTGGCCGTGCAGAGCCAAGCGGATCTGTCCAGACTTACAATGTAAGTCAATGGGGACCGATCCGTTTGAAGTTGACACAATATGGCTCAATTTCAAACGGATCCGTCCCCCATTGACTTTCAATGTAAATTCAGGACGGATCCGTCTGACTAACTTTCAGACTTTAAATTTTTTCAGAAATATAATGCAGACGGATCCGTTCTGAACGGATCCCATCGTCTGCATTATAGGAGCGGATCCGTCTGTGCAGACACCAGACGGATCCGCTCCGAATGCAAGTGTGAAAGTAGCCTTATCCAGGCCATTCTGAGACAGTTTTTTTCATCACGTATTGTACTTCATGTTTGTATAATTTTGGGAATTATATTTTATTGGGGATGTTACAAGGCTTAGAAGTTTAGAAGCATTTTTTAAGGACCAGTTCAGGTCTGAAGTCACTTTGTGAGACTAACATAATAGAAACCACCCAAAAATGACCCCATTCTAGAAACTACACCCCTCAAGGTATTCAAAACTCATTTTACAAACGTTGTTAACCCTTTAGGTGTTCCGCAAGAATTAACCCCTTAAGAACTCAGCCCTATTTCACCTTAAGGACTTGGCCATTTTTTGCAAATCTGACCAGTGTCACTTTAAGTGCTGATAACTTTAAAACGCTTTGACTTACCCAGGCCGTTCTGAGATTGTTTTTTCGTCACATATTGTACTTCATGACACTGATAGAATTTGGTCAAAAAAGTAAATTTTTTGGCATAAAAAAATACCATATTTACCAAAAATTTTGAAAAATTTGCACATTTCAAAGTTTCAGTTTCTCTACTTCTGCAATACATAGTAATACCCCCTAAAATTGTGATTACTTTACATTCCCTATATGTCTAATTCATGTTTGTAGAATTTTGGGAATGATATTTTATTTTTTGGGGATGTTACAAGGCTTAGAAGTTTAGAAGCAAATCTTGAAATTTTTCTGAAATTTACAAAAACCCAATTTTTAGGGACCACTACAGGTCTGAAGTCACTTTGCGAGGCTTACATAATAGAAACCGCCCAAAAATGACCCCATTCTATAAACTACACCCCTCAAGGTATTCAAAATGGATTTTACAAACTTCGTTAACCCTTTAGGTGTTGCACAAGAGTTATTGGCAAATGGGGATGAAATTTGAGAATTTAATTTTTTTGCCTAATTTTCCATTTTAACCCATTTATTCTACCAACAAAGCAAGGGTTAACAGCCAAACAAGACTGTATCTTTATTGCCCTGACTCTGCTGTTTACAGAAACACCCCATATGTGGCCGTAAACTACTGTACGGGCACACAGCGGGGCGTAGAGTGAAAGGTGCGCCGTATGGTTTTTGGAAGCCAGATTTTGCTGGACTGGTTTTTTGACACCATGTCCCATTTGAAGCCCCCCTGATGCACCCCTAGAGTAGAAACTCCATAAAAGTGACCCCCATCTAAGAAACTACACCCCTTAAGGTATTCAAAACTGATTTTACAAACTTTGTTAACCCTTTAGGTGTTGCACAAGATTTAATAGGAAATAGAGATACAATTTCAAAATTTCACTTTTTGGGCAGATTTTCCATTTTAATATTATTTTTCCAGTTACAAAGCAAGGGTTAACAGCCAAACAAAACTCATTATTTATTGCCCTGAATCTGTAGTTTACAGAAACACCCCATATGTGGCCGTAAACTGCTGTACGGCCACACAGCAGGGCGTAGAGTGAAAGGTGCGCCATATAATTTTTGGAAGCCAGATTTTGCTGGACTGGTTTTTTGACACCATGTCCCATTTGAAGCCCCCCTGATGCACCCCTAGAGTAGAAACTCCATAAAAGTGACCCCATCTAAGAAACTACACCCCTTAACGTATTCAAAACTGATTTTTCAAACTTTGTTAACCCTTTAGGTGTTGCACAAGATTTAATGGAAAATAGAGATACAATTTCAAAATTTCACTTTTTTGGCAGATTTTCCATTTTAATTTTTTTTTCCAGTTACAAAGCAAGGGTTAACAGCCAAACAAAACTCATTATTTATTGCCCTGATACTGTAGTTTACAGAAACACCCCATATGTGGCCGTAAACTGCTGTACAGCCATACAGCGGGGCGTAGAGTGAAAGGTGCGCCGTATGGTTTTTGGAAGCCAGATTTTGCTGGACTGGTTTTTTGACACCATGTCCCATTTGAAGCCCCCCTGATGCACCCCTAGAGTAGAAACTCCATAAAAGTGACCCCATCTAAAAAACGACACCCCTCAAGGTATTCAAAACTGATTTTACAAACTTTGTTAACCCTTTAGGTGTTGCACAAGATTTAATGGAAAATAGAGATACAATTTCAAAATTTCACTTTTTTGGAAGATTTTCCATTTTAATATTTTAGAAGTCTGTATAGACAGGGGAGTACAGTAGCTAAAAGTTCATAGGCCCTGGTGCAACAGTTTAGTTGGTCCCCCCTTCTCAGTGCTTCTCAGTGCTTTTTTCCAGGAGCCGGAAAGCACATAGCCTTCGTGTTACCTAACTCCTTCCCTCCAGCCAGAGGTGTAACTTGACCAGGATGCTCTTTCGTCTTATGCAGCACAAGGGTCTTTAAGCCCACTCAGGCTCCTGGGCCCGGTAACGACTGCTACCTCTGTACCCCTTATAGTAACCCCCCTGTGTATTTGGCCAGTAGACATGGAGAAAGAGGGGTTTTAAATCAAGACTGTTGCGTAATATTTGTTTTAGGTGCATTAGAGCAATAAAAAGTGGTTGTAAAGTTTAAGGTTTTTAACTCCTTGATTGTGTTAAAGGAAGAACATTAGAAGTTCATTAATACAATAAATAAAGATCAAATCCCCCTAATCCTATGAAAGTAAGGAGCACAGATATTTGCCCTGTATACAGTAACAAAACAGTACAAGCGCTACACTGGCACTGTTTATAAGAGCACTCTACCTACACTGTTTCAAGCACTATTCTTTGAAGGGAATCTGTCACCAGTTTTATGCTGCTAGGTTCTCACTGCTCCAGCTCATGCCAAATCCTGACATTTATGAGCTCACAGCTCTCACCAACCAACTGCTGCTGATTGATAATGTCTTCCAATTGAATCAGCAGCTGGTGGGGAAGAGGGTGAAGCCAGGAGCTCATGAATATTCAGGACTCATTGGCCTGTGCAATACAAGATTTTAGCAAAACAGCTAAGTTAAAGAAAGTGACGTTTTGCAGATTTTTGCTGAATCATTTACCCCAAAAGAGTGACTGCTCCCACTGACGAGGCATACTACACACGAAACGCGTGTCGAGGCATGTGGGAACAGTCACTCTTTTGCGGTAAACGATTTTTCATGCACATTATCGACGGAACAATGTTGGATTACTTGTTTCTACTTATTAGGCACATTACGTTGCCTCCAGCATTTATGGGTTTGTTCCTTTTTTGCTGTGAGCATTGGCGCAGATATAGTACAGTAGTAGATTGTTGTGCTGTTTTATATAATTGTTTTTGTTTTTTTTTGTTTTTGTTTTTTCTTTATTGAAAGAAATTCCAAAGGTTACAGACCTTTTTTTTCAAAAGTAAAACAAGTACAAACAAAAATCAAGTACAATCAGGTACAAATTAGTGTTACAGAAATTTGTGTTACAGAAATCTGTGTTACAGAGATTTGGGATTTTTCTCATACATGGGGACATATACAAGCTCAGCCAAAATCTTTAATTATCTCGCGATAATGACTTATAGAACCTACGGGTTAACATTATAAAGCTTGTATATCTATTCCAGTAAGTTACTGATCTGGACAATTGCATAAAGGCATTCAACAATGAGTATCAGATAGGCAGAATCCACATACAAGGGAAGCAATTAATCATATTTCCGAAATGACGACCATTGCGACCAGCATTTCTTATAAGCAATTACATTTCTATTTTCCCAAGATGCCAGTTCCTCAAATCTATAAATTTGATCAATCTTGGCATACCACCTAGAAATGGGCGGTGTTTCCGTTGAAAGCCAATAGCACGGAATCAGGAGACGGGCCGCATCCAACAGATGGCTAAACAGATGAGGAATGGGAGTCTTGTTATTAGAGATGTGTGTCCCTAGAAGGGCTAAGTCAAGGGAAACGGGGATTGATAAATTGCATATCTTGTTGCATTGTTCAAATATAGCTCCCCACCATGCTTTGATTTTGGAACAGGACCACCATATGTGGAAGAAGGAACCCTTTTCTATTCCACACCTCCAGCACCTGTCTGAGAGTGTAGGGTTGAATCTACAGGTAATTTCCGGGGTTTTATACCACCTAGTTAAAACTTTATAGGCATTCTCCTGGATGCGCACGCATCTCGAAGCCTTATGAGGTCTAATAAGTAATCTGGAAATCGTTATCTGTGTGAACGAGGAGTCAAGGTCTTTTTCCCACATGCCAATGAATGCCGGCTTTACTATAGGCTTAGGTGAAATTAGATTTTTGTATATCAGGGAGATCAGTTTAGGTTGTGGGTTAGGCTTATTTAAAAGGTTTTCAAACCATGTGAGTGGGCGTTGTAAGGAGCTTATCTTAATGAACTTGTTAATAAAGGACTGCAGGAAGGAAAAGAAAGGAGTGGGGAATTTGCAATCTGGAAAAAGTTTAATGACGGAAGCTAAGCTCATTGGTTCACCATTATCGTCTAGTAGTGAAATAACCGTCTGTTCCGAGTCTCTAATAGATTTTGGGAGGCTATCCAACAGAGCTTTAGGTGCTAATCCCACTATATCTCTCAGTTGAACCAAAGGGGACGGTAAAGGGATTGCATGAATAGAAGTTTGGAGCCAATCCCAGGCCCTCAATGTGGATTTGACTATGGGGTTGTCATTTGTGGCCCTTTGTTGGGATATTTCCTTGTTTATCAGAAGTCCCCTAAAAGGGGTGCCATGGTGTGTTTGTTCGAGATCGACCCAAGGTTCCTTCAAGCTGCCTTTTATCCATCCTACAAATCTAGCAAGGAGGACTGCAATGTTGTACAGTTCAGGGTCAGGTAAAGCTATCCCACCAGAGGGTTTGGGCTTCTTCAAGGTCGAGAAAGCAATCCGCTGGAATGAGACATAGAATGATTTGGGCACTGGGATTGGAAGGACCTGTTGGAGATAAGTCATTCTGGGAATAATAAGAGAAGTCACTATATTTTTTCTGCCAAACCAGGATAAAAGAAGATTGTTAAGGGCGGATAGCTGATCTTGTATTGAATTTAGAAGAGGAGTGTAATTTAGGCGGAATAGTGTGTCCGGAACAGGACCTATTTTAACTCCCAAATAAGTGATGTGTGGCTGATCCCAATTAAATGGAGAGTTCGACCAGAGCTTACTAACCAGGGATGAAGAAAAGCCAACATTAAGGACATGTGATTTTGTGGCATTAATTTTAAAATTAGAGAGCCTACCAAAGAGTCCAAGTATACGTTCAATATGTGGGAAAGCTATGGTTGGGTTCGTAAACATAATAAGCAGGTCGTCAGCAAATGCTGCGACTTTGTGGACATGACGTCCAGCTTTGATCCCTTGGATTCCCTCCTCATTCCTGATGGCCTGTAGCAATGACTCCATGACTCCATCACTAGTACAAATAAAAGAGGGGAGAGGGGGCAACCCTGCCTAGTCCCGTTATGTATGTTAAAGGGGGAGGATAGTGAGTCGTTTACAATTACCGAGGCTGATGCATTTGCGTAGGAGAGAAGATTGCATTCAGGAAATTATCTGGAATCCCAAATGTTGATAAGACTTTACACATAAAATCCCAATCTACCCTATCAAATGCCTTCTCAGCATCAGTGCTGAGAAGGATCAGCGGATGTTTAAATCTTTTAGCCTGAAAAATGCAGTTTAGGACTCTAGCCGTGTTATCCTTCCCCTCCCTACCCTTTACAAAACCTACTTGATCTTTTTGGATTAGGGAGGGAAGGAGGGAGGACAGACGAGAAGCCAATAACTTAGCTAGTATTTTAAGGTCTAAGTTTAGCAAAGAGATGGGGCGATAACTGGCACAATCCGAGCTATCTTTTCCGTCTTTATGAATTAAAGAGATGTGAGCTTTCGTCATGTCTGTAGTCATGTTAGCGCCAAATAGAGCACTATTACATACATCTAGTAGAAAGGGGCTTAAAATGTCAGAAAACGATTTATAGTATGAAGCTGGGAATCCGTCAGGGCCGGGACACTTTCCTCCTGGAAGCTGCATGATAGTTTCTTTTATTTCTTGGAGGGTGAAAGGGGCTTGTAGCCATTGGGCCTGCTCCTTGGCTAAAGAGGGTAACGATAAAGATCGTAAAAAAAGAATGAGATTAAATCATTAGGTGGAAAAGGATACTGTATCATATCGTCCTGGTGTTTTAGGTTATATAGAGAGTGGTAGAATTCCTTAAATTGAGCAGCTATTTCGGCTGTAGTGTAAGCTAGCTTACCAGTAGTGGTCTTAATCTGGTGAATAAAATTGTGAGCCTTTCTCTGTTTGATCCGCTGCATCATGAACTTAGATGCTCTATCACCATGGGCATAATATTTAAAACATGCTTGTAGATAATATTTGTCTGAGATAGCATTTAGGATCTTTTTCAAGGCTTCTCTCGCAGCTGTTAATTCGGTAAGGTGAGACTCTAGTAGAGATTGTTTATGGAGGGTTTCCAGTTCCTGGATTCTATGAAGTAAGGCATCTACCCGGGCTTTTCTTTCTCTTTTGACTCTTGCTCCCATAGAGATGAAATGACCTCTTATAAATGCCTTATGGGCATCCCATAGAACCTGGCAAGAGCTCACTGAATTATTGTTGAGAGAAAAATATTTCATTTAGCGCTGTCTGAGTCTGGGATAACGGGTCACCAGGGGCGATTAATTGCTCATTGAGTCTCCATCTAAACGGGCGCGGGACCTTGTTGGGGGCGGACAGTGTCAAAAAGACAGGGGCATGATCTGACAAGTGCATCGTGCCAATGCTGGCCTGGCTGCAATACTGAAGGTGTTTATTCGATATGAACAAATAATCTAATCTATGATAAGATCCATGTACATGGGAAAAAAAGGAATAATCCCTTTCATTGGGGTTAAAAAGCCTCCAAGCGTCGCATATAGACCAACTGTGTAAGGTTTTCTTGAGCCGTCTAAGCACTTTAGTGGCTAGCGGAGGTTTTTTAGAAGTAGAATCAATGTGGGGTTCAAGTGTTAGATTGAGGTCTCCCCCAAAAATTACCACTCCTTCCCTAAAAGGTTCTAATAAGGATAGCACCTCTATAAGCCATGCAGCCTGGCCAGCATTGGGGGCATATATATTGATGAAAGTGTAGATCTGATTAGCCACGGATCCCTTGAGTAGCAGGTATCTACCTTCCTGATCTTGTGTATGGTACATATAAGTAAATGGGGTATTTTTCTTAAAGCCTATGCTAACACCTCTGGAGGACGAGGATCCCGAGCCACAGTGATACCAATCTGAAAATAATGAATTTTTAAGGTTCGGGTATTTGTCGAATTTAAAGTGAGTCTCCTGAAGAAATAGGACTGAGCATTTTTCTTTTTTCAAATATGAGAAGATTTGACTTCGTTTGGAGGGGGAGTTAAATCCCTTCACATTGAAGGATGCAATACGGAGATCATCCATACTCCAAAGTGAGGGGGTGTACTACAATTATGCTTAATGTGGTTAATATGAAACCTGGTATTGTTAGACACGAGGAGCATTCAACCTCCAGGAACTTAGCTTCAGTATGGCCCACGAATCTTGAAGAAAAGTGTATGTCCTGTATACAAAGAAAGGTACCTGATTGAAAAACAGAAATAACAAAAGAAAAAGAAAAGGAACAAAAATGGCGAACAACTGTGGAGAAAACACAGTAAAGTGCATTGAACATATTAAAACAGATCAAAACACTTATCATCTAGGGGGGAGAGAGAAATATTAATCTCGCTACATCCTTCCCAAAAGCATATAGAACCAGACCATGGTTCGCATATGGAGATACAGTAACAATATGTAATCGCAAGATGAAAGCCAAAAGCGTAGTTCACGTGGGACAGGACTTGCGACTTAGGCCTAACCAACGGAGGGCCCTTCATGCGAACATTTACCCTCCCAATCTAATATATTCGGATGACAATATTCGCAGATATTAGCGTATGCTACAATTTCCATACTCTTACGTCATGCGAATTGAATTAAGGGTATGGAAAAACATCCGAGCAGTTAGCTGGAAAGAAATCAAGAAGCATTGAAGATTTAGCAAATCCCATACTACAAAACAGGGAAAGTGGTCCCAGTTTACAAGGTATTATCAATGTGGTCAGCCGAAAAGAATAGAAAACGTGACCTAAGATTTAAATGCAAATGATCGCATAATGAAACAGTCTCTGGGATAAAGTACTCGTGCAGTCCTGCAGTTCGTACTCATTATGAATATTATTCTCAGCAAGTCAAACCAAGAAGTCAGGGAAAGGTGAACACCGTTATTCTAATGTCTCAAGACCCGATTCGCAGCGACTCACTCATCTCTAACCATTGATGCATGCGAATTTAAGGTAACCTAACTTAACTGAATCCGCAGGGAATAAACATTGCAGCTATCTACAACGACGATAGACGCCAGCAGTTAACAACCTCATCGTATTATGATGTATACTTGCGAATACCGCTACTGCAGTCCTGCGAGTATATTCTTATCAGGAGAAGACTGGATTCAGTCGACGTTCATAGGAAGTCTCCTCGGAGTGGAAGCAGACATTCTTCTGCCTCTTTGCGGTTTTGGGGTGCGTGGCGGTTCCCAAGGAATGAGAGGAGGTAAGTCCGGCAGAGAAATAGAGTTCTGGAGCACTTCCCAGTTTTCGATAGGTAGCGGCCGAATTTGAAGCTGCTCATAAATCTTCTCCAGGTCTTTAGGTGAGGAGACAAACATGCGTCGGCCATCATGCGAAAACGAAAGACCGAAAGGGAAGGACCATCGATATAATATCTTTTGTGATCGCAACCAGTCTGTGAGTGGCTTAAGCGCTCTGCGTTTGCGAAGTGTTGTTTGAGCTAGATCCTGGTAAACCGAGATTTCATTGCCTTCCCACAGTATCTCAGGACTATTTCTAGCACTAGAGAGAATCGCTTCTTTGGCTGGAAAATGTAGGAACCTGCATATTATATCTCGTGGAGGTTCATTCGGAGGCGGCTTGGGTCTTAGAACCCTATGAGCTCTCTCAATTATAACCTCATGAGCAGTATCGGGGCCTAATAACTGGAGGCAGATCTGCATTACTGCTTCTGAGATATCGCTCGAGCCCACACATTCAGGGATGCCTTTTAAATCTGAGGTTATTCCTTCAACCCCTGTTTTCCTGATCCTCCAGCGCCGTGTAGAGCGAGTTAATGTGAGAATGACATTCAGCCAGGTTCGCAGACACCACGTTCTGATGCGCAACCATCTTCTGCTGGTTTTCTTCCAGGGTTTCCACTCTGGATCCAATGTGACGAATGTCACTCCTAATAGCCGCAAGCTCAGAGCTAAGAGGTTCGAGAGCTTCAGCCAGAGAGTCCTTGAGAAAGCTCCTGGAGATTGGAAGAGCGTCAGGGCTGGGAGAAGATTCTCTGCCTCCTTCGGCGCCTGGCGGGGCTTTCGGTGTTCCGGGCGCCATTTTAGTTTCCTTCGCCACATATGAGGGAGCCGCTTTCTTAATAAATTTGTCCATATCTCCGGGCTGAGTCGGCGCTCTGGTAGTACCAGACTGTTCTGCGTTCTTCTGTCCACCGATTTTGACCATTTTTGGTCTGATTGGTAAATGATAAAGGGCTTTGAAGGATGTCTAAGTAGCGGAGCGACGCTTCACACAGCCATCCACTCTCAGCGCCGGCTCCGCCCCCCCCCCCCCCGTTTTATATAATTGTGAGCTGTCTTTTGCCTATTAATTTAATCATTAATCATTTACCGTTGGATCTATGTGCATATATATATATATATATATATATATATATATGTATATATTTATCTGTGTCACCCCGGTTTTCTGCTCCCTTCATTATTGGTAACCTGTTCACTGTACATAATTTGACATTTGGGGAAATGTAACATTTGTGTTTTTATTTACATATATTTTTTTTCGGTTCTCTTTATTTTTTAGTTTTTTTTTAAAAATATAAACATGGAGAGCCGTCCTCAGTAGTGATGAGCGGCAGGGGCAATATTCAAATTTGCTAAATTTCGCAAATATTTTGGCGAATATTTGTCATACATTCGCAAATTTGTAATTATTTTCTCGATTGTGATAATTGGCAATGTAATATGCCCGTATTGCGCACACAATACAGGCGTGGGTCAGTTTTGCTACATTTTTCAAGCTGCTAGTAGTTTCCTGAGACTGGAGTAAATAGTTGGCATGGCAGAACATTACAATAGCTTTAGATGCAGATAGAGTGCCCTAATATATTTGCGATTTCGCAAATCGGCAATTAATGATGCACATATTTTTGCGCAATACGTGCGACTTCACATTTTATCAGGTCTGACTACTTATTACTGATTGGTGCACTAAGTATTGTTGTGACAGCACAGCACTATGTCTGTAGCATGTATGTATAGATAGCAGAACCAGTGGTGGCCAGTTCGCCATGGCCCGGTGACCGCATTTGTTTCAGACCGGCTCGCGGCGCAGGCACAGGTAAGGACTTACCTGTGCTTCACCAGACTTGTGATTTAAGATGGCAGCCTGCATGTGTTCGCGGGCAAACAATGCGAACTGGCCATCACTGCCTATTACACTACCCTGCACTAGAACCTATCAGCTACACTATATCACTATCTAACCTACACTGACTATCTCCCACTAACTATCTGTATTATATATATAAGCTAACTATCTATCTAATGTAATTGGATAAGGAATAGGATCCAGATGAAAGCACAGAGCACAGCAATGACACTGCTCTCTCTCTCAGAACTGCAAAAAACAGCTGAAAATGGCTACTAGGGAGGTTCTTATATAGTAAGGGGTAGGCAGCTTTCCTATTGGTTGCTCAGACAAAGACATTGCAGCCTTCTCATTGGCCCACAAGCAAGAAGCATAGAGGCATCATGGGTTCAAATGAAACAAAATCTAGAATATTCGCAAATACGAATATATAGCACTATATTCTACATCTTCACAAATTCTCAAAGTGGCGATATTCGCGATTAAAATTAGCAATTTGAATATTCGCGATCCACACTAGTACCCAGTTACCATTATGACATCTATATTAAGACTAGTGATACTGTATCTTACTCTTTGGATAAGAACAATCTGTAGATGCAATGAATGTTTATTTTTGACTAGACAGCAATAGCTAAAGGCTCATGCACATGACTATAGTTTTTGTCTGAGCCCAATCCGCATTTTTTGCTGATCACATGCAGACGCGGATCCATTAATTTATTTTTGTTTGCAAAAAATACAGACAGAACACAGATGTCATCTTTGTGCTGTGCGCATCCATGTGGTCATCCACAAATTATAGAACATGTCCTATTATTGTCTGTTTTGCGGGCAAGAATAAGCATTTCACCTGATGGGAGTGAAAAAATTGCAGAATGCACACAACTAGTATCCATATTTTGCAGATCCACAGTTTGTTGACCTCATGAGGCCTAAGTTAAGTGATGTTAGAACCTTCCGTGATGGGCTAGCCTCTAAGATCTCTAAGATCTGGTAATGGGATTACTTAACACTTGCTGTGCTGCACATGTACGTCATATATGACAGTCTGGATGCTGCAGACACTCCCTGTTCTGCCACAGATTAATAAGTTTTGCACATCTGCTAAGTTGCCTAAGCACCTCAGGTACAGAGGCAATAAGACCTGCATGTAAACCCTAACAGGGGGTTCAGACCTGAGCGTTCTGAAACGAGCGCTCTGTATGCGCGGTTGTACGGGCGTTTACAATCGCGCATACAGAGACAGGCGTGCACACATTGTCGCGCGTTCCCGAATATCTATGTGCGGGAACGCGCGACAAACGCCCCAAAAAAAGCTCAAGTACTTGATTATGCGTCGGGCGTTTTACAGCGCGATCGTACGCGCTGTAAAACAACCAGGTGAGAACCATTCCCATAGGGAAGCATTGGTTTTCATGTGTTGAGCGTTTTACAGCGCGTTTGAACGCGCTGTAAAACGCTCAGGTGTGAACTTAGGGTAATAGAGAAAAGAATTGATGCTGCAGTCAGCACCCCTGAGGGATAGTAGGAAAATTTCCATTGATTTCGGAGACTTGCATGTCAGTCCTATTGGAGGGAGCAGCTAAAGCTGTGACCAGAACCCGCGGGACGCTCATAGGGAAGAGTATCTGAAGTTTTGCTGTTCCTTGAGGTTAAGGGTCTATTCACACGTCCGTTGTTTCTTTCCTGATCTGTTCCGTTTTTTGCTGAACAGATCTGGACCAGATCTAGACCCATTCATTTTCAATGGGTCCTGAAAAAAAACGGACAGCACAATGTCAGATTTCTTTTCAGGACCCGTTGAAAATGAATGGGTCCAGATCTGGTCCAGATCTGTTCAGCAAAAAACGGAACAGATCAGGAAAGAAACAACGGACGTGTGAATGGACCCTAATAATTTGGGATTTTTACTATGCAGGGTATCACCATCTGAATGGACTATACCTTAATGCATGGACTGTTTCTTTGCTGTGGAGCGTGTTCCTCTCCCAGAACTCCATTTGCTCCTCACCTGGATTAGTTTCTAAAGATTCAATAAACTTCATAGAGCAGTTCACAGTGAAGCTGTTCCTCCATTGTACTTGCAGGAGCACAGCCTAGCAGAAGAAAAGTTCATATTTACACTACTCCTGATTATAAAATCTCCACAAAAGGTATTTTTGGACTTCTTTCCCCCTGCCCCTACCTAGTGCTGTCAGCTGTTTTGCATGGTTAAAACTGCTCCCAGACACCTTTTAAAGGGGTTGTCCCACTTCATTAAATATGTTTTAACTAATTTATTTACCCCCACAGAACATATCTTCTTATCTATGTAATTATCAAAAAGCTACCTTTCTTCCAATAAATCCTTATATGCGATCCCTTTGTTTATTAGAGTCTCCCATGGATACGGCCTCTTCTGGCCGGCCGCATCGCTGTGCCGCGCCTGCGCACAACAGCTGAAGACATCGGGCAGCCTCTCCATTATTGCGAGTACGCGAACGTCCGCGCATGCACAGTATATCCTGTGTGTCGGAGATAGCGCTGCGCGAACACCCGAACAGTTCGGGCGAGTCTGCGGAGTGAGAGGACGGATGTCGGAGGAACGGGATACTATTTCCTAAAAGGTAAGTATTATAACTACTGGCCCACTAATCCACCAACAATTATTGAGTATTGGGCAACAAAGGGGGTTCATGTAAATTCAAAGGGGGCATTTTTATGGACACTGATGGGCAACTATATGAATTTTAGGGACACTGGTGGGCAACTATATGTATTTTATTGAGACTGGGGGCAACTATATAAAATGGATGGACACTGGTGGCAACTATATGTATTTTATGGAGACTGGGGGCAAATATATGTATTTTATGTAGACTGGGGGCAAGTATATAAAATGGATGCACACTGGGGGCAACTATATAAAATGGATGCACACTGGGGACAACTTTATGAATTTTATGGACACTGGTGGGCAACTATATGAAATTTAGGGACACTGGTGGGCAACTATATGAATTTTATGGAGACTGGGGGAAACTATATGTAATTTATGGAGACTGGGGGTAACTATATAAAATGGATGGACACTGGGGGCCACTATATGTATTTTATGGAGACTGGGGGCAACTATATGTATTTTATGGAGACTGGGGGCTACTATATAAAATGGATGCACACTGGGGGCAACTATATAAAATGGATGCACACTGGGGACAACTTTATGAATTTTATGGACACTGGTGGGCAACTATATGAATTTTAGGGACACTGGTGGGCCACTATATGTATTTTATGGAGACTGGGGGCAACTTTATGTATTTTATGGAGACTGGGGGCAACTATATAAAATGGATGCACACTGGGGGCAACTATATAAAATGGATGCACACTGGGGGCAACTATATAAAATGGATGAACACTGGGGGCAACTATATGTATTTGATGGAGAGATACTACAAGTAGAGGAATGCAAAACAGCGATATGTAGCAGAGCTAGGTATGCGCTGTAACATTCTCAGTGATTGATGTGGTGGGGATTATCTATATATGTCATATATAGAATGGTGGAGAGATACTACAAGTAGATGAATGAAAAACAGCGATATGTAGCAGAGCTAGGTATGCGCTGGAAGAGCCTCAGTGATTGGTGAGGAGGGGATTATCTATATATGTCATATATAGAATGGTGGAGAGATAGTACAAGTGGAGTGTAATAAACTGATATGTAGCAGAGTTGAATATGCACATTATTACTCAAATGTAGTACAGCTCTAATGGTAACAAATCTGCATCTGTGCTGTTCAGTGGTTTTGTTTTTATTGGAGACAAAAACACTAATCATATGGATACTAGCAGACATGCATTGGGGCTGCAGTCAATTACATTTTCTGCACAGATAGTGTTTGAAATAGATATGAAAAGTTTTATGTGTAGTTAGTATTCATGACATCCAAATGATAGACTCTAAAATCACTTACCATTGCTCACTGAGTGATCGGAGTCCACAGCAGGAGAGATGAGCATCAGCCAGACTGGTGAGTCATACTTTTCACATGAACGAGCACGCAGGACTCAGCTCTCAGTGTGATGTCATAAGGAGGCGTGGCCGGCCTTCACTCTAGCTGCCTAAGCCTGCCCAGCTTTAGAAGCAGAAAAGCAGGAAGTGATTTGTGAAGTAACTGCAACTCTGGCTGATTTTGCAAGATGGGAATACCCCTTTAATGGTGGAAGCTCATGGAGGAGTCAGCAATACTGTAGGTACTGATGTACCTATTTGGACAGGCACATGGAGGAAGAAATGGCAACCAGGGACCTTTAACCAGAAACTTTATATTTTCTCCAATAGACTTTATGCTTTATGGTTAGCAGACTTTCATTTAGACATAGGGGAGCATTGCTTCTAACTTGCGTTTAAAAATGATGGCAGTTGATTACCCATGTATTTAGGTTCTGAAATGACTATGGGGCTCCACTGAAGTAGGATTCTCCCAGTCCCTTAAGGTTCTCTAAAGTTTCCATGTTGCCAACCAGCTGGGGAGCTTGCACTGGTTCATCTCACTAAAACTCAAATTTGATGGTCACTTAGTCCTCTCTCTGGGCCACTCGGCCCCTCTCCTAACTTAGATCTTTACCCATAAGCGGTGGTTCAGACTTGCTTCAGCAAGGAGGTCAGTGCTCTCTGCAAGCCACTCTATTTCCCCTACAGTGTAGCTATGGATGTCAGAATCCAAATTGTAAAAGAAATAAAAAAAAAAACTTTTAATTGATTTGTCTGAAATAAAATAAAAAACAATGCCACTTTCTGTTCAGATGAATGCACTTATAGTAGCTGTAGGTGCAATACATAATACAATCCATGGCAAGGAGTGACACCTTTTCGAAAAACAGGTACATAGGTACAGGTTTTATTATTTTTGTAAATCTTTAGGTGTAGTCCATTCCCCAGTGGGAGGGTGCCTGAGCGGTAGGTTCTTAGGTTTCTAGTTTACCAGTTAAGGTGTGATATTTTGTCTGTCTGCCCATCTACCATACAGTTCCTCTGCCTGTTACCAACTCTGATACTCCACTGCCTGCCCTGAGCTTAGTCTGTTTTCCATATTCATCCGTTTCCGCCTGCCCTGACCTCAGACTGGTTTCTTGGATATGCTTGAACTGTGTTTTTGGTGACCTCAGCCTTTCTCCTGAATAAGATTATGAGCTATCCCTTGCACCAGTGTCCCCGACCCTCATAGGCCAGCTGCCAACCACACTAGGACTATCTCAAGAGGTAGCGGTCTGGTAGTCCCCTTGAAGTGAAGACCAGATCCTTCTATAGTGGTTAAAGGGTGAAAACCAGAGGACCACCAGGATGACCAATTAGACATAGCCCTATATAAAACTGGTTAGTTAACACTGAAAGAAAAAACAAAGAAAAATGTTTGCACAGCTCACCCAAAGTCCATAAAGTCCAAAACCTCATATTGGTTATCAAAAAAGGCTGCATGGATAATGCATGAAACATGTCCCCTCTGAGGACACCATGGAGTTTTTAATCTGACCTGAATAAAAGCTATTGGGGTCATTTATCAAACTGTTCTAAAGTAGATTTGCTTAGTTGCCCATAGCAACTAATCAGATTCTGCTTGTTGCTTTTTGACAGCTCCTTCGGAAAATGAAAGGTGGAATCTGATTGGTTGCTATGGGCAAGTACACCAGTTCTCCTTTACACTACTTTGATAAATGATCCCATATGCTTCAGCTCAAGGCACTGGATCCATCTAAATTTGTAATTGAAGCTGATTAGTTAACACAGTGGCTCCGCACCCACTGCCCATAATACAATCACTAAAAAATTAACCTTCCTCATAATAATTTTTAACGATAATAAAATTTTAACCATTTTGTTCAACAGAAGGTCAAATTGATAATGGATATATCATTGTTCTTTATTCTGCCAAACAGATATCTGTGTCATGTTTTTGGAGGAGAATACAAGTTTTCCCTACTATAAGAACAATCTGTGCAGAATGGTAACCCTGAGATCCTTGTGAAAATTCTTGCTGGAATGAGTCAAGGAAAGCAAATGTAAGCGGAATGTGACAAATTCTCTTGTGTATCACAAAAATCTATGAACCGAGTGCGGGCAGTTTAAAGCTTGAAATGCTTTGGGGCATTTGGAACAGCAAACACATTCTGTTCACACTCTTCTGTGCTAAATGGTTACTTTGTAACAGGAATAAATGCTGGAAAACATTGAGAGTTTGAAATCTGACAATGTGTCATATTTTTGTTTCATGAGCAAAGAATCTGAAGCACCAATATGCCAATCAAAAGAGGAATATAACAGAATAAATGGGAATATCTTGCTGAAAATACAATAAAGGCTATGGGCACCTTTGGGGTGAATTTATTTTTTATTATTACATTGTAGTCATTTGAGCTAAAAATCATGTTTACTATTAGTCTTTATTAAAAAAGAAATTGTGAACCCTTTTCTCTGTATACTCTTTAGATTCTCTAGTAGCATTCTGTCTGTTTTCAGGCTACTTTCACACTAGCGTTCGATCGGATCCGTTCTGAACGGATCCGATCATATTAATGCAGATGGAGGCTCCGTTCAGAACGGATCCGTCTGCATTATATTGGCAAAAAAAAGCTAAGTGTGAAATTAGCCTGAGCGGATCCGTCCAGACTTTTACATTGAAAGTCAATGGGGGACGGATCCGTTTGAAGATTGAGCCATATTGTGGCATCTTCAAACGGATCCGTCCCCATTGACTTACATTGTAAGTCTGGACAGATCCGCACGCCTCCGCACGGCCAGGCGGACACCCGAACGCTGCAAGCAGCGTTCAGGTGTCTGCCTGCTGAGCGGAGCGGAGGCTGAACGCTTCCAGACTTATGCAGTCTGAGCGGATCCGCATCCATTCAGACTGCATCAGGGCTGGGCGGAAGCGTTCGGGTCCGCTCGTGAGCCCCTTCAAACGGAGCTCACGAGCGGACCAGCGAACGCTAGTGTGAAAGGAGCCTCACTCTGTTGCATCAGGCAGATGAGCTGACGGCTCCTTATTGCTAATCTCTGATCTTATAAACAATCATAACTCAATTGTTATCTTACTGATATGAATATGGCTTAAATAAGTGCATATGATCTTTCAGTAATTTAGAGATAAGGGTTATTAGATGACCAGCCAAACCCCTTACCAGAAACAGCCCCTGTTCATACAAATTATATGGCTGCTACTAGTTTTCAGGCTCCTATCCCTTATGGCAATAATCCTGTGCCCATGTTTGATCCATCCACCATGTTCTGCCCACCTGGTATTAACCTTAATACATGTTTAAAGTGAAATACCATCTGGTTCAGTTTTTTTATTTTGCACTTGAAATATGTAATTTTTTTTTTTTTTTGAATTGTTTCTATTCTTTCACTAATTTTCCATTTGATGGAACGGAGCCATTTACAGTACAATTTCAAAGTGTACATTTTTATATTTCTTCTCAGTCCATTTTTGAAAGTTCTTCATAGTTTGGATTGCTTTCAGAGCATATAGTACGGGGCTCATTTTTGGTTTTGCATTTTTTTTTCCTCCCAACGTTCCAGTAGCCATAACTTTTTACATTTTCCATTCATATTAGATTAGATTCAAATTTAGTGTAATCTAGCATGTATGAAATACAATACCAATGAAACACAGCATCCATTCATATGACAAGAACACAGACAATGCATATAAAATTATCCTCATTAAAATAGTCATCAACAGCTCAGTGCTAGTACAAAACTATTTTGGAATTAAATCCTCATGGCTCTTAAAATAAGCTCTTCTATAAGGGCTGTTGGTAAAGGCTGAGATGTTGAGCCATCTTCACAACCCGCTGTATCCTAATCCGATCACAAACGGAATAGTTACCATATCAGCCTATCATACAGTATGTTGAGATTGGAGTTGAGCGAACCCGAACTGTAAAGTTCGGGTTTGTACCGAACTTTAGGGTTTTCGGACCCGAACCCGAACATTTACGTAAAAGTTCGGATTTGGGTTCGGTGTTCAGCGTTTTTTGTGGCGCTTTTTGAAAGGCTGCAAAGCAGCCAATCAACAAGCGTCATACTACTTTCCCCAAAAGGCCATCACAGCCATGCCTACTATTGTCATGGCAGTGATTGGCCAAATGTAGCATGTGACCCAGCCTCTATTTAAGCTGGAGTCACATAGCGCCGCCCGTCACTCTGCTCGGATTAGTGTAGGGAGAGGCTGCAGCTGCTGTGAGGAAGAGATCAGGGAGAAATCTTATCAAGAACTGGTTTATATACTCAGCGATCTACAGAAAAAGTGCTTTGTGGGTGCAGTGCACAATTTTTTTTAAGCCTGCCCTGAGCCAACTACTGCTGAAAACAAACTTTTTTTTCTTCAGTTAGTCAATATCAATACATGATCGGCAGCCATTTTATGCAACGATAGTGCACCAGCATAGGCTATCTGCAAGTCCAGAAATACAGCTTTGGCATACTGGGGTGAAAAAAGCCTCTCATATACTGCACATCTGGGATTACACGTGCATAAGTCACTGTCACATTTAGGACAGAAATACAGCTTTTTGGTTAGGGTGAAAAAACCCTCTAATATACTGCACATCTGGGATTACACGTGCATAAGTCACTGTCACATTTAGGACAGAAATATAGCTTTTTGTGAGGGTGAAAAAACCCTCTTATATACTGCACATCTGGAATTAGACATGCATAAGTCACTGTCACATTTAGTACAGAAATACGGCTTTGGCATACTGGGGTGAAAAAAGCCTCTGATATACTGCACATCTGGGATAAGACATGCATAAGTGAGTGTCACATTTAGGCCACAAATACCGCTGTCATATAGAGTTAAAAAAAAGAATAATTAGTGCAATACCCTACATCAGGGTTTTTATTGGTGGTTAATCATTCTTAACAGACTTAACCACTTTTTACTTTGCTTTGTAAATGCTAACTATGAGGAAAACATCTAATAAGGGACACGGTCATGGTCGTGGTGGTGGTGTTGGTGTAGCCTCTGTTGCAGGGAGAGGACGTGGCCGTTCTGCCACAGCTACACGTCCTACTGAACCTACTACCTCAGGTCCCAGTAGCCACCAGAATTTACAGCGATATTTGGTCGGGCCTAATGACGTTCTAAGGATGGTAAGGCCTGAGCAAGTACAGGTGCTAGTCAATTGGGTGGCCGACAGTGGATCCAGCACGTTCACATTATCTCCCACCCAGTCTACTGCAGAAAGTGCATAGGTGGTGCCTAAAACCCATGCCCATCAGTCTGTCACATCACCCCCGTGCATATCGGGTAACCTGCCTGAGCCTCAAGTCATGCAGCAATCCCCTCTGCTGTTTGAAGACTCTGCTGGCAGGGTTTCCCTAGGGCATCCACCTAGCCTTTCCCCAGGGGTGGAAGACATAGAATGCACTGACGCACAACCACTTATGTTTCCTGATGAGGACATGGGAATACCACCTCAGCACGTCTCTGATGATGACGAAACACAGGTGCCAACTGCTGCGTCTTTCTGCAGTGTGCAGACCGAAAAGGAGGTCAGGGAGGAAGACTGGATAGAAGACGATGCAGGGGACGATGAGGTCCTAGACCCCACATGGAATGAAGGTCATGCCACTGACTCAGAGTTCGGAGTAAGAGGCAGTGGTGAGACCGAGCCAACAGCGTAGCTAAAGCGGGAGCAGGGTGCAAAAGTAGAGCAGCCAACGCCAAAACAGTTTGCCTGCTACTGGCCATCGTCAACATGGACCGAGCACCTCAAAGGCAGCTTCAAGGAGTTCCCTGGCATGGCACTTCTTCACACAATGTGCTGATGACAAGACCCGAGTGGTTTGCACGCTGTGCCATCAGAGCCTGAAGCGAGGCATTAACATTCTGAACCTTAGCACAACCTGCATGACACGGGCTGCAGTGGAGTAAGCACCTTCAAAACCAAGAAAGGGCTCATGCCCCTCCTGCTTCCTCCTCTTCTTCTGCCTCGGCCTCGTCCTCCGCCTCTGCAGGAATGTTGGCACCTGCTGCCCAGCAAACAGAGGATGTGCCACCGACAACACCACCTCCGTCACCAAGCATCTCCACCATGTCGCACAGAAGAGTTTAGCTCTCCATCTCACAAACTTTTGAGAGAAAGCATAAATTCCCACCTAGCCACCCTCGATCCCTGGCCCTGAATGCCAGCATTTCTAAACTACTGGCCTTTGAAATGCTGTCATTCAGGCTGGTGGAGACGGACAGCTTCAAACAGCTCATGTCTCTTGCTGTCCCACAGTACGTTGTTCCCAGCCGCCACTACTACTCCAGGAGAGCCGTGCCATCCCTGCTACAACCAAGTATCGGATAAAATCAAGTGTGCACTGCGCAACGCCATCTGTGGCAAGGTCTACCTAACCACAGATACGTGGACCTGTAAGCACGGCCAGGGACACTATATCTCCCTAACTGCACACTGGGTAAATGGAATGGCGGCTGGGCCCCAGGCGGAGAGCTGTTTGGCACACGTCCTTCCACCGCCAAGGATCGCAGGGCATCATTATTTGCCTCCTGTTGCCTCCTCTTCCTACTCGGCTTCCTCCTCCTCCTACCACCTCCTCATCCTGTTAGCGACAGACCTTCACCACCAACTTCAGCAGAGCCAGGGGTAAATGTCAGCAGGCCGTTCTGAAACTGATGTGTTTGTGGGACTGGCCCCACACCGCGCAGGAGTTGTGGCGGGGTATAGAACAACAGACCGACGAGTGGTTGCTGCCAGTGAGCCTCAAGCCCGGCCTGGTGGTGTGCGATAATGGGCGAAATCTCGTTGCAGCTCTGGGACTAGCTGGTTTGATGCACATCCCTTGCCTGGCACATGTGCTGAATTTGGTGGTTCAGAAATTCATTCACAACTACCCCGACATGTCAGAGCTGCTGCATAAAGTGCGGGCCGTCTGTTCGCGCTTCCGGCGTTCTCATCCTGCCGCCGCTCGGCTGTCTGCTCTACAGCGTAACTTCGGCCTTCCTGCTCACCGCCTCATACAGACGTGGACAAAATTGTTGGTACCCTTTGGTCAATGAAAGAAAAAGTCACAATGGTCACAGAAATAACTTTAATCTGACAAAAGTAATAATAAATTAAAATTCTATAAATGTTAACCAATGAAAGTCAGACATTGTTTTTCAACCATGCTTCAACAGAATTATGTAAAAAAATAAACTCATGAAACAGGCATGGACAAAAATGATGGTACCCCTAACTTAATATTTTGTTGCGCAACCTTTTGAGGCAATCACTGCAATCAAACGCTTCCTGTAACTGTCAATGAGACATCTGCACCTCTCAGCAGGTATTTTGGCCCACTCCTCATGAGCAAACTGCTCCAGTTGTGTCCGGTTTGAAGGGTGCCTTTTCCAGACTGCATGTTTCAGCTCCTTCCAAAGATGCTCAATAGGATTGAGGTCAGGGCTCATAGAAGGCCACTTTAGAATAGTCCAATTTTTTCCTCTTAGCCATTCTTGGGTGTTTTTAGCGGTGTGTTTTGGGTCATTGTCCTGTTGCAAGACCCATGACCTGCGACTGAGACCAAGCTTTCTGACACTGGCTAGTACATTTCTCTCTAGAATTCCTTGATAGTCTTGAGATTTCATTGTACCCTGCACAGATTCAAGACACCCTGTGCCAGACGCAGCAAAGCAGCCCCAGAACATAACAGAGCCTCCTCCATGTTTCACAGTAGGGACAGTGTTCTTTTCTTGATATGCTTCATTTTTTCGTCTGTGAACATACAGCTGATGTGCCTTGGCAAAAACTTCGATTTTTGTCTCATCTGTCCACAGGACATTCTCCCAGAAGCTTTGTGGCTTGTCAACATGTAGTTTGGCATATTCCAGTCTTGCTTTTTTATGATTCGTTTTCAACAATGGTGTCCTCCTTGGTCGTCTCCCATGTAGTCCACTTTGGCTCAAACAACGACGGATGGTGCGATCTGACACTGATGTTCCTTGAGCATGAAGTTCACCTTGAATCTCTTTAGAAGTCTTTCTAGGCTCTTTTGTTACCATTCGGATTATCCGTCTCTTAGATTTGTCATCAATTTTCCTCCTGCGGCCACGTCCAGGGAGGTTGGCTACAGTCCCATGGATCTTAAACTTATGAATAATATGTGCAACTGTACTCACAGGAACATCTAGTTGCTTGGAGATGGTCTTATAGCCTTTACCTTTAACATGCTTGTCTATAATTTTCTTTCTGATCTCTTGAGACAGCTCTTTCCTTTGCTTCCTCTGGTCCATGTCGAGTGTGGTACACACCATATCACCAAACAACACAGTGATTACCTGGAGCCATATATATAGGCCCAATGGCTGATTACAAGGTTGTAGACACCTGTGATGCTAATTAGTGGACACACCTTGAATTAACATGTCCCTTTGGTCACATTATGTTCTGTGTTTTCTAGGGGTACCATCATTTTTGTCCATGCCTGTTTCATGAGTTTATTTTTTTACATAATTCTGTTGAAGCATGGTTGAAAAACAATGTCTGACTTTCATTGGTTAACATTTATAGAATTTTAATTTATTATTACTTTTGTCAGATTAAAGTTATTTCTGTGACCATTGTGACTTTTTCTTTCATTGACCAAAGGGTACCAACAATTTTGTCCACGTCTGTATGTGACGTGCCCACCAGGTGGAACTCCACCTTGCACATGATAGAGAGACTATTCGAGCAGCAGCAGGCCATAGTGGAGTTTCAGCTGCGGCACGCACGGGTGAGTCGCACTGCAGAACAGCACCACTTCACCACCAATTACTGGGCCTCCATGCGAGTATAATAAAATGATGAAGCCAGGTGCACTCTGCGGTCTTACTAAACCCTCAAACTGATTTTAAAATTGAGAGATTAGCCAACATGTCCTACGGTGTAGGACATGTCTGAGCCCGGGCACCACGCCAAGGTTTCTCAAGTAGCCCGGGACCTAACACTCTCCAACCTGAGCCGTATGGACAATACCAGGAGCCAGTGGGCAAATTACAGAAGCATGAGGCCGACTCACAAACAACTCACCAGTTACCTCCAGCATGTAACCATGTTTGCAATGGGAGGAGGGAGGTGTCTGCTAGTCCCACTCAAGACTGGCTGATATGGCCCAGGCCTCACAGGTGCACCTAACTGTGGCCTGTAGATGGAAAACAGGCACATTTAAATTGGAGTTTATACACCTTCAGAAATCTCTATATAAACAAACTGAAAACAATGGCGTGGTATTAGCAGGAGGTGCTCAAACCCACATGCAGTCCTGCATATATATAGGGGAGCAAATCCTGCACTTGTGGCCCGTTGCTAATGGCGATCCCCAGCAAAAATGCATACGGTGGAGGATGCCCACAGTGAACCACAAGTACCACAATAGACATCCTACACAAGATAGCAATTATGTATTATGTGGATGTGATAATCAATATAACAATATAACAAAATGATAACAAAGCCAGGTGCACTCTGCGGTCTTACTAAACCCTCAAACTGATTTTAAAATTGATCTCCATGCGAGATCTGTGTGCCCTGTTGTGCTGTTTCGAGTACTCCACCAACATGGCCAGTGGTGATGACGCCATTATCAGCATTACAATACCACTTCTATGTCTCCTTGAGAAAACACTTAGGGCGATGATGAAAGAGGATGTGGCCCAGGACGAGGAGAAGGAAGAGGGGTCATCTCTAACACTTTCAAGCCAGTCTTTTAGAAGTGGCTCAGAAAGAGGATTTTTGCAACAGCAGAGACCAGGTACAAATTTGGCCAGCCAGGGCCCACTACTGGAGGATGAGGAGGAGGATGGGGATGAAGCATGTTCACAGCAGGATGGCACCCAATGCAGCTCGGGCCCATCACTGGTGCATGGCTGGGGGGATACGGAGGATGCAGACTATACGCCTCCCACAGAGGACAGCTTGTCCTTACCCCTGGGCAGCCTGGCACACATGAGCGACTACATGCTGCAGTGCCTGCGCAACGACTGCAGATTTGCCCACATTTTAACGTGTGCTGACAACTGGGTGGCCACCCTGCTGGATCCCCGTTACAAGGACAATGTGCCGTCCTTAATTCCCTCACTGGAGCATGATCGGAAGATGTGCATCTACAGGTGCACGCTGGTAGACGCGCTCCTGAGAGCATTCCTGACTGACGCCAGGGGACAAGTGAAAGCACAAGGCAAAGGCAGGGGAGGAGGAAGAGGTCACCAACGCAGTTGTGTCAGTGCCAGCACCTCAGAAGGCAGGGTTAGCATGGCCAACATGTGGAAAACCTTTGTCTCCTCGCCGCAACAACCGGCCCCAACTGCTGATATGGAGTGTGTTAGCAGGAGGCAGCATTTGAATAACACAGTGGAACAGTACCTGTGCACACGACTACACGTACTGACTGATGGTTCTGCCCCATTCAACTTCTGGGTCTCCAAATTGTCCACATGGCCAGAGCTTGCCCTGTATGCCTTGGAGGTGCTGGCCTGCCCTGCAGCCAGTGTACTCTCTGAACATGTATTTAGCACGGCAGAAGGCGTCATTACAGACAGACGCAGCCGCCTGTCCACAGCCAACGTGGACAAGCTCACGTTCATTAAAATGAACCAGGTTTGGATCCCACAAGACTTGTCTGTACCTTGTGCAGAATAGACATTTATACCACCATCAAACATACATTCTTGTACTCAAGTCAAGTGCAATGATTATTAGTTTTCTTTTTTTTTTATTTGTCCAAATATTTTGGGGGCTACTTACCCCAGTAAAAAAAAAAAAAACATTGTTGGCTACCTGTTTCTCCTCCATTGCTGCTTCCACCTACAACACCACATTCACCGCCTCCTCAACCACCGACTCCATATTCACCTCCTTCTCTGAGTTGCAGGTTAATAATTTGCAATTTTTAGTTATTTTATTTCATTTTAAGTTATTTCCCTATCCACATTTGTTTGCAGAGCAGTTGCCATGCTCTTAAGCACATTTTACTGCCTTTTACATCCTCTAGCCTTTTCAAGGACTATTTTAGAGCCATTTTAATTTAAAAAAAAAGTGCAAATTTTAGTGCCCTAAATTGAAAAAAATATATTTTCAATTGTCGGGTGATATTTTACCATTTTTGGTGTATACAAACCCCTGCTGTGCCTGGGTGACAGGGGCCTAAATCTCTCCAAATCCTTTGTTGTATTGCTGGGTGACATGAACCCCCTTTTGACATGAATGAACCCCTGCTCTGCATTGCTGACAGGGAACTAAATTTAGTGAAAACATCTGTTACTGATTGGAAGATGCGTGACTACAAGCGCACGCTGATGATAGCATTCCCACCTGACAGCGGGGGCACAGTGGAAGTACAAGGCGAAGGCAGAGAAGTAGGAAGAGGTCGCCAATGCAGCTGGGGAACCACTAGCACCTGAGAAGGCAGGGTTAGCATGGCCAAAATGTGGAAAAGCTTTGTCAGCCTTGGAGGTGCTGACCTGCCCTGCAGCCAGTGTATAGTGTGAACGTGTGTTTAGCACGGCAGAAAGCATTATCACAGGCCGCTGCCAATGTGGACAAGCTTACGTTTATTAAAATGAACCAGGCACGGATACCACAGGACTTGTCCGTACCTTGTGCAGAAATAGACATTTATACCAGCCTCAACCATCCATTCTTGTACTCAAGTGCATTTATTCTTAGTTTTATTTTGTAATATGTCCCAATAACCTACACCGCCTCCTCAATCTCCTACTCCTAGATCCAGATTGTTATTTTTAATTTTTCTGTATTTTATGTTATTTTAAGTCATTTCCCTATCCACAATTGTTTGCAGAACAGCTGTCATGTTCTTAAGCACATTTTAATGCCTTTTGCAGCCCTCTAGCCCTTTCCAGGACTATTTAAGAGCCATTTTAGTGCCCAACAGTTTGGGTCCCCATTGACTTCAATGGGGTTTGGGGTCAAGTTCGGGACCCAAACTTTTTTTCAAGTTCGGCCAAACCTGCCGAACCCGAACATCCAGGTGTCCGCTCAACTCTAGTTGAGATACTTTCAATAGTAGAACCGACAATAAATTCTCAACCAGTGAGAAAAACATATGTGAGAATTAACTCAATAAATCCAAAAGACAACAAACCACATATGCATGAATAATATATTTTATTAAATAGTCACATAAGGACAACAACATAGACAATAATGGATAAAAATTGATGAACAAAATAGCAGTAATGTAGTGGCACTGTGGACCAGCGCAACACCAAGGTACCAGATAATATGTCTATCCCCTAAGCGTACGTCAGCTCTTAGTCCGAATAGGCCTAATGGAAAATATCTGAGATAAACCATCTCATAACCGGACCATAGAGTGGCGTAAGCTTATTAAATATAAATGCCACCATGCTGGCCTCATTATAAGCGTGAATGGGTGCAGTGTGTGGATGAAGTTATTCACACTCAGTGGCTTAGTCAATTACAGCATGTACCCAACACCCAAATATGCAGCCAGCATGAAAACATACATAAATGTAACAATTGTAACAAAGTATAGGGGGGAACCAACCTGGAAACCTGAGTGAGCGCACCCCTGACGCGCGTTTCGCACAGCTTCCTCAGAAGCTACTTTCTGCTGTACTTTCAATAGTACAGCAGAAAAAATCCTCCAGTGTCCGCTTACAAAGCTGCACTTTTTTTAAACTTCTCAAGACGTACAAGCACTGCTGAGCTTTCTTGACCATTGCATTAGTATTCACTGACCAGGTCAGATCTGGTGAGAACTCCAAGGAACTTAAAACTGATTACCTGTACCACTTCTACTTCATCTATATAGTTCATGCAAGTAGCTAATCATGAGTAAACAGTGAGTATAAAAAGGGGATGAGAACACAACCCTGCAGTTCTGTATTGATTATGATTAGTTTTGAATGGATAACATTTGCCCTCACAGACTGAAATCTATGCATTAAATATCTCAAGACCCATCTTCTCAGAGATGGTCTATCTCCCAAAAGACCCAGAGGTTTACTGTGTTAAATGCTGAACCAAAATCAATACATAATAATGTAGCATAAGTGTTAGAATCATCCAAGTGAGATAGTACAGTATGTAATGTGGCAGGCACAGCACAATGAAGTGCCGTTTGCGCTGTGGCATTAGAAGAATTTTGATATCTCTGACTTTTAGTCTAAACAGACTGTCTGTTAATGAGTAATTCCTCTAGCGCCGTTCTATGGAAACAGTAGGTTTAAAGAGCACACCAAATGCTTGAAATAACTTATTTACTAACTTCAACTTTTCTTCATGTATAACACTGCTGCCTCCGCAGCAGATAGTCCATGTACATAACAGGTGTTGAAAATATATTACAAGATGGTGGTATACATAAGATGGTGGTTCAACTGTTATATCTTGTCATTCAACATAAAATGGTGGATATATTTCTCTCCTCAGTATCTGTACTCTCACTTTAAGTTATTTAAGCACTTTATGATCTCTCTGAGAGGTATATCTGAGGTCTAAATATTAGTTCACTTGCTGAATTTGGTCACAATTTGCAATATGCAGTTAGCAGTAACTATTTGCAGATTGGTTGAGTAGGATCTGGTTTGATTGCATGCAATTTGGATTGCAATATGGAATTTGAATTTGGATTGTGAACTTTGTAGTTTGCAATTGGTGGAACTGTAAGTAAACACACATAACTGGTTCAGTATACAGTTCTAATCACTATATTAACAGTAGGAACATTAGATAACTGTTTTAAATATCTATGTTGGCCTTTCTGCTTCCATAAAACACAGCTTTTAGTGGATTCTTTTCTCTTTTGGAAGAAAGATTGGTTTGCATATCTCTTTTCCAGATGAGTGTTACACAGGTACATTACATTTTCTTTACTGGGAGAATTTTGATTTATGTAGAATCCCTGCGGACAAAGCAAGAATTTTTTTTAAATTTCTATGAATCAAACCCAAAACAAATTGAAAAAATAATTAACACAAAATTTTGAACCTACTATTAATCATAGCTTGAAACATTTTCTATTGATTTTGACTAACCTAAAAAACTAAAAAGTATGAGTTTATGTATTTAGAGATCTACATTTCTCATTGTTAATGTTAATTAATATTATTTTAACCAACTGACATAATAATACAATTAAAACAACGAGATCCCTTAGGCAGAAACCTGGAAAGGGAAATGCATTTGCATTAGCAATAACTTACATCACTAGAAGCAGGGTAATTGATTAATTTTAATGATATTTAGACAAGATGATTGATAGCGCTTCATGCTAATAAGTAAATGTGACAGCCTAGGTAAAGCAAGAGTAATTCTCCATAGGACAAGGATTTGTGACACACAGCTTCGAGTCTTTATCTACAGAAGGGATTGATTTCATTTCAATTACGTGATATTTTAAGGGTATATTATAATATGTTATTAACTTATTACTGGTTGTGATAGTATTATTACCACCAGCATTTGTAGTACCACTGGAAAGACTTAATGGAGTATCTATAGCTTTTAGAACATGAACAAACAAATTGGCCGACATGTTCTCAAGTGCACATCCACTTTGATGTAAAAAGCATTGTTTTAGTAAGAAAGGGGTGTGGCCTAATAAAGTTTACATTTTGGTGCAAAATAAGGCAACCAATAGTTGGTATAAATCTGTACAAAAGTGTCTTTCCATGCACTAAGTTTATTATCCAGCCTCAGCCACGGTGATAAATTCAGTGCATATTTAGTCTGTGAAAATGTACAATTGTGCTATGTCAGCTTTTTGGAGAAAGTCAGTTTTTTTTTTTTACCACTTCTTCTTCTTTTCCTACACCCACATCACTTTTATAAAAAGAAGTGGGTCATAGTAGAACTTCCACAACCCGAAACATTTCACAATATGTGCACCAGAAAACTGGAGCTCATTACACCTGAAATCTAAGCCAGCTCCTTTCTGGGGGTAGACTTCCTTTTCTGCTGCGTGGACTTCCCAAGTATGTGTAAAATTTTCAAGAGACACGTGGCAAATAATTTTTGTGCATTGGATGCCAGTGAGTTTTCTTATTTAGACTAATTAAATAAATACCAGTCTTAAAGGGCATCTGTCAGCAGATTTGTCCCTATGACACTGGCTGACCTGTTACATGTGCACTTGGCAGCTGAAGGCATCTTTGTTAGGGCACTTTCACACTTGCGTCAAAGTTTTATCCTATTCATTCTGAATGGAAAGCAATCCGTTCAGGATGCATCAGGATGTCTTCAGTTCAGTCCTTTTACGGTATTTAAACGGAGAGAAAAAACGCAGCATGCACAAAATTCCTGAACACATTTTTTTTTCATTGGAATGTATTAGTGACGGATCCACGGAGGTTTTTTTTTCTCTCAGGCTATGAGCTGAGCGCTGCGATTGGCCAGCGCTACAGCATGGGAGAATGAGACGCTGGCAGGTTCAACTGGGTGGAGCCCAGGT
Organism: Bufo gargarizans; assembly: GCF_014858855.1. Lineage (NCBI taxonomy): Eukaryota > Metazoa > Chordata > Amphibia > Anura > Bufonidae > Bufo > Bufo gargarizans. The sequence goes on from NC_058084.1 coordinate 43,739,789, forward strand.
TTAACAGTAAGTGCAGGGAGATCACTGGGCGCCGCTCTCCATGTCTGTATAGTTAGTTTAGATGTTTTATTCTAGTGAAAGGTCCTCTTTAAAGACAATTTTGCTGTGTAACAGATTCTCTTCCAGGCGTAGCCTGTGCAACTGTTTTAATTACTATAGCCTGGGGAGGGCCTCCCCCCCCCCCTCCCCATAAAAACGAATTTAATACACCCAAATAAAAGCATTTATTAAAGCAAAATATAATAGAAAAATGAATCTGGACATTACATTGAGCACATGATTCAAAACATTACAAAGCCCCTTTTCTGCATTTCATAATATCTCACTATTTTAGCAGCTCTCTATTTGCACAGTGGAATCAAAGTTCCTGATAAATAACAATGTTGAAAAACAGATTAAAGAAAACACTATATTGCTTAATTCAAAGATATATGGAAGAAGTAGGCAAAAGTGGATGCTGCTTAACACATACAGTGCCTTGCGAAAGTATTCACCCCCTTGACTTTTTTCTTATTTTGGTGCCTCGCAACCTGGAATTAACATGGATTGTTTGAGGATTTGCATCACTTAATTTTTTTTCTTTTTTTTTTTTTTATTGTGTAGCAAACAACAAATAGGACAAAATAACAGAAAAGGTCAATGTGCATAACTATTCACCCCCTTAAAGTCAGTACTTTGTAGAGCCACCTTTTGCAGAAATCACAGCTCCAAGTTGCGTTGGATAAGTCTCTATGAACTTGCCACATCTTACCACTGGGATTTTTACCAATTCATCCTTGCAAAATTGCTCCAGCTCCTTCAAGATGGATGGTTTGCGCTTGTGAACGGCAATCTTTAAGTCTGACCACAGATTTCCGATTGGATTGAGATCTGGGCTTTGACTCGGCCTTTCCAACACATTTACATGTTTCCCCTTAAACTACTCAAGTGTTGCTTTAGCAGTGTGTTTGGGGTCATTGTCCTGCTGGAAGGTGAACCTCCGTCCTAGCCTCAAATCACGCACAGACTGGTACTTGATTTGCTCAAGAATATCCCTGTATTTAGCATCATCCATCTTTCCCTTAACTCTGACAAGTTTCCCAGTCCCAGCTGCTGAAAAACATCCCCACAGCGTGAAGCTGCCACCACCATGTTTCACTGTGGGGATGGTGTTTTTTGGGTGATGGGATGTGTTGGGTTTGTGGCAGACATAGCGTTTTATTGGATGGCTGAAAGGTTCCATTTTAGTCTCATCCGACCAGAGCACCTTCCTCCATACATTTTGGGAGTCTCCCACATGCCTTTTCGCAAACTCACAACGTGCCTTTTTCTTTTTAGCTGAAAGCGAATGCTTTCTTCTGGCCACTCTGCCAAAATCCCAACTGTATGGAGCGTACGGCTTATTGTTGTCCTAAATACAGATACTCCAGTCTCTGCTGTGGAACTCTGCAGCTCTTCCAGGGTTACCTTAGGTCTCTGTGCTGCCTCTCTGATTAATGCCCTCCTTGCCCGGTCCGTGAATTTTTGTGGGATGCCGTCTCTTGGCAGGTTTGCTGTTGGGACATGTTCTTCCCATTTGGTTATGATAGATTTGATGGTGCTCCTGAGAATCATCAAAGATTTGGATATTTGTACTTCTCAACAACATTGTCCCTTACTTGTTTGGGGAGTTCCTTGGTCTTCATGGCAGTGTTTGGTTAGTGATCCCTCTTGCTTAGGTGTTGCAGCATTTGGGGCCTTTCAAAAAGGGTGTGTATATGTAATGACAGATAATGTGACACTTAGATTGCTTACAGGTGGACATCATTTCACTAATTATGTGACTTCTGAAGGTAATTGGTTGCACCAGAGCATTTTATGGGCTTCCTAACAGAGGGGGTTAATACATATGCACATGCCAATTTTTTGTTTTCTAGTTCTAAAAATACTTTTATTTATATATTTTTCCCATTTCACTTCACCAACTTGGACTATTGTGTTCTGAACATCACATAAAATTCAGATTAACAAAACATTGAATTTAAGATTGTAATGTAACAAAATACAAAAAAGTCAAAGGGGTGAATACTTTTGCAAGGCACTGTATACTAAAATATTTGAAGACTTTATCAGTTCCTCTTTCCTTTCAGTGGGCAAACATCATGCTCTTCACTACTCATAAGTAAATGTTAGCCAAACAGAAATTTAAGCATAAACAATAAAAAAAGGAGAATACTTAACAATTGAGTAATATTAGCACAATTCATGTTCATTCATTTTTTTTCACGCAGTTCTGTAGGACTTGGTTCGTGTTCCTTTAAAATATATATAAAAAATTCATATATTGTAGCAGCAATTCAAATGGTCATTGATTTATGTGTTTGCTGGAAGGCATTACTTAGAAAATAAGAGTCAATATAATGACTCAACTGGAGGGCCAGCATGTCTTTGCCAATTCTGTTAACCTAGCCTCCGGGTAATATGGCTTTTTCTCAGAATGTGATGTATTACTTTAGTTTTTCTGACTCAATATTGTGTTTTTGGCTGAGGGAGAAGATACCGTACTTGCATATACCGTAACCTTTGCACATGTGTCTTAGAAGGAAACCACTACTGTACAATGGGTATGTAATCCTCTCCACAGCATGGTCAAGAAAACAGCAAATGTAAGTATTTTTTCCTATTGTGTTGTCTATGGCTTTCCCTAATGTGATATGAAAGGTAGTAATGTAATTAAACATGTACATCATATTAGTGAATAAAAATGCTAATTCAGAGGGATGTTATACTAAAGACACTATCTGGGGAAATTTCTAAAACAGTGCCGAGCTATAATCCACTAAGATAGAATTTCTTTTTTCTCCCTGCAGATTTCCAAAGCCAATTTTAATTCTGCTCATGGGGTGAGAAAATAATAATCCACTGGAGAGATTATGTGTTCCTGAGAGTTGCCCTGCTAAGAAGGCTATGAATTTCAATCAGGCTTTTTTGAAACATTAACCACCTTAAGTCAAGGACAGATATCCATTGTTATAAAACAAACAATGCGTTTATCTATATTTGCTCACTTTATTGACTTTTTTTTTTTATTCTGAAGGATTATGTATAATGTGTATGTCATCTTGGGTAGTGTCAGTTTAAAAATATTGAATACATTTTGACTATAAGATTTGGCTGTGTCTTTCTATCTTCTAGAGATGTCAATACATTTTTAATTTTGTGATTTAAGTGAGGACCTGCCAGCTCACCTCATGTGTCTGATCCAGTAAGTACTTGAATTCCATTCAAAATACAAATTTTTACTGATCTTTCTTAACTCTATGTTGTATGATTAAATCTAGTAATGAGCAAAGTATTGTAAAATTAGATTCATCTGCTTTGCTGAATTTGACAAAATAATTCTATTTGTGACAAATTCCTTTGTCACAGAACGTATTTCTATGTAGGTAGTGGGTGCAATAACAGGGAGCCGCAATGGCTTAACCCCCTGTCATTGTACCCCTCAGATGCCGCATTCATAGCTGATCACGGCATCTGGCAGTAATAACACAGTGTAAAAAATTTTATAAAATTATATCATACTTACCTGATCTACCACAGGGGGCAGTATTGGGCCCTATTCTCTTCAATATAGTTATTAATTATCTTGTACAAGGCTTGCACAGTAAAATATATTTTTTTTCAGCTGACACTAAACTGTGTAATGGAATTAACACTGAAGAGGACAGTATACTACTACAGAGGGATCTGGATAGAATGGAGGCTTGGGCAGATAAGTGGCAGATGAGGTTTAACACTGGCAAATGTAAAGTTATGCACATGGGAAGGAATAATGCAAGTCACCAGTACATAATAAATGGTAAAACACTGGGTAACATCGACATGGAAAAGGACCTAGGAATTTAAGTGAACAGCAAACTAAGCTGTAGAAATCAGTGTCAGGCAGCTGCTGCCAAGGCTAATAAGATAATGGGTTGCATCAAAATGGGCATAGATGCCCGTGATGATAACGAAGTCCTACCACTTTACAAATCGCTAGTCAGACCACACATGGAGTACTGTGTACAGTTCTGGGCTCCTGTAAACAAGGCAGACATAGCAGAGCTGGAGAGGGTACAGAGGAGAGCAACTAAAGTAATAACTGGAATGGGGCAACTACAGTACTCTGAAAGATGATCAACATTAGTGTTATTCACTTGAGAAAAAAGATGACTGAGGGGAGATCTAATTACTATGTATAAATATATCAGGGGTCAGTACAGAGATCACTCCCATCATCTGTTTATCCCCAGGACTGTGACTGTGACGAGGGGACATCCTCTGCGTCTGGAGGAAAGAAGGTTTGTACACAAACATAGAAGAGGATTCTTTACGGTAAGAGCAGTGAGACTATGGAACTCTCTGCCTGAGGAGCTGGTGATGGTGAGTACAATAAAGGAATTCAAGAGGGGCCTGGATGTATTTCTGGAGTGTAATAATATTACAGGCTATAGCTACTAGAGAGGGGTCGCTGATCCAGGGAGTTATCTGATTGCCTGGTTGGAGTCGGGAAGGCATTTTTTCCCCCTAAAGTAGGGCAAATTGGCTTCTACCTCACAGAGGTTTTTTTTTTGCCTTCCTCTTGATCAACTTGCAGGATAACAGGCCGAACTAGATGGGCAGATGTATTCTTTCAGCCTTATAAACTATGTTACTACTGTATGTTACTATTTGATCGCAACGAGTCTTGACTGAATATCTAGCGCAAGATCTCGCGCAGCCCATGATGACATCATCATGTCAGCCGGTGTGGTGACGTCATATGTCACCACGCATTGGATCTCGTGCAAGATCTTCAATTAAGATGAAGTGACCGGCTCATCATGATTAAATGGATGAGGTGCAGTAAGTATGATTTTTTTTTTATTTTTTACCTGCATTCAGGAGAATTTGATTTGTATGAAGAAGTCGCCAATTGGATGCTACTATTCAATTTCTCAAATGGGCTTGTCTTTATATAGTCTGATAGTGTTAGGATGGATTTGATATTGTCAAACGGTATAGGGAATTGCCCAACAGGGAATACTAACGCTTAGCATATATTTCTAGGAGGACAGTGAAACAGCACAATGTCGAGTTATAAGATGCTACAAAATTTTTACTTATAGAAAAGTTAATTGTGGGATAGAATTCAGCAATTATAACATGTCAAAAAATTATTGATCATACAGTATCCATGATAAGGTATGTTACTTGAAAAAATAGAGTATAAAAAATGAAAACAAGATAAAAATGAGGGTGTTTTGATGCTCTTCTTGGCTTTTGTCAGTTTATTATCTGGATGATTTATTTGATTTGTTTAAATAACTAATTACCACAATTAAAAAATACTTTTAGCTTCTGTGTATGCATGATTTCCCATTAAAAAAATTGTCTTTTTATTCTAAAGTTGAAATCATGATTATGTGACAAAATTTGTTAGCCTGGGCAGATCATCTATCTTGCTCATTACTCTCAATACATTCTGCTTTGAACTACCTCTTTACAGAAATATCTACCACTAAATGTGTAATACTTTTAACTATTATTATTATTATTATTATTGTTTTATTAATTTACATAGTAACACAAGATTTACTATCGTGGTTATCATAGCTCACATTGGTCACCATTGGCTTTTAAAATCTAACTTCAAAATGAACCTAGTATATTGGAGGGTTTTCTCTTTTTTTGAGTGTAGGAGGAAGCTGGAGTACCCACATTAAAACTGAGAGAAAATACTGAATCTATGCAGTTGTTACCCTTGGTTAGTTTTTATTCCAATACCCTGGAACCACAAGGTAGCAATTCTAACCACTCAGTCAGCATGCTTATAATATAACATTTGGAAATGTCATTGAGGATCCAATTGCGGTGATCAATATTGTATATTCAACAGCAGTCATCTGTCATGTGTTTTCATCCTATGAAAAAAACATGAATAAAAAAACTTATTGGGGATTTTTAGCTTTAAAACTCCTATACTAATATGTTCATCTTGAAATATCCTCCAAACTCTCATCTCACTGACTGTTTGACAATTTACAATTTGATCCCACCACTCCACTGAGACCTCCCTAATCAAAGTTACTACTGATTTGTTAACCACTAAAGCCAAATGGCATTGCTCTATGTTCCTCCTTCCAGATTTGTCCTCTGAATTTGATACAGTTAACCACTCTTTCCTGGTGCAAAGTCTCTTATTCCTTGGTATCACAGACCTGACTCTCTCCTGGATCTCCTCACACCCCACCAACTGAATATTCATTGTCCACCTCTTTATCCTGTCAGCATCCCTAAAACCTCTGTCCTTACTCTTCTCTACTTATAACTTCGGACATCATAAAATAGGATAGCTCATAAAATTCCATTACTCTCAGTACCACTTTTATGCTAAAGGTACTCAAATTTACCTCTCTGGCTCAGATATTACTCCTACTACCCAGAATTCCAATATGTCTGTCAGCTATATAGACATAAAACTCAACATGAATACAGTCTCACACATCTGCTACCTTGGGATAAAATTTGATTCCATCTTATCCTTCAAATTAAACATCTAAGCCCTTGCCACCTCCTGCCACCTCCAGCTTAAAAACAATACCCATATCTGCTCCTCCCTCAGCTCTGAATCAACTAAAATGCTAGTGAATACCCCCATTGTCTCCAAGAAAAACTACTGCAACAATCACTTATGTGGCCTCCAATCCATCCTCAGCTTATCCTCAACTTCTCAACTTTGTTGCCCCATAAATCCACTTGTTCCCTCATTTGTCTTCTGCCTCTCCTCTCTGACAATCTCTTTGTTCCCTACCCATTGTCGAGCATATTTAGCTCAAAATGCTGTCAACAACACAAAATTTTGTCCAAAACTGGCTTCCTCCATACATTTCTAATCTACTGTCCTGATACATCCACACCCATAATCTCCTCCTAATACCTATTTTCTGTTCTACTCTTGTCTGTTCCTCACACAATCATCTCCAAGATGTATGCCACGCATCTACCATATTCTGAAATATAATATACTCTAATATATATCAGATGGTCATCCAAGCCTTCAAAAGCAACCTGAAAACCCACCCAGGAAAGTCTACAACTTGCAATAGCCCTACCACTCTACAGCCATATAAGCAGCTTCTAACCTCACCTACAGCCTTCTTTCTCTGTCCCTTGTAGATTGTAGGCCCTTGCAGGCATGATTACTTCTCCTTCTGTACCAATCTTTTTATTTCATTTTCAGTTTTTATATCATATTATGCTTGCAATCTAATTTAATATGTACCCTGGAATTAATGGTGCTATAAAAATAAAAATAAAATATAATAATAAAAATTATAATGATTCCTGCTGTAGGTAAACTGTGAAATATTTCCAAAAGGTGAAAATATCATTTTTGAACTAACCCTATCTTTTGTAAGATGCCTATTTTATCGTAAACAAGTAAGTGAAATCAACTAATTTTCTTGTTGCTGTGGAGATTATTAATTCTGCTGGCATTTTCAATATTATAATAGTAAGCTACAGGTACAAAGAATCGTGTATCTGTGCATGAGCTGAAAACTTTTAGTGCCTACAAAGAAGAGAACAACAGAGAAGAGGTCATATGGCTAAATCATGCGACCAGCACCAGTTTGAATGGTATTGCCAGGTGCTGCAGTAAGAAATGAGAGGATTTAGACCTTCTTCACACGGGCGAGTATTCCACGTGGGTGCAATGCGTGAGGTGAACGCTTTGCACTCACACTGAATCCTGACCCATTCATTTCTATGGGGCTGTGCACATGAGCGATGTTTTTCACGCATCACTTGTGCATTGCGTGAAAATCGCAGCATGTTCTATATTTAGGGTTTTTCACGCAAAGCAGGCCCCAAGTGCAGATGCGGTGCGATTTTCACACATGGTTGCTAAGGAGACGAGGGATGTATGACCCGGGATCCCTTTATTATTTTCCATTATAACATGGTTATAATGGAAAATAAAAGCATTCTTTAATACAGAATGCTAACTACTGTACGATGTTAATTGAGGGTTAAAAAATAATAAAAACATAACTCGCCTCATCTACTTGATCGCGCAGCCGGGATCCTCTTCTTTGTTCTTCTTTAAGGACCTGCGAAAAGACATTCGCTGATGTCATCACCTTCACCACGTGGTGAGATCGCGATGACGTCAGCGCAGGTCCTGCTGAATGAAGTTAAAAGATCCTGCGCTGATGTATTAAAAAATGCTATTATTTTCCATTATAACCATATTATAATGGAAAATAATAAAATGTACAGAACACCTAACCCGAATTCATGCGCATGCAAAACGCATTGCACCCACGCAATAAAAACTGAATAACTGAACACGAACGCAGGCAAGACTGAATGACTTTTCCTGTGAACGTGCTTAGTTTTCAATGGAAAACAGATGCAACGCATCCAGACCTAATCCGGACAAGCTCGTCTGCAAGGGGCCTTAGAGTTTTCTATTGTAGCACATGGCAGTTTATAGCAATTTAGAAATTTCCCCAGAAAGTGGTCAATCTCTTTAAAATCAATCCTTGCTAAAAACTGCATCAACTGTAAAACTAAACATGGCACCTGATCAGAAGCAGACAGGATGATAGATTACGGAGAAATATAAACAATATGCATTAACCCCTTTGTGCATGCCTAAACTGTGGAGGAGTGTATGAAGTGTCCACTCCAAACATGACAGGTATCGCCTTCCCAAATCCATCAGGATCAGAAATAACTCCCATCTTGCCTGTTTAATTCCTCAGATGCTGCATTCAATAGTAACTGCAGCAACTCATTATTTAGACATTAGGGGGTGGCTCGTTCTGTCCTCTCCAACTGGTACAACTATGATACAGTCACAAGGTACCAAATAGTAGCTACAGCACTCAGGGGCCTGTTATGTAATCAGTCCCTTTACACCTTGCCTCTGGCAGAGTGCAATAGAATTTTGGTAAAATTGCAAGTTCAAGTCCGCTAAGAGGACCTAAAAAAAAAAATCTGTTAAATTTTTTTTTAAATTTCTTTTAAATAAAAAATTAAGTTAAAAATACATTTTCCAATTTCTCATATTAAAAATAAATAAATAAATAAACATAATTGGTATATTTGTGTCTCAAAATGTCCAAAATGTTAAAATATTATGTTGTTTATCGTGCTTGGTCTCCGAGCATGATAAACAACATGAGGTTTTAACATTTTGGACATTTTCAGACACAAATATACTGTAATGCTATATGGAACATATAAATGGGGCAATTAAAAAGAACAGCTCATTCCTGAACAAAAACAAGCTCTTCTATGGCTATATCAATGAAACAATAAACAAAAAGCTATGGCTCTTCGAGGACGAGGAGAAAACCCCCCCAATAAATTATAATTTCTAAAAGGGTTTAAAGAAGATGTGCAGAATTTGATAGACAGGTGGGGATAATTCTATGTCATCTTTAACTGTGGAAAGAAAGATGGTGATATAATCCTCTAAAAATCTAAGGAAGTCAATATCAAGGGCATTCAGGCAGCCACGGAGGTGAAAATTCTTTATAAACCCATAGCGTATAGTCAGCAGTCACATCACAATTCGATGGAATGAAGTATTTACGTTCCTATGTTTTACACCTAGAGGTAATAAATCGCTGTCAATATGTGCCACAAACAATTCGTTATATGAACTGTAACATATTTCTCGCCGGCAGTGTTACAGAATACAACAATGGCAATATGAATGCTATAATTTATTTCCTTCCCTTTCGGGTTACAATGCATTGATGTGACAAAGGTTAAATGGAGACTCCCTTGCTTCTCAGTCAGCTAAGGACAGCACCAGTTTGTATCAAAGCACATTTTTAAACTAAATAATTATTTCCAAGAACTTTGGCTTTTTGACATGATTAAATCCAAATAGAATTATGTAGCCAATTACAATGATTTACAATTGGAATTAAGTAGGCAAGGCTTTTAGGCATTGAATAGGGTTGAGCGAACCCGAACTGCAAAGTCCGCGTTCGTACTGAACTTTGCGATTTCGTGTACCTGGACCCAAACCCGGACTTTTTCACTGAAGTTTGGGTTCAGGTTCGGGTATAACATTGTTATAATGGAAAACAATAGCATTCTTAAGACAGAATGCTAAATAAAATGGCCATTGAGGGGTTAAAAATAATAAAAAAAAACTCACATCATCTACTTGATTGCGCTGCCAGTATCCCTGCAAAAAGACCTGCGATTATGTCACTGCACTCACCACGTGGTGAGCGCGGTGACGTTACCGCAGATACTTTTACAGGTCCTGCAGAAAGAAGAGAGAAGTGGATACCGGCTGCGCGATCAAGTAGATGAGGTGAGTTTTTTTATAATTTTTAACCACTCAATGACCATTTTATTTAGCATTCTATGTTAAGACTTCTATTATTTTCCGTTATAACCATGTTATAATGGAAAATAATAAAGTGAAGTTCGGGTCCCCTTGCTCATCCCTAGCATTGAACAAAGTTCTGGTGTTATAATTTACATTTCACAAAACAAGAAACAGATAGAGATGAGTGAATTAATTCTAAACACATTCAATTTAATAGGAGTTCTCAAAAATGTTGGTTTCCAACAAATCAAAAGTTTTTTTCGGATTCGTCCCTCGCAAATCAATCAAATTGGTGTCCACCATTGTACATATCAGCATATAGAAATGAGTGAGAAGATGAAGGATCACATTACCCAGTCCTGGTGGGCTTGGTCAGCCTCAGCCAATCATGAGAAACTATAGTTGTCATGTCAGTGGACATGTCCAAGCCAGGATATGCCATGTTTTTCTGAGCTTACAAATTAGAGGCATAGCACATTTGTTAGACAGAGGACAGGCCCAGAATACACCTACGTAGTTTCGGTTCAGAGAGATTATTTCACGGCGAGGAGAAGACAATAGCTATTAGATGTTAGAGATATTAGAGATATTATGATTAACTGACATGTTTGGAGACAGGGGTCAGTGTGTCATTGTGTAACAGGACGATTCTGGCACACTGGCAGCCATTTTATTGCAAACTTTAGCATTTAAAGAGACAATACTGAAATTATTATCAGTGTTAATCATTCCAACATCTCAATCTTCATCAAAATATTTCTGATCACAGTGGTCAGGCTGTCTCAGGAAGTCTGCTGCAACAGTTAAGTTAGAAAAACCAATATGGACAAAATACCAATAGCTGAATATGTGTGTCAAAATGCAATAGTTTACCAAAAATCCAAGTGCACACATATAATATAAATTCATTCTTTACTATTAAAAATAAAATAAATACATAATGTAAGACAAAGTACACATAATAGCAGCAACACAAGACGATGATATGGCAAGAATATGTCCTCCCCCCTCGACTCCCACTGTGAGTATTACAACGTCTACCAGACTGTGCAAAATCCATACATCATACACAGGTGTGCAGTCTCTGTGGGTTGTACATACTATAAAGTGCCAGTGTAACAATGGTTATCCCACTATCAAATGACAAATGGTAGGGGCTAGCGGCCTATTAAAGAGTGTCCCTAGGATATACTCATTTAAAGCCAATGGTCCCTAATACGATCAATACCAATGGTATTAATCATGTTAGGGAACATTAGCTTTATACTGTATGTAGAGATGGCCTTGCGGTTCACCCAGCAGTCGTTTTGCGGCAAACTTTGCTCGTTCGCTGTTCGCCGAACGGGTGAACATAAGGCGATATTCGCGCCCGCCATATTCTTTTACATTGTGAAGAACTTTGACCCATAACACATCCATCAGGTGGTACAGGACTGCCAATTGAGATGTTTCAGCACATGGACGTACCCCCTACCTTATAAATAAACCTGATCTGGGCGCCATTTTACATTCAGTGTTTTGTCCAGTGTAGGGAGAAGTTGCTGTGTGGAGCAGGGACAGGCTGTTAGGGACACAAATCGTAGCTAATAGGCCACAAAAGTCCTTTTAAGGACTGGTATAGGTGTGCTATCGATAGGTGTGACTTACTGAGTGGTGTAATATACTTATAATATACTTTCTAACATAGAAAGTATATTATTGTAGCATTTGTATTGTGCAGCAGTTGTGTGCGGTTCTGCGGCGATACTGCAGCTACACAGAGTGAGAAACGCTATTGGAACAAATAATTTCTACTGGTGTAATATACCAGTTGCCCCCCCAAAAAACTGATTGAAGCAGGGTTGCTATACACCAATAATATACTTTATATATAGTGAATTTCGGTAGTGCAGCATTTGTATGCGGTTTTGCTGCGTTACCGCATCTACACAGAGTGACAAACACTATTTGAAGAAATAATTTCTACTGTGTGATATACCAGTTGCCCCCCCAAAAAACTGATTGAAGCAGGGGTGTGATATACCTTCTTCCACAAATACTGCTCTTCTATAGGGACTTTTGTCACAGGGTAATTTTGAAAATGACAGGCAGAGGAGGGTGGTAGGGGTCGGGCAGGTGCACCAGGCCAGAGCCTAAGTGGGAAGTTGCAGAAGGTGTGTGTGATTACATCAAAGGACGCACCAGACTTGGCTGACTGGCTCACTCAGCCTTCCTCTTCTGCACCCTCCTCATCCTCTCTATCTTCACCCTCTTAACTCTCTGCTGTGTGCACCCCTAAAGACACCACCACCACTATATCCCCTCCGCTCGAGTCAGAGGAATTATTTTCCCATCCATTACAAGACCTTACCAATGTGCAGCCATTATTGGCATCGGATCAAGAAGAGGAGGTATCAGCGGTCGCCACCCAGTAGTCTGATGACAGTACTCAGCCCAAGGAGGGTGGTCTCCGCTGTTGCTGCCTACTCCGAGATCTCTAATGTCAGTGTTAGGGAAGGTGACAAATTCGATGATGACGTGTTGATGGACGTCAAGTGGGTGCCCACAAGAGAGAAAGAGAGTTCAGAGGGAGAGACAGAGAAACAGATAGGGAGGAGAAGCAGGCAGAACTTACATTGCACAAGAGGCAAAAAGTAGACTGCCAATGTAGTTGGAACGAGCCATCCACTATGTAAGGTCACATCTGGCACTCACAGAATGCCGGGACATGGCTCCGCAGTGTGGGCTTTTTTTAACGTGTCCGCTGCTGACAATAGTGTTGCCATCTGCAGCCTGTGCAGTCAACACATAAGTAGCGGTAAGCCCAACACCCTTAAGAAGGCACCTGACCTCCCATCACCGAGCCCAGTGGGAGAAACACCGTCAGAACCCACAAAGCCACACTCCCGGCACTCTCCGTCATGCCTCTTCTCCTCTCTCCTCCCAGTTGTGCTCCACTCCATCTTCCACAGTGCCATTGTCGCGTTCATATGGGAACAGGCAGGCCTCCTTGCCCCAAATGTTAGAGCAATAAAAGATGATGACGCAGGATAACCCTCCTGCCCAATGGCTGACCGCTGGATTGTCAGAATTGCTAGCCTGCCAACTACTGCTATAAAAACTGGTGGAATCGGAGGCCTTTAGAAAATTTGTGGCCATAGGAAGACCGCAATTGAAGGTCCCCGGAAGGAAATATTTCTCCCAGAAGGGCATCCCAGGGCTATCTGGCCACGTTCAGGAGCAATTGAATGTATCTCTGGCACACAGTGTCGGTGCGAAGATACATCTGACCACAGACACATGGTCTAGCAAACACGGGCAGGGAAGGTACATAACTTTTACTGCCCACTGGGTGAACCTTCTGATGGCCGTCAAGCATGCAACCCATGGCACCCATGTAGATTTGGTGTTACCACCACGGATTGCATGCAGGCCTGCCTCCTCTTCTTCTCCTCCTACTCCATCCTCCCTCTCCTCCTCGGCTGACTCCTCCTTTTCCACTGCTACCGTCTCTTCTGCTGCGCCCCCCAAGCTCCTCAGAACCTATTCGACTTGCCAGGTGAGACGTTGCCATGCTGTGCTGCGTCTGTTGTGTCTGGAAGCCAAGAGCAACACCGGTCCTGCACTCCTTTCAGCTTTGCGGTCACAGGCCGATCAGTGGCTAACCCCGCTCAATTTGACAGTTGGTAAAGTGGTGTGCGACAATGGTGCCAATCTTTTGAGCGCGCTGAAACAGGGCAAAATGACACACATGCCGTGCATGGCATTAGTGATGGACGAACATCTGCCGGGATGGTCCGCGAACGCGCAAACACAATCAAATGTTCGCGAACCGCAAGTTTGCGGCGGGTCCCATTGATTTTAATGGCAGGCGAACCTGAAAAACCTTCAGCTTATATTTACAGCCAAGAAATAATTACTAGAAGTGCACAAATAGTCCCACAACATGGACAGTGGCATACTAGATGTATTATTCGAATTTGCGTTCTTCATTCATTATTTTTTTCAATGCAAAATATCAGCAATATAATTTTCGCATAAGCGCATGCGCAAATGCACTATACAGTACCCAAATACACTATAAAGAAAGTATATTGGTATATAACACTGCTTCAATCAGTTTTGTTGGGGAGCGACTGGTGTATCACACAGTAGAAATTATTTGTTACAATAACGCTTGTCCCTCTATATACCTGCAGTATCGCAGCAGAACCGCACAATACAAATGCACTATAATATACTTTCTAACATAGAAAGTATATTATATCATTCTACAAGGAAGGCAATCCGTTAGAATATACATAAAGATAAAACGTAACCTTTAATAATATTAATATGAGGGTCCATTCACACGTCCGTAAGTGTTTTACGGATCCGCAAAAAACACGGACACTGGCAATGTGCATTCCGCAATTTTCAGACCACAATGCCTAATCTTGTCTGCAATTGCGGACAAGAATAGGACATGTTCTATTTTTTGGGGGAAACGGAAGCACGGATGCGGAAGTGCGGATCCGCAAATGTGGATGTGGATCCGCAAATGCAGATGCGGACAGCACATTCCAGCCCCATTGAAAATGAATGGGTCTCCACCCGTTCCGCAAAATTGCGGAACAGATGCGGAACCATTTTGCAGACGTGTGAATGGAAAAGATATCCCTCAAAATTTAATTATTAAAGTTAAGCAAAAAGCATAGATGTGGTCGGCAATAACAAGTGCTCGGCGACACCAAATCAGAAACCATATGTCCTACCACAATCCGGGGGGTTCCAGTGCACATCCAGGAATCCCAGAGGGAATGCAAAAAAAATCTATCCCTGGGCTAGATGATGATGTGGTATTGAAGGACAGGGTGGGCAAAGAACTGTCCCTGATATTTCCCTACAGGGGGTTGCTATTTTGGGCCCTGATAGCCTAACTACAGACCACCCGCCCTGATAACAGTGACTCCGTCCGGACCCTTACCCTATATAAAAATGGCCCTAGTAAGCCCCTAGCCCCTAGGCCCCTGACTTCAAGGTGATCACTATATAGATCTATTTGTTTTTGACTTATTATAAAAGTATATTATAAGTATATCGCACCCCTCTGTGTATCAAACCTATCGATAGCACACCTATACCAGTCCTTAAAAGGACTTTTGTGGCCCTATTAGCTAGCGTTTGGTGTCCCTAACAGCCTGTCCCTTTTCCACACAGCAACCTCTCCCTACAATGGCAAAACACTGAATGCAAAATGCCGCCCAGATCAGGTTTATTTATAAGGTAAGGAGTATGTCCATGTGCTGAAATGTCTCAATTGGCAGTGCTGTACCACCTGAAGGATGTGTCATGGGTCAAAGTTCTTGACAATGTAAAAAAAATATGGTGGGCCCCAATATCTCCATATGTTCGCATGTTCGACGAATCGCGAACACGCAAAGTTTGCCGCAAAACGACTGCTGGGCGAACCGCAAGGCCATCTCTACATGGCACAAGTCCTTAACTTAGTCGTGCAGCGATTTGTTTCCAAATACCCCAGGGTCCAGGAAGTCTTGCGGCAGGCCAGGAAAATCTCTGGCCATTTTAGAAGATCTGACACGGCCATGGCTTGCCTTGCTGACATTCTGTGGCGACACCACCTGCCCGTCAGACGTCTGATTTGTGTCAGCCCAACACGATGGAACTCCACCTTGTATATGTTTGATACAGTATGCTGCTCCAGCAGAAACGTGCAGTTAACGACTACCTTGACAAACCCTGTGGCAGAACAGGTTCTGGGGAGATAGTTTTTTTTTTCACCGCGCCAGTGGCTGCTCATGCACGACGCATGCAGAATTCTGAGGCCATTTAATGAGATCATCAAACTAGTCAGTCGCAGCCAGGGGGCCATCAGTGACATTGTACCTTACACCTTCTTTCTGGAGCGTGCATTGCGTCGTGTCATTGATCAAGCTGTCGAGGAGCAGGAGCAGGAAGATGAGGAAATCGCAATGCTGGATGAATTCCCAGGGGAGGCTGCTCCACCTGAGACAAGTCAACAACAGGAGTCTGAAGAGGAGTCAGAGGAGGATGGTGCCGGGGCGGAGGAGGAGCAAGAAGAGCATGCTTTAAACGTTTCTGGGATCCCTGGTGTTGTCCATGGCTGGGGGGAGGAGAACGAGGACGATATTATCCTGGATGATGAGCAGGAGCCAGGCCACTCCCCTGCTTCCAGTTTAGTGCAAATGGGGGCCTTCATGCTCCAGTGTTTAAAGAGGGATCCCCAAATAAAAAGCATAAAGGGCAAGTACCAGTACTGGGTGGCAACGTACAAACACAAAATGGCGGAAATGTTACCACCCTTAGAGGGCTGTCAGAATGCAGCACTTACAGGCCTTGCTTTGAGAAATGCTGCATTCTGCTTTTGAGGGCACTGGCAGAGGAATTTC
The DNA here is from genome assembly GCF_014858855.1 of Bufo gargarizans. Lineage (NCBI taxonomy): Eukaryota > Metazoa > Chordata > Amphibia > Anura > Bufonidae > Bufo > Bufo gargarizans. Next base: position 43,756,517 of record NC_058084.1, read on the forward strand.
CACTTACGGAGAAACAGTTGCGGGTACCAATCTAACAGCACACGGAAGAAGATGGCAGTTAGAAGATGTGTTGATCACTTCGGATTTGAGATCATTCTTGCAGCCAACCCATCGACAGCTGTCCTTCGGATCCAGCCTCAGGGAACGCCTAGACCGGAAGGTGTCCAACTACATCGGGTTCATGGCTGATGTGGACGCTCTGAGAAGCAATGAACCCCTGGACTACTGGGTGGGCAGGCTTGACCTGCCGCCTGACCTGGCACAATTTGCCATGGAACTGTTGGCTTGTCTCTTGTTCTGTCCGAAAGGACGTTCAGCGCGGCAGGGGGGATCGTGACCGATAAGCGCACTCGCCTAGCTCACGACTACCTCACATTGAGGACAGTGTGGACTACCTCACATTTCTAAAAATGAATGAGGCATGGATCTCGGAGGAATTCAACACATGTGACGAGTCGATCGCATTTTATCTTTAAATCCTTTATTATTTTCTGGAACAAATATACAAATTCTCATATCAACCAGTTAAAATTTACAAATATACTTTATACAAGTTAATACACTTGTTCCTTTTAACTCACCCCATCCCTTTTGCTTCCCTGCTGCGGGATCCCAGAAATTCCCAATATAAGGGATCCTGGGGGCCTGAAGCGAGTAAGGGAGCCTGCCCCCGCAGGGAGCCATCACTCCAATTTCCTTACCATTCTTCTATAGGCCTCAATGGTGTCTAGCCGAGCCCTCCATTCATTAAAGCTAGGACTATTCTTCGTACCCCAATATTTAATTATCAAGGCCTTTGCGACCATAAAACTTTCCATGCTAACTCGTAATTGGTAGGAGGTCAGTTCAGAGCGGGGGAAGAGACCCAATATTGCCTGCGTAAAACTTCGCTTCAATTTGATCTTATATCTTTTATATAGTTCCTCATAAATGCTAGTCCAATACCTCCACACTTCCGGACAATCCCATAGTAGGACGAGTCGATCGCATTTGATTGAATTTCCTCATGACAGCCCACAAATATCCGCTACCACCCATAACCATTCATGGTCCCTGTCTTAGGTAAATACAGTGGCATAAAAGGCCTTTTATGTCCGTTGAATGCCTAATTTTTGGGGCCTGTACTGGCCGACAGTTACATTTTTATCCTGTGACCGCCTAATGTACCTCCAGCCACAGAATCCAAAGTTCTTTGCTGTCAGGTGAATGCCTATTGGCTAATTTTTGGGGTCTGTACTGGCCGACAGTTGTCTCACTCCTCTGCCTCTCATTATGGTGGCTTATGAACCGCATTCACCATAAGGACCTTCTAATATCACAGGGTCATGTGACTGTGGCCACCTCCCTGTACTGTGCCCCTCACCCCGTACTGTGCCCCCCTTATATCCTGCATTGTGCCCTTTTACCACACCCTGTGCAGTGCCCCTAGTCATTCCCTCTACTGTGCCCTCTTATATTCTTTTATCCCATCATGGTATGGCGGTGTTATACGGTCACTGTGCAGAGATGTTTTCCGGTCAATGTATGGCGATGGTATCCAATATCTTGATGGCCATAACTTTATCCCTTTCCCTGCCCACGCCATCCTTTTTTAGACCTGGCATGAGAGGGAAAAATATGCAGATTGCGGTGCTAAGGAGCTTTAGCGCCACAATCTTTGTCAGAAATACGCCTAACATAGACGTATTTCTATATAATAAATGATCACCTAATTGTATTATTATTCTGGGGTAGGGCTAACATCTTTATATTATATAGATTCTAGGGTATTATACTGTGCCCTGTATTTCCCAGTAGAAAATGATCCTTGGGAAACACAGTCCTCATCCCTGACCACCAGGACCAGGTAGCGCTCTGTCAGTGCATGGCGGCCTCCCCTCTCCGCCACGCTGCTCCGCTGTGTATTGGTGCTTATTCTGACACTAGGGCTGGGCTCACATCCTATTTTTGCCATCCATTTAATGCATACCAAAAATGTATGTGTTAACAGATGCCTCAGACGGATGCCGTACAGTGGCGTCCGTTCACCATACAGTTCCATGGTAGAAATAAAATTTACATTAACGTATGCATTTTTTTAATAGATTCTGCAGGATACAAAAATGTGGAGTGCTGCACATTTGTACACATCAAACTAATAGGAAATAAAACATTTCTAGGCTCCAGCAGGGCACATTTTTGAGAGTTTTCCTTTAAGATGCATACAAATGGCCCCTGATTAAAATACATATTTTTTGTGGAAATTTTTGCCAATGATCCCTTTCTGGTATATCACTGTCCATGTTGAGGGACTATTTGTGTACTTCTAGTAAGTGTTTGCTGGCTGCAAATATTAGCTGAAGGTTTTTCCAGGTTCGCCTGCCATTAAAGTGAATGGGGCCCGCCATTTGATCGTGTTCGCGAACCGTCCCGGACGATGTTCGTCCATTACTATTTATATGAGTATATCCTAGGGACACTCTTTAATAGGCCACTAGCCCGTAGCATTTGTCATTTGACAGTGGGATAACCATTGTTGCACTGGCAACCCACAGAGACACATAACCCACATAACCTGGGTTATACAATATTGAAGTATGGATTTTGCACAGTCTGGTAGACGTTGTAATACTGACAGTGGGAGTTTATGGGGGGACATATTCTTGCCATAGCATCGTCCTGTGTTGCTGCTTTTACGTGTACTTTGTCTTACATTATGTATTTATTTCCTTTTTAATAAGAATGAAGAATGAATTTACATTATATGTGTGCACTTGGATTTTTGGTGAGCAACAGTTAAGGTAGTCGATGTTGCTGGTAATGTGAGTTTTAAGCAGGTGTGGAAAAATATGAAAAGTGAATAAACTAAAGAGAAATGTAAGTCAATATTTGGTGTCATTATTAGAGATGAGCAAATTATTCAAAAGTTCGATTCGGCTGCTTGGCCGAATTTTACAAAATTACCTTGTCATGAAGCGCATTTTTATTTGCAAGTAGTAGGTGCAATGACAAAGTAAGTAATTGAACCCCTCAGATGCCGCGTTCGTACATAATTGAGGCATCTGATATAAATAATAGAGTGTAAAATAAAAAATAAAAAAGTCATACTAACCTTATCCATTCCATTGCAGTGGGCCGGCTGCCGCCATGTTCCTTAAAGATCTGGTGCAAAATATTGCATGGGCTGTGATGACGTCATCACACCAGCCGGCATAGTGACGTCATACATCACCGCGCACAGGATTTTAGTGCGGGATCTTCAATCAAGATGGTGCAGCCGGTCCGTCAGGAGCAAATAGATCAGGTAAGGATTATTTTTTTATTTTATTTTTACACTATTTCAGGTTAAATTGGTTCACTACCACGAAGCATGAGGAAATTCAGCTTCAAGGTGTATAAAATTTATCCTGAAATTCGGATCAAAGTCAATTGACTCAACACTAGTGATCATTCTTTGCCTTCAAAACAACATCATTTCTTCTAGGTACACTCACATGCAGTTTTTAAAGGAACTTTGTGTTAGGTCAGCTCCCCGTACCTGCGATCCTGTGCCCACACGGAGGTACATTCACCGGGCTTCTTCCCTCCTTCCCACTGCTGCACTTCGTGCTGACAGTCACGGGCAGTGGGGTTCTTAGCTTTGGTCTGCCACAAGCATTTCCCTCCTGGCTATGAGCAGAGCTTGGACTCTTCCTTCCTTGTGTGTATTTAGGGTGTGTGTGTGTGTGTGTCTCTCCTCCCCTGAGGCAGCCTGTGCACACCATTTATCTTTCCCTGTCTATGGCTGGTCTGCAGGAGGTATTTATAGGCATTTCCATTTAAAGGAAGACGCCTGAGCAACTTAGTTTCCTAGCTAGTCTAGTTTCCTGTTTGAGCAAAGGTGTTCTCTTGGTTCTTGTCATTCACTATACCAGTCTTTGTATTACATATTATGGACTTTGCCTGATTGCCTCCTGCCCTGACCCTGATCTATGTTTACCAACTTTGCCTGACTGCCACCTGCCCTGACATCTGCCTTCGTAACCTGATTACACCTCCGTCTGATCAGCCTCTGGCCTCCCAGCATCCACTGGGTGTACTGTGTCACCTGGAGGTCATTCCAGTGGATTCAGACTCTGGTCCCGATTTCTTCCTGTTCCAATTCCCCTCTGAGGTAACACCTGGTACTCCCTCTGGAAAGTCTCTCCTCACCACCAGCGGTATTTCTGTGAAGAACGTGGGGTGTGCTCAGACCTTGCCCTCAGAGTGAGTTGGTCACATGGGGCCCATTGGTCATAACACTCGGAAAAGAGGTTATTTCAATCATCTCAGGGAACCAACCACAAATCTTCTGCGGATGTAGGCTTGCTCAAATCCTTCTGTCTCTCCATGTAATCCCAGACAGACTTGATAATGATGAGATCAGAGCTCTCTGGGGGCCATATCATCACTTCCAGGACTCATTGTTTCTTACACTTAATATAATTCTTAATGACATTGGCTGAATGTAAGCGATCCTTGTCCTGCGGCAGAATAATTTTGGAGCCAATCGGACCCCTCCGTGGTAGTGTTTAATGATGGATAACACCGCCCAACAATGACTTTGCTACTGAGAGAAAAACATGTGACTTATACTAAAATTAGCACGCTGATTCCAAATATGAACTTGGAATTTGCCTGACATGTCTAGATTTTAACCCCTTAAGGACCCTAAGATTTTCCATTTTTGCGTTTTCTTTTTTCACTTCCCATAGTCCTAACTTTTTTGTTTTTCTATTCACACGGGCTTGTTTTTTGCAGGACAAGTTGTACTTTCTAATGGCACCATTTAACCATTTATGGTTGCATATCATGTAGTAGAAAGCTGGAAAACAAGTGTACACTATGCGGTAAAATTTACCTGTTATCTTCATTCTCCAGGTCAGTACGGTTACAACAATACCACACTTGTATAATTTTTCTTGCGTTTTAATACCGCTCATTTTTGCGGGACAATCTGTTCTTTTCAGTGATACCAATTTGAAGTGTGTGCGACTTTTTGATCACCTTTTATAAAAAAAATTGGCTGTATGCCATGGGCATTTTTGCACAAGGCGATGCCCATGATGTTTATTTTTTTATTGTTTATGTATTTTTATTTTTATTTTAAGGAAAGGGGAATGATTTAAACTTTTATTGTTTTATGTTTGTAAAACCTTTTTTTAACTTTTTTTTTTAGTTACCTTGGGTGACAATAACTGGCAATCATTAGATTGCCTATTTTGTTCATTGATGTCTATATAGACACCATTGAACACTTCATTTGCACTATGCCAATATAATGCTGCCACCTAGTGGCCTGTATTGGTATAGTCATCTAATAGGCATCGAAGCCTGCTTGAGGCTTCAGCCTATTTGATCAATGTAACAGGTTCCCCGATCTCAGGCGGGGAACACTGTTACCAGAGCGGAAGTGCGCGACTTTCGCTTCCAGACTGCGCAAATGCCATGGTCACATTTGACCACGGCATCTGAAAGTGAAAATGTATGCAATCAGCCTTATGGCTGATTGTATACATGTGCCGCGTGTCTCTGCTTTTTAAAATAGCAGAAACCCGGCGGCTATGGTGCCCACTGCACGTGCAAGCGGGTGCCATGGTTGGGGGCCGGACTTATGCCGTACATGTACGGCGAAGGTCCTTAAAGGGTTAAGTTATACATGCTAAGCCTATTCAGTTATAATATTGGGGATATTCCAATGGACATGTCCAGACCTGTTCGGACGCACTCAGGCTGATGTCAGCAGTAAGTATACACTCACCTAAAGAATTATTAGGAACACCTGTTCTATTTCTCATTAATGCGATTATCTAGTCAACCAATCACATGGCAGTTGCTTCAATGCATGTAGGGTTGTGGTCCTGGTCAAGACAATCTCCTGAACTCCAAACTGAATGTCAGAATGGGAAAGAAAGGCAATTTAAGCAATTTTGAGCGTGGCATGGTTGTTGGTGCCAGACGATCACCTTTAATACACATATGTGGCTCGACGCGTTTACCCGAAACGCGTCGAGCCACATATGTGTATTAAAGGTGATTGATCAGAAGCACTGGATTCTTGCTGCCTTCCATCACTATGACTCTACATGCGATCCTGGCTGGGGGGTTCAAGTCACAGGTGTTTTATGCTTACTCTGATGACTACCAGTGAAGTGAGTGTTACTTTTGTGTAAAATTGCCCTAAGGGGCACTTCACATTTTTATCATTACTAACTATACCATTTATACTATTATTATTATTATTATTATTTTTATATGGTTTTAGTCGGGCCTTTTCAATATAGCTGTGTGTATTCAGGGTCCTCCATCCGGAGTACTCACTATCTGTACTTCACGCTATTGTTTTATGATACATTTTGTGCCATATAGTAGTCATCACTGCGAGTGGTGCTTCCTATTTCATTTCTAACTGTACTTTGAAACGGGGTCTGGCGCTCTCTTTCCCTCATTTTGTCCTTGGGGTTTATACTGCAAGTGATTGACCCTGTTCAACACTGTAGATATATCACCCTGCACACTTATATATTATTCTGTTAAGTGTCTGTAATCACAAACACTTCTTGGAGCTGCCCCCCCCCCCCTCTCTCTTTTTTGTTTTTTTGCACTATCCTCACCACCCCTGTTGGCGCCCAGATTTTTTCATTCCTTTGGTATACGTTGTGATCCCTACGGGTCTGAATTAACTTCCGCTTTTTTTCTCTGTTCTATAAACGCAAATGTGTTAACGATCCAGACAGTTTCTGCTACAAATGTGGCAAATACACTACTTATGATCAGCGCAAGAATCTGACAAAGAGAGTGCAGTGCGTCTTGCAGTTTGGGATGCATTTATGCTAGTAGTGCAGAACTTCCTTGGGAACAGACAAGCTGCAAACTATATAGTAGTTGTGGTGGCTGCTCTCCTATATAGCCTATGGTATGGTGCTGCAAGCCCAGGGAGAGGACACCCTACCTCTCTGGATTAGATTGGAAATAAAAAAATGTGTTTGGGCGAGCACTCTACCATAAAGCACACATTTATTACAAGTGAGTTGATATAAAACAAGTGAGTTAGTATAAAACAAATAAGTAGCAGTATAAAACAGGTTAAAAAACACATCAATATAACCACAATGGGGTGGATGGATACTGATCAATGTCCCAAAAATTATTTGATCCTCTGGCGTGAGTGGTATCTGGAGTTCTTTCTAGGGCCTTCTAGTATGGCCTTAGTTTCCAGTGGAAGTCCAATATGCCCACAATGATAGGTAATAGATGTTGTGAATACCTATACAGCGCTAAAGAGGGTTCTTACAATCGACTAATACTTTTTTATATCGGACGTCAATCCCGCAGTATTCTTGACAGAAGAAAAGGATATTCTCGGCTATTCTGCAGCTTACCTCCCCTTTATAGGAATAGTCCACTTGAGTCCGCGTTTTTTTTCCCCAGAGGAACAGGTGAGAAACACCGGATGATGTATGAGACCGGCGTCTCACGTTGCTCTATTCAATGGCCGCGTTCGGTAGTACTCGCGGGATTACACTTACGTGGCTTCCTGTATGGTCCGGTAGTGACGTTTTTCTTGTATTCGATTCGAAGATTTGAAATTCGATTTTTCGAATATTAAAGTCCTGTCTGCATGGCCATGCGACTAAAGAGATTTCAACAGGTGTATGGCGTTTACCCAGACGCATTTCGGGAATTGTGACTATCCCTTCCTCACTGGTTTACGCTACACCTGTCTGTATACACCTTATTAGTGTCGAGCGTGAATATTCGAAAAGCGAATTTTTTTTGCGAATATCGCAACTTCGCGATTTCGCGAATATTTCGAATATAGTGCTATATATTCGTAAAAACGAATATTCGTTTTTTTGGTTTTTTTTTTCACAAAATTACAGTACACATATAATTTATTGTTTCCCAAAGGTCCAAAAGCTCAGATCTTACTCACATTGCCTAGAAAGTGATTGAGGCGCGAATCTTCGTAAGGCGATTTTATTAGCGCACATGCGAATATCGGCACTTGTCCCAGAACAGAGGCAAAGGGCTTTGCATTCATACATTAGTGATTGAATTGAGTTGCGAATCTTCGTAAGGCGATTTTATTAACGCACATGCGAATATCTACACTTGTGCCCAGAACAGAGAGGCAAAGGCCTGTGCATTCATATAGTATAGCACCATATTCGCGAAAACTTAGAACTTCGTAAAATTCGATTTACGAATATTCGTATTTTTTATTTTACTTTCCACCTTACAGATGACATTGATCTGTACTCTGTCAACTACTGTCATCACCCCCCACTGTATCTCGATTGATTCCCAAAAGTCCAAAAGCTCAGATCTTACTCACATTGCCTAGAAAGTGATTGAGGTGCGAATGTTCGTAAGGCGATTTTATTAGCGCACATGCGAATATCTACACTTGTCCCAGAACAGAGGCAAAGGGCTTTGCATTCATACATTAGTGATTGAATTGAGTTGCGAATCTTCGTAAGGCGATTTCATTAGCGCACATGCGAATTTTGCATAGCATAATATGTATTATGCAATGCGAAAATTCGAATTATCGCATATGCGAAATAATAACGAATTTGAATATTCGCGAATATTTTACGAATATTCTTTCGAATATTCGCGAAATTTCGCGAATTCGAATATGGGACATGCCGCTCAACACTACACCTTATATACTCCACAGAGCTATCGTCAAAACCTGGACCAAACTTCAGGATTCAGTACTTCCGATTCTGTAAAATTCGATACCTAGGACTTCTGACTTTTTAGAGTTTACATTTATCGAAGACTTCCGATTTTACATTTATCGAAGACTTCCGATTTTTCAACTTTCGAATTTTGGTGTCCATTGTTCTGAAGAAGGCTTTCGATAATTTCTAGATATATTTTCTTTTCTCACAGATTTTTATATATAGATGATAGAGTATTGAAGGAAGAGGATCTATTCTTTAAGTACTTTATTTGTGGATGCATCTTTTTTTTCAGCATATAATGCAATAATTTACACTTAATAAAACTTTTAATAACTTTTAGCTGCAAACTATGCTTAATTAGTAGACAACATGCTTACAGCATATGAACAACTTGGCTGCCGAATGTCATTGAAGGTGCATTTCCTACATTCCCATCTTAACTTTTTCCCACCCAATTTGGGACACGTAAGTGATGAAGATGAAGATTGGTTCCATAAAAATATCTCTACAATGGAGAACAGGTATCAAGGCCGCTGGAATCCCAACATGATGGGGAACTACTGCTGGTTTTTGCAACGGGAAAATATAACCGTTCACAAACGCAAAAGCAGATGCCTGAAACACTTAACAGTACTGGGCTTTGCTCAAGTAAGACTTTAAACTGAAAAACAAGACTTTTTGAAATGTTGTTATTCTATTACATTTTCATACACTGTTTACTACGCAAACCTTGATGTAGATCAGGTAATTGTTGGAGTAAAGCTCGTTCTGTTCAAAATTATTCAATGCTTTCCAAGTGCTTAATTAATTTAGACATACTTATGCATAGCAAAATTTTGTGACGTGTTACAACAATTCTGACTTCGGACTCGTAATCCTTACACTCGATTTAGTATAGGACAAATATTTTTTGCCCAGTAGCAGACGAAAAGTTTTAGTTTTTTTGTTGTTGCGTGGTGTAATTATTAGTGCTGAACGCGAATATTCAAATCGCAAATTTTTATTGCGAATATTGGCACTTTGAGAAATTTGTGAATATCTAGAATATAGTGCTATATCTTTATAATTGCGAATATTATAGATTTTTTTCATCATTACCCATGATCCCTCACTGCCAATGAGAAGGCTGCAATATCTTTGACTTTAGGGGTAGTGTTGATTACGAATTTCCGTATCACAAATTTTTATCGCAAATTTTCTGATTGCCGATTTTTGCAATCAAGAAATTAATGACTGGAGATTACGAATTCTCGAATTTGCGATTATATGACGAATATTCGCCCAATTATTTGCAAAATATCACAAATTCAAATATTGCCCCTGCCGCTCATCACTAGTAATTTTCTGCCTGAATTTCTTACCATTGAGGACACCAATAATCCGGACCAAATCCCCAACTCCATTTGCGGAAATGTAGCATCAAACATAATTTTGGTATAACATCAGACCTGCTGCTACTCCAAGAAGAGATAATTTTTGAACATTTTTTTTAATAAAAAAATAAATAAAAATTGACAGGCCAATAAGATAATGGGTTGCATCAAAAGACGCATAGATGCCTGTGATAAGAACATAGTCCTGCCACTTTCCAAATCACTAGTCAGACCACACATGGAGTACTGTGTACAGTTCTGGGCTCCTGTAAACAAGGCAGACATAGCAGAGCTGGAGAGGGTTCAGAGGAGGGCAACTAAAGTAATAACTGGAATGAAAGGACTACAGTACCCAGAAATATTATCAAAATTAGGATTATTCAGTTTAGAAAAAAGAAGATTTAGAAGAGATCTAATAACTATGTATAAATATACCAGGGGTCAGTACAGAGATCTCTTCCATCATCTCTTTATCCCCAGGACTGTGACTGTGACGATGGGGGCATTCTCTGTGTTTACAGAAAAGAAGGTTTGTACACAAACATAGAAGAGGATTCTTTATTGTAAGAGCAGTGAGACTATGGAACTCTCTGCCTGAGGAGGTGGTGATGGTGAACTCACTAAAAGAGTTCAAGAGGGGCCTGGATGTATTTCTGGAGTATATAAAATATTACAGGTTTTAGTTACTAGGGATGGTGCGTTGATCCAAGGAGTTATTCTGATTGGAGTTGGGAAGGATTTTTTTCCCCCCTAAAGTGAGTAAAATTGGCTTCTACCTCGCAGTGTTTTAGTTTTTTTTTGCCTTCCTCTTGATCAACTTGCAGGATAACAGGCTGAATTGGATGGACAGATGTCTTTTTGCAGCCTTATAAACTATGTTACTATGAATCGGAACTGAATTGAATTTCAGGAAATTTGCTTATCCCTAGAGGTAGACTTTTCCTGAGATTATTTAAAGCTGTCTTTAGGCTATATGCACATGCGCCATGTTTTGCGGTCCGCAAATTGCTAAACGGAACGGGCCGCCCATAATAGAAATGCCAATTTTTTTTATTTTTTTTTTGCAGGGCGGACAGCACACAGTTATGTCCGCATCTTTTGCAGCCCCATTGAAGTCATGTGAATGAGGCCTTATTGTTTAATTTTGTTGGATTCAAATTTGTCATGGTCATGTGATGGACACATAGGTGATTGGCTTTTCATAACACATTGCTCTACTACCTGTAACCAGTTGACAATCACATCACCAGGAAGATTTTTTAATTTCTCCTAATTTTCAACCATATAACCTTCCCTTCATTTTGCATCTTTTTTTGTATTTTATGTATTTTTGTAGGCTTATATATAAAAGCAGTTCATCTAGACAGGGACTGTCAAGAAATGTTTCAGGAAGTACTAGGGCAAAGGATAACCATGATGCATATGGCACATAGTCATCACTAGTGTTGAGCGAACCCGAACGGCAAAGTTTGGGTCCGTACCGAACTTTGCGAGTTCGGATACCCGGACCTGAACCTGAACTTTGCAGCAAAAGTTTGGGTTCGAGTTCGGTATTCGGGCATTTAATAAAGTTTTTTGAAAGCCTGTAGGGCAGCCAATCAACAGGCTTTTAAGCTGTGGGCACTTAGAAGCCTATCATAACCATGCCTAGTAATGGCATGGCTGTGATTGGCTGGTGCATCATGTGACCCAGCCTCTATACAAGCTAGATCATGTGTAGCACCGCCCCTCAGCTCTGAGTAGTGCATAGACCGGAAACAGGCACCTGAAGTGAGGGAGAGTGTTAGGAATCTCATCTGGATATTTATTCTGTGGGTGACCTATAGTGATTTTTTTTGTGGGTGCAATACACCATCTTTGCACCCCTGACACAGAAATATAATAATTAATCTGGCTATCAATTCTGTGGGTGACCTATAGTAATTTTTTTATGGGTTCAATGCACCATCTCTGTACCCCTGACACAAAAATATAATAGTTAATCTATCCGTTAGTTCGGTGCGTGACATATACCCATTTTTTGTGTGAGGTACACCTGCACTGCATCAGTGACAGGGAAATGAATATAGTTAATCCATCAGTTAGATCGGTGGGTGACATATACCCATTTTTGGTGTCAGGTACACCTGCACTGCATACGTGACAGGACAGTTTATATAGTTGATCTGTCTGTTAGTTCAGTGGGTTACTTTAAATAATGACGAGAGCATCAAAGGACGCTGGTGTTGGTGGAGCTCCTGTTGCAGGGAAAGGAAGTGGTCGATCTGTGCCAGCTATACGCCCAAATGAAACACCTTCCTCAGGTGCACGTAGGCGACTCAGCCTCATTTTGTAGGCCCAAATACCGGTGTACGAATGGTGAGGCTAGAGCAAGTAGAGGCGGTAGTAGATTGGGTGGCTGACAGTGACTCCTGTTCCTTCACGTTGTCCTTCACTCGGTCCCCTGCTGAAAGCACTGAGTTGGCACCTGCAGCCCATGGGCATCTGTCTTTCACCTCACCCCCTTGCAAATCAGGCAAGCAGTCTGAGCCCCAAGCTATGCAGCAGTCTCTTATGCATTTTGATCACTCTGCTGGCGGGTTTTCCGTAGGCCATCCACATAGCCCTGCCCAAGAAGTGGAAGAGATTGAGGGCACTGGTGCCCAACCATTTATGTTTCAGGATGAGGAGGATCACCGCAGCACGTTTCTGATAATGACAAAACACAGACGTCAACTGGTGTGGCTTTCTGCAATGTGCAGACCAGCAAGGAGGTGAACAGTGGGTGGAAGATGATGTGGAGGTTAATACCTATACCCACATGGAATTAAGGTCATGCGAGTGACGTGTGCAGTTCGGAGGGAGAGGTGGTGGTCATACAGCGCCAGCCGCACAGCAAAAGAGGGAGCAGGTTGCAAAAGCGGAGTCACCGTCCCCTAGCCAGTAGACTTGCTACTGCCCACTGCACCGAGGGACTGAGCACACCAAAGCCAGCTCCAAGGAGTTCCCTTGCATGGTAGTTCTTCAGACAATGCGCTGATGACAAGATGTGAGTGATTTGCACACTGTGCAATTGGAGCCTGAAGAGAGGCATAAATGTTATAAACCTGAGCAACACCTGCATGATCAGGCATCTAAATGTAAAGCACAAGCTTCAGTTGAGTACACACCTCAAAAACCAAAGGATCTCAGGCTTCTCATGCTCCCTCTTCTGCTGCAGTCTCAGGCTCTTCCTCCCCCTCTGGAGTGACACCCCCACCTACGTCACCGTCACTAAGCATCTCCACACTGTCCCATGGAAGCGTTCAGCTGTCCATTCCCCTAAACATTAGAGAGAAAGAGGAAGTACCCCCCTACCCACCAGCGATCCCTGGCCCTGAATGATAGCATTTAAAAATTCCTGGCCTTTGAAATGCTGTTATTCCATCTGATGGAGACAGAGACTTTTAAACCCTTATGGCGGTGGCTGTCCCACAGTACGTGGTTCCCAGCCGCCACTACTTTTCCAGGCGAGTCATCCCTGTCCTGCACAGTGGCGGACAAAATCAGCCATCTGTGGCAAGGTCCACATAAGCACCAATAGGTGGACTGGTAAGCACGAGCAGGGACGTTATATTTCCCTAACTGCACACTGGGTAAATGCAGTGGCGGCTGGGCCTGAGGCAGATAGCAGTTTGGCGCATGTCCTTTCACCACCAAGGATTGCAGGACGTTTCTCATTGCCTCCTTGTTGCCTCCTACTCAACTTTCTCCTCTACCGCCTCCTCATCCGGTCAGAATAACACCTGCACCACCAACTTCAACACAGCCAGGGGGAAACGACCACAGGCTGTTTTGAAACTCAACTGTTTGGGGGGAAAACCCCACACCGCACAGGAGCTGTGGACGGGCATGGAACAACTGACCGATGAGTGGTTGGTGCCACTGAGCCTCAAGCCTGGCCTGGTGGTGTGCGATAACGGGCGAAATCTCGTAGCAGCTCTGGGTCTAGCCGATTTGACGCACATGCCTTGCCTGGTGCATGTGCTGAATTTGGTGGTGCAGAGGTTCCTGAAAAATTACCCTGATATGTCAGAGATGCTGCAGAAAGTGTGAGCCTTCTGTGCATGCTTTCGGCATTCTCACCCTGCTGCTGCTCGCCTGTCTGCGCTGCAGCTTAACTTCAGCCTTCCCGTTCACCACCTCATATGCAACGTACCCACTAGGTGGAACTCCACCTTGCACATGCTGGAGAGACTGTGCGAGCAGCAGCAGGCGATAGTGGAGTTTTAGCTGCAGTACTCACGGGTGAGTTGCTCTGTGAAACAGCACCACTTCACCACCAACGAGGGTGCCTTAATGCGGGACGTGTGTGCCGTGTTGCGCTGTTTCGAAGTACTCCACCAACAGAAATACGTTCCCACTTCTATGTCTCCTTGAAAAAACGTTTTTGGCGATGATGGAAGAGGATGTGGCACAGGAGGAAGAGGAGGAGGAAGAGGGATTATTTCCATGGTTATCAGGCCAGTCATTCAAAAGTGGCTCGAGAGGTAGGTTCCTGCACCAACAGAGGTCAGACACACAACTGTCCAGCCAGGACACAGTTCTGGAGGAGGAGGATGATGATGAGGAGGAACGGTGTTCACCGCAGGGTGGCACCCAAAGCAGCTCATGGGGATCACTGGAGCGTTGCTGGGGGGATACAGACGATACACCTCCCACAGAGGACAGCTTGTTGTTGCCTCTGGGCAGCCTAGCCAACATGAGCGACTACATGCTGCAGTGCCTGCACAACGACAGCCGAGTTGCCCACATTCTAAGCAGTGCGGATTACTGGGTGGCCACCCTGGATCCCCGCTACAAGGACAATGTGTCGTCCTTAATTCTGTCACTGGAGTGATCGGAAGATGCGTGAGTACAAGCGCACACTGGTAGATGCTCTGCTGATGGCATTTCCACCTGAGAGATGGGGCTCAGTGGAAACACAAGGCGAACGCAGAGGAGGAGGGGGAAGTCGCCAACGCAGCTGGGGCACCGCCAGCACCTCAGAAGGGAGAGTTAGCATGGCCGAAATGTGGAAAAACTTTGTCAGCACGCCACAACAACCAGCACCACCACTGATACGAAACATCCTAGCAGGAGGCAGCATTTCAGCAACATGGTGGAACAGTATGTGTGCACACGCCTACACGTACTGACTGATGGGTCTCCCCCATTCAACTTCTCTGTGTCTAAATTGGGCACATGGCCTGAGTTTGCCCTTTACGCCTTGGAGGTGCTGGCCTTCCCTGTGGCCAGTGTATTGTTCGAAAGTGTGTTTAGCACGGCAGGGGGGGGGGGGGGGTGATCACAGGCAAGTGCAGCCGCCTGTCCACAGCCAACGTAGATAAGCTTACGTTTATTAAAATGAAACAGGCATGGATCCCACAGGACTTGTCTGTACCTTGTGCTGAATAGACAAGTATATCGGCCTTAATTAGCCATTGTTATACTCCAGCACACTTTCTCTTTGCATTAACTTTTCCAATGTTTTGGGGCCTTTCCAAATTTATAAAAAATAAATAAATAAATGAAAAAAAAAAACTGTCTTGGCTATCTCCTCCACCGCCGCTTCCACCTACACTGCCACGTCTACCGCCTCCTCAACCTCCTACTCCACTTTGAACTCCGCCACCTAGTTCAAGATTGCTATTTTTATTTTTATTTTTATGTCCAGTATTAAATGTATTGTATATGAGTATTCCATTTGTTGCATAATTACCCCCAAAAAACACAAATAAAGAACTAGACCAACAATTAATAAATAAAACCATGACTTTTCTAGAAAAAAATATAAAATACACAAAAGCAACATATAAGAAGGAGATATGTATCGTACCCAAAGCTCCTTCTGAGTTGGGTTAATTATAGATCAAAAGTTAGTAGTAAGGTTATCCTTGGAGTGAACATCACTGATGTGGGTGTACAGACACAACAAAGCAAAGGTGTGCTGTCCGGTTTCAAAATAAATCAATAAGGAACTTTGCATTTGGAAGTATATGCCCAGTTTCAGAAATATTGCCACCCTTGACCTAAAAGCCACCAATCATCCCTTTTTGCATCTCTGATAAATCTCATCTTTTACCCATGGCAGCAACAAAAGATATGTGTGCCTATCACACACCTTATATATACCCACCAAGCCAGCTCACCACCAGTGACTTCCTTCCTTAGCTACTTGCTTCCACCATTCAAAGTAGGAAGTGGTCTTGTAATGTGACTTGACCATGTTCAAAAGCATTGTTAAATTATACAAAAAAAATATACAAAAAATATAAATTCCAGTCTATTACAATGCTCATCATGCACCTAAAATTATATGTTAAAAGTAAAAAATACACATTTATTTCACAAAATTTCAAATATGAGCATAAAGTTTAAAACTGGAACAACTGTAGATTTGCACCAAGTTATCATATCATTTTAGTGAGATGGATGCTCAACCCCCTTATGTTCCAAAGAAAAATATATGTAAAACCAAACTAATGCATTGTACTCTTGCTGAACTCTTTTGATAAAATATGTAAGTCAGAACTTGGTCCCCTCTGGATTATGGTCAAGCAGCTGGAGGAACCAGTCTGATCCATGTATAGAGAGAACAAGGGTACCGTACAAGAAATGACTACACATAACATATAAATGTTTAAAAATATTACTTCAGAATGAAAAGTTTCAATTTAGAGATGAGCAAATAAGTTTTTAATGAACCGGGTTCGTTACTAACTTTGCAAAATTTCGTCCGGCAGACAAACCCAAAGCTTTTCAGGTTGCTTTTGGATGAATCCACTAAAACAGAATACAGTGCCATTTACTGCACGTGTCGTCAGGAAAAAGCACTAAGGAGGAAGAATAAGGGGGCTCACATGACCCTGAAAAGAAGTTGGGGGAAATCTAGCCCTGATTGGCTCACAGGCCAACAGACAGCCTGTATGAGCTAAACTGTGCTGCAGTGAGGGTGGATGGGTCTTAGTTTCTGACAGAAAAATGATCTTAGGGGCAGTCAAACATCACAACCAAGTTTCTATTCTACTGCCAGGGAAACTGAAGGGAAAGGGTAGAATTACGAAAAAGAAGAATGGGGTAGAATAGGGACAGGCAGGGAAAGCTGTCAGCCAGGGAGTGAGAAGTGAGGAGCTGAAGCTGGGTGTGCCTCCTAGCACAACCTCAAAAGCAGCTACCTGCAATGACATTTATTTAATTTTGTTTTCCAATTTCAGCAGAAATAATTGTATTTATTTTTTGATTGGGGGGGGGGGGGGGCGGGGGCACAAAACTATAACACATGCTTTACCGTCCGGAGGATAGGTGTAGCATCTGAAATGTCAGTGAAAACACCTGAAATACTTATCCAAACTCTGTGTCAGGGCATCTCCACATAGTTAGATTTTTTTTGTTTAACTATAAGGGAATAGCACTTGTGTGTCTTACAATACGCAGTGTAGTGGAGAATAACATCCATGAGTGGTAACGTGACATACTAGGCAAAAATCTGTGTTGTTTCATCGCCACAAAGTCCTAATTTCATTTTTTGTTGTTGAAATGTTGAAAACCAGCAGCAGAGGATAATATCTGTGAGTGATAATGTGACATACTAGGCCGCAATCTATGTGTGTGTTTGCATCTCCACACAGTTCAAATGTAATTATTTTGGTTAAAGTTTGTAAAATACAACAAACGTGTCTTACAATATGCAGGGTAGGGGAGGAAATGCAGGGGAGGAAATGCATTTTCTTTTGCATCAGCTGTCACTCTTAATGAATGCTTTCAATTAGGCCTCCTGCACACAACCTTTCCGTTTTTTGCAGTCCGCAAACCTCGGATCCGCAAAAAACCCATTGTAGAAATGCTTATTCTTGTCCACAAAATGGACAAGAATAGGACATGCTTTTTTGCGGGGCCACGGAATGGAATAACGGATGCAGACAGCACACGGAGTGCTGTCCGCCACTTTTGCGGCCCAATTGAAGTGAATGGGTCCGCATCCGATCCTCAAAAACTGCGGCTTGGATGCGGACCAAAACAATGGCCGTGTGCATGAGGCCTAAGGCCTCTTTCACACTGGCGTGTGCGCCCCATTGCCGTATTGCGGGCCGCATTTGCGGATCCGCAATACACGAGTGCCGTTCAGTTCGTCCAGTACTTCCGTTTTGCAAAAAGATAGAACATGTCCTATCTTTTTGCGGAACGGCCCGATCGCGGAGCCATTCAAGTGAATGGGTCCGCGATCCGCTGCGGCTTCCCCACGGACTGTGCTTGTGCATTGCGGCCTGCATTTTGTGCAATACGGCAACGCCAGTGTGAAAGAGGCCTTAGTGTTACAAAACTAGTGTGACAAACCACAGTAAACTGGCCTACTGCATAGGGTTACATGGCACAGGATGCAGTATGTAGATTTTTTGTGGCTTTCTGGCTATTTATCAGTAAGGGCTCGTTCAGTAACATATGTTCACACATCATGCCTTTGCATGCATAGGATGCATTTTATAAAAATAAAAAAATACAAGGAGTGAACAAACCACTGGTGTCTACTAACAGTCTGTGTTAACCTATAGCTTTTAGTATTGATCGAGCACCGTAGTGCTCGGGTGCTCGGGCCGAGCACATAGTGATATTCGGGTGCTCGACCAAACACCCGAGTATAATGGAAGGCAATGGGAGAACCCGAGCATTAAACCAGGTACCCCCTGCTCTGAAGAGGAAGAAAATAAGAAAATGGCAGAAATTGTTAACACCAGCGAAATGGTTCTGTAACAGCATGGGAGGATGTATGGATGCATCTTGGACTCGCTGGTCGCTGCTGAGAACTATGTTGTCCAAATAGTTTGCCACTTTTACATAATGACAATAATATGTACAAAACCAAGGGGGAAATATATAAATTTTAGAGGGAAATTGATAGAAAACATTATTTCCTAAATAATTACTTATATATAAAGTGCAAGTGCTGCCAAAAATTACAAGGAAGAGGCACTCTGATACAACCTTAGTTACACATAAAGGTGGGCATCATACGCACCCTTTAAAAATTACGATTGATGGCCTGCTGGTGACATTCAAAAACATTATGAGGAGGGCCTGCTGATCTGACCATCTAAAACATTATGGGCGGTGGCCTGCTGCCGCATTGGTGATTCTAGTTAACCTGCGGCCGATAGCACGTCCCCGTGACGGCAACGATCCATTTGAATGTCTGGCCTATGAACTTTCGATGTAATTGTCAGCTCAAAACCATTGTAAACTACGGGTAATGGGAAATCAGTGTTTGATTCCGGAGAGGGAGCCTGAGAAACGGATACCACATCCAAGGAAGGCAAGCGGGTGACACGCAAATCACACACTCCAGACTCGTGGTTGTAGTGACGATAAATAACAATACAGGACTCTTAAGATGCCCTGTTACTGGAATAAGTAAGAAAAAAATACAGGGAATGTCACTGCGGTATTTTGGTGTGCCGGGCATAGCGATCCTCGAGCCGAACAGGGATTCGGCCGAGCATGCTCGCTCAAAACTAATGAGGAGACGTTTTACAGGAGAGGGCCTGCTGCTGCTTTTTTGACTCTAGATAACTTCTGTCTGATCGCACGTCCCCGTCACATTCACGATTCATTTTGATATCTTCCCTATCAACTTTCGATGTTCTTTTATGCGCCTAACATGGTGACAACCGGTAACTGGGAATCATCGTTCAATTTCGGAGAGGGAGCCTGATAAACGGCTACAGCTACTACTTCAATGCAAGGCAGCATGATTATCGGGCCTGCAGGTGAGCTGACCCTGTAAAAGATTTTAGGTGCGGGCCTTCTGGTGAGCTGACCCTGTAAAACATTATATGCGAGGGCCTGCAGCTGAGCTGACCCTCTAAAAAATTCTATGCGAAGGCCTGCATGTGAGCTAACTCTGTAAAAGATTGAGTTTCGGGCCTGCAGGTGAGCTGACCCAGTAAAAGATTTTAGGTGCGGGCCTGCTGGTGAGCTGAGGTGGAACCGACAAACTCAACTTAATTTTGATGGCTGCATTAATCTGCAGGTGACCGTCATACAGCTCTACAGATTGTTTCCATCTGCATCTTTCTCAACAATCTGTGGCCTTAGTCTTTTAGCCAGACTCAGTCATTGAGTCACTATGTGGCCTCCTCATACTGCCCTCTCCACACCATGTCACCTTGCCACTCATTTTTATCACCATGCTGCTGCTGATGCTGCTTAAAAGGCCTTAAAGTGATCACCGGGCCCACAATTTAATTAAGGTTTTGGAATCGAATTGTGGGCTGCATCAGAGGTGTAGCTAGAAATGACTGGGCCCCACAGCAAATTTTTGAATGGGGCTCCATCCCACAGTAATTTTTTAGCAACCCCTTCCTTTCAGGCACCCTTCATTCCTGTGGCTAGTAAAGATCGCTCTCTCAGACCAGGGTCGGCAGCTGTTCCAGCCATTTTATACACTGTCTATACTGTCAATGTATATAATTTAATTGTGTAATACTGTTAAGGAGGCCCTGACCAAATCCTTCAGTCCTCCTCCTCCTGGATGGGCCCCTTTCTGGGTCAGGGCCCCAAAGCTGCAGCTTCCCCTGCTTCCCCTATAGCTATGCCCCTGGTCTGCATTAATCTGCAGGTGATACAGCTCCAAAGATTGTTTCCATCTGCATCTTTCTAAACAATCTGTGGCCTTAGTCTTTTATTTAGACTCAGTCATTGTGCTACTATGTGGCCTCCTCATGCTGCCATCTCCACACCATGTCACCTTGCCACTCATTTTTATCACCATGCTGCTGATGATGCTGCTTAAAAGTCCTTAAAGTGATCACCAGGCCCACAATCTAATTAAGGTTTTACGCACAAAACCAAAGTAAAAAATTGATTGAAAACATTCTTTCCTGTATATTTACATGTATATAAAGTGCAAGTGCTGCCAAAAATTACAAGGAAGAGGCACTCCAATACAACCTGTATATCACATAAAGGAGGGCCTCATTCAAATTGAGTTGCGGGCCTGCAGGTGAGCTAACCCTATAAAAGATTTGAGTTGCCGGCCTGCAGGTGAGCTGACCCTGTAAAAGATTTGATTTGTAGGCCTGCAGGTGAGCTGACCTGTAATGAGTTGCGGGCCTGAAGGTAAGCTGACCCTGTAAAAGATTTTAGGTTTGGGCCTACAGGTGAGCTGACCCAGTAAAAGATTTGAGTTGCGGGCCTGCAGGTGAGCTGACCCTGTAAAAGCTTTTAAGTTTGGGCCTGCAGGTAAGCTGACCCTGTAGAAGATTTGAGTTGCTGGCCTGCTGGTGAGCGGACCCTCTAAAAAATTATATGTGAGGGCCTGCTGGTGAGTTGACCCTGTAAAAAATTATATGTGAGGGCCTGCTGGTAAGCAGACCCTCTAAAAATTTACATGTGAGGGCCTGCTAGTGAGTGGACCATCTAAAAAATTACATGTGAGGGCCTGCTGGTGAGCGGTCCCTCTAAAAAATTATATTCAAAGGAAATACAGTTGCTAGAAAAAGTATGTGAACCCTTTGGAATGATATGGATTTCTGCGCAAATTGGTCATATAATGTGATCTGATCTTCATCTAAGTCACAACAATAGACAATCACAGTCTGCTTAAACTAATAACACATAAAGAATTAAATGTTACCATGTTTTTATTGAACACACCATGTAAACATTCACAGTGCAGGTGGAAAAAGTATGTGAACCCCTAGACTAATGACATCTCCAAGAGCTAATTGGAGTGAGGTGTCAGCGAACTGGAGTCCAATCAATGAGATGAGATTGGAGGTGTTGGTTACAGCTGCCCTGCCCTATAAAAAACACACACCAGTTCTGGGTTTGCTTTTCACAAGAAGCATTGCCTGATGTGAATGATGCCTTGCACAAAAGAGCTCTCAGAAGACCTACGATTAAGAATTGTTGAATTGCATAAAGCTGGAAAGGGTTATAAAAGTATCTTCAAAAGCTTTGCTGTTCATCAGTCCACGGTAAGACAAATTGTCTATAAATGGAGAAAGTTCAGCACTGCTGCTACTCTCCCTAGGAGTGGCCGTCCTGTAAAGATGACTGCAAGAGCACAGCGCAGACTGCTCAATGAGGTGAAGAAGAATCCTAGAGTGTCAGATAAAGACTTACAAAAGTCTCTGGCATATGCTAACATCCCTGTTAGCGAATCTACGATATGTAAAACACTAAACAAAATGGATTTCATGGTAGGATACCACAGAGGAAGCCACTGCTGTCCAAAAACAAACATTGCTGCACATTTACAGTTTGCACAAGAGCACCTGGATGTTCCACAGCAGTACTGGAAAAATATTCTGTGAACAGATGAAACCAAAGTTGAGTTGAAACACACAACACTATGTGTGGAGAAAAAGAGGCACAGCACACCAACATCAAAATCTCATCCCAACTGTGAAGTATGGTGGTGGGGGCATCATGGCTTGGGGCTGCTTTGCTGCGTCAGGGCCTGGACGGATTGCTATCATCGAAGGAAAAATTAATTTGCAAGTTTATCAAGACATTTTGCTGGAGAACTTAAGGCTATCTGTCCACCAGCTGAAGCTCAACAGAAGATGGATGTTGCAACAGGACAACGACCCAAAGCATAGAAGTAAATCAACAACAGAATGGCTTAAACAGAAGAAAATACGCCTTCTGGAGTGGCCCAGTCAGAGTCCTGACCTCAACCCAATTGAGATGCTGTGGCATGACCTCAAGAAAGCGATTCACACCAGACATCCCAAGAATATTGCTGAACTGAAACAGTTCTGTAAAGAGGATTGGTCAAGAATTACTCCTGACCGTTGTGCACGTCTGATCTGCAACTACAGGAAACGTTTGGTTGAAGTTATTGCTGCCAAAGGAGGTTCAACCAGTTATTAAATCCAAGCGTTCACATATTTTTTCCACCTGCACTGTGAATGTTTACATGGTGTGTTCAATAAAAACATGGTAACATTTAATTATTTGTGTGTTATTAGTTTAAGCAGACTGTGATTGTCTATTGTTGTGACTTAGATGAAGATCAGATCACATTTTATGACCAATTTGTGCAGAAATCCATATCATTCCAAAGGGTTCACATACTTTTTCTTGCAACTGTATATGCGAGGGCATTATATGTGACGAAAAAAGCAATGCATGTTGATATGACGGAAGAGGAGGAGGAGGATGAGAAAAGGAAGATTCAACCATGTACCCTTGTTTGTGGTGGAAGGGGTGCATGGGAATACAGTCTATTAACTACATTAAAAACAACACATGTAAAGTGCCTTTATGTTCATCAGCATTCCTCTGGTGGAGTTCAGAAGTCATGGTCAATCCAGGTCCTATTCATTTTTATATGAGTCAACCTGTCAGCATTTTCAGTTGACAGACGGATACGCTTATCTGTTATAATGCCACCAACAGCACTAAATACCCGCTCTGACAAAACGCTGGAGGCAGGGCGGGCCAGCACCTCCAAAGCATAGAGCGCCAGTTTGTGCCACGTGTCCAGCTTGGACACCCAGTAGTTGTAAGTCACAGAGGGATCATTGAGGACGCTGACACGGTCTGCTATGTACTCATTCACATCTTCCAAAATTTCTCTCTCCTTGTGTCAGTAGGCCGCACATCAGAGTGAGGGTGCTGGAGGGGTGTCATGAAACTGTCCCAGGCTTTGGAGAGTGTTGCCCTGCCTCTGTTGGAACTGCTGTGTGTTCCCCTTGTCTCTCCTTCTTGGCTGGCCAAGGAAGTACGGACTCTGCCGCCAGCGTTGTCAGATGGAAAATTTTGGAGCAATGGATCTTCTGGTATTGCACCATTTTGCTCGTCCTCTCCACCACAGGAATGAGAGATGAGAAGTTCTCTTTGTAGCGGTGGTCAAGAAGGGTGAACAACTAGTAATTCGTGTTGTTTAAAATGCATATAATGCGCGGGTCGCGGGAAAAGCAGCCTAACATGAAGTCAACCATGTGTGCCAGAGTACCAACAGGTGAGGCTTCGCTGTTGTCATCAGGAGGATCACTCCCAATCTCCTCATCCTCTTCCTCCTCTTCTGCCCATCCACGCAGAACAGATGGAATTAAACTTCCATGGGTACTACCCTCTGTAGCTGAGGCAACTGTCTGCTGCTCCTCCTCCTCAGCCTCCAATTCGCGTTGAGAAGATGAATTAAGGGTGGTCTGTTTATCATGAAAGTGTTTAATGTCTTCCCCCATTTCCACTTCTTTCACATGCATAGCATCGTCCTTAATTGTGAGCAGTGAGCATTTGAGAAGGCACAGAAGTGGGATGGTGACGCTGACAATAGCGTTATCGCCGCTCACCATCTGTGTTGATTCCTCAAAGTTGCGTAAAACCTCACAGAGGTCAGACATCCATGCCCACTCTTCGCTTGTGAATAGCAGAAGCTGACTGGAAAGGCGACGACCATGTTGCAGCTGGTATTCCACAACTGCCCTCTGCTGCTCACAAAGTCTGGCCAACATGTGGAACATGGAGTTTCAGCGCGTGCTTACGTCACCCAACAGCCGGTGAGCCGGTGAGCTGGCCCCCAGTCCCATCTCCCTCCCGCTGATGCACACGCTGACCACGATGTATCAGTGTAAAATTGCAGCATTCACCCCATAAGACGCAGTGCTATTTTCCCCCCACTTTTGGGGGGGGGGGAGTGCATCTTATAGGGCGAAAAAGACAGTATATTTTTTTCATAATTTATCCACACTTTGCCTATAAACAGTCCCTTATAACAAATAACATTTAATATGAAGAAGGCGAGCATTAAAGGGTTTCTACCACCAGAAATACTGTCATGTAGCTGACTGACATTAGCGATGCGCTAATGTCAGCACTGAATAACAGTATGTTTTTTACCTTTCTCCCTGCAGCCGTTTTGGTAACAAAAAACAACACTTTTATAATATGCTAATGAGCCTCTAGGTGCTATGTGGGCATAAAATCAGCACCTAGAGGCTCTGTCTACTCATCCTTAATACCGCCCAGGTCCCCTGTTCTGCCCGCCCGCTCCTCTTGATTGATGTGACGGTTCGCAGCAGCTATGACGAAATCCCGCGCCTGCGCTGTTCACTTCTGTCTTCGGCGCAGTGAGTGAATGATGCGCTCCTGGTGCGGGATTCCTCACTGCGCTGACTACGTCACAGTGAGGAAGCCGGCACCAGGAGAGCGGCCTTTACTCACTGCGCCTACGCTGAAGACGCCAAAATGGCTGCAGAGAGAAAGGTAAAAAACATTCTGTTATTCAGTGCTGACATTAGTGCATCGCTAATGTCAGTCAGCTACATAACAGTATATCTGGTGGTAGAAACCCTTTAATGCTCGCCTTCTTCATATTGAATGTTATTTGTTATAAGGGACTGTTTATAGGCAAAGTGTGAATAAATTATGAAAAAAATATACCGTATTTTTCGCCCTATAAGACACACTTTTCCCCCCCCAAAAGTGGGGGGAAAATAGCACTGCGTCTTATGGGGTAAATGCTGCAATTTTGCACTGATACATCGCTGCAACGCTGCTGCACAGTGTGGCCAGCGTGTGCATCAGCGGGAGGGAGGAGGGACTGGTGGCCGGCATCTTGTTTTGTAATGGCAGTGGGGCCCGATGTAGTAACTGTATTCTTTAACACCGGGCCCCGCTCACTGTAGTAATCATATAGGCAATGTCAATTCATCTCCAATCCAGGCTGTAGTACGGTACTTACTACTAACTTATGGAAAAAATATAATTGTTTTTGTTAATATTTTTTCCCAATATCTGGGCCTGACACACACACACGCTATTGCAGGGCAGATGTGACAATTCACTGCAGACACCGTTTATAGGCAAAGTGTGGATAAATTATGGAAAAAATATAATTGTTTTTGCTAATATTTTACCCAATTTCTGGGCCTGACACACACACACACACACACACACACACACTATTACAGCACAGATGTGAAAATTCGCTGCAGTGACTATTTATAGGAAAAATGTGGATAAATTCTGTAAAAAAAATTATTATTCAATAATATTCTTCCTATCTCTGCCCCTGACACACAGAAAGTATTGCTGAACATATGTCACAAGTCACTGCAGACACCTTCTATAGAAAAAAAAATCACAAAGTATGGAAAAAAAAAAATCTGACTACTTTGCAAGATTAAATTGCTGCCACCACACACAATAGTCCTTAAAAAGACTTTTGGATCTTTGAAACGCTTTAAAATTGAATAAATTGCGATCACAAACTCCCTACACTATCTTTCCCTTCCTAACCACAGATCTCCCTGACTCGCAATGAGCTGAACCCGCGTCATCGGGTGCTATATATGGCTACTGGCATTACAGTGATGGCAGTACTTACCTGCATGTATATTGGCTGCTTAGCAGCAGCGAAACGTGCAGGGGGAAGACTCGAGCATGGCACTCGAGCACATGTGGTACACGGCCGAATACCGCCATGTGCCGAGCATAGCGATGCTCGAGTCGAACAACCCTTAATGTAATCAAAAACTGAATAAAAAGCAATAAAAATGATAGCAGAACTACAAATAATCCCATAAAAATAGGTCCACACAAAGTTAATTCCTGAGTAGAGTTGAGCAGACACCTGGATGTTCGGGTTCGGCCAAACTTCAGGAAAAAGTTCGAGTTCGGGACCCAAACTTGACCCGAACTTGACACCGAACCTGAAACCAATTGAAGTCAACCGGGACCCGAACTTTTGAGCACTAAAATGGCTGTAAAAATGTCATGCAAAGGGCTAGAGGGCTGCAAATATCATCAAAATGTGGTTAAGAGTAGGGATGAGCGAACCCGAACTATATAGTTCGGGTTCGTACCGAATTTTGGGGTGTCCGTGACACGGACCCGAGCCCGAACATTTTCGTAAAAGTTCGGGTTCGGGTTCGGTGTTCGTCGCTTTCTTGTTGCTTTTTGAAAGGCTGCAAAGCAGCCAATCAACAAGAGTCATACTACTTGCCCCAAGAGGCCATCACAGCCATGCCTACTATTGGCATGGCTGTGATTGGCCAGTGCAGCATGTGACCCAGCCTCTATTTAAGCTGGAGTCACGTAGCACCGCACGTCACTCTGCTCTGATCAGTGTAGGGAGAGGATGCAGCTGCGACTGTTAGGGCGCGATTAGGCACTAGACAGGGATTTACTCAGCAAAAACACTTAATGAAGTGATCGATCTACAGCTGTGAATCATTCATCTTCTGCTATTCAATTGCTCACTGTTTTTAGGCTGCCCAGAGCGTTTTTCAGTCACTTTTTTCTGGGGTGATCGGCAGCCATTTTGTGTCTTGTGGTGCGCCAGCACAAGCTGCCACAAAGTCCATTTAACCATCAATAGTGTGTTTTTTTTTTTTTTGCTATATCCTACATCAGGGGCTTGGCTGTGCTTGCTATTTTATTGAGGGGTGAAATACAATTGCCAAAATAGCAGTAGCCTAAATCTGGTGTTTCAGCTGTGGCTAGCCAATTGTAATACTGTCTTCTGTCTGGCAAAGGATATATTTTTGTTCTGGGTTGAAAATTCCCAACTTAGAAATTCCCTAAATCAGTGGTTTCTGCTGTATCAGGCCAACTTTAAATCGATCCATGAAAGGGTATATTAGATTGAAGGTGCTGATAGGGTCATCCTCAATAACTTCACACGCTACCGTGCATTCCCAAGTCTAATTCTGTCCGTAAACGTATACCTGTCATCCAGGGCCTAAATACTAGGCCTACAATTTATATTCAGCTAAATCTGTAATTATTGCTGTGGCTGGTCAAGTTATTTGGTGTCCGTCAAAGCTCAGTTTTTGTTCAGGGTTGAAATACAACTCCCAACTTAGCAATTCCCTAAATTAGTGGTTTCTGCTGTATCAGGCCAAGTTTAAATCTATCCATAAAAGGGTATATTAGATTGAAGGTGCGGATAGTGTCATCCTCAATAACTTCACACGCTACCGTGCATTCCCAAGTCTAATTCTGTCCGTAAACGTATACCTGTTATCCAGGGCCTAAATACTAGGCCTACAATTTATATTCAGCTAAATCTATCGTTACTGCTGTGCCTGTATTAGTGTAATACGGTACCTAAATAGATAGCCAGATAGTGTTAGGTGTCTGTAAAAAAAGGCCTGAATTTGAATTCAATACATTGGGCCAAATAATTTTTTTCTTATTGTGGTGAACAGTAACAATGAGGAAAACATCTAGTAAGGGACGCGGACGTGGACATGGTCGTGGTGGTGTTAGTGGACCCTCTGGTGCTGGGAGAGGACGTGGCCGTTCTGCCACATCCACACGTCCTAGTGTACCAACTACCTCAGGTCCCAGTAGCCGCCAGAATTTACAGCGATATTTGGTGGGGCCCAATGCCGTTCTAAGGATGGTAAGGCCTGAGCAGGTACAGGCATTAGTCAATTGGGTGGCCGACAGTGGATCCAGCACGTTCACATTATCTCCCACCCAGTCTTCTGCAGAAAGCGCACAGATGGCGCCTGAAAACCAAGCCCATCAGTCTGTCACATCACCCCCATGCATATCAGGGAAACTGTCTGAGCCTCAAGTTATGCAGCAGTCTCTTATGTTGTTTGAAGACTCTGCTGGCAGGGTTTCCCAAGGGCATCCACCTAGCCCTTCCCCAGCGGTGGAAGACATAGAATGCACTGACGCACAACCACTTATGTTTCCTGATGATGAGGACATGGGAATACCACCTCAGCATGTCTCTGATGATGACGAAACACAGGTGCCAACTGCTGCGTCTTTCTGCAGTGTGCAGACTGAATAGGAGGTCAGGGATCAAGACTGGGTGGAAGACGATGCAGGGGACGATGAGGTCCTAAACCCCACATGGAATGAAGGTCGTGCCACTGACTTTCACAGTTCGGAGGAAGAGGCAGTGGTGAGACCGAGCCAACAGCGTAGCAAAAGAGGGAGCAGTGGGCAAAAACAGAACACCCGCCGCCAAGAGACTCCGCCTGCTACTGACTGCCGCCTTCTGGGACCGAGCACCCCAAAGGCAGCTTCAAGGAGTTCCCTGGCATGGCACTTCTTCAAACAATGTGCTGACGACAAGACCCGAGTGGTTTGCACGCTGTGCCATCAGAGCCTGAAGCGAGGCATTAACGTTCTGAACCTTAGCACAACCTGCATGACCAGGCACCTGCATGCAAAGCATGAACTGCAGTGGAGTAAACACCTTAAAAACAAGGAACTCACTCAGGCTCCCCCTGCTACCTCTTCTGATGCTGCCTCCTCGGCCTCTTCTGCTGCTGCCGCCTCGGCCTCTTCTGATGCTGCCGCCTCGGCCTCTTCTGATGCTGCCGCCTCGGCCTCTTCTGATGCTGCCTCCTCGGCCTCTTCCTCTGCCTCTGGAGGAACGTTGGCACCTGCCGCCCAGCAAACAGGGGATGTACCACCAACACCACCACCTCCGTCACCAAGCATCTCAACCATGTCACACGGCAGCGTTCAGCTCTCCATCTCACAAACATTTGATAGAAAGCATAAATTCCCACCTAGCCACCCTCGATCCCTGGCCCTGAATGCCAGCATTTCTAAACTACTGGCCTATGAAATGCTGTCATTCAGGCTGGTGGACACAGACAGCTTCAAACAGCTCATGTCGCTTGCTGTCCCACAGTATGTTGTTCCCAGCCGCCACTACTTCTCCAAGAGAGCTGTGCCTTCCCTGCACAACCAAGTATCCGATAAAATCAAGTGTGCACTACGCAACGCCATCTGTGGCAAGGTCCACCTAACCACAGATACGTGGACCAGTAAGCACGGCCAGGGACGCTATATCTCCCTAACTGCACACTGGGTAAATGTAGTGGCAGCTGGGCCCCAGGCGGAGAGCTGTTTGGCGCACGTCCTTCCGCCGCCAAGGATCGCAGGGCAACATTCTTTGCCTCCTGTAGCCTCCTCCTCCTACTCGGCTTCCTCCTCCTCTTCTTCCACCTGCTCATCCAGTCAGTCACACACCTTCACCACCAACTTCAGCACAGCCCGGGGTAATCGTCAGCAGGCCATTCTGAAACTCATATGTTTAAGGGACAGGCCCCACGCTGCACAGGAGTTGTGGCAGGGTATAGAACAACAGACCGACGAGTGGTTGCTGCCGGTGAGCCTCAAGCCTGGCCTGGTGGTGTGCGATAATGGTTGAAATCTCGTTGCAGCTCTGGGACTAGCCGGTTTGACGCACATCCCTTGCCTGGCGCATGTGCTGAATTTGGTGGTGCAGAAGTTTATTCACAACTACCCCGACATGTCAGAGCTGCTGCATAAAGTGCGGGCCGTCTGTTCGCGCTTCCGGCGTTCACATCCTGCCGCTGCTCGCCTGTCTGCGCTACAGCGTAACTACGGCCTTCCCGCTCACCGCCTCATATGCAACGTACCCACCAGGTGGAACTCCACCTTGCACATGCTGGACAGACTGTGCGAGCAGCAGCAGGCCATAGTGGAGTTTCAGCTGCAACACGCACGGGTCAGTCGCACTGCGGAACAGCACCACTTCACCACCAATGACTGGGCCTCCATGCGAGACCTGTGTGCCCTGTTGCGCTGTTTCGAGTACTCCACCAACATGGCCAGTGGCGATGACGCCGTTATCAGCGTTACAATACCACTTCTATGTCTCCTTGAGAAAACACTTAGGGCGATGATGGAAGAGGAGGTGGCCCAGGAGGAGGAGGAGGAGGAAGAGGGGTCATTTTTAGCACTTTCAGGCCAGTCTCTTCGAAGTGACTCAGAGGGAGGTTTTTTGCAACAGCAGAGGCCAGGTACAAATGTGGCCAGCCAGGGCCCACTACTGGAGGACGAGGAGGACGAGGATGAGGAGGAGGTGGAGGAGGATGAGGATGAAGCATGTTCACAGCGGGGTGGCACCCAACGCAGCTCGGGCCTATCACTGGTGCGTGGCTGGGGGGAAACGCAGGACGATGATGATACGCCTCCCACAGAGGACAGCTTGTCCTTACCTCTGGGCAGCCTGGCACACATGTGCGACTACATGCTGCAGTGCCTGCGCAACGACAGCAGAGTTGCCCACATTTTAACGTGTGCGGACTACTGGGTTGCCACCCTGCTGGATCCCCGGTACAAAGACAATGTGCCCACCTTACTTCCTGCACTGGAGCGTGATAGGAAGATGTGCGAGTACAAGCGCACATTGGTAGATGCGCTACTGAGAGCATTCCCAAATGTCACAGGGGAACAAGTGGAAGCCCAAGGCGAAGGCAGAGTAGGAGCAAGAGGTCGCCAACGCAGCTGTGTCACGGCCAGCTCCTCTGAGGGCAGGGTTAGCATGGCAGAGATGTGGAAAAGTTTTGTCAACACGCCACAGCTAACTGCACTACCACCTGATATGGAACGTGTTAGCAGGAGGCAACATTTCACTAACATGGTGGAACAGTACGTGTGCACACCCCTCCACGTACTGACTGATGGTTCGGCCTCATTCAACTTCTGGGTCTCCAAATTGTCCACGTGGCCAGAGCTAGCCTTTTATGCCTTGGAGGTGCTGGCCTGCCCGGTGGCCAGCGTTTTGTCTGAACGTGTATTCAGCACGGCAGGGGGCGTCATTACAGATAAACGCAGCCGCCTGTCTACAGCCAATGTGGACAAGCTGACGTTCATAAAAATGAACCAGGCATGGATCCCACAGGACCTGTCCATCCCTTGTGCAGATTAGACATTAACTACCTCCCCTTAACCATATATTATTGTACTCCAGTGCACTTCCTCATTCAATCCTATATTTTTTTTTCATTTTACCATTATATTGCGGGGCAACCCAAAGTTGAATGAACCTCTCCTCTGTCTGGGTGCCGCGGCCTAAAAATATCTGACAGTGACCCTGTTCCAGTGTTGGGTGACATGAAGCCTGATTCTCTGCAATGGGACCTCTCTCCTCTGTCTGGGTGCCAGGGCCAAAATATCTGACAATGGCCTGTTCTAGTGGTGGGTGACGTGAAGCCTGATTCTCTGCTATGACATGAAGCCTGATTCTCTGCTATGACATGAAGCCTGATTCTCTGCTATGGGACCTCTGTCCTCTGTCTGGGTGCAATAGAAGAAGAGAAAAAAGAGGTTGAGTAATTCCACCAGGGTTAAACGCCCTGGGGAACAGGCGCCAGAGGGATGGAGAAGATGTTAGTGTGAAATTAAGTAAGATAAGACGGCACCACCGTCTACGTGCCGTTCGGTAGTTCTTTATGGGAAGGCAGCACAAGTGTTAAAGGGAAATGAAAAAAAAAATTTCAATCCCAACAGACACATACCAGTAATGGATGAATCATGTCACCAGACATGATTCATCCATTACTGGTATGTCTCTGTCTGGGTGCCAGGGCCAAAATATCTGACAATGGCCTGTTCCAGTGGTGGATGACGTGAAGCCTGATTCTCTGCTATGACATGAAGCTTGATTCTCTGCTATGACATGAAGCCTGATTCTCTGCTATGGGACCTCTCTCCTCTGTCTGGGTGCCAGGGCCAAAATATCTGACAATGGCCTGTTCCAGTGGTGGGTGACGTGAAGCCTGATTCTCTGCTATGACATGAAGCATGATTCTCTGCTATGACATGAAGCCTGATTCTCTGCTATGGGACCTCTCTCCTCTGTCTGGGTGCCAGGGCCAAAATATCTGACAATGGCCTGTTCCAGTGGTGGGTGACGTGAAGCCTGATTCTCTGCTATGATATGAAGCCTGATTCTCAGCAATGGGACCTCTCTCCTCTGTCTGGGTGCCAGGGTCTAAATATCTGACAGTGGCCTGTTCCAGTGGTGGGTGACATGAAGCTTGATTCTCTGCTATGGGACCTCTCTCCAATTGATATTGGTTAATTTTTATTTATTTTATTTTTATTTTAATTAATTTCCCTATCCACATTTGTTTGCAGGGGATTTAACTACATGTTGCTGCCTTTTGCAGCCCTCTAGCCCTTTCCTGGGCTGTTTTACAGCCTTTTTAGTGCCGAAAAGTTTGGGTCCCCATTGACTTCAATGGGGTTCGGGACGAAGTTCGGGTCGGGTTCGGATCCCAAACCCGAACATTTCCGGGAAGTTCGGCCGAACTTCTCGAACCCGAACATCCAGGTGTTCGCTCAACTCTAGTTAAGAGCATAACAAGTGCTCTGCAAACATATGTGGATAGGGAATAACATAAAATACGTAAAAATAAAAAATAATAATCTTCATCTAGGAGGACGATGTCCATATAGAGTAGGAGATTGAGGTGGAGGAGGTAGCCTACACTGCTTTTTGGATTGAATTTTTTTTTTTTTTTAATCAGGGTACACCCCAAAACATTGGAAACTATAACCTGTTATAACCCCCTGCAGTCGTGCAAAGCACACGTTCAGATAAAACACTAGCTGCGGGGCAGGCCAGCACCTCGAAGGCGTAAAGGGCAAGCTCAGGCCATGTGTCCAATTTGGAGACCCAGAAGTTGAAGGGGACAGACCCGTCATTCAGTACGTGTAGGCGTGTGCACACATACTGCTCCTCCATGTTGGTGAAATGCTGCCTCCTGCTAAGACGTTCCATGTCAACTGGTGGTGCTTGTTGTTGTGGCGTGCTGACAAAGCTTTTCCACATTTCGGCCATGCTAACCCTGCGTTGCGCAGTGCACACCTGATTTTGTCCCCTACTTGGTTGTGCAGGGAAGGGATGGCTCGCCTGGAAAAGTAGTGGCGGCTGGGCACGACGTACTGTGGGACAGCTACTACCATAAGGCCTTTAAAACTATCCATCTCCACCAGACGGAATGACAGCATTTCAAAGGCAAGTAAATTAGAAATCCTGGCATTCAGGGCTAGTGATCGTGGGTGGGTAGGGGGGTACTTTCTCTTCCTCTCCAGCGTTTGGGAGGTGGAGAGCTGAATGCTTCCGTGGGACATTGTGGAGACCTTTCTTGGTTTTTAAGGTGTCTACTCCAATGCAGCTCGTGCTTTGCACTTAAATACCTGGTCATGCAGGTTGTGCTCAGGTTGAGAACGTTTATGCCTCGCTTCAGGCTCTGATTGCACAGCGTGCAAACCACTTGTGTCTTGTCGTCAGCACATTGTCTGAAGAACTGCCTTGCCAGGGAACTCCCTGGAGCTGGCTTTGGTGTGCTCGGTCCCTTGCTGCGGTGGGCAGTAGCAGGCATACTGTCTAGAGGACGGCCGCTCTGCTTTTTCATCCTGCTCCCTCTTCTGCTGTGCTGGTGGCTCTGTGCGACCACCGCCTCTTCATCCGAACTACATTGGTCACTCGCATGACCTTGACTCCATATAGGGTCGAGGACCTCATCGTCCTCCACTTCATCTTCCACCCAGTCTTAACACCTGCCCTGCTTGTTGGACTGCACACTTTCGAAAGCCCCAGCAATTGGCACCTGTGTTTCGTCATCATCCGAGACCTGCTGCGATGGTACTCCCATCTACTCATCTTGAAAGATAAGTGGTTGGGCATCGGTGCACTCAATCTCTTTCACGTCTGGGGCAGGGCTAGGTGGATGGCCCTGGGAAACCCTGCTAACAGAGTCATCAAAAAGAAGAAGAGACTGCTGCATGACTTGGGGCTCAGACTGCTTGGCTGATTTGCAAGGGGGTGAGGTGAAAGACTGATGGACATCGGCTGCAGGTGCCAACTGTGGTCTTTCAGCATGAGACTGGGTGAGAGACAATGTGAAGGAACTGGAGCCACTGTCAGCAACCCAATCTACTATCGCCTGTACTTGTTCAGGCCTCACCATTCGTAGAGCCGCATTAGGCCCGACCAAATACCGCTGCAGGTTCTGTCGCCTACTCGCACCTGAGTAAGGGTTTTCACTTGTGCGTGAGCTGGCACAGATCGACCACGTCCTCTCCCTGCAACAGGAGCATTGTATTTCAAATACCTGAATAGAAGCCCTGTATTTAAAGGGTGTATCTCACACGCCCTGACCCACACTAGGCCGCTATTAAAAATTTGTGCCCAAAATGGCTGTATTTCAAATAACTGAATAGAACACCTGTATATAAAGAGTGTATCTCAGACGCCCTGACCCTCACTAGGCCACAATTAAAGATTTGTGAACAAAATGTCTGTATTTCAAATATCTGAATATAACCCAAATATATAAAGGGTGTGTCTCACAATGACATCTGCAGCAAAGGCTGCCAAATATTTTTTTAAGCCCAACGGGTGTTAGTTTAATAACTAAATATGAAAGCAGTATATAACCCTGGAATTTCAAACATCTTGATGCTGCAAGGGCGCAACAATTGTGTTTTTACCCAAAAAAGGGTGTTTTATTAATAGAAGAATATAAGCACTGTTTATACAGGGTGTATCTCACATGCCCTGACCCACACTAGGCCACAATTAAAGATTTGTGCACAAAATGGCGGTATTTCAAATACCTGAATAGAACCCCTCTATTTAAAGGGTGTATCTCACACGCCCTGACCCACACTAGGCCACAATTAAAGATTTGTGCACAAAATGGCGGTATTTCAAATACCTGATTAGAACCCCTGTATTTAAAGGGTGTATCTCACAATGACATCTGTAGCAAAGGCTGCCAAATTTTATTTTATTTTTTTGTATAAACAGGTGTTTGTTTAATAACTGAATATGACAGCAGTGTATAACCCTGGAATTTCAAACGTCTTGATGCTGCAAGGGTGCAACAATTGTGTATTTTGCCCCAAAAAGGGTGTTTTATTAATAGAAGAATTTAAGCCCTGTATCTACACGGTGTATCTCACACGCCCTGAACCAAACTAGGCCACAATTAAAGATTTGTGCACTAAATGGCTGTATTTAAAGGGTGTATCTCACACGCCCTGACCCACGCTAGTCCGTAATTAAAGATGTGTGCACAAAATGGCGGTATTTCAAATAGCTGAATAGAACCCCTCTATTTAAAGGGTGTATCTCACAATAACATCTGCAGCAAAGGCTGCCAAATAAACTTTTTTTTGCCCTAACGGTGTTTGTTGAGTAACTAAATATGACAACAGTATATAACCCTGGAATTCAAACGTTTTGATGCTGCAATGGCGCAACAATTGTGTATTTTACCCAAAAAAGGGTGTTTTATTAATAGAAGAATATAGGCCCTGTATACACAGGGTGTATCTCACACGCCCTGAACCAAACTAGGCCGCAATTAAAGATTTGTGCACTAAATGGCTATATTTCAAATCCCTGAATAGAACCCCTGTATTTAAAGGGTGTATCTCACTCGCCCTGACCCAAGCTAGTCCGCAATTAAAGATTTGTGCACAAAATCGCGGTATTTCAAATATCTGAATATAACCCAGATATATAAAGGGTGTATCTCACAATGACATATGCAGCAAAGGCTGTATTTCTAGCTTAAATTGCACACTGACTAAGGCCCCATGCACACGGCCGTTGTTCAGGGCCGTGTGCGGGCCGTGGAACCGCGGCCTGGATCCCTTCCTGTGAGCTGGAGCGCACGGCGTCACTGGTTGCTATGACGCCGTGCGCTCCCTGCTGCCGCCGCAATACAGTAATACACTGGTATGATCTATACCAGTGTATTACTGTACTGTGCCGGCAGCAGGGGGCGCACGGCGTCATAGCAACCAGTGACGCCGTGCGCTCCAGCTCACAGGAAGGGATCCAGGCCGCGGTTCCACGGCCCGCACACGGCCCTGAACAACGGCCGTGTGCATGGGGCCTAATCCAGATGTTGTATATTGCCAAAAAGTGTGTTTTTTTTACTAACAGAATATGAAAGCTGTATATATTAAATTTGAATTTCACACTTGCTGTAAAATAGTGGATTTGGGCAAAAAAAAGTGTGTTTTTAAAAACCCAGAAAATGATGGCTGTATTTCTAGCTTAAATTGCAGACTGACTAATCAAGATGTTGTATTTCCCAAAAAGTTTTTTTTTTTACTAACATAATTTGAAAACTCTATATATAACGTTTGAAATTCACACGTCCAGATGCAGCTAGGGATGTAAAATAGTGTATTTTGCCAAAAAAGGGTGTTTAAAAAGAAAATGAAAATAATGGCTTATTTCTAGCTAAAATTGCACACTGACTAATCCTGCAAATGCACCAGATAATGTATATTGCCAAAAAAGGGTGATTTTTTACAACCAGATTATTAGTGCAGTTTTTCTAGCTTGGATTTGAATGTCACAAAAGCTCAGAGGCAGTGCAGGTGCACTGAGCTTGCATAGAATGGCCGCCCACCTAACTAACAGACGGATAAAAGTAATTTTTTTTTCGGTCAATGGGTTCAGGGCAGGGTAAAAAAATTGTGCACTGCACCCACACAACTAATTGTATGTAGATCGCTGAGTTAGATTATCTCCTATTTTTTCCCTGAAATCACAGGTCCAGCAACATCCTCTTCCTACGCTTGTAACAGCAGAGTGACGGGCAGCGCTACGTGACTCCAGCTTATATAGAGGCTGGGTCACATGCTGCACTGGTCAATCACAGCCATGCCATTAGTAGGCATGGCTGTGATGGCTTCTAAGGGCACACAAGTTAAACGCTTGTTGATTGGCTGCTCTGCAGCCTTTCAAAAAGCGCTGAGAAATCGCAGAACACCGAACCCAAACTCAAATTTTTACTAAAATGGGGTAAAAAAATCCTAAAGTTCGATACGAACCCAAACTTTACAGTTTGGGTTCGCTCAACCCTACTTATGACCTATTTTCCATTGTGATGAAAATCTTACTGGTCCTTAATACTAAAATTACTAAGGGGTTAAAATTAATTTATGTCACCTGAATTGTGCAACAACTATATTTATTTGAGGTATAAATTCAAAACTCACAATAAAAAGTGACATTTTCTTCCAATGCTTTCAATTTTAATGTCAAGTGGTTAAAGACTGACATTTTTTGAACTGTGATTATATTTTTCGCAAAATGTATAGTAAGATAACAGTAAAATGTTTCTCCTGCTCTGGAAAACCAAAATGAAAAGAAAATAAATAAATCACGCACTTTTAGAAAACATATAAATCAATCATGTTATTAATGTGATTTCCTTTAATGAACCACTGGACTGGAAAAGTTTAACTTATTAAATTTTAATTTTACTTGTTCAGTGCAAATGGATAAAACCATGAAATAATCACTGGATGAAGCATTACTCATCTTAGAAAAGAAGTGATTTTATTTTAAAGAGCATATTCAGCAAGTATTGATCATTGAAAGGCTTGATTTTTAAAACAAGGTCACACAAGGGAAACGTCCAATAAGCTATAGGTGGGAGATGATAGATAGATAGATACCGTAGAGAGATAGATAGATAGATACCGTAGATAGATAGATACCGTAGATAGATAGATAGATAGATAGATAGATAGATAGATGAGATATATAGACAGATTTTTTTTAATATTTTTTTATAGCCAAATGTCTTTGCCACTGTTTGACCTAATATGAGGGCCTCAAATTTGATCATTGTCTTCATCAAAGTGGCACACTCAGCCATGACCTGGTAAACAGGTACAGAGCACACATATGACATTTTTGTATCTGGATTTTCTCCACACACTGTATTGTATTTACTTTGAAACAGGTTTGGACTCAAAAGAAAAAAATGATCAAAGATTGCCTGGCTAGATCTTCCAAGGCCAGTTCTTGTCTTTGACAAGATACTTATGAAGGGAACAAAGGCTACAGAAATATAGTATAGAAATATAGTATAGGAATATAGTATAGAAATACAGTATGTTCCTCCTTTGCATCGTTGCTGAAAAAAATATATTTTTTTATTAATATGTTTATCAGAGCACCAGTGTCTTCAGGGGTAAGCCCAAACCCCTTGGAGCACCAGAGCCTCTTGGCTCTGCACTTAGAGCCTCTCCGCCTTGATTAACAGGGCTAGACATCTTGCCTGGTTCTGAAATCTCTCACCTGCACTATAGTCTATACTATCGATGCACATGCAGTGCATTTGCCTCTGCTTCCCCAGCAGCACGGATAACTACTATGGATGCATCCATTTTTCACTAGAAGAGGAGATACTAAGCTTATTTTGGGTAGAGGATGGTGTAATCGATGCATCTGCAGTAGTCATCTGCACTACCGGGGAAACAGAGGCAACTGATCATGCACTGTCCAGACCCAATATTATAGGACCAGGTGAGATGCCTGGCCCTGTCAATAAAGGAAAGGGGTGGGGTGGATCAAGGTGCAGAGCAGTGAGGTTGTGGTGCCCTGAACAGCTTGGAACCCCTCTTAGTGCACTATAGACCTAACTTTCATATTCATTAAAAGTAGAGATGAACAAATAGAGTTTAGAATCAAGATTCGACCCAATAGAGCTTTCCATGCATTCAAAGTACTTTCAATTCAGGTAGAATCGGTTCATGCTCAAATTGAATGTCA
Source organism: Bufo gargarizans (assembly GCF_014858855.1). NCBI lineage: Eukaryota > Metazoa > Chordata > Amphibia > Anura > Bufonidae > Bufo > Bufo gargarizans. Next base: position 43,795,915 of record NC_058084.1, read on the forward strand.
GTTGATTTGGACGAATTAGCACCGAAATTAATTTTAAAAATGTACTTATTTCTAATAAAAATATATTTTTCTCAGGAACAGTGCAATGGAGAAACTCAAATATGGAACTCTTTTTACTCAACGAATCAACCCTGATTTAAAGGAGTTCATACTGTTGACAGTTCATTTCGCCTCGAGATTTCGCAAGATGAGTGCCATGAGACGACCAGCTTTATAAGATTTTTTTTTTTTAATGATACATTCAGAAGTTTCTTTATTGTTGCTACGGGTATGTGTCAATTGTTGAGTAATCTGTCTGACGTAGAAGGCTTTCTGCCCTTAAAACAAGTATTATATCTTATACTTACATACAAGAAGTTTTCTGGGAGTGCACCGTGATTCTGAACCCGTTCCCTCTCTGTTTCTTCACCCTGATTTCTCGGCCAACGCATATAGTGCAGTGCCTGCAGAGGGACCATGGCCATTTGCTATTCAGGAAGCACTGCCTCTGTTCTTTTGCACATTCAGAAGTTGTGAATAGTGATGGACGAACATCGGCCGGGACGATTCGCAAATACGATCGCACGAACACGATCAAATGTTCGCGAACCGCAAGTTCGCGGCAGGCCCTATTCCTTTTAATAGCAGGCGAACCTGAAAAACCTTCAGGTCATATTTGCAGCCACCAAATACTTACTAGAAGTGCACAACTCGTCCCACAACATGAACAGTGACATACCAGAGGAAGATCAATGGCAAAAATTCCCACAAAAAAATATGTATTTTAATCAGGGGCTATTTTTATGCATCTTAAAGGGAAACTCTCAAAAATGTGCCCTGCTGGAGCCTAGAAAATATTTATTTTAGGCCACGGGAATACAGGCCCCAAACATTAGGCATTCACCGGACAGAAAACATCAAGTGATTATGTGGCTGGAATTATATTAGACAATCCTTGGATATCAATTTTATTGCAGGTCAGTGGACTACAGGCCCCAAAAATTATTCATTCACCGTACAGAAAAGAACAAGTGATTATGTGGCTGGAGGTACATTAGGCGGTCACCATATAACAATTGTACTGTTGGCCAGTTACATTACAGTCCCCCAAAATTATGCATTCCAGGTACAGAAAAGATCAAGTCATTATGTGGCTGGAGGTACATTAGGCAGTCACCATATAACAATTTTACTGTTGGGAAGTTAGATTACAGGCACCAAAATTTATGCATTCCAGGTACAGAAAAGATCAAGTCATTATGTGGCTGGAAGTTTATTAGATGGTCATTTCATATCAATTTTACTGCAGGCCAGTGGAGTACAGGCCCCAAACATTCCAAACATTAGGCATTCACCGAATAGAAAAGATCAAGTGATTATGTGGCTGGAGGTATATTAGACGGTCATTGAATATCAATTTTACTGCAGGCCAGTACAAATACAGTGAGGAACAGAAGTATTTGAACACCCTGCGATTTTGAAAGTTCTCCCACTTAGAAATCATGGAGGGGTCTGAAATTCACATTGTGGGTGCATTCCCACTCTTAAAGAGACAGAATAAAAAATAAAAATCAGGAAATCATATTGTATGATTTATAAAGAATGTATATGTCTTGCACCGCTGAACATAAGTATTTGAACAGCTGAGAAACAGCAAGAATTCTGGCTCTCAAAGACCTGTTACCATTAGAGTTGAGCGAACACCTGGATGTTCGGGTTCGAGAAGTTCGGCCGAACATCCCGGAAATGTTCGGGTTCGGGATCCGAACCCGATCCGAACTTCGTCCCGAACCCGAACCCCATTGAAGTCAATGGGGACCCGAACTTTTCGGCACTAAAAAGGCTGTAAAACAGCCCAGGAAAGAGCTAGAGGGCTGCAAAAGGCAGCAACATGTAGGTAAATCCCCTGCAAACAAATGTGGATAGGGAAATGAATTAAAATAAAAATTAAATAAATAAAAATTAACCAAAATCAATTGGAGAGAGGTTCCATAGCAGAGAATCTGGCTTCCCGTCACCCACCACTGGAACAGTCCATTCTCAGATATTTAGGCCCCGGCACCCAGGCAGAGGAGAGAGGTCCCGTAACAGAGAATCTGTCTTCATGTCAGCAGAGAATTAGTCTGCATGTCATAGCAGAGAATGAGGCTTCACGTCAGCCACCACTGCAACAGTCCATTGGCATATATTTAGGCCCAGCACCCAGGCAGAGGAGGGAGGTCCCGTAACAGAGAATCTGTCTTCATGTCAGCAGAGAATTAGTCTGCATGTCATAGCAGAGAATGAGGCTTCACGTCAGCCACCACTGCAACAGTCCATTGGCATATATTTAGGCCCAGCACACACACAGGCAGAGGAGAGAGGTCCCGTAACAGACAATCTGGCTTCATGTCAGCAGAGAATTAGTCTGCATGTCATAGCAGAGAATCAGGCTTCACGTCAGCCACCACTGCAACAGTCCATTGGCATATATTTAGGCCCAGCACACACACAGGCAGAGGAGAGAGGTCCCGTAACAGAGAATCTGTCTTCATGTCAGCAGAGAATTAGTCTGCATGTCATAGCAGAGAATGAGGCTTCACGTCAGCCACCACTGCAACAGTCCATTGGCATATATTTAGGCCCAGCACACACACAGGCAGAGGAGAGAGGTCCCGTAACAGAGAATCTGTCTTCATGTCAGCAGAGAATCAGTCTTCATATCATAGCAGAGAATCAGGCTTCACGTCACCCACCACTGTAAGAGTCAATTTTCATAAATTTAGGCCCAGAACCCAGGCAGAGGAGAAAGGTCCCGTAACAGACAATCTGGCTTCATGTCAGCAGAGAATCAGTCTTCATATCATAGCAGAGAATCAGGCTTCACGTCACCCACCACTGTAAGAGTCAATTTTCATAAATTTAGGCCCAGAACCCAGGCAGAGGAGAAAGGTCCCGTAACAGACAATCTGGCTTCATGTCAGCAGAGAATCAGTCTTCATATCATAGCAGAGAATCAGGCTTCACGTCACCCACCACTGTAAGAGTCAATTTTCATAAATTTAGGCCCAGAACCCAGGCAGAGGAGAAAGGTCCCGTAACAGACAATCTGGCTTCATGTCAGCAGAGAATCAGTCTTCATATCATAGCAGAGAATCAGGCTTCACGTCACCCACCACTGTAAGAGTCAATTTTCATAAATTTAGGCCCAGAACCCAGGCAGAGGAGAAAGGTCCCGTAACAGACAATCTGGCTTCATGTCAGCAGAGAATCAGTCTTCATATCATAGCAGAGAATCAGGCTTCACGTCACCCACCACTGTAAGAGTCAATTTTCATAAATTTAGGCCCAGAACCCAGGCAGAGGAGAAAGGTCCCGTAACAGACAATCTGGCTTCATGTCAGCAGAGAATCAGTCTTCATATCATAGCAGAGAATCAGGCTTCACGTCACCCACCACTGTAAGAGTCAATTTTCATAAATTTAGGCCCAGAACCCAGGCAGAGGAGAAAAGTCCCGTAACAGACAATCTGGCTTCATGTCAGCAGAGAATCAGTCTTCATATCATAGCAGAGAATCAGGCTTCACGTCACCCACCACTGTAAGAGTCAATTTTCATAAATTTAGGCCCAGAACCCAGGTAGAGGAGAAAGGTCCCGTAACAGACAATCTGGCTTCATGACAGCAGAGAATCAGTCTGCATGTCATAGCAGAGAATCAGGCTTCACGTCAGCCACCACTGCAACAGTCCATTGTCATAAATTTAGGCCCAGCACCCAGGCAGAGGAGAGAGGTCCCGTAAAAGAGGATCTGGCTTCATGTCAGCAGAGAATCAGTCTGCATGTCATAGCAGAGAATGAGGCTTCACGTCAGCCACCACTGCAACAGTCCATTGGCATATATTTAGGCCCAGCACACACACAGGCAGAGGAGAGAGGTCCCGTAACAGACAATCTGGCTTCATGTCAGCAGAGAATTAGTCTGCATGTCATAGCAGAGAATGAGGCTTCACGTCACCCACCACTGCAACAGTCCATTGGCATATATTCAGGCCCAGCACCCAGGCAGAGGAGAGAGGTCCCGTAACAGAGGATCTGGCTTCATGTCAGCAGAGAATCAGTCTGCATGTCATAGCAGAGAATCAGGCTTCACGTCAGCCACCACTGCAACAGTCCATTGTCATAAATTTAGGCCCAGCACCCAGGCAGAGGAGAGAGGTCCCGTAACAGAGGATCTGGCTTCATGTCAGCAGAGAATCAGTCTGCATGTCATAGCAGAGAATCAGGCTTCACGTCAGCCACCACTGCAACAGTCCATTGTCATAAATTTAGGCCCAGCACCCAGGCAGAGGAGAGAGGTCCCGTAACAGACAATCTGGCTTCATGTCAGCAGAGAATTAGTCTGCATGTCATAGCAGAGAATCAGGCTTCATGTCAGCCACCACTGCAACAGTCCATTGGCATATATTTAGGCCTAGCACACAGGCAGAGGAGAGGTTCATTCAACTTTGGGTAGCATCGCAATATAATGGTAAAATGAAAATAAAAATAGGATTGAATGAGGAAGTGCCCTGGAGTCCAATAATATATGGTTATGGGGAGGTAGTTAATGTCTAATCTGGACAAGGGACGGACAGGTCCTGTGGGATCCATGCCTGGTTCATTTTTATGAACGTCAGCTTGTCCACATTGGCTGTAGACAGGCGGCTGCGTTTGTCTGTAATGACGCCCCCTGCCGTGCTGAATACACGTTCAGACAAAACGCTGGCTGCCGGGCAGGCCAGCACCTCCAAGGCATAAAAGGCTAGCTCTGGCCACGTGGACAATTTAGAGACCCAGAAGTTGAATGGGGCCGAACCATCAGTCAGTACGTGGAGGGGTGTGCACACGTACTGTTCCACCATGTTAGTGAAATGTTGCCTCCTGCTAACACGTTGCGTATCAGGTGGTGGTGCAGTTAGCTGTGGCGTGTTGACAAAAGTTTTCCACATCTCTGCCATGCTAACCCTGCCCTCAGAGGAGCTGGCCGTGACACAGCTGCCTTGGCGACCTCTTGCTCCTCCTCTGCCTTGGCCTTGGGCTTCCACTTGTTCCCCTGTGACATTTGGGAATGCTCTCAGTAGCGCGTCTACCAACGTGCGCTTGTACTCGCGCATCTTCCTATCACGCTCCAGTGCAGGAAGTAAGGTGGGCACATTGTCTTTGTAGCGTGGATCCAGCAGGGTGGCAACCCAGTAGTCCGCACAGGTTAAAATGTGGGCAACTCTGCTGTCGTTGCGCAGGCACTGCAGCATGTAGTCGCTCATGTGTGCCAGGCTGCCCAGGGGTAAGGACAAGCTGTCCTCTGTGGGAGGCGTATCGTCATCGTCCTGCCTTTCCCCCCAGCCACGCACCAGTGATGGACCCGAGCTGCGTTGGGTGCCACCCCGCTGTGACCATGCTTCATCCTCATCCTCCTCCACCTCCTCCTCATCCTCGTCCTCCTCGTCCTCCAGTAGTGGGCCCTGGCTGGCCACATTTGTACCTGGCCTCTGCTGTTGCAAAAAACCTCCCTCTGAGTCACTTCGAAGAGACTGGCCTGAAAGTGCTAAAAATGACCCCTCTTCCTCATCCTCCTCCTCCTCCTCCTGGGCCACCTCCTGTTCCATCATCGCCCTAAGTGTTTTCTCAAGGAGACATAGAAGTGGTATTGTAACGCTGATAACGGTGTCATCGCCACTGGCCATGTTGGTGGAGTACTCGAAACAGCGCAACAGGGCACACAGGTCTCGCATGGAGGCCCAGTCATTGGTGGTGAAGTGGTGCTGTTCTGTAGTGCGACTGACCCGTGCGTGCTGCAGCTGAAACTCCACTATGGCCTGCTGCTGCTCGCACAGTCTGTCCAGCATGTGCAAGGTGGAGTTCCACCTGGTGGGCACGTCGCATATGAGGCGGTGAGCGGGAAGGCCGAAGTTACGCTGTAGCGCAGACAGGCGAGCAGCGGCAGGATGTGAACGCCGGAAGCGCGAACAGACGGCCCGCACTTTATGCAGCAGCTCTGACATGTCGGGGTAGTTGTGAATGAACTTCTGCACCACCAAATTCAGCACATGCGCCAAGCAAGGGATGTGCGTCAAATTGGCTAGTCCCAGAGCTGCAACGAGATTTCGCCCATTATCACACACCACCAGGCCGGGCTTGAGGCTCACCGGCAGCAACCACTCGTCGGTCTGTTGTTCTATACCCCGCCACAACTCCTGTGCGGTGTGGGGCCTGTCCCCCAAACATATGAGTTTCAGAATGGCCTGCTGACGTTTACCCCGGGCTGTGCTGAAGTTGGTGGTGAAGGTGTGTGGCTGACTGGATGAGCAGGTGGAAGAAGAGGAGGAGGAAGCCGAGAAGGAGGAGGTGGCAACAGGAGGCAAAGAATGTTGCCCTGCGATCCTTGGCGGCGGAAGGACGTGCGCCAAACAGCTCTCCGCCTGGGGCCCAGCTGCCACTACATTTACCCAGTGTGCAGTTAGGGAGATATAGCGTCCCTGGCCGTGCTTACTGGTCCACGTATCTGTGGTTAGGTGGACCTTGCCACAGATGGCGTTGCGCAGTGCACACTTGATTTTATCGGATACTTGGTTGTGCAGGGAAGGCACGGCTCTCTTGGAGAAGTAGTGCCGGCTGGGAACAACATACTGTGGGACAGCAAGCGACATGAGCTGTTTGAAGCTGTCTGTGTCCACCAGCCTAAATGACAGCATTTCATAGGCCAGTAGTTTAGAAATGCTGGCATTCAGGGCCAGGGATCGAGGGTGGCTAGGTGGGAATTTACGCTTTCTATCAAATGTTTGTGAGATGGAGAGCTGAACGCTGGCGTGTGACATGGTTGAGACGCTTGGTGACGGAGGTGGTGGTGGTGGTGTTGGTGGTACATCCCCTGTTTGCTGGGCGGCAGGTGCCAACGTTCCTCCAGAGGCGGATGAAGAGGCCGAGGCGGCAGCAGCAGAATAGGCCGAGGCGGCAGCAGCAGAAGAGGTAGCAGGGGGAGCCTGAGTGACTTCCTTGGTTTTAAGGTGTTTACTCCACTGCAGTTCATGCTTTGCATGCAGGTGCCTGGTCATGCAGGTTGTGCTCAGGTTCAGAACGTTAATGCCTCGCTTCAGGCTCTGATGGCACAGCGTGCAAACCACTCGGGTCTTGTCGTCAGCACATTGTTTGAAGAAGTGCCATGCCAGGGAACTCCTTGAAGCTGCCTTTGGGGTGCTCGGTCCCAGATGGCGGCGGTCAGTAGCAGGCGGAGTCTCTTGGCGGCGGGTGTTCTGCTTTTGCCCACTGCTCCCTCTTTTGCTACGCTGTTGGCTCGGTCTCACCACTGCCTCTTCCTCCGAACTGTGAAAGTCAGTGGCACGACCTTCATTCCATGTGGGGTCTAGGACCTCATCGTCCCCTGCATCGTCTTCCACCCAGTCTTGATCCCTGACCTCCTGTTCAGTCTGCACACTGCAGAAAGACGCAGCAGTTGGCACCTGTGTTTCGTCATCATCAGAGACATGCTGAGGTGGTATTCCCATGTCCTCATCATCAGGAAACATAAGTGGTTGTGCGTCAGTGCATTCTATGTCTTTCACCGCTGGGGAAGGGCTAGGTGGATGCCCTTGGGAAACCCTGCCAGCGGAGTCTTCAAACAGCATAAGAGACTGCTGCATAACTTGAGGCTGAGACAGTTTCCCTGGTATGCATGGGGGTGATGTGACAGACTGATGGGGTTGGTTTTCAGGCGCCATCTGTGCGCTTTCTGCAGAAGACTGGGTGGGAGATAATGTGAACGTGCTGGATCCACTGTCGGCCACCCAATTGACTAATGCCTGTACCTGCTCAGGCCTTACCATCCTTAGAACGGCATTGGGCCCCACCATATATCGCTGTAAATTCTGGCGGCTACTGGGACCTGAGGTAGTTGGTACACTAGGACGTGTGGATGTGGCAGAACGGCCACGTCCTCTCCCAGCACCAGAGGGTCCACTAACACCACCACGACCATGTCCACGTCCGCGTCCCTTACTAGATGTTTTTCTCATTGTTATGGTTCACCACAACAACAAATATATTATTTGGCCCAATGTATTGTATTCAAATTCAGCGGGATATAAATTTGAGGCCTAGTATTTAGGCGCTGGGTGACCGGTATGGATTTAGTGACAGAATTAGACTTGGAAATGCACAGAAGCGTGTGTGTGAAGTTATTCTGAATGACCCAATGTGCACCTTGAATATTATATACCCTTTTTGGGATAGATTTCAAATAGCTCTGATATAGCAGGAACCACTAAATTATGAAATTGCTAAATTGGGAATTGTACTTCAACCCAGAACAAAAAATGTGCTTTGACGGGCACTAAATAACTTTCCCAGCTACAACAGGACAGCGGTAACGAGAGATTTAGAGGGATTTAAATTTGAGGCCTAGTATTTAGGCGCTGGGTGACAGGTATGGGTTTAGTGACAGAATTAGACTTGGAAATACACAGTAGCGGGTGTGTGTGAAGTTATTCTGAATGACCCAATGTGCACCTTCAATATTATATACCCTTTTTGGGATAGATTTCAAATAGCTCTGATATAGCAGGAATCACTAAATTATGAAATTGCTAAATTGGGAATTGTACTTCAACCCAGAACAAAAAATGTGCTTTGACGGACACTAAATATCTTGCCCAGCAACAACAGTACAGCGGTGGGTAACGAGAGATTTAGAGGGATTTAAATTTGAGGCCTAGTATTTAGGCGCTGGGTCACCGGTATGGATTTAGTGACAGAATTAGACTTGGAAATGCACAGAAGCGTGTGTGTGAAGTTATTCTGAATGACCCTATGTGCACCTTCAATATTATATACCCTTTTAGGGATAGATTTCAAATAGCTCTGATATAGCAGAAACCACTAAATTATGAAATTGCTAAATTGGGAATTGTACTTCAACCCAGAACAAAAAATGTGCTTTGACGGACACTAAATATCTTGCCCAGCAACAACAGTACAGCGGTGGGTAACGAGAGATTTAGAGGGATTTAAATTTGAGGCCTAGTATTTAGGCGCTGGGTCACCGGTATGGATTTAGTGACAGAATTAGACTTGGAAATGCACAGAAGCGTGTGTGTGAAGTTATTCTGAATGACCCTATGTGCACCTTCAATATTATATACCCTTTTAGGGATAGATTTCAAATAGCTCTGATATAGCAGAAACCACTAAATTATGAAATTGCTAAATTGGGAATTGTACTTCAACCCAGAACAAAAAATGTGCTTTGACGGACACTAAATATCTTGCCCAGCAACAACAGTACAGCGGTGGGTAACGAGAGATTTAGAGGGATTTAAATTTGAGGCCTAGTATTTAGGCGCTGGGTCACCGGTATGGATTTAGTGACAGAATTAGACTTGGAAATGCACAGAAGCGTGTGTGTGAAGTTATTCTGAATGACCCTATGTGCACCTTCAATATTATATACCCTTTTAGGGATAGATTTCAAATAGCTCTGATATAGCAGAAACCACTAAATTATGAAATTGCTAAATTGGGAATTGTACTTCAACCCAGAACAAAAAATGTGCTTTGACGGACACTAAATATCTTGCCCAGCAACAACAGTACAGCGGTGGGTAACGAGAGATTTAGAGGGATTTAAATTTGAGGCCTAGTATTTAGGCGCTGGGTCACCGGTATGGATTTAGTGACAGAATTAGACTTGGAAATGCACAGAAGCGTGTGTGTGAAGTTATTCTGAATGACCCTATGTGCACCTTCAATATTATATACCCTTTTAGGGATAGATTTCAAATAGCTCTGATATAGCAGAAACCACTAAATTATGAAATTGCTAAATTGGGAATTGTACTTCAACCCAGAACAAAAAATGTGCTTTGACGGACACTAAATATCTTGCCCAGCAACAACAGTACAGCGGTGGGTAACGAGAGATTTAGAGGGATTTAAATTTGAGGCCTAGTATTTAGGCGCTGGGTCACCGGTATGGATTTAGTGACAGAATTAGACTTGGAAATGCACAGAAGCGTGTGTGTGAAGTTATTCTGAATGACCCTATGTGCACCTTCAATATTATATACCCTTTTAGGGATAGATTTCAAATAGCTCTGATATAGCAGAAACCACTAAATTATGAAATTGCTAAATTGGGAATTGTACTTCAACCCAGAACAAAAAATGTGCTTTGACGGACACTAAATATCTTGCCCAGCAACAACAGTACAGCGGTGGGTAACGAGAGATTTAGAGGGATTTAAATTTGAGGCCTAGTATTTAGGCGCTGGGTCACCGGTATGGATTTAGTGACAGAATTAGACTTGGAAATGCACAGAAGCGTGTGTGTGAAGTTATTCTGAATGACCCTATGTGCACCTTCAATATTATATACCCTTTTAGGGATAGATTTCAAATAGCTCTGATATAGCAGAAACCACTAAATTATGAAATTGCTAAATTGGGAATTGTACTTCAACCCAGAACAAAAAATGTGCTTTGACGGACACTAAATATCTTGCCCAGCAACAACAGTACAGCGGTGGGTAACGAGAGATTTAGAGGGATTTAAATTTGAGGCCTAGTATTTAGGCGCTGGGTGACAGGTATGGGTTTAGTGACAGAATTAGACTTGGAAATACACAGTAGCGGGTGTGTGTGAAGTTATTCTGAATGACCCAATGTGCACCTTCAATATTATATACCCTTTTTGGGATAGATTTCAAATAGCTCTGATATAGCAGGAACCACTAAATTATGAAATTGCTAAATTGGGAATTGTATTTCAACCCAGAACAAGAAATGTGCTTGAACGGACACTAAATAACTCGCCCAGCTACAGCACTAGGGACAGATTTAGCTGGATATAAATTTGAGGCCTAGTATTTAGGCGCTGGGTGACCGGTATGGATTTAGTGACAGAATTAGACTGGGATATGGCCAAAAAATAAACAGACTATTGCTGGTTAAATGCACTTGGTGTGACAGCTTCACCCTGATGTAGGCTTTAGCCAAAAAACAACCACACCATTGAGGGTTAAATGCACTTGGTGACAGGCGCAGCTTGCCCCTGATTTTGTATATGGCCAAAAAATGAACAGACTATTGCTGGTTAAATGCACTTGGTGTGACAGCTTCACCCTGATGTAGGCTTTAGCCAAAAAACAACCACACCATTGAGGGTTAAATGCACTTGGTGACAGGCGCAGCTTGCCCCTGATTTTGTATATGGCCAAAAAATGAACAGACTATTGCTGGTTAAATGCACTTGGTGTCACAGCTTCACCCTGATGTAGGCTTTAGCCAAAAAACAACCACACCATTGAGGGTTAAATGCACTTGGTGACAGGCGCAGCTTGCCCCTGATTTTGTATATGGCCAAAAAATGAACAGACTATTGCTGGATAAATGCACTTGGTGTGACAGCTTCACCCTGATGTAGGCTTTAGCCAAAAAACAACCACACCATTGAGGGTTAAATGCACTTGGTCGCAGCTTGTGCTGGCGCACCACAAGACACAAAATGGCCGCCGATCACCCCAGAAAAATGAGACTGACAAACGGTCTGTGCAGCCTAAAAACAGTGAGCAATTGAGGATCAGCAGCTCAATGATCCACAGCTGCAGATCGATCAGTTAATCAAGTCCTTTGGAGGAGTTAATCTGCCTAATCTCGCCCTACTGTCGCAGCCGCAACCTCTCCCTACGCTAATCAGAGCAGAGTGACGGGCGGCGCTATGTGACTCCAGCTTAAATAGAGGCTGGGTCACATGGTGCTCTGGCCAATCACAGCCATGCCAATAGTAGGCATGGCTGTGATGGCCTCTTGGGGCAAGTAGTATGACGCTTGTTGATTGGCTGCTTTGCAGCCTTTCAAAAAGCGCCAAGAAAGCGTCACAAAAGCGCGAAGAAAGCGACGAACACCGAACCCGAACCCGGACTTTTACGAAAATGTCCGGGTTCGGGTCCGTGTCACGGACACCCCAAAATTCGGTACGAACCCGAACTATACAGTTCGAGTTCGCTCATCCCTAGTTACCATGCCTTTAAAAAGTCCACCTCTACTCCACTCATTAATCAAACTTAGTAGCACCTGTCTGAGCTCTTTAAAGACACCTGTCCACCCCACAGTCAGTCAGACGCCAACTACTACCATGGGCAAGACCAAAGAGCTGTCAAAAGACACCAGAGACAAAATTGTGGACCTCCACAAGGCTGAAAAGGGATGCAGGGCAATTGCCAAGCAGCTTGGTGAAAATAGATCAACTGTTGGAGCAATTGTTAGAAAATGGAAGAGGCTAAAGACGACTGTCAGTCTCCCTTGGAATGGGGCTCCATGCAAGATCTCACCTCGTGGGGTTTCATGATGATAAGAAAGGTGCGGAATCAGCCCAGAACTACAAGGGAGGAGCTGGTCAATGACATGAAGAGAGCTGGGACCACAGTTTCAAAGGTCACTGTCGGTAGAACACTACGCCGTCATGGTTTCAAATCATGCATTGCACAGAGGTTTCCCCTGCTCAAGTCATCACATGACCAGGCCCGTCTGAAGTTTGCCAATGACCATCTGGATGATCCAGATGAGGCATGGCAGAAATCATGTGGTCAGATGAGAGCAAAGTAGAACTTTTTCATCTAAACTTTACTTGTCATGTTTGAAGAAAATAAAAAAGGATGAATTGCATGCCAAGAACACCATCCCTACTGTAAATCATGGGGGTGGTAACATCATGCTTTGGGGTGCTTTTCTGTGAAGGGGACAGGATGACACTGTATTAAGGAGAGGATGAATGGGGCCATTTATTGTGAGATTTTAAGCTACAACCTCCTTCCCTCAGTCAGAGCATTAAAGATGGGTTGTGGCTGGGTCTTCCAACATGACAACGACCCGAAGCACACAGCCAGGATAACCAAGGAGTGGCTCCGTAAGAAGCATATCAAGGTTCTGGAGTGGCCTAGCCAGTCTCCAGACCTAAATCCAATAGAACATATTTAGAGGGAGCTTAAACTCCGTATTGCTCAGCAACAGCACAGAAATGTGACAGATCTAGAGGAGATCTGTGTGGAGGAATGGGCTAAAATCCCTGTTGCAGTGTGTGCAAACCTAGTCAAGAACTACAGGAAACGTTTGACCTCTGTAATTGCAAACAAAGGCTTCTGTAACAAATATTAACACTGATTTCCTCAGCAGTACAAGAAAAATTATTTAAAAATCATACAATGTGATTTCCTGTTTTTTATTTTTTTATTCTGTCTCTCAGAGTGGGTATGCACCTACAATGTGAATTTCAGACGCCTCAATGATTTCTAAGTGGGAGAACTTGCATCATCACACAGTGTTTAAATACTTCTGTTCCTTACTGTACATGTCAAATACATATGTTTAAAAGAACTAAAAATATTATATTGGATTAAAAACATGGATAGTAAAACAAACAAAATCCCCCCTCTTGAAAAAACAGCCAATGGTAATAGGTAAAATTCAATTAAACGTGATCATCACAGGTGTTGAATTCCTCCGAGACCCATGCTCATTCATTTTTAGAAATGTGAGTTAGTCCACACTGTCGAGAGCTAGGCGATTGTGCTTATCGGTCACGATCCCCCCTGCTGCGCTGAGCGTCCTTTTGGACAGGACATTGAACAAGGGGCAAGCCAAGAGTTTCATTGCAAATTGTGCCAGCTCTGGCCAGAGGTCAAGCCTGCACACCCAGTAGTCCAGTGGTTCCTTGCTTCTCAGAGCGCACATATCGGCCGTTAACCCGATGTAGTCAGACACTTGTCAGTCTAGGAATTCCCTGAGGCTTGATCCAGAGGGCGCTGTCGATGGGTTGGCTGCAAGAATGATCTCATATCCGAAGTGACCAACGCATCTTCAAACCGCCCTCTTCTTGCATGTGCAGTAGGATTGGTACCCGTTACTGTTTGTCTGTGGGTGGAAATTCCTCTGCCAATGACCGCAACAGCAGAATGCAGCATCTCTTGAAGCAAGGCCTGGAAATGCTGCATTTTGACAGCCCTCAGTGATGCTGGTAACATGTTCGCATTTTGTGTTTGTACTGGGGTCTAAATACGTTGCCACCCAGTACTGGTCCTTGCCCTTTATGTTTTTTATACAGGGGACACTCTTCAAACACTGGAGCATGAAGGCTCCAATTTGAAGCTGTAGAGCGGTCTGGCTCCTGCTCATCGCCCAGGAGAATGTCAACCTCAGTCTCCTCACCGCATCCACGGACAACACCAGGGATCCCAGAAAAGTTTAAAGCCTGCTCTTCTTGCTCCTCTTCCTCCTCTCCCCAGGCACCATCCTCCTCTGACTCCTCTTCAGACTCCTGCTGACTTGTCTCAGATGGAGTAGACCCCTGGGAATTCATTCAGCATTGCAACTTCCGCATCTTCCTGCTCTTGCTTCTCGACAGCTAGATCAATGACACGATGCAATGGCAATGCACACGCTAGAAAGAAGGCGTAAGGTACGATGTCACTAATGGCGCCCTGGCTGTGACTAACCAGTTTGGTGATCTCATTAAATGGCCGCAGAAGTCTGCATGCGTTGCGCATGAGCAGCCACTGCCGCAGTGAAAAAAAAACTCCCCAGAACCTGGCCTGCCGCAGAGTTTGTACACGTAGTCATTACCTGCACGTTTCTGCTGGAGCAGCCTATCAAGCATATACAAGGTGGAGTTCCAGCGCGTCGGGCAGTCACAAATCAGACGTATGACAGGCAAGTGGTGTCATCACTGAATGTCAGCAAGGTGAGCCATGGACGTGTAAGATGTTCTAAAATGGCCAGAGATTTTCCTGGCCTGCCGCAAGACTTCCTGGATCCCGAGGTATTTGGCAATGAATCGCTGCACGACTAAGTTCAGGACGTGTGCCATGCACGGCACGTGTGTCATTTTGCCCTGTTTCAGCAGTTTGCAGTCTGATTTTTGCCTTTTGTGCACTGCAAGTTCTGCCTGCTTCTCCTCCTTCTCCTCCCTATCTGCTGCTCTGTCTCTCACTCTGAACTCCCCTCCTCTACCTCTCTTGTGGGCACCCACATGACGTCCATCGACACGTCATCCTCATTACCACCACTGACATTAGAGATCTCGAAGTAGGCAACAAAAGCGGGGATCTCCCTCCTTGGGCTGATCTGGGTACTGTCGTCAGACCGCTGGGTGGCGGCCGTTGCTACCTCCTCTTCCTCATCCAATGCCAAGAATGGCTGTGCATCTGAAAGACCTGATAATTGATGAGAAAATAATTCTTTTGACTCCTTAATCATTTTTTTTTTGGGGGGGGGGGGGCAACAGGCATATCACACCAGCTGCAACTACAGGGAGTGCAGAATTATTAGGCAAGTTGTATTTTTGAGGATTAATTTTATTATTGAACAACAACCATGTTCTCAATGAACCCAAAAAACTCATTAATATCAAAGCTGAATATTTTTGGAAGTAGTTTTTAGTTTGTTTTTAGTTTTAGCTATTTTAGGGGGATATCTGTGTGTGCAGGTGACTATTACTGTACATAATTATTAGGCAACTTAACAAAAAACAAATATATACCCATTTCAATTATTTATTTTTACCAGTGAAACCAATATAACATCTCAACATTCACAAATATACATTTCTGACATTCAAAAACAAAACAAAAACAAATCAGTGACCAATATAGCCACCTTTCTTTGCAAGGACACTCAAAAGCCTGCCATCCATGGATTCTGTCAGTGTTTTGATCTGTTCACCATCAACATTGCGTGCAGCAGCAACCACAGCCTCCCAGACACTGTTCAGAAAGGTGTACTGTTTTCCCTCCTTGTAAATCTCACATTTGATGATGGACCACAGGTTCTCAATGGGGTTCAGATCAGGTGAACAAGGAGGCCATGTCATTAGATTTTCTTCTTTTATACCCTTTCTTGCCAGCTACGCTGTGGAGTACTTGGACGCGTGTGATGGAGCATTGTCCTGCATGAAAATCATGTTTTTCTTGAAGGATGCAGACTTCTTCCTGTACCACTGCTTGAAGAAGGTGTCTTCCAGAAACTGGCAGTAGGACTGGGAGTTGAGCTCCATCCTCAACCCGAAAAGGCCCCACAAGCTCATCTTTGATGATACCAGCCCAAACCAGTACTCCACCTCCACCTTGCTGGCGTCTGAGTCGGACTGGAGCTCTCTGCCCTTTACCAATCCAGCCACGAGCCCATCCATCTGGCCCATCAAGACTCACTCTCATTTCATCAGTCCATAAAACCTTTAAAAAATCAGTCTTGAGATATTTCTTGGCCCAGTCTTGACGTTTCAGCTTGTGTGTCTTGTTCAGTGGTGGTCGTCTTTCAGCCTTTCTTACCTTGGCCATGTCTCTGAGTATTGCACACCTTGTGCTTTTGGGCACTCCAGTGATGTTGCAGCTCTGAAATATGGCCAAACTGGTGGCAAGTGGCATCTTGGCAGCTGCACGCTTGACTTTTCTCAGTTCATGGGCAGTTATTTTGCGCCTTGGTTTTTCCACACGCTTCTTGCGACCCTGTTGACTATTTTGAATGAAACGCTTGATTGTTCGATGATCACGCTTCAGAAGCTTTGCAATTTTAAGAGTGCTGCATCCCTCTGCAAGATATCTCACTATTTTTGCCTTTTCTGAGCCTGTCAAGTCCTTCTTTTGACCCATTTTGCCAAAGGAAAGGAAGTTGCCTAATAATTATGCACACCTGATATAGGGTGTTGATGTCATTAGACCACACCCCTTCTCATTACAGAGATGCACATCACCTAATATGCTTAATTGGTAGTAGGCTTTCGAGCCTATACAGCTTGGAGCAAGACAACATGCATAAAAGAGGATGATGTGGTCAAAATACTCATTTGCCTAATAATTCTGCACTCCCTGTAGTTGTTCCCATAGCGTTTGTCCCTCTGTGTAGCTACGGTATCGCAGCAGAACCGCACTCAACTGCTGCACAATACAAATGCACTATATAGAAATTATATTACAGGTATATCACACCCTTGCCTCAATCAGTTTTTTTGGGGGGCAACTGGTATATCACACCAGTTGCAATTAGTTATTCCAATAGCGTTTGTCCCTCTGTATAGCTGCTTTTTCGCAGAAGAACTGCACACAACTGCTGCACAATACAAATGCACTATAATATACTTTATATGTTAGAAAGTATATTATAAGTATATAACACCCGAAGTATGTAATACCTATCGATAGCACACCTATACCAGTCCTTAAAATGACTTTTATGGCCCTATTAGCTAGCGATTTGGTGTCCCTAACAGCCTGTCTCTGCTCCACACAGCAACCTCCCCCTACACTGGCAAAAGACTGAATGTAAAATGGCTGCCAGATCGGGTTTATTTATAGGGTAGGGGTTATGTCCATGTGCTGAAACATCTCTCTCAATTGGCTGTCCTGTCCCACCTGATGGATGCGTCATGGGTCAAAGTGCAGAGCAATGCAAAAGAATATGCCGCTGGCAGACATCGCTATATGTTTGCATGATCGGCGAATCGCGAACAAGCAAAGTTCATTGCGAAGGGACTGTAGGGCGAACCGCAAGGCCATCACTCAGCTCAGGATATCCCAAGCCAATGGGAAAAACTAAGGAAGCACTCGTCTGTATGAATAATACAATGTAAAGATCTCTCATTAGCATAAAGTAAGAAGACACAGAAATTGTTTGACAATTAGTGCATTAAAACTGCGCTGCCGTAATGCACTCCGTGTAAACCTCGATTCTCACAGTGCTGGGATTCCCTTAGGAGTCTTGAGTATGCCGCTGAATATCTTTTCATATGTACGACAGTATTTCCAGCTTGAGCACATTTGCATCAGCTTTGTAGTACCAGAGTATTACTTGTATATTCACCTCATGAGGCATAAAATGGTTAGGGAAGGAGGCCAAGCATACTAATGAAATTGATCACCGCATCGCGTGTGCTGAGGCCGACACAAAGAATCATCCACTAATTTGCAACCTGACACTACCCCTCTCCTCATATCTTTATAAGGAATAAACCAAGAATAGAATTTGCTTGTCAAAAGAGATATCCACGAAACAACACGAGGAGAAGCATTTCATCTTTGTGCCTATCCATTTGCTGTGATGAAAAGGGCAAGCCCGGCTCTGCTGTCTTTGGCCCTACACGTAATTACATACTGTAATCTAAGTCTCCAGGTTGTCTGCAGCTGCTGGTTCATCAGAAAGACAACAGTAATATTTTTGTATGGGCTACAGAATGTGTTTTTTGTTCGTTTTCTAAGGCAAATATACAATCTGTCAGAAATTACAAAATGCTTAGTCTGCTATATGCATATAACATGAAACTGAGATAAAAATAGTAAAAAATATATATATATATATATATATATATATATATATATCTCTATCTCCTCTGCCTGGTGGCAAATGCTGCCCAACAGAATGCCGGACAGGAGATGTGTCGACCACCTGTGTGCCGGCACATATGCCAGAATCATCCCCTGAGATGAGTAAGAGGCCATATACAATGAGCATTAACCCCCTGGAATTCCAGGAACTGGCTAAGTACCCCAACTAACCCCTGCCACATTTGGAGAGAATTAACCCTTTCCTAGCTACCCTCGTTGAACCTTTTATAGCCCTGCAAATAACCCTTACACCACATTCCCTGCCTTAGTAAATTAACCTTTTTCCTGCCTAATTTACCTGCAATAAGCATTATATTAACCCTTTCCCTGCCTACTTCACAATTGCCCTACAATAAGCCCTGCAACAGGATTAAACCTTTCCCGGCCTCATTCCTTCATTTCCCCCTTTGCAGTAGGGACAGTTAGTGCTAGTTGGGAGAGGGTCTGCTGCTGTTATATTTATATATTGTGACACAGTGAGAGGTTTGGTCTGGGAAAACAGGTATTTTCCTTCCACCAGGTGAATCCGGTCTGGGTTTTTGCAGCACCTGGCTGTCCTTAAATAGGCAGCTGGGCTCAGAAGCCATGTCTCTGTGTTGGGATCTGTTGGGCTCTGGGAGGCTTGTGTCTGGATGAAGGCTTGCTACCTGTTTGGCATAAAAACGGGTTGGTGCTGCTATCAGCAAGGACTCTTTAAAGAGGACCTTTCATCAATAAAATTTTATTTAAATAACCCCCTTACCTAATAGTCCGGCATCTACTGATGTTCCCCCCTTTTTTTTTTTTTCAATTCGACCCCCGAATCTTGAAGAAACAGCCTGTTTCTTCTGTTGCAGCGTCTGTCACTCAGACGCTTTTTTGTAGGGGGCGTTGCCTAAGTCTTTTCTTTGCTCTTCTCCCTGGCTGAGAGCGCAGCCAATCGCAGCGCTCCTCTGTCAGCCAGGGAGAAGGAGCTCAAGTTCTCGCGAGAATCGCGAGAACTTGAGCTTCCTAACATCCGGTTCCAGCGCCATCTTGGATTCCCCTGACGAGGATCGCGGCGGGTGAGGAAGCAGCGCAACGAGCGGCAGGGTAAGTATTAGAATCGACCCCTAGACATCGAGCAAATCTGCATCAAGTAGCTGCCACAGCACCACTCAGGCAACGAGCATAATGGGGGTTATGATCCTGGACCCCCCCACAGCAGGCAGCAATAGGGGGGTCCTGATCATGCACCCCCCCCAGCACAACCACCCCCCTCAGGCAACGAGCATAATGGGGGTTATGATCCAGGACCCCCCACAGCAGGCAGCAATAAGGGGGGTCCTGATCATGCCCCCCCCCAGCACAACCACCCCCCTCAGGCAACGAGCATAATGGGGGTTATGATCCTGGACCCCCCACAGCCAGACAGCAATAAGGGGGGTCCTGATCATGCCCCCCCCAGCACAACCACCCCCCTCAGGCAACGAGCATAATGGGGGTTATGATCCTGGACCCCCCACAGCAGGCAGCAATAGGGGGGTCCTGATCATGCACCCCCCTCAGGCAACGAGCATAATGGGGGTTATGATCCTGGACCCCCCACAGCAGGCAGCAATAGGGGGGTCCTGATCATGCACCCCTCTCAGGCAATGAGCATAATGGGGGTTATGATCCAGGACCCCCCACAGCAGGCAGCAATAAGGGGGGTCCTGATCATGCCCCCCCCAGCACAACCCCCCCCCTCAGGCAACGAGCATAATGGGGGTTATGATCCTGGACCCCCCACAGCCAGACAGCAATAAGGGGGGTCCTGATCATGCCCCCCCAGCACAACCACCCCCCTCAGGCAACGAGCATAATGGGGGTTATGATCCTGGACCCCCCACAGCAGGCAGCAATAGGGGGGTCCTGATCATGCACCCCCCCCCCAGCACAACCACCCCCCTCAGGCAACGAGCATAATAGGGGTTATGATCCTGGACCCCCCACAGCCAGACAGCAATAAGGGGGGTCCTGATCATGCCCCCCCAGTACAACCACCCCCCTCAGGCAACGAGCATAATGGGGGTTATGATCCTGGACCCCCCACAGCAGGCAGCAATAGAGGGGTCCTGATCATGCACCCCCCCAGCACAACCACCCCCCTCAGGCAATGAGCATAATGGGGGTTATGATCCTGGACCCCCCACAGCAGGCAGCAATAGGGGGGTCCTGATCATGCACCCCCAGCACAACCACCCCCCTCAGGCAACGAGCATAATGGGGGTTATGATCCTGGACCCCCCACAGCCAGACAGCAATAAGGGGGGTCCTGATCATGCACCCCCAGCACAACCACCCCCCTCAGGCAACGAGCATAATGGGGGTTATGATCCTGGACCCCCCACAGCAGGCAGCAATAGGGGGGTCCTGATCATGCACCCCCCCAGCACAACCACCCCCCTCAGGCAACGAGCATAATGGGGGTTATGATCCAGGACCCCCCACAGCAGGCAGCAATAAGGGGGGTCCTGATCATGCCCCCCCCAGCACAACCACCCCCCTCAGGCAACGAGCATAATGGGGGTTCTGATCCAGGACCCCCCACAGCAGGCAGCAATAAGGGGGGTCCTGATCATGCACCCCCCAGCACAACCACCCCCCTCAGGCAACGAGCATAATGGGGGTTATGATCCTGGACCCCCCACAGCCAGACAGCAATAAGGGGGGTCCTGATCATGCCCCCCCCAGCACAACCACCCCCCTCAGGCAACGAGCATAATGGGGGTTCTGATCCAGGACCCCCCACAGCAGGCAGCAATAAGGGGGGTCCTGATCATGCACCCCCCAGCACAACCACCCCCCTCAGGCAACGAGCATAATGGGGGTTATGATCCAGGACCCCCCACAGCCAGACAGCAATAAGGGGGTCCTGATCATGCCCCCCCCAGCACAACCACCCCCCTCAGGCAACGAGCATAATGGGGGTTATGATCCAGGACCCCCCACAGCAGGCAGCAATAAGGGGGGTCCTGATCATGCCCCCCCCCCAGCACAACCACCCCCCTCAGGCAACGAGCATAATGGGGGTTATGATCCAGGACCCCCACAGCAGGCAGCAATAGGGGGGTCCTGATCATGCCCCCCCAGCACAACCACCCCCCTCAGGCAACGAGCATAATGGGGGTTATGATCCTGGACCCCCCACAGCCAGACAGCAATAAGCGTTTTACAACAGTGAGCACTACCTCAAAAATTCACTACATGATTCTACTATAGTTCTGGTATTCAAAATGTATTTATTTTTCGCAGATATTAGAATGGATAATTCGCAAGATGAATTCCCACCAAGTGTTTTTGCACCAAGATCTGAAAAAGTAAATTCCATAATAAAAAAAATGTTGATAATAATGTATTATCATCCTATCAGGCTGGTCATTGTTTATCCTATTTTTTTTTTTTTAATAGTTGGAGTGGCTAAAGAAACGTCTTCAAGAGAAGTACGGTGTCACCAATAAATCTGAACCGTGTTTTCCAGAAAACCCCACTCGTTCTACATTAGATAACAGTGTTGATAGCATGGAAAATGAAGAGTCGGACAGTAGTAGAGTTGGAAATAACCAATGGTGCACGTGTACTAACTGTAAACCGATGCCAACCGCCATAGAATCGATCTGTTGTAAAGAAATTTCGAATATTGAACCGTATGTTACTGAAACAGTTTGCGTAATTGAACATGAATATTTCCAACAATTTTGTCAAGATCGGGGAAGGGTGGAGGTGTCCATGCGGGCAATTGGAGAAGTGCTGCGTCCCCCTCCAGATAAAGAATTGAACAGGTGTTCTTATTCGTGTATTTTCTTCCATGAAAACAAAATCTGCTACATTTTTTTCTGAACACCCAACCATATGTTTACATAATTATAATATTGTCTATAAACTTTAAAATTGAATATACTGTTGTTTTTAGGCTACTAAGAAAAACAGCATATCGTGGCTTTACAGCTTGGATACATGGCTATCTTGGCGTTGGAAGAAGACGCCCTATTCCTTCTTGTGCAGTGACTATCATAAGAGAAGTTTTTCCAGACCCACTTCAAGATTATTGTGGATTTCTAATGTTCAGAGAGGAGCCTGCAGAGTATCTAGCAATGGAGTAACGTCAAAGTTAATTATAATATATTATGAAAAAAGTGTAAAATAATATAGTTATGTAATAAAGTACCAATTTTACAATTTATGATTTTACATTTTATTTATAAATATCTAAAAAACTTAGAAACTTACAGCATAATATTTTTGTATATAATGTTCAAATACAATATTCTCGATTTCAGAAATGTAATATTGAGAGAAATTTTAGACCTATTAAATAAAAAAGACATATATATCTTATAAAAGGCCTCCTCCATATCCCCTCATAGAGTACCTTCACACTTTCGTAAGGGCAGTCGATCAGGCTATCTGGGCAGGTCAAAATGATTTGGGATCTACACAGCTACTTATCAGGTTTACGGCCGAAATAGCCCCCTGTCACCATTGACTATAAGCAGACCATAGTGTACTGCGATAGATAGATGGACTGAAATTCAAACATGCATTATTGTTAGTACCTAAAGCTTTCACAGTGGGACGCCGCCGCCTCCATAATTGTCAACAGTTTTCATATTTATAAAAAATATTTTTAATTCAGGCTATTGTCCTGATGAATCGCCATGTCGCTAGTGTGAAGGTACCCATAGCCTTTACCAAACCTCACACAAAGTTTATGGATATTCCTTACACATCTGTAATAAAGCGGTATATAGTAACGTCCTTGCCAACAGGAAATAGATCAAATCTCGACAAAGCAAATGTTTTCTAATATGCAAAAATGTCAAATATATAAAACAAATATAATTTAAAAAAAGGACGTCTTATTAGAAAAATTGTTGGCTTTTTCACATTTCATTACAGTTATGCAAAGGATATCCATAAAATGTATATATGTATTTTTTATTTAATTTTTTTAAAATATCAATTTCGCTTTAAAAAAATATATTGGCAAAACTTTATTTAAAAAATATTCCAAATCCAGGATGATAGGGTAGGTCCAGGGCAAGTCCGTCAACGTGGTTGCGCGATTGTCAGCCTGTGGACAAAAGACATGGTCAGAATCTGAAATGTACTGCAGCGCCGTCTCTGTGAGAGGAAAAGGGTCAATCACGGGACTGTAGCTACATTATTATACTGTCAGTGAACATACCTTGGAGTCTAATCGGATCCCCTTCCTCCAAGGCTGGCAGGAAACGTGTTGTTCCTTCCTGGGCAGGTGCCACGCGGTGGTACAGTTTACTGTCAGCCTGTGGACAAAAGGCATGGTCAGAAGCTGAAATGTACTGCAGCGCCGTCTCTGTGAGAGGTAAAGGGTCAATCACGGGACTGTAGCTACATTATTATACTGTCAGTGAACATACCTTGGAGTCTAATCGGATCCCCTTCCTCCAAGGCTGGCAGGAAACGTGTTGTTCCTTCCTGGGCAGGTGCCACGCGGTGGTACAGTTTACTGTCAGCCTGTGGACAAAAGGCATGGTCAGAAGCTGAAATGTACTGCAGCGCTGTCTCTGTGAGAGGAAAAGGGTCAATCACGGGACTGTAGCTACATTATTATACTGTCAGTGAACATACCTTGGAGTCTAATCGGATCCCCTTCCTCCAAGGCTCGACAGCACTTCTCCTACACACAGGTAAAATGTCTATAAAAAAACAGTAAAGTTCCATTCTTACAGTAATATAACAACAACAACTTTAGTTTTGAAAAGCCAAATGGTCACTGGCTTGAGGCATATCTACTTGCGCTATCCTTACCCTTTGCACTAGTGGTGCAGTCCAGTTTCGGTAAACGAATATCAACAGCATAAACTAAAGTAAAATAACTAAAACAACAAAGTTAGTTCTCTTAACATTATAAAAAATAACATTTTACTGAACATGAAAGTAACGGAAAAGCAGGATTTTTTTTTTTTAAAGGAATTTTTTTGGTCTTGAACCAAGATGCACTTTATTATTTTTTTCCAAAACGTGACCAATGTTGCCGTAGAATGTCTTCCTTGTTCGGGCGTTCTACATTAGCAATGTTTGGTGGAAGATCAGGTGTTCGACTCTTCCATTCTGCAGTGATGTCTCCTACAGCTAACTTCAAGCAATCGACTAAAATAGGAGTAACATGTTCCACGCTCATTGCTTCATAAACGTTCTTCACCATCCAGAGTTTTTTTCCCTTCGGAAGTATTAATTTTGTTCTTCTTGTTCCAATGGGTTCTGACACAGAAGTTGGGAAGTGAACAACTGCTTGTGATCTTCCGATATTATTATTGTGTGCTAAAATTGCCAGTTTGGTTCGTGTTTCCATTCCATCTATACCAAAATGTATTCTTTTGGTTCTATACTTTAAAACTAAACTGTGGAAGGCTTCAAGAGGTCCAGTGTGGCAATTTCGGATCAGGTGTGGTACATCGCTGTTCATTTGTTCGCTTTTGATGATTTCTTCTAGTTTTTGATAAGCAGTACTTTCCTTTCTAAGCCACAAAACTGAAGTGTCTTCAGGTCGCAGTTCTTGGTGGGCACACTTATTATAGTGTTCTCCATCTTCCCATTCATGTCTGTTGGCTACATGATGTAGAACAGAATTCCATCTTTCCCGGAAAAAAAAAGCATTGTGGTCACACGTTTTAACACACCACCAGAAATGGTTGACTATCTTTTCTATCCATGGTTTTAGATCCTTTCCGGCTCTTCCGTTACTTGCCTTGATTAATCTTTTCTTTATGGACTTTGCATAGTGCCAAATGTCAAATTGATGATCTATGTCAGTGTACACCTCGCGCATCAATTTTTGAATACTGACATGTCGATCAGAGACAAATACACATATGTCAAAGCCATTGTTTTTAACTCGTTCCATTACAGTTTGGAATCCAAACTTCTCCATAGCTACCGATG
This sequence comes from Bufo gargarizans, assembly GCF_014858855.1. Lineage (NCBI taxonomy): Eukaryota > Metazoa > Chordata > Amphibia > Anura > Bufonidae > Bufo > Bufo gargarizans. The sequence continues at coordinate 43,821,196 of NC_058084.1, forward strand.
AACTGCACTGGCTTCGGTGTACAACTTCGAAATCTAGAATTTTTTCAGTGTACAGGTCCATAACAGTGTAGGTACAATATTTAGCGGAGTGGCCGGGGCTATCACATTGACCATCTCCTGCCAAACAAATTGGCAAACCATTCAAATCTTCATGTATTTTTTGTTTTTCTTGCTTCCAGGCAATATCGATAGCAGGGAACAGAAATTAGGTTTGGTAACGGTAATAAGTGGTCTCAGAAAATGTGCTCAAGCCAAAAATTCCAAACAACTCATGAACTTTTTGAAAGTTTAGGCCACTGCAGAGTATTGACGCTGCCAAAAGGACATTTCCACTCCAGAAACGTCCAATTTTAGGCTGTGTATGCCATAATAAAGAGGAATGTCCGCTACGACAACTACCGCAAATTATAACAGCTGATCCTTTCCTTTGTTTTGAAATTGAAAACACAGTTAGATTGCAATCAACATACTGACACTTCACCTGACGTAGCAGTACATCGAGACAACTTTCGTTCACAATCAATTTCGTGTCTTTTACCATGTCTTTAAATTGCATTTCTGGAAAAGAATTATCATGTTCAATTTCTAACATAGACTGTAAAGCAAATTGATCAGAAGAGCAGTGGCTTACCATCAAAGGGTCATATGAGTGGTCTCTTGAATCACGAATTTCCCCTGCGTCAGCCAGACTGCTAATATTGTATGAATCCTCCAAGTCACCTGTCAACGGAAATATCCCACTAACCAGATCATCATCATTACCGTCTTCTTCCGGTGGCTGGGAGATCTTTTCATTTTCAAATACAATAGGAGAGAGAAGTCTAATAAATGGATTAATTTGGTGCCGATTTTGGGATTGTGAACAATCAGGCAATGGGGTGGATTCATGAACAATATTTGTAGGTTGACGTAAAGGTGATTCTTCTTCCCTAAGGGTAAGATTTTTATCCATACTAATAATTATAGAATTTGTCAAATTGAACTCTGTCTGAGTTGAAGCATCCGTGAATTTGGAAATTAGAATTTCCACATTCTCAGAGACTTGTTGAACTTCCAGGCACGAAAGGGATACAGTATGACCACGAGATTCGGTTGGTACAGATGATTCTGATGATGAAGGTGTAACCGACTGCTGGGAACCTGTTGTATTCTGAAGTCGTTTTTTCTTGGATTTTTTTGGCTCTAAAACTTTTCTTTCATAATCAAGAAAATTTTCAAAAATTGAAGGGTTTGCTACAGGGCGAAGCAAACGTCCGCCAGCGTTGACTATAAAACTCTCATCAGAAAAATGTAGGGAACAAATATGATACTTATTGTATCTTTTCTTTTTGTAACATAGAATCTCCTCTGCTATAGAAAAAACTTCTACCTCTCCTGATGGAATTAAGATTCTAAGCCAATCTAATATTCTCTCCCTAAGGTTGGGAAAGCAATGTAATTTGATTTCGTGGCCATTCAGTATACGTCCAGCCTGGAAAAAACAATTTTTTACCCAACATGAATTCGGCATTTTATCAATTCCTGTTTAAAAAAAAAATGAAAATATTAAAATATGCATATTATTTGGATACATGTTATAAGGTATAACTCAAACTTACCATATTAGCTGAAACACATTGAACGTTTAGAAATAGATTTTTTAATAAAAACCGATATTCGGAACGAAATAACTTTGTACATCCCATCTTCTTTCTTCAACAATGTTTTTTAAAAAGGAAATAAAATTAGGTCTTCCATACTTACCCAACCTGTATACTTACCTTTGTCGATATATTAAAATTATAAATAATATAATGATGGAACGTTGAACTATCGAACAACGCAATACAAACGTGTATTGGTTTTTTGAACTGGGAAACTGGACGCAACATGTTTCTTCTTCTTCCGATGACTGTCGGAATACAACTTACCGGTCAGGGTTGCTGCCCTGAGTTGACTAACTGGAAATTCTCTGCAAAAAATATATAAAAGTTAAATTATACATTGAAAGTTATACTATCACCTGAAAAAATTATTTTAGATATTTTTTTTTTACGATTATATTAATTGTTTACTTACCTATAATAATATAACTATGTATATTATTTTAGTTTTGGGAAGCAACAATATTAGGTGTATATATCCTATTAATAGAAAAGAAAGAAATAATAGTAACTAGTTTGCCACTGTGTCCATATTATACAGTGGCAATTTTCACAACACAGTAGAGAGGAGGGTTGAGAATTGAAGGGTACACTTCAATAAAGTGTGTTCAATTACAAACGCGGCTACTCTGTGTGTGGCGATATCACTTGCAGTGTAGAAACCCCTGGATAAACTTAGGCTACTTTCACACTTGCGGCTGGACGGATCCGACAGGCTGTTCAACATGTCGGATCCGTCCTGCGGCTATTTCGCCGCTCCGTCGCCATTGACTATAATGGGAACGGGGGCGGAGCTCCGGCGCAGCAAGACGGTGCACGGAGAAAGCCGCCGGACTAAAATTAATGCATGTCAGGGTTTTTAGTCAGGCGGCTTTCTCCTTGCACCGCCGTGCTGCGCCGGAGCTCCGCCACCGTCCCCATTATAGTCAATGGGGACGGAGCGGCGGTCCGCTGGCGCGGCGAAATAGCCGCAGGACGGATCCGACATGGTGAATAGCCTGTCTGATCCGTCCTGCCGCAAGTGTGAAAGTAGCCTTAGTCTTAAAATTTAAAAACAACTTAGAAGATTGTGTACAGATCCTACTAAAATAGGAAGCAGTCGGTTGTCTAATTAGAGGTTGATAAACCCACGGCCGAGTATGATAACATAAGGAGTGACCAGGGTTTGTTTGTTTGTCAATATAGTATGAGAAAAAATAAACAAGGTCCCCCCCCTATTTTCATAAACAGCCAAGTGTTAAACCGACAGCTGTGGGCTGGCATTAGCAGGCTGAGGAGTTCCAAATTTTTAGGGTCCTTCTCATCCTAATAACAACAGCCCACAGCCGCAACAAGAACAAAACCATAAAAAAAAAAAAAAGTTTTCAGGCTTGTCAGGCAACTTGGGTCTTCACGGCAAACAAAGGCTTTTGAGTGCGGGGCTAATTGTTAGGGGTTTCACTCAGCATTGTTGAAAATATAAATTCAACGGTGGCTGACAAAGTCATAGTGATGGGAGCCTCTGTAAAGATTCAACCATTACTACCACTGCAAGTTCATAATAACCACAAGTAGAATAGTCGTGTTTGCAATCACTTTATTGAAATGATCACTCCCCGACTCATGCCCTCGTTGGCCAGTTTATTATATAAATACCAATGGATGATTATAACTCTTCGTGTCGCTGGTGGTTAGTCGGAGAAACAATCTAATAAACAAAACAAATATGCAAATAAATAGTCAATGTTGGGTGTTAGATAATCCACCATGAGAAGAGAAAGACACATGATTAGACAAAAAACTTCATTTGTTGAAATGAAAATGGGCAAGGTATTGACAAGCCCCAGCACGCCAGTTACCTATGTGGTGTTTGAGAGGTCTGGGACTACAAGCCCCATCACATCAGTTGCATGTGTGGTGTTTGAGTGGTCTGGCACTACAACCCCCAGCACGCCGGTTGCCTCGATGGTGTTTTATGGGGTCTCTATTTGTGACCCCCATTATGCTCGTTGCCAGTGGGGGGGGGGGTTGTGCTGGGGAGTCATGATCAGGACCCCCCTATTGCTGTCTGGCTGTGGGGGGTCCAGGATCATAACCCCCATTATGCTCGTTGCCTGAGGGGGGTGGTTGTGCTGGGGGGGCATGATCAGGACCCCCCTATTGCTGCCTGCTGTGGGGGGTCCTGGATCATAACCCCCATTATGCTCGTTGCCTGAGGGGGGGTGGTTGTGCTGGGGGGGCATGATCAGGACCCCCCTATTGCTGTCTGGCTGTGGGGGGTCCAGGATCATAACCCCCATTATGCTCATTGCCTGAGGGGGGTGGTTGTGCTGGGGGGTGCATGATCAGGACCCCCCTTATTGCTGCCTGCTGTGGGGGGTCCTCGATCAGAACCCCCATTATGCTCGTTGCCTGAGGGGGGTGGTTGTGCTGGGGGGGGGCATGATCAGGACCCCCCTTATTGCTGCCTGCTGTGGGGGGTCCTGGATCATAACCCCCATTATGCTCGTTGCCTGAGGGGGGTGGTTGTGCTGGGGGGGGCATGATCAGGACCCCCCTTATTGCTGTCTGGCTGTGGGGGGTCCAGGATCATAACCCCCATTATGCTCGTTGCCTGAGGGGGGTGGTTGTGCTGGGGGGGCATGATCAGGACCCCCCTATTGCTGCCTGCTGTGGGGGGTCCAGGATCATAACCCCCATTATGCTCGTTGCCTGAGGGGGGTGGTTGTACTGGGGGGGCATGATCAGGACCCCCCTTATTGCTGTCTGGCTGTGGGGGGTCCAGGATCATAACCCCCATTATGCTCGTTGCCTGAGGGGGGTGGTTGTGCTGGGGGGGTGCATGATCAGGACCCCCCTATTGCTGCCTGCTGTGGGGGGTCCAGAATCATAACCCCCATTATGCTCGTTGCCTGAGGGGGGTGGTTGTGCTGGGGGGGGGGCATGATCAGGACCCCCCTTATTGCTGTCTGGCTGTGGGGGGTCCAGGATCATAACCCCCATTATGCTCGTTGCCTGAGGGGGGTGGTTGTGCTGGGGGGGGCATGATCCGGACCCCCCTTATTGCTGCCTGCTGTGGGGGGTCCTGGATCATAACCCCCATTATGCTCGTTGCCTGAGGGGGGTGCATGATCAGGACCCCCCTATTGCTGCCTGCTGTGGGGGGTCCAGGATCATAACCCCCATTATGCTCGTTGCCTGAGGGGGGTGGTTGTGCTGGGGGGGGCATGATCAGGACCCCCCTTATTGCTGTCTGGCTGTGGGGGGTCCAGGATCATAACCCCCATTATGCTCGTTGCCTGAGGGGGGTGGTTGTGCTGGGGGGGCATGATCAGGACCCCCCTTATTGCTGCCTGCTGTGGGGGTCCTGGATCATAACCCCCATTATGCTCGTTGCCTGAGGGGGGTGGTTGTGCTGGGGGGGTGCATGATCAGGACCCCCCTATTGCTGCCTGCTGTGGGGGGTCCAGGATCATAACCCCCATTATGCTCGTTGCCTGAGGGGGGTGGTTGTGCTGGGGGGGGGTGCATGATCAGGACCCCCCTATTGCTGCCTGCTGTGGGGGGTCCAGGATCATAACCCCCATTATGCTCGTTGCCTGAGGGGGGTGGTTGTGCTGGGGGGGGGATGATCAGGACCCCCCTTATTGCTGTCTGGCTGTGGGGGTCCAGTATCATAACCCCCATTATGCTCGTTGCCTGAGGGGGGTGGTTGTGCTGGGGGGGGGCATGATCAGGACCCCCCTTATTGCTGCCTGCTGTGGGGGGTCCTGGATCATAACCCCCATTATGCTCGTTGCCTGAGGGGGGTGCATGATCAGGACCCCCCTATTGCTGCCTGCTGTGGGGGGTCCAGGATCATAACCCCCATTATGCTCGTTGCCTGAGGGGGTGGTTGTGCTGGGGGGGGCATGATCAGGACCCCCCTTATTGCTGTCTGGCTGTGGGGGGTCCAGGATCATAACCCCCATTATGCTCGTTGCCTGAGGGGGGTGGTTGTGCTGGGGGGGCATGATCAGGACCCCCCTTATTGCTGCCTGCTGTGGGGGGTCCTGGATCATAACCCCCATTATGCTCGTTGCCTGAGGGGGGTGGTTGTGCTGGGGGGGTGCATGATCAGGACCCCCCTATTGCTGCCTGCTGTGGGGGGTCCAGGATCATAACCCCCATTATGCTCGTTGCCTGAGGGGTGCTGTGGCAGCTACTTGATGCAGATTTGCTCGATGTCTAGGGGTCGATTGTAATACTTACCCTGCCGCTCGTTGCGCTGCTTCCTCACCCGCCGCGATCCTCGTCAGGGGAATCCAAGATGGCGCTGGAACCGGATGTTAGGAAGCTCAAGTTCTCGCGATTCTCGCGAGAACTTGAGCTCCTTCTCTCTGGCTGACAGAGGAGCGCTGCGATTGGCTGCGCTCTCAGCCAGGGAGAAGAGCAAAGAAAAGACTTAGGCAACGCCCCCTACAAAAAAGTGTCTGAGTGACAGACGCTGCAACAGAAGAAACAGGCTGTTTCTTCAAGATTCGGGGGTCGAATTGAAAAAAAAAAAAGGGGGGAACATCAGTAGATGCCGGACTATTAGGTAAGGGGGTTATTTAAATAAAATTTTATTGATGAAAGGTCCTCTTTAAGGCAGAATTGCCACATGATGTGAATTACCACCATCACCGCAAGGTGACCTTTTGTTTGAATATGACTGCTTGTTTTGTCACTTGCCAAAGTGTGAATAAAACACTGAACTGTTTGATCCAAATAACTTGTTGTTGCCTCTATACTGCGTCCGTTAATCCTGTCTACCAGAGCGAGTCCCCACAATTGGTGGAGGATTCAGGGAAGAGCAGTGAGGCTGGAGTGAACGCCGATATTTTTGGTTTCTGCATTTTTCAGGCACGGTTGTATGTCGTACATTAAACCAGCTGTATTACAACCAGCGCCCCATGACAAAATGGAGGCTATTGTGAAGGCCCTCATGGAGGCTAATCTGCAGCAGCGAGAGACAAGCCTGCAGAAACGCGAGGCTAATAAGCAGCAGCAGGAGACTAACCAATTGCTGCTACAACACGTGATGGCTTTGCAGACAAAGGAGCAACCCGAGCGTCCACGATGCCTGGAAATCAGTCCGTGCCGTGATTCCTAAGATGACCCCTGCAGACGACATTGAAACCTACCTGGCGATGTACGAAAAAGTGGCCATCAGGGAAAAGCTACCCTGTTACCAGTGGGCTGAGGTCGTCACTCCATTCCTGGCATGCGATTCCCAGTGGGTGTATTTTGACTTGCCGGACGATCAAGCGGCCAACTACCAAAAAGTAAAGGGTGAGTTTTTGGCAAGACTGGGGGTGAATGTATTGGTCCAGCGGGTACATCAGTGGGAGTTTAAATCGGCTGAGCCTGCGAGGACCCAGTATTATGACTTCACCTCTTGCAAAAGTGGCTACAGCCTGATGTGCAAGATTCATACACAGTGTTTCCTGGTAATAATGTAATTTGTCCTCCCTTTCTGAAGAAAAAAACATAGAAAAATAACAAGGTACTAAAATCATGGCTACCCAGTAATCATCATACTTTCTCTTCCTCAAGTGGCAGCACCCCGTTTTCCTGCCCCATGGGAGTTTCTCATTTTTTGGTCCCCAACAGCTGTTCTTATTCCTCCTACTCATTTGGCGCCACCTGTTGCATGAAGTTCAGTGTCTCTTCAAAAATATATATGAGAGGGATGGACAACTGAAGCATGAATAGCATGAACTGCCAGTGCCCAACCTGTAAACAACACATTCTTCCTGAGGTGGTCTGGTGCATAATCAAATCGTTCATGGCTTTCTGCTGCTCATACAGACACTCAGGCATGTGCAATGTTGAATTCCAGCGAGTTTGAACGTTGTGGATTAAACAGTGTAGATGTAGATATTTCTGACGCTGCAAGTCCAGGCAATCGTTCCTCACTACTTGAGAATTGTTGAAAATATGGAAAATCTCCTGGACATTGGCACCACTTGACATGAACGAAGTATTTAAAGATTCAATTCAGTTGTATCGCCGAATCTTATAAAAAAATCAGCTTTGTGATGAACTACCTCGTCAGGAAGTACATTTCTTTGTAAGTAGTGGTCGCAAAGACAGGGAGCGGTAATTGCGCCACTTCCGTCATTATACCCCTTAGATGCCACGTTCATACATGATCGTGGCATCTGATAATAAGTGTGAAATAAAAAAAATATAGTACTTACCTGATCCATTTGCTCGCAAGGGGAAAGCTTCCGCCATCTTGCTTGAAGGTCTGGCGCAAAATCTAGTGCAGCCCGAGATGATGTCATCACGATGGCTGTCGTGGTGACGTCATATGTCACTGCACATGAGATTTTGACTGAGATCTCCAAGTAAGATGGTGGTGGTTGGCCCGTAGTGAGAAAATGGATCAGGTAAGTATTATTTTTTTAGTTTTTTACACTATTTTAAGTTAAATAAGGAAATTTGGCTTCACGGCATATCTAATTTATCCTGGAATTTGGATTCCTCATAACTAGCCAGCATTTTGAGCAAACCAGCGCATTTATTATTTGCACGTGTTATTTCCCCCAGTTTCAGGACAGCCAGGATATTGTGCCCATTGTTGATAAGTGCCTGCTGTGGGATCCAGCCCCATGATATGGGGAGTGCTGCCTTTCCACTGTCGCAAAAAACATTGACCCAGTGGGCTGTGAAAGACATGTACTGTCTCTTCAAGTGACAACTGCTCGAGATGTCCACCATGGAGTACAGGTTGGTGCACTGAGAGAATTGTGAGTAGTGTCCCACATTCTCTGCCACATGAGAGTACAAGACATTACTACAATGTTACTACTGCAACTGCACCGCCAACAACATGGCTAGGTGAGGGTTCAGCTTGCAGACAAGCTAATTGCTAGCGCAGAAAAGTTTTTTCATGGCTAAACATTCTGTTATAGATGTCTCATGATGGAGCCTAGGACAAGGAGGAGTCTTAGCAGTAGAAGAAAAAGGTGATGATGATTAGAGATGAGTGAATCGAAGTTGACAAAGTGGAAATCGATCAGACTTTCAGGAAAAATTTGATTTGCACCAAATCCGAATTTTCTCACCCTTCGTGGTAATGAATCACATTTTTTCCTAAAATGGCTGCTGCACATGTTAGGACATGGAACAAAGAACTTTGGGAAAGAGGGATCACCCACAATGCCATGCATGCAGCCAATCAGCAGACAGCCAGCCCCTGTGATGTCACAGCCCTATAAATAGCCTCAGCTATTTTGGATTCTGCCATTTTTCTGTGTGCTTAGTGCAGGGAGAGACATCAACAGGCGCTATGGACAGTGCTAGGAAAGACTTAATTGTGCTGAGAAAACGATTTACAAGTTCAGGGAAAGATTAGTCAAAATGTAGGGAAAGGATAGGGAGGCATTATCTATACTATAAAAGAAGAACAGGGTGCAATAGGAGTGATTCTATTACACCTTGCTGCACTTATTGGGGATCCAAATTGCTTTTAGGTTGTTTGCAATATATGATACTAATATGATCACTAATTCCAGAAAACCTTGCTTGTGATTGGGGTGCAAGTTCTGTGATACAGCCATTTAGACGGTGTATTAATAGGAAAGATAGGTATGTTCAATTAGCCTTTCTGAGTTGATTTTACAGTGTTTTACTTTTTTTTTGGGGGGGGGGGGGAATATTATTAGAAAAGAAAAGGGAAAGATATATGTCATAATTTCTGTTCAGCAGTGAAGTTACATTGTACTACAGCCATTTATGGGGTATATTAATAGGATAGATACGTATATCCTATTAGCCATCCTGCATTGATTTAACATTGTTTAACTTTTTTTGGTGTGTATTAATAGAAAAAAAATATATATACACTCACTTAAAGAATTATTAGGAACACCATACTAATACGGTGTTGGACCCCCTTTTGCCTTCAGAACTGCCTTAATTCTACGTGGCATTGATTCAACAAGGTGCTGATAGCATTCTTTAGAAATGTTGGCCCATATTGATAGAATAGCATCTTGCAGTTGATGGAGATTTGAGGGATGCACATCCAGGGCACGCAGCTCCCGTTCCACCACATCCCAAAGATGCTCTATTGGATTGAGATTTGGTGACAGTGGGGGCCATTTTAGTACAGTGAACTCATTGTCATGTTCAAGAAACCAATTTGAAATGATTCTAGCTTTGTGACATGGTGCATTATCCTGCTGCAAGTAGCCATCAGAAGATGGGTACATGGTGGTCATGAAGGGATGGACATGGTCAGAAACAATGCTCAGGTAGCCCGTGGCATTTAAACGATGGCCAATTGGCACTAAGGGGCCTAAAGTGTGCCCAGAAAACATCCCCCACACCATTACACCACCACCACCAGCCTGCACAGTGGTAACAAGGCATGATGGATACATGTTCTCATTCTGTTTACGCCAAATTCGGACTCTACCATTTGAATGTCTCAACAGAAATCGAGACTCATCAGACCAGGCAACATTTTTCCAGTCTTCAATTTTGGTGAGCTTGTGCAAATTGTAGCCTCTTTTTCCTATTTGTAGTGGAGGTGAGTGGCACCCGGTGGGGTCTTCTGCTGTTGTAGCCCACCTTACTTTCCCATTCTGACATTCAGTTTGGAGTTCAGGAGATTGTCTTCACCAGGACCACAACCCTACATGCATTAAAGCAACTGCCATGTGATTGGTTGACTAGATAATCAAATTAATGAGAAATAGAACAGGTGTTCCTAATAATTCTTTAGGTGAGTGTATGTATATATATATATATATATATATATATATATATGTGTGTCATAAGTGCCGTTCGACGCTGACATTACATTGTACTGCAACTATTTACGTGGTGTAGAAAAAGAAATAAATTAATAAAAATATAGGCTGGCTCACAGTATTTTCGCATGAAAGTTTTATTAATAATCTATACAAACTAACTTTGTGTCATCATATCAGCATACATAAAAAATGTAAATTAGGTAAGTATGTGCGGAGCTCACGCACAAACTTGAATAGCTGGAGTACTCCTAGGTATAGGACCAAAATGGCTATAATGAGGCTGCAAGAAATAATTACTTAGACCGTTTGAATGTCCAGGACGTAGATATCAATTTGCCAGATAGTTGAAACACAGTTGAAACAAAGTTGCAGCAACGATTCCAATGCGTCCTTGCTGTAATTCTCACAAGAAAGGTTTCTCTGTTCAAGTGTCCTGTAACAAATCAGGACCGCACTTGTTTAGCAATGATCCACTTACTTTTAGCTTTTAACTTGCAGCGCAAGACCTCAGACCCATTCGCTCACTCAGCGTCCCACGTGTCCAGCCAGGTAGTTGATCGCTGGTAAATGACGTAGGTGCCCGTGGCCGTCAAGCACACGGAAGCTGGTTAAGCTGAGCTGAGCTGGTGTTTAGCTGGGCCTGTCTGGCCGGCAGTGGTGGATGCAACAAGGTTCAACCTTAAACTTGTGGTGGTATTGGATATAACAGCATAAGTTTTAGTCCATTTAGTAGATGGTTGGTGGATACAAAAAGCCTTTCAGATGGTATGTGACGTCTTCAAATCCTTATGGAAGTTGCAAAGGTTGAAGATTAAAGAAAGTCCTTTACTTGCATATTTAGTGAAAAACCGCACCTGTAGCCTTGGTCTCTATACGCACTAGACGCGTTTCGGAAACAAGTTCCTTCCTCAGTAGACAATCATAGAATGCTGCATGTAGACACAAAACTTGACTTAAATACCCTTTTCGGGGTTAGCATAAAAAATGGATCGGATTGTGGACTGGGCTGATTATACAGCCTCAATACACATCTTCACAGTATATACAATGGATTTCCACAATTTTAATACGATATATATCTCGCTATCATATTTGTATATACATGTGTAAGATCTCTATTAGATATACAAAATACTGAATTATATCGTAATAATTTGTATTATAGTATTAAAGGGTTCAATGGAAAACATGGATTAAACTGTGTATTAAGCCGCTCTTATAACTACAGCTTTCTTCATGTATTACATTGATCAATACATTTTAGTACATGTTTACATTAATCAGAAATAAAATACATACAAGAAAAATGATAAAATATACTAAAAAAAAACAAAAAAAAACCCATTTGTTAAAATATATAAAACATATGAATAAAAAACATATATGAATAAAAAACATATGAATAAAAAACATAAAATGATCACATGCTGGGACAGTTGAGTGTGGCTTTGAGGAGAGAAGGGAAGGGATGCAGGAGGGGTCAGTGCGCTGAAAAACAGCCCGGCACTGACTCCCCATGTAGGCCAACCCATCTCTCCTAGAGGAATCCGAAAATTTAAATCTCCGAGTTTAGACCTGTGCCATAAGGGGAACCTTGCAACTGAACAACTTCAATTTATATTGGACAGGATCAATTTTGTGCTAAACCACAATTATTTTCAATTTGGGTCCAATTATTATTTACAGACTACGGGCACCGCCATGGGTACCAGGTTCGCTCCGAGCTATGCCAATTTATTTATGGCAGCTTGGGAGCAAGACATCATTACCCCAAAGCTTGGAGCGGACCTGGTCCTATGGCGGCGCAATATTGATGACATTCTGTTAGTCTGGAAGGGATCCCATGCATCATTGTTGGAGTTTATTGAGAATATCAATACCAACAAGTTAAATTTGAGATTTATAGCCAATGTTGATCCAAGTACACTGGATTTTTTGGATTTGCACATTGAAAATAAAAATGAAACCTTTGTCTGCAGCACGTACCAAAAAGATGTGGCCAAAAATAGCTTTATTCTGAATACAAGCTGTCACCTTCCTAGGTGGCTCTTGAATGTTCCTTTTAGCCAATTTAGGCGTTTGAGAAGAAATTGTACGGCAGAGGAACAATTTTAGGCAGAGGCACTGAACATGAAAGCACAATTCCTGGCAAAAGAGTACCCCAATAATTTGTTGGAAAATTCAATTCAAAGGGTAAGGCAATTAGATAGAGCCCTATTTTTTAAACCCAAAGAAGTATCTGCTATTACACAAGAACAAGACAGCATGGCCAAAATAATTTTACCATATAATAAAGATTATAAAATGGTGAGTAATATAGTCCATAATCATTGGCACTTATTGAAAGATGATAAAGTTTTAGGCCCCATACTCCCGGCATATCCGCCAATAGTTTACACTCGGGCCCCCAATCTGGGATTACAAGTGGCTCCCACTATAAGAAAACACCAGATTAAATCAATGATAACCCCTTGGGATAACTTAAAAGGCTTTTATAGGTGTGGCTGCTGTCAGAATTGCAGACAGACACACTTTGATAAAAACACAAAACAAATAGTGTCAACATCCAACAACTTTAAATGGGAAATAAAAGAAATTTTGTCATGCAACAGTAAGTCAGTAATTTATATTATTCAGTGCCCATGCCCAAAACAGTATATTGGTCGTACAAAAAGGATATTCAAGACCAGAATATCTGAACATATTAATAATATTAAAAAAACTATCTGAAACGCATCCCCTATCCAAACATTTTAAACTATTCCATGCAGGTGATCCAAGTAAAATGAGATATATGGCTATCCAATCTGTAAAACAAGACTGGAGAGGAGGAGATTTTGTGGCTAAAATGTCTAGATTGGAATCCAAGAAAATATTCGAGTTTGGGTCCTTGATGCCACAGGGTCTAAACTCGGAGATTGAAATTTTCGGATTCCTCTAGGAGAGATGGGTTGGCCTACATGGGGAGTCAGTGCTGGGCTGTTTTTCAGCGCACTGACCCCTCGTGCATCCCTTCCCTTCTATCCTCAAAGCCACACTCAACTGTCCCAGCATGTGATCATTTTATGTTTTTTATTCATATGTTTTTTATTCATATATGTTTTTTATTCATATGTTTCCAAAATTGTGGAAATCCATTGTATATACTGTGAAGATGTGTATTGAGGCTGTATAATCAGCCCAGTCCACAATCCGATCCATTTTTTATGCTAACCCCGAAAAGGGTATTTAAGTCAAGTTTTGTGTCTACATGCAGCATTCTATGATTGTCTACTGAGGAAGGAACTTGTTTCCGAAACGCGTCTAGTGCGTATAGAGACCAAGGCTACAGGTGCGGTTTTTCACTAAATATGCAAGTAAAGGACTTTCTTTAATCTTCAACCTTTGCAACTTCCATAAGGATTTGAAGACGTCACATACCATCTGAAAGGCTTTTTGTATCCACCAACCATCTACTAAATGGACTAAAACTTATGCTGTTATATCCAATACCACCACAAGTTTAAGGTTGAACCTTGTTGCATCCACCACTGCCGGCCAGACAGGCCCAGCTAAACACCAGCTCAGCTCAGCTTAACCAGCTTCCGTGTGCTTGACGGCCACGGGCACCTACGTCATTTACCAGCGATCAACTACCTGGCTGGACACGTGGGACGCTGAGTGAGCGAATGGGTCTGAGGTCTTGCGCTGCAAGTTAAAAGCTAAAAGTAAGTGGATCATTGCTAAACAAGTGCGGTCCTGATTTGTTACAGGACACTTGAACAGAGAAACCTTTCTTGTGAGAATTACAGCAAGGACGCATTGGAATCGTTGCTGCAACTTTGTTTCAACTGTGTTTCAACTATCTGGCAAATTGATATCTACGTCCTGGACATTCAAACGGTCTAAGTAATTATTTCTTGCAGCCTCAGTATAGCCATTTTGGTCCTATACCTAGGAGTACTCCAGCTATTCAAGTCTGTGCGTGAGCTCCGCACATACTTATGTAATTTACATTTTTTATGTATGCTGATATGATGACACAAAGTTAGTTTGTATAGATTATTAATAAAACTTTCATGTGAAAATACTGTGAGCCAGCCTATATTTTTATTAATTTATTCCCCTTTTTCAGCAGGTAACTGAAGGGCTGAGCTCCAGTAGTTTGCTGGTCGAGCCTTTCTAAATATTTGATAGTAGTATAGAAAAAGAAATATACGTATGTCCCATCACACGTTCTGCAGTGAATTGCGATTGTTATATATTTTTTTGTGGTGTAGAAATAGGAAAAAAAAGGAGAAAATATATGTCATAATTGGCATTCAGTGGTGAAGTTACATTGCACCACAGCCATTTACGTGGTGTATTAATAGAAAAGATACGTACGTCCCATTAGCGGCTCTGCGGTTAATTATGATTGTCATATCTCTTATTTTGGGGTGTAGAAATAGAAAAAAGAATACATCTTAATTGCCATTTTGCGGTGAGGTTATTAATCCGAAAAAAAATATATACAAGTGCTGCCCATAATTTTTCATACCCCTGGAAAATTTGGACTTAAAGTTACTTTTATTCAACCAGCAAGTAATTTTTTTGACAGGAAATGACATGGGTGTCTCCCAAAAGATAATAAGACGATGTACAAGAGGCATTATTGTGGGAAAATAGCAGTGTGTCTTATGGGGCGAATGCTGCGACAGTCCGGTGACTATGCTGACAGGGAGGAGGGGCTGGGGCCCGGCATCTGTTTCTGTAATGGCAGCAGGGCCCGGTGATGTCACTGTATTCTACTACACCGGGCCCCGCTCTCTGTAGGATACGGTAATCATATCTAACTTGTGGGTATTGTTAAAGTATTCCAATCATCTTAAATCTAGCGCTGAACTACTTGCAACTAACTTCTTGGCAGTCAGGAGTCCGGGCGAGCGCTCGTAGCGTAGCTCACTACGCTCACTGTGCCTGCGCCGCCCACTTTATGAATGAAGCAGGCGGCGCAGGCGCAGTGAGCGCTCGCCCAGCCTCCTGACTGCCAAGAAGTTAGATGTAAGTAGTGTTGATCCCGAATATTTGAATTGCGAATTTTAATCGCGAATATCGTCACTTCAGGAATTTGCAAATATTTAGAATATCGCTAAGTATATTCGTAATTGCGAATATTCGTTTTTTTTTAATACTAGTTAATGCAAATTTTTATGCAAATTGTCGGAATCAAGAGAATACTGCCTAGAGATCACAAATTCGCGAATTTTCGAATATATGGCGAATATTCACCTAAATATTTGCAAAATATCGCAATTTTGATTATTGCCCCTGCCGCTCATCACTAGTTGTAAGTAGTACAGCGCTAGATTTAAGATGATTGGAATACTTTAAACAATAGCCACAAGTTAGGTATGATTACCGTATACTACAGAGAGCGGGGCCCGGTGTAGTAGAATACAGTGACTGCATCGTTCCCCGCTGCCATTACAGAAACAGATGCCGGCCCCCATTCACTACACAGGGACACTGTTATGGGAGATCTGTGGATGACACATAAGATGCTATATATGTGTCATCCACAGATGCCCCCATAACAGTGCCATCCACAGATGCCCCCACAATGATCCCCCATAACAGTGCCATCCACATATGCCCCCATAATATTGTCATCCACAGACCACCATTACGGTAGTTCAAAACCCACCAAAAGCACACCTTTTGGTTCAAAATATTTATTTTCTTATTTACCTCCTCAAAAACCAAGGTGCATCTTATGGGTAGGTGCGTCTTATAGGGTGAAAAATACGGTATTTCATTTCCCGCCGAAAAATTTCTTGCTGGTTGAATAAAAGTAACTTTAAGTCAAAATTTGCCAGGGGTATGAATAATTATGGGCATCACTGTAAAAAATATACTGCATATGTCTTAATTGCCATTCAAACTGATGGTTTGCCAATAAAGTTCATTATTGATTAATATTTTCTTATAGGAGATTATGTTTTAGGCCTCATGCACACGGCCGTTGTGTGCCCATGGTTGTATTGCGGTTCGCATACGACAGGTCCGCAACGCAATACACAGGCACCGGCCCATGTGCACTCCGCATCACAGATGCGGACCCATTCACTTGATGGATCGGAACCCCACAGAAGCACTATGGAGTGCTTCCGTGGTGTTTCTGGCAGTGCCCCCGCACCCAATAAAATTGTACTTATTCTATTTTTTTGCGGAGGGCGGACGGTTAACGGACCCATTCAAGTTGAATAGGTCCGGATCCGTCCCGGCCGCTGCACGGACGTTGCCCGTGCATTGGGGACCGCAACGGATGCACAACGGCCATGTGCATGAGGCCTGAGGCCTCTTTCATACGAGCAGATGCCGTGCGAATAATCCGCTGTGTAAAAGACAGCCAGGCCCCGCTCCGGACAGCAGAGACACGGAGCAGTAACATGATTGATAATACTTTGTGCCTCTCTGTGACATTTTTACTAGAAAATCACAGCAAGATACAGTTGTCACCGTGATTTTGTAGTAAAAAGATCACAGAGAGGCACAGAGTATTATCAATCATGTTAATGCTCCGTGTCTCTGCTGTCCGGGATGGGGCTTGGCACCCTTTCACGCAGCAGATTACCCGCATGGCATCCGATCGTATGAAAGAGCCCTTAGGCCCCTTGCAGACGAGCGTTCCTCCCGCAGCGAGTCCACATCGCAGCACCCGGCCTGACATCCCAGCGCTGCCGGAGGTCACATGGCATCATATTGATTTATGATCTAACCCTTAGAGTTCTGGAATGTATTGGATAACACTGGCATAATGCTGTTAGTGTCATCTAATACATTCCAGGACTGTAAGGGTTACATAGCATCATAAATCAATATATTGCTATGTGAATCCCGTCAGTGCTGGGAGGTCAGGCCGGGTGCTGCGATGCAGACTCGCTGCGGGAGGAACGCTCGTCTGCAAGGGGCCTTAGAGCGGTGTAGCAGAGAAGCGTAATTATATTATTAGGACCCGGTATCTGCCTGCCAAAATACAACAGCAAGATGGACTAGAGCGAAGGCTGGAGTCAGGGAGAGGTGGGATGTAGTAACCAGCAGGAGTCTACAGGCTAAAGTAAGAGGGGGGTCATTTACAAAGACATTCATTTACGTTGGTCTCTGTTTTTCCCCTACACTGTCAAGTAAGGACCTAATTTATGACAATGTCTTGGCCCCCGCCACTGTCAAGTAGGGAGGATAGCACAAAAACAGGGTCTTGCGACTTTTTTAATGCCTAAAACTAGCATAGCGCACTTTGAAAATCACCCACATGATCTGCAATTAGTCAGAAGTCTCTTCTGTCCCAAAAATCAGAATTCAGGGAGAAGTGTAGAAGTGGTGGATGCAGCTGCAGTCTCTCTCAGTGTGTCTGTGAGACTGCATGCTGCGAGAGGGAAGAGAGAGACATTGCTTCAGTCAGATATTAGTAATGACTCACTGCTGACTGAGACTTGTAGTTCTCTCAGAGAACGGTCTACACGGCTCAGCATGTGCATCTGTTATTGCTGATTACCAGAGGACAGTACAGGGAAGTGTAAGACGGGCAAAGAACTATAAGTCCCCCTTTACACGAGCAAGTTTTCTGTGCGGGTGCAATGTGTGATGTGAAAGCCTTGCACCCGCACCGAATCCTGACCCATTTATTTCAATGGGTCTGTGTACATGAGCGTTGTTTTTCACGCATCACTTCTGCATTGCGTGGAAATTGCAGCATGTTCTATATTCAGGGTTTTTCATGCAGCCCTGGCCCCATAGAATGGAATGGGGCTTCAGTGAAAAACACATTGCATCCGGAAGCAACTGCGGATGCGATGCATTTTCACTGATGGTTGCTAAGAGATGCTGTTTGTGAACCTTCCGTTTTTTATCACGTGCGTGAAAAATGTATGAAAACACATTGCACCTGTGAGGAAAAAAAAATAACAACTAAACGCAATCGCAAACAATACTAACTGAACTGTGCAAGTTTTACTATAAGCACCCTGAACGCATCCGGAGCCAATCCGTCACACTCATGTGAAAGAGGCCTAAGGCTCAGCATGTCCACTTCAGCCTTTGTCATAATAGTCTGCTTCAGCCTGCCCTGCTGTGCCCCAAATTAAAATATCATCATATTGATATTTATTGGGCATTGGGGGCACAGAGGCCGGCAGCAGCATAGTGCTATCAGCATTCATATTGATATTTATTGGGTCACATTACATCACATATGTACAGCTGATATATACTTAGTTTTTCATATGTGAAGTGAAAAATTTACCAATTTACCCAAAATTTTCCCAAATTTACCAATTTTGTTATATATTGTGACACAGATCAATGTCATGCTGGTAGGGAACAACCTCCAAGGGTTGACGTTTTGAGGTGATTACCATGGAAGGGAATGAATAGGTGATATTGGTAGGGGCAGTTTATCTACATTGTGTTTACTTCAAATACAGTCCTGATCAAAAGTTTAAGACCACTTGAAAAATGGCAAAAAATCATATTTAGCATGGCTGGATCTTAACAAGGTTCCAAGTACAGCTTCAACATGCAACAAGAAGAAATGGGAGTGAGACAAAAAAAAATTTGAGCATTCAATTTAACCTCTTCAGGACACATGACGTACCGGTACGTCATGATGCCCTGGTACTTAAGGACACATGACGTACCGGTACGTCATGTGTTGTTCCGATCACTGCCGCCCGGCTGGCAGTAATTGGAACAAGGTGCCTGCACAAATCATTGAGCAGGCACCTAGGCTAAATGCGGGGGGGGTCCCGTGACCCCCCCCATATCGGCGATCGCAACAAACCGCAGGTCAATTCAGACCTGCGGTTTGATGCGCTTTTTGCCGTTTCTGATCCCCGCGGTCCCTGACCGCTGGGATCAGAAACTTTACAATGCCCAGAATATATATGTTCTTCCTCCCCCTGCACCCCTGAATGATATTATGTGGGCGGGTGGTGCAGGGGGAGGGTTGCGGGCGGTGCGGGAGGCGGGCGTTGCGGCAGGCGGTATCGCGATCCCCCGCCCGCCTCCCCTTGAATAATTGTTGGTTTCTAGTGGGTATACCAGGGTGCCAGCACATTGCTGGCACCCTGGTATAAACGGCTGACATCGTTGATGCGATGTCAGCCGTTTAACCCTTTCCATACAGCGGTCCGTACGGACCGCTGTATGGAAAAGGTTAACAGCGCAGGGAGCTCCCTCCCTCTCCGATCGGGGGGCTGCTGTACCTTTGCAGCCCCCCGATGGAGAGGGAGGGAGCCCCCAGACAGCCCCCAGAGCCCCGTCCTTACCCTTCCCCGTCTGCGCAGTTCTGACCATAACTGAGCAGACGGGGAAGGTTCCCATGGCAACAGGACGCCTTCTCAGGCGTCCTGCTGTCCATGGTGCTGAACAGATCTGTGCTGAAAGCATAGATCTGTTCAGTGTAAGTAAAATACAGTGCAGTACCCTTTATAGAGTACAGTACTGTATTATACAGACATCAGACCCACTGGATCTTCAAGAACCAAGTGGGTCTGGGTAAAAAAAAAAGTGAAAAAAAGTGAAAAAAAAGTAAAAATCAAAAAACACATTTATCACTGATTAAAAATGAAAAAAATTAAATTCCCTACACATGTTTGGTATCGCCGCGTCCGTAACGACCTGATCTATAAAATGATCATGTTACTTTACCAGAACGGTGAACGCCATAAAAATAAAAAATTAAAAACTATGATGAAATCGAAATTTTTCCCACCTTACTTCCCAAAAAAAGGTAATAAAAGTGATCGAAAAAAGTCGCATGTACGCCAAAATTGTAACAATCAAACCGTCATCTCATCCCGCAAAAAATGAGACCCTACTTAAGATAATCGCCCAAAAACTGAAAAAACTATGGCTCTTAGACTATGAAAACACTAAAACATCATTTTTTTGTTTCAAAAATGAAATCATTGTGTAAAACTTACATAAATTAAAAAAAAGTATACATATTAGGTATTTCCGCGTCCGTATGGACCGGCTCTATAAAAATATCACATGACCTAACCCCTCAGGTGACCATCGTAAAAAAATTAAAATAAAAACGGTGTAAAAAAAGCAATTTTTTGTAATCTTACATCACAAAAAGTGCAATAGCAAGCGATCAAAAAATCATATGCACCCCAAAATAGTGCCAATCAAACCGTCATCTCATCCCGCAAAAAATGAGACCCTACTCAAGATAATCGCCCAAAAACTGAAACAACTATGGCTCTTAGACTATGGAGACACTAAAACTTTTTTTGTTTTAAAAATGAAATCATTGTGTAAAACTTACATAAATAAAAAAAATTGTATACATATTATGTATCGCCGTGTCCGTGACAACCTGCTCTATAAAATTACCACATGATCTAACCTGTCAGATGAATGCTGTAAATAACAAAAAAAAAACTGTGCCAAAAAGTTATTTCTTGTTACCTTGCCGCACAAAAAGTGTAATATAGAGCAACCAAAAATCATATGTACCCTAAACTAGTACCAACAAAACTGCCACCCTATCCCGTAGTTTCTAAAATGGGGTCACTTTTTTAGAGTTTCTACTCTAGGGGTGCATCAGGGGGGCTTCAAATGGGACATGGTGTCAAAAAAACCAGTCCAGCAAAATCCAGCCTTCCAAAAACCGTATGGCATTCCTTTCCTTCTGCGCCCTGCCGTGTGACCGTACAGCAGTTTACGACCACATATGGGGTGTTTCTGTAAACTACAGAATTAGGGCCATGAATAATGAGTTTTGTTTGGCTGTTAACCCTTTCTTTGTAACTGGAAAAAAAATATTAAAATGGAAAATCTGCCAAAAAAGTGAAATTTGGAAATTGTATCTCTATTTTCCATTAAATCTTGTGCAACGCCTAAAGGGTTAAAAATGTATGTAAAATCAGTTTTGAATACCTTGAGGGTGTAGTTTCTTAGATGGGGTCACTTTTATGGAGTTTCTACTCTAGGGGTGCATCAGGGGGGCTTCAAATGGGACATGGTGTCAAAAAACCAGTCCAGCAAAATCTGGCTTCCAAAAACCATACGGCGCACCTTTCACTCTACGCCCCGCTGTGTGCCCGTACAGTAGTTTACGGCCACATATGGGGTGTTTCTGTAAACAGCAGAGTCAGGGCAATAAAGATACAGTCTTGTTTGGCTGTTAACCCTTGCTTTGTTAGTGGAAAAAATGGGTTAAAATGGAAAATAAGGCAAAAAAATGAAATTTTCAAATTTCATCCCCATTTGCCAATAACTCTTGTGCAACACCTAAAGGGTTAACGACGTATGTAAAATCAGTTTTGAATACCTTGAGGGGTGTAGTTTCTTAGATGGGGTCGCTTTTAGGGAGTTTCTACTCTAGGGGTGCATCAGGGGGCTTCAAATGGGACATGGTGTAAATAAACCAGTCCATAAAAATCAGCCTTCCAAAAACCAAACGGCGCACCTTTCACTCTACGCCCCGCTGTGTGGCCGTACAGTAGTTTACGGCCACATATTGGGTGTTTCTGTAAACGGCAGAGTCAGGGCAATAAAGATACAGGTAAATGAAGAAAGGTCCCGGAGACAGATCGAGTTTCTCTGTAGCTCTTCTTTATTTGTCAAATACAATTGACAGACATAACCACCACATACATGGTAATGTTAACGCGTTTCGGGTGAGTACCCTTAGTCGTAACAACTTTGCATTGTGTGAATCTTCCATATAAAGGAGTTGAACCATCCTCCCCCAATAGTATGGGTGGGAATCTTGGACTCCATAGGTTCACACAATAGTGACACACCTTTTTTCATTGACTTCATTCATCATGTTTGTAATCGAAAACACCCTGTGCGGACAGCCCTTCAGAGACATTAACCCTGGACTTGCCAGGATTTAATTCTATGAAGAAAAGCCGCACAATGTGAATACCCACCATATCGGTGACTAAAAAACAGATTTATATAATACATATAAAACATATATATAATAAACATACAAAATACAGACTATACATAAAAGACCTTTAGTTTTCTGATAAACAGCAGTTCATTCTTATTAGGTGACCCAACAAAGAGATCAATCAAAGTGCCGGTAATTCTTGGCATATTATCTTTGTAAACCCGAGACCAGGTTCTTGCCCGTTCTGTATATTTTTATTATCTGCAATTACATTTGCGGTAAATAACATGGCAAAAATGCTTTGGTTGTCATTAACCCCGGGTGCGCTGATTCAAGCTACAGCTACAGCTACAGAGAAACTCGATCTGTCTCCGGGACCTTTCTTCATTTATCTTCAGCCTGCCACGGGAACACTCCCCTAGGGCCTTGGAGCCGGGATTATACATTCCATCAGGGAGGTGAGCTGGACATTATTTTCAAATGCAATAAAGATACAGTCTTGTTTGGCTGTTAACCCTTGCTTTGTTAGTGGAAAAAATGGGTTAAAATGGAAAATTTGACAAAAAAATTAAATTCTCAAATTTCATCCCCATTTGCCAATAACTCTTGTGCAACACCTAAAGGGTTAACGACGTATGTAAAATCAGTTTTGAATACCTTGAGGGGTGTAGTTTCTTAGATGGGGTCATTTTTGGGAGGTTTCTATTATCTAAGCCTCACAATATGACTTCAAACCTGAACTGGTCCATAAAAAGTGGGATTTTGAAGATTTCTGAAAATTATCAAAATTTGCTTCTAAACTTCTAAGCCTTGTAACATCCCCAAAAAATAAAATATCATTCCCAAAATGCTACAAACATGAAGTAGACATATGGGGAATGTAAAATCATCACAATTTTTGGGGGTATTACTATGTATTACAGAAGTAGAGAAACTGAAACTTTGAAATTTGCAAATTTTTGAAATTTTTTGGTAAATTAGGTATTATTTTGTGCAAAAAATTATAATTTTTTACTTCATTTTACCAGTGTCATGAAGTACAATATGTGACGAAAAAACAATCTCAGAACGGCCTGGATAAGTCAAAGCGTTTTAAAGTTATCAGCACTTAAAGTGACACTGGTCAGATTTGCAAAAAATGGCCTGGTCCTAAGGTGTAAAAAGGCTGTGTCCCTAAGGGGTTAATGAAAACAACGAATAAACTGCAACAGGCTGTTTTTCAGCTGATCAAAAGTTTAGGACCACACCTCCAAAAAAAAACTAAACCCCCCCAAAACAGAAATCCAACTTCCAAACATGAACTCAGTAATGAGTAGCTCCGCCGTTATTGTTTATCACTTCAAAAATTTGTTTTGGCATGCTTGATGCAAGCGTTTCCATGAGGTGAGTGGGAACATTTCTCCAAGTGGTGAAGACGGCCGCATGAAGGCCATCTACTGTCTCGAACTGTTGTCCATTTTTGTAAACTTCCCTTGCCATCCATCCCCAAAGGTTCTCAATTGGATTTAGATCAGGGCAACACACAGGATGGGCCAAAAGAGTGATGTTATTCTCCTTGAAGAAGTCCCTTGTCCTGCGGGCATTGTGTACTGTAGCGTTGTCCTGTTGAAAAACCCAGTCGTTACCACACAGACGAGGGCCCTCAGTCATAAGGAATGCTCTCTGCAACATATGGACATAGCCAGCGGCCGTTTGACGCCCCTGCACTTCCTGAAGCTCCATTGTTCCACTGAAGGAAAAAGCACCCCAGACCATTATGGCGCCCCCTCCACTGTGGCGTGTAGAAAACATCTCAGGTGGGATCTGCTTGTCATGCCAGTAACGTTGGAAACCATCAGGACCATCAAGGTTAAATTTTTTCTCATCAGAGAATAAAACTTTCTTCCACCTTTGAATGTCCCATGTTTGGAGCCCTCTTGCAAAGTCCAAACGAGCAGTTCTGTGGCGTTCAAGGAGACAAAGTCTTTGAAGACGTTTTTTTGTTTTCAAAGCCCTTAAGTCTCAGATGCCGTCTGATGGTTATGGGGCTGCAGTCAGCACCAGTAAGGGCCTTAATTTGGGTCGAGGATCGTCCAGTGTCTTGACGGACAGCCAATTGGATCCTCCGGCTCAGTGCTGGTGAAATTTTTTTGGGTCTTCCACTTGACTTTGCTACATAACCCTCAGGATCATTTAAGAAATTCCAAATGACTGTCTTACTGCGTCCCACCTCAGCAGCGATGGCGCGCTGTGAGAGACCCTGCTTATGCAGTTCAACAACCCGACCACGTTCAAAAAGGGAGAGTTTTTTTTCCTTTGCCATCACAACGTGTGACTACCTGACAGAAAATGACAATGAATCCACATCTTTGAACAGATTTGGCCTTTTAAAGGCATGTGGTCCTAAAATTTGGATCAGCTGAAAAACAGCCTGTTTCAGTTTAATCGTTATTTTCAATTAATTGAATGCTCAAAAAATGTTTTGTCTCACTCTCATTTCTTCTTGTTACATGTTGAAGCTCTACTTGGAACCTTGTTAAGATCCAACAATGTAAAATATGATTTTTTGCAATTTTTAAAGTGGTCTTAAACTTTTGATCAGAACAGTGCCTCCAGGTACTGATGCACACAAGCTTACAGATACCAAGTCATCTGAACTCACCATCTGAAGCTCAGTTTTTGCGTGATAACTGAAAACTTTTTTTCTTATCTGGGACCTACGATCTTTACGTAGATTGGTGAGTGACCTATGGTTATGTCTGGCATTATTTGCTAAATTATGACATTGTTGTTTATTCATTTTGCGCGTACCACGGAGGAGAAAAAAGGTTTGCTTAGACTAGGCATTGACACACCTATGCTGATCCGTAAAATACAGATCACAATAGGACAGGCGGTGAGTTTTTTCACATGGACTTGAATTCAATGGGGCCGTGTGCCGCCCGTAAAATAAGGCCTTAACAACGGCTGTATTTCACGTTTGCGTGAGCCCTTACTAAGTGAACAGTAGGGTTGTCATTCTGTCATTCCAATCTTATACATAATACTATCCTATGTGTAGTATGGGCCTCCCAACCTTGCCTTCATGATGTTGGGGAGAAGTAAGATTATTTATTTAGAATTTGTCTGACAGCATCTTACACTCCTCTCCACTGTTAAAACACACGTATGCTCAGCAGAGCTTGCATGAGCATGCTGGAGTCAGGAGGCGTTTGGCTGAACAAGTGTTCAGTTGACAAGTATTTATGGTGTTTGAGCACCTTCTTTAATCAATTTGTGCTGATTTCAAAGAAGCACATTACATTTTTAATTGT
Source organism: Bufo gargarizans (assembly GCF_014858855.1). Taxonomy (NCBI): domain Eukaryota; kingdom Metazoa; phylum Chordata; class Amphibia; order Anura; family Bufonidae; genus Bufo; species Bufo gargarizans. The sequence continues at coordinate 43,846,775 of NC_058084.1, forward strand.
AAAATACTGCCAAATTAAAAAGAACACATATTGGAGGGTTAATTAAGCTATGTGTTGCCAAATGGCACATGAAGCAGGGACTTTACTAGAAGATATATCTGCTACCAAAACAAATTGACAAACACATGAATACATCATTAAGAAGCTTGAAGAACCAAGCAGAAGACACAAGTTTGGGAGAAACAGAATGACTGCAATAAATATTGCATGGACACAGCTACAGAAGAGAATGGCCTTCATTTTATTCATTTATTTTAGGCCACAATGAATAGGGATCAAGTCCAAGAATTGACAGGTCAACAAGCACCTCCCACCAAGAAGCACAAGTCTGGAAGCCAAAAAAGAAAATAGAAGCAGATACTGGAAGACAAAATCAAGAAGCTAGCTTCTATTGACCGCTTCTTCAGGTAAAGTACACCTAAGGAAAATGAAAAGTCCTCCATTTGCACTACATCAGATATTCAACCAAGTCTCACTACCTCTCAAGAAGCATGTTTGGGCATTGAAGAATGCGATATAACAGGCTGGATTAAACTGTAAAAAAACAGATGTGCGCACCATAGGGTAATTCTGTGAGTACAAAGTTGTAAGCGGAATTAACTTGCAAGGCTCACCTTACGTGGTTGTGCAAATGTAGGCACAACACTAATGACAGTTTGTCTGGCAGGTCTGGACGCCTGGATATGGCGGTCTGCAGCCACAGGATCACAGAGAAACCTCTGAATGGAGATGCCTGGAGTCCCCAAGAAGATGATTGGCACAAGGAAAACAAATGCGATTTTTTGTTCCATAATGTGCAAGCACAATTGGGTTGTGTACATCAGCAGTTCGTTTTGAGGACTGTGCTAATCTACACATTGTATCTGCCATATATCTATCTAGGCAACACCTCCTTTGACCCTGTGACCCCTCTATAGGCGGTACTTAATTGTATGTATAAATATGTGTAGCTTTGTGCTGTTAAACTTGTGCAGCTTCTTTGTACCTGATGAAGGGGAGTGATTCCCCGAAAAGCGTTGTATTGCTGCAATAAAAGATTCCTTCCTTGATCCTGGTGACTGGTTGACGGTAATTTGCGCCGTGGGACGTATTTGTTTTCCTTGAGCATTAAAGAAGTCATTGAACTGGTTGTAGACCCTTCAGACCAGCAAACGGTGTCCTATTATTCTGGACCTCTTCCAGAGCTTAGTGATGATCCAGCAGAATGGCCAGATGTAATCACCGATCTACTGAGATGCCAAACTATCAAAAGGGGCCTTAAGCAAGTGAAGCTGGAAGATTTGCCACTTACAGATTTTCCAGATGGTACAAAAAAAAGATTCTCATCTGGTCATTATTACAGATTGCTGGGTAGTGGGAAAAAGGTTCCACAGGATTGTCTCATTTACTCAGGGCTTGGAGATTCCATATATTGCTTTTGTTGAAGGCTATTTGACAATGAAGCTAAATCAAATTTCTCAAGCCCATATGGATTTGGAGACTGGAAGCATATCAGTGGTAAGGGATCCTTGCATTCCCACAAAATATCTAGCAGCCACCTGTCTAATTATGCAAAATGGAAAGATCTGGAGTCTAGCATAAAAAAAGAAACTACCATTGACAAAGATTTGCGTCGACAACTCCATTTGAAAGAACAAAGATGGCACAAAGTATTGTTGCGTTTACTGAAAGTAATTCCCTAAATGGCAAAAAACAATCTGCCCTTCAGAGGATCATCAGATACTGTGTTCACATAACATAATGGTATTTTTCTTCAATTACTGGAGCTGATCTCTGAATTTGATCTGGTTCTGAAGGAACACTTGCAACGTGCCAAAGAAGGAACCAATGCACATTATCTGAGCAAGGATATGCAAAACAAATGTCTGGGTTTAATTGCCGATGCAGTAACTAAAATAATCATAAAAAAGGTGAGACAAGCTAAATATTTTAGCATCATTGTAGACTGCACACCAGACATTTCCAAACAAGAGCAGTTGTCAGTTGTGCTGCGATATGTGGACATCGATGATGTTAGCAAAACAGTGGAAGTCAAGGAAAGCTTTCTGGAATTTCTGGCTGTCACAGATACAACTGGAAAAGGTCTTGCAAGTGTTGTTTTGGAAAGACTGACAGAACAACATGGACTGTGCGTGTCAAACATTCGAGGTCAGTGCTATGACAATGGTGCTAATATGAGGGGACAATATAAAGGAGTTCAGGCAATTGTTTTAGAAAAAAATCCTCATGCCTTCTTTGTACCATGTTCTCCACATAACTGGAATCTCGTAATAGTGCACGCTGCAGTGAGCTGAAGCCGAGCAAAACATTTTTATGATCTGTTGAATCGCATTTATGTGTTCTTCTCCGGAGAAACTAAGGTGGGAAGTAGCTTCAGAGTATTTGTCACATCTGACACTTAAAGCTCTGTCTCAGACATGATGGTGTGCTCGCCTTGAATCAGTGGAAGCTATTTTGTTACAGGTTCCCCAACTTGTAGATGCTTTAGAAGTTTTTTTTTTCATGCTACCCAATATTCCAGTGACACATACAGCGAAGCAAAGATTTTATTGGATTCCATATGCACATACCCCTTTGTTGTCTCTTTATGTGTATGGTATGACATTCTCATCCAGGTCAACCAAATTAGCCTGGCTGTACAAACAGAAACCATTAATGTTTCAAGCGTTATTCCACTTGTAAAATCTATTGCCACAGCTTTTAAAGAATGCAAGGTGCCAGGTTTCAAACAAGCTGAATGTAAGGTATCAGGTATTTGCAAAAAGCTGGATAAGGATGGAGCTAGAAAGAAAACTCAGCAATGTAGTGATAAAAACTGTCAAGAGCAAGCATGCCAGGCAAGTGAAACATCGTTTTTAGATGCAAGGCAAGAATTTGAAGAATTAGTCTAAGCCTCTGCTTGAAACTGTCCTTGGTGAAATTTAAATAAGGTTAATTTTTTTCCAAACATTTACAGACAAGTTTGGATTTCTATATGACATTAAGAAAGAAGCCGCTGATTTGTCTAACTTACAGCTCCAGTGTTTAAAATTCTCTGACCCAGCAGTTGATGGAGAAGATATGCTCGAGGAGATCAAGACAGTGGCTAGGATGTTACCTGAACATCTGTGCCCACAGGAGACTTTAAAGTATATATTCTCTTACTCACTTACCGTATTTTTCGCACTATAAGACGCCCCCCCCCCCAAAAAAAAGTGGGGGGAAAATAGCACTGAGTCTTATGGGGCGAATGCTGCAATTTTACACTGATACATCGCTGCCGCGCTGCTGCACAGCGCGGCCTGCGTGTGTATCAGCGGGAGGGAGGAGGGACTGGGGGCCGGCATCTTGTTTTGTAATGGCAGCGGGGCCCGGTGCAGTAACTGTATTCTACTACACCAGGCCCCGCTCACTGTATTAATCATATAGGCAATGTTAAACTGTAAATTCATTCATCCAGGCTGTAGTACGGTGCTTACTACTAACTTCCATAGCAGCCAGGAGGCTGGGAGAGCGGGCGGGAGGCGACAGCGTAACTCACTACATCACGCGCCTGCTCAGCCCACTTTATGAATGAAGCAGGTGGCGCAGGCGCGTGACATAGTGAGTTACGCTTCCAAGACCAAATGAAGCTATCCCAAGCAAGGAGTGATGGGAAATGTCAGACTAAATAGGGGGAGGTAAAGGTCACATGATCCCCACCTGAAAAGGAGGTGTGGACATACCAGCAACACACAGACAAAGTGAAACCAAAAGAGGCTGTCAGATCACTAATGTGTAGATAATATTTCAGACCTTCTGAGACATGTCACAGATGTGACACATTGCCTATTGTCATGGTCTTACCTCCTTGCTGTTCCCTTCGTTTGACATGTGCTGGCGGCCATCTTGGTTTCTGGGTTTTCTTGTAGCCTCCCACCCTGCGGCTCCTCCTTCCCACTGGGAGGAGCTGGATGCCTAGCTCATATATATAGGAGGTCTGTGGCTTCAGTTCCTTGCTTGGTCCTCCTGTGTTCACATGCTTCCAAGACTGCTGCTGCTTCTGGTTCCTGATCCTGGCCTCCTCTGACTACCCCGTTGGTTCCTGATTCCGGCTTTGTCTGACTAGCCCGTTGGTTCCTGATTCCGGCTTCGTCTGACTACCCCGTTGGTTCCTGTTCCTGGCTTCGTCTGACTACCCTTCTGGTTCCTGACCTCTGTCTCCGCAAGACCCTGCTTCGGTTTAGCCATCCGTTCGGACTTTGCTCGGCTTGCTCTTCAATAAAACCTTCTTATTTTCCACTTATCTCTTGTTGTACGTCTGGTTCATGGTTCCATGACATTAGGACCAAGCCATGAATTCTGACGGTACAGGGCCACCCTCGCTACCTACGCTGGTTGCCAGACTTGATCAGCAGGATCACCTGTTGGGTCGGTTCGCTGTGGCGTTGCAAACCCTGCTTGAACGCACGGCTCATTTAGCTTCCGTTGCCGATGGGTCGGTTGTCGCTCCTGGGCCCGCTCCTACTGCCGCTCCGGTTGTTGCGCCAGAGTCTACCCTGACACCTGTTGCTGCGCCTGTGGTGTTTCAGGGTATGACCGGTTCTGCCCCCCTTCCACAGCGCTTTGGGGGAGAGCCAACTCAGTGCCGAGGTTTCCTTAACCAGGTGGGCATTTACTTCGAGTTGCTGCCACATGCCTTTCCTACTGAGAGATCAAGGGTGGGCTTCTTGATCTCGCTGCTCTCGGACAAGGCCTTGGCCTGGGCCAGCCCTTTATGGGAGAACAACAATCCGGTGGTTGCCGAGTTTTCCGGTTTTGTTGCTTCTCTTCGGAAGGTATTCGATGTGCCGGCTCGTGCTGCCTCTGCTGCGAAGCTCCTAATGTCCATCAGACAGGGTTCACGATCCGTAGCTGAATACGCCATTGAGTTTCGTACCCTGGCAGCAGAGGTGGGCTGGAATAATGAGGCTCTGGTCGCTGCTTTCTCTCATGGTCTCTCGGATGCCTTGAAGGATGAGGTTGCAGCTAAGGACCTACCAGTGGAGCTCGAGTCTCTTATTTCTTTCCTGATTTTGATTGACACCAGACTCAGGGAGAGACCTTCCTTTAAGGAGAGCCTGCGGAGGTCTCCTAACAGATTGGCGCCTACGTTTGCTGTCCCACCCGTGCCTCCCTCTCCTCCCACGCCTCCTGGGGATGACTTGTCTGGGGGTGAACCCATGCAGCGGGGGTTTGCTCGCCTGTCTGAGGGGGAGAGGGTACTCCGGAGACGCGAGGGCCGATGCATGTACTGTGGTCTCGGTGGGCATTTTCGGTTGGCATGTCCGAACCGTCCGGGAGAACGCTCGCACCTGAGGTCCTGTCGGGGGCAGATCTTGGGTGGAGTCTCCTCGTCCCCGGTTTCCCGTGTTGACAAACCACTGATCACGGTTGTCCTCTCCTGGGTCGGGGGCTCGGTGACGACCCAGGCGTTGGTGGACTCTGGTGCTGGTGGTTTGTTCATTGATAGAGTGTTCGTTGCCGCAAATTCCATTCCTCTGCAGCCTCGAGGTTCCCCACTGGCTCTTGAGGCGATAGACGGCAGACCCCTTCTGCCGCCACACGTGACTCATGAGACCCTTCCAGTGGGGATGGCCATTGGTGCCGTTCACAGAGAGTCGGTCTGTCTCCAGGTTATTTCGTCTCCACACTACTCGGTGGTCTTGGGGTACCCCTGGCTCCAGAAGCATAATCCGACTTTCGATTGGAGATCGGTCGAGATCCTCTCGTGGTCACCGCAGTGTGGGGCTAGTTGCATCCATGGGCCTGTCAAGTTGCTGTGTACTTCCTCGGACTCTCTGTTGCCTCCTGAATACGAGGAGTACCGGGATGTATTCGATAAGGTGCGCGCGGTTGCCCTACCTCCGCACCGCCCATACGATTGTGCCATAGAGTTACAATCCGGTGCCGTTCCTCCTCGTGGCAAAGTCTATCCACTGTCGGTAGCGGAGAATGAGGCCATGGAGGAGTACGTGAGGGAGGCGCTTTCACGCGGACACATTCGCAAATCCTCGTCCCCGGCAGGGGCTGGATTTTTCTTTGTGAAAAAGAAGGGCGGCGAGTTGAGGCCTTGCATCGATTACAGGGGTCTCAATCGCATCACGATCAAGAACGCTTACCCGATACCCTTGATTTCCGAGCTGTTCGATCGCCTCAAAGGGGCCACGGTCTTTACAAAACTCGACCTGAGGGCGGCATATAACCTGGTAAGGATCAAGGCGGGCGATGAGTGGAAGACCGCGTTTAACACCAGGACCGGTCATTATGAATCCTTGGTTATGCCCTTTGGGTTGTGCAATGCGCCCGCAGTCTTCCAGGAATTCATCAACGATGTTTTCCGTGACCTGTTGCAGCAGTGTGTGGTGGTCTATTTGGATGACATCTTGGTATATTCTGCATCCATGGAGGCCCACATTCTGGATGTCAGACGAGTGTTGCAACGCTTACGAGAGAACAAGCTGTTCGGTAAGCTTGAGAAATGCGAATTTCACCGATCCCAGGTAACCTTCTTAGGTTACATCATTTCCGCTGAGGGGTTCTCCATGGATCCTGAGAAGGTTTCGGCTGTCTTACAGTGGCCCCAGCCCAGTGGGCTTCGTGCCCTGCAGCGCTTTTTGGGCTTCGCCAATTATTATCGGAAGTTCATCAGGGACTTTTCCATGCTAGCCAAGCCTCTCACGGATCTGACCAGGAAGGGCAGTAATCCTCAGGTCTGGCCGCTCGAGGCCATCCGAGCTTTTGAGGCTCTAAAGTCCGCCTTTGTGTCGGCTCCGATTCTGTCGCATCCCAACCCTGGGTTGCCTTTTGTCCTCGAGGTGGACGCGTCTGAGACGGGAGTAGGCGCCCTCCTGTCTCAGCGTAGAACACCAGAGGGTCCTCTGCTTCCTTGTGGGTTTTACTCCCGGAAACTGTCTTCCGCGGAGTGCAACTATCAGATTGGTGACAGGGAGTTATTGGCCATCGTGCAGGCCCTTAAAGAATGGAGGCACTTGCTCGAGGGCTCGGTGGTTCCGGTTCTCATCCTGACGGACCACAAGAATCTGACCTACCTCTCTGAGGCCAAGAGATTGACACCACGTCAGGCCAGATGGGCTCTGTTCTTGTCACGTTTTAATTACGTGGTCTCCTACCTACCCGGCTCCAAGAACATCAGAGCGGATGCCTTATCACGGCAGTACTCCGAGCTGTCCGGGGAGGAGTCGATTCCGACTACGGTCATACCCCCGAATCAGATCCTGGCCGCTATTCGCACCAGCCTGACTTCTCCTCTGGGTGAGCAGATTTTGGCGGCTCAATCTGGTGCTCCCTCTGGGAGACCCAACGGCAGATGTTTTGTGCCTGAGGAGTTGCGCACTCGGTTGTTGCGAACCTACCATAACTCCAAGGCCGCGGGGCACCCTGGAAAGAATCAGCTGTCCTGGGCGGTTTCACGTCTGTTCTGGTGGCCTTCTCTACGTTCCGACATCGCCGCATATGTAGCGGCATGCTCCGTTTGTGCCCAGAGTAAGTCCCTTCGGCACCTTCCGTTGGGCCTTTTGCAACCCATAGCCACCGGGGAGCGTCCATGGTCACACCTGGGGATGGATTTCATTGTGGACCTCCCTGCATCCCGAGGCCATACGGTCATTCTCATGATTGTGGATCGGTTTTCCAAAATGTGCCACTGTGTTCCTCTCAAGAAGTTACCCTCTGCACAAGAGTTGGCCTCGATTTTTGCCAGGGAGGTCTTCCGGTTGCACGGTTTGCCCAAGGAGATTGTGTCGGATCGGGGGAGTCAGTTTGTGTCCAGGTTCTGGCGCGCCTTTTGCTCCCAGTTGGGGATTCATCTCTCTTTCTCCTCGGCCTACCCCCCTCAGTCCAATGGGGCCGCAGAACGATCCAATCCTTCGTTGCTATGTCTCCGATCACCAAGACAATTGGGTTGACCTCCTGCCTTGGGCTGAGTTTGCCAGGAACACGGCGGTGAACTCTTCCTCTGGGACGTCTCCCTTCATGGCCAATTATGGGTTCCAACCTGCCGTGTTACCGGAGGTATTCTCTCCCCAGGATATTCCGGCTGTGGAGGATCACCTTTCCGTTCTACGTGCTTCTTGGGTACAGATCCAGAGGTCCCTTGAGGTCTCTGCGCAGCGCCAGAAACTCCAGGCTGATCGCAGACGAGCGCCCGCTCCTTCCTACCAGGTCGGAGACCGCGTATGGTTGTCCACCCGCAACCTCAACCTTCGAGTGCCCACTCCCAAGCTGGCGCCTCGCTTTGTTGGTCCTTTCCGAGTGCTTCGCAGGGTAAACCCGGTAGCCTATGCCCTTGCGCTTCCTCCTGGCATGCGGATCTCCAACGTGTTTCATGTCTCCCTGTTGAAGCCACTGGTGTGTAATCGTTTCACTTCCTCGATTCCTCGGCCTCGTCCGGTCCAAGTGGGCAATCGTGAGGAGTATGAGGTGAGCAATATCCTGGACTCACGCCTGGTCCGCGGCCGGGTGCAGTTTTTGGTCCATTGGCGTGGTTATGGTCCAGAGGAGCGTTCCTGGGTTCCCTCCGCAGATGTCCATGCTCCTGTCTTGCTCCGAGCCTTCCACGCACGCTTCCCTCAGAAACCGTTCCGTACTCCGCGGAGGAGGGGCCCTTGAGGGGGAGGTACTGTCATGGTCTTACCTCCTTGCTGTTCCCTTCGTTTGACATGTGCTGGCGGCCATCTTGGTTTCTGGGTTTTCTTGTAGCCTCCCACCCTGCGGCTCCTCCTTCCCACTGGGAGGAGCTGGATGCCTAGCTCATATATATAGGAGGTCTGTGGCTTCAGTTCCTTGCTTGGTCCTCCTGTGTTCACATGCTTCCAAGACTGCTGCTGCTTCTGGTTCCTGATCCTGGCCTCCTCTGACTACCCCGTTGGTTCCTGATTCCGGCTTCGTCTGACTACCCCGTTGGTTCCTGATTCCGGCTTCGTCTGACTACCCCGTTGGTTCCTGTTCCTGGCTTCGTCTGACTACCCTTCTGGTTCCTGACCTCTGTCTCCGCAAGACCCTGCTTCGGTTTAGCCATCCGTTCGGACTTTGCTCGGCTTGCTCTTCAATAAAACCTTCTTATTTTCCACTTATCTCTTGTTGTACGTCTGGTTCATGGTTCCATGACACCTATATGATTACTACAGTGAGCGGGGCCTGGTGTAGTAGAATACAATGACTGCACCGGGCCCCGCTGCCATTACAAAACAAGATGCCGACCCCCACCCCCTGTATTGGGGGTCATTCACTACACAGGGACACTGTTATGGGGGGGGGATCTGTGGATGACACATAGCATAAGAAAACTACCTAAGGTCCCAAATGTCGCAAGACAGATTAAATGCACTGGCGGTTCTTTCAATTGAATCTCAAGAATCAGAATGTGTAGATTTTAATGTTTTTGCAGCTGAAAAAACATGTAGAAAAGTGTTTTAACTGATTTACACAAGATACCACTTTTGTGTTCTGCCAAAAAAGTTCTGGACCATCAATGCTGGACTCCAACAAGACATTTCATAGTGTTCTGCATAAACTTCCTTTCGTACTTTTTTAAAATGTTTTACCGGTCTAGGGACAGGTATCCGGACGGGGTCACCCCTTTTGGGGCGGGTGCTCTGCATAGGTAGGTAGGGCATTTTCAGCTCCTTTCCCTTTATAGGGCATTATAGGGATAGCTGTTCCTGCTGCCACCTCTGCATAAACGTTCAAGAGCTACCCTGCTTCGTTTTTGTGATGTATTGGAGAACTCCAATTTTCCACTTGGTGGTACATGGACTACGCACCTGATAGAGTGTATCTGGCACTAACGGCAACCTAGGGGCCTTTGAACGACTCACATCTGAAGTAACCATTCATCGCGTCCGGACCGGTGAGATTGTTTATTTTTCTTCCCCTACGTTGTATCCTATGGTCCCAACTCTGCCTGCTGACATATTTTATCATTTTGGAGCCAAAGTGTGGTATTTTGCACACAAGTTTTCTACATCCAATGTACGTCTATATGGTGTTGAGATTTTTAAAATAAATACTAGTAAAGGTTATGTTTTAAATTTCCCATACCTCTGTTCTTGGAGTTTTCTCTAATTTCCTTGTTGCTATTGGGAGTATTGTGGGGAGATAACATCATTCTCCTCTGGTCTTGTGTTATTGCGGTCGTGTCTTGACCAGCAACCCAGCGATGCTTAAATGATTGACTTGGTCTTCGAGTTCGTCGCAAGTGACATCAGATACCCCCAGCCAAGAGTCGGTGGGTTCCTCTGAAACAACGCTTAGTTGGCCTAGCCTGGGAGCAGGCCCTGTGCCCCCACCTGTCCTCAATCTTCCTCTGTCATTTTCAGTTCCCTCAGCGTGAGAAGTATTATATGCAGTAAGCTCGGCTCCATATATCAGTGAGGATGAGCTACTAGAGGACAGTCAGCAGCAACTGCCCAGCCAAGATCTGGAGGAGACATCAGCCACTTCCTCCGATAGGTGGGCAAGTAGCGATAAGAAGAGTGGCGTGGGAACAGGTGTTGGGAGCGGTCAGGTTCCTGGCCCTAAGACCACTAAGGGGGACATCAGTGACGTGCAGACAGTAGCGGATAATGATGATGGTGTAGCCGATCGCAATTTGGAGCCGGGTGAGGAAGCGGCTTCATCATCACCATTAGGAGAAGAGGGTGGCAGCTTGCACCTGAAGCAGTGGCTGAACCAGCAGGGTGGCAGCATGGCTGTGAGCCAGCAGGGTGGCAGCAGTGGGAGGTTGTGAGCCAAACATGCCCGGGGTAGACAATCCGCTTCTCAGGAGACTACCAGCCTAAAAAGTAGCAATGCAGGGGTTTACGGAGGCAGTAGTAACAGGCAGTCAGTGCGCAGTGTTGGTGGGAAAATGCATATTCGGCTGTGGGGCAATTATTTGTTAGGCCGCCGGAGGAGGTGAACATGGTCATTTGCTGGATTTGTGGGCAGAATGTAAGGCGTGGCCAGGGTGACAATGTTGGCACCACAGCACTACGTCAATACATGCAGCATCACCATGAAGTGGCCTGGGAAAACCATGGCTCCGATGTGGTGGTCCAGCCTGCAGCAGCAACCGCTGCATCACCCACTGGCACGCATCCAATTTCATGCAGTCAAAGCTCCACCACCTCAACCAAAGAGAGCTGTCTGTCCTTCCCATTATCTACCAGTCCTCATGATCTGCTCCTTCTCCTCCTCGTCAGTCATTACATCAGAAATCGATAGCTGAAGCGATTGCCAAGAGACAACAGTATGCATGCACTCATCTAATGGAACAGAAGCTAAACGTGCTACTTGCCAAGTTGCTGGTGCTGCAGTTCCTCCCTTTCCAAATGGTGGACTCTGCACATTTCAGACAACTGATGGCTTGTGCCTAGCCGAGGTGGAGAGTTCCAAGCTGTCATCTCTTTGCCAAAAAGGCAGTACGAGCCCTGCACACATACAGTGAGGAACAGAAGTATTTAAACACCCTGCGGTTTTGCAGGTTCTCCCACTTAGAAATCATTGAGGGGTCTGAAATTCACATTGTAGGTGCATTCCCACTCAGAGACAGAATAAAAATAAATAAATCAGGAAATCACATTGTATGAATTTTAAATAATTTATTTGTCTTGCACTGCTGAACATAAGTATTTGAAAACCTGAGAAAATCAGTGTTAATATTTGTTACAAAGCCTTTGTTTGCAATTACAGAGGTCAAACGCTTCCTGTAGTTCTTGACCAGGTTTGCACAGACTGCAACAGGGATTTTGGCCCACTCCTCCACACAGATCGCCTCTAGATCTGTCACGTTTCGGGGTTTTTGCTGAGCAACACAGAGTTTCAGCTCCCTCCAAAGATGTTCTATTGGAGTTAGGTCTGGAGACTGGCTAGGCCACTCCAGAACCTTGATATGCTTCTTACGGAGCCACTCCTTGGTTATCCTTGTTGTGTGCTTCGGGTCGTTGTCATGTTGGAAGACCCAGCCACGAACCATCTTTAATGCTCTGAATGAGGGAAGGAGGTTGTTGCTTAAACTCTCACAATAAATGGCCCCATTCATCATCTCCTTAATACAGTGCAGTCGTCCTGTCCCCTTTGCAGAATAGCACCCCCAAAGCATGATGTTACAACCCCCATGCTTCACAGTAGGGATTGTGTTCTTGGGATGCAATTCATCCTTCTTTTTCCTTCAAACACGACGAGTGAAGTTTAGACCAAAAAGTTCTACTTTGGTCTCATCTAACCACATGAATTTCTCCCATGCCTCATCTGGATCATCCAGATGGTCATTGGCAAACTTCCGATGGGCCTGGTCATGTGATGACTTGAGTAGGGGAACCTTCTGTGCAATGCATGATTTGAAACCATGACGACGTAGTGTTCTACCGACAGTGACCTTTGAAACTGTGGTCCCAGCTCTCTTCATTTAATTGTCCAGCTACTCCCTTGAAGTTCTGGGCTGATTCCTCACCTTTCTTATCATCAGTGAAACCCCACAAGGTGAGATCTTGCATGGAGCCCCATTCCAAGGAAGACTGACAGTCGTCTTTATCCTCTTCCATTTTCTAACAATTGCTCCAACAGATCTATTTTCACCAAGCTGTTTGGCAATTGCCCCGTAGCCCTTTTCAGCATTGTGGAGGTCCACAATTTTGTCTCTGGTGTCTTTTGACAGCTCTTTGGTCTTGCCCATGGTAGTAGTTGGCATCTGACTGACTGTGGGGTGGACAGATGTCTTTAAAGAGCTCAGACAGGTGTTACTAAGTTTGATTAATGAATGGAGTAAAGGTGGACTTTTTAAAGGCACAGTAACAGGTCTTTGAGAGCCAGAATTCTTGCTGTTTCTCAGGTGTTCAAATACTTATGTTCAGCAGTGCAAGACAAATAAATTCTTTAAAAATCATACATTGTGATTTCCTTATTTTTTTAATTTTTTATTCTGTCTCTCAGAGTGGGAATGCACCTACAATGTGAATTTCTGACTCCTCCATGATTTCTAAGTGGGAGAACTTGCAAAATCACAGGGTGTTCAAATATTCTGTTCCTCACTGTATGTAGAACAGAAGGTTGACCAGTCATTGAGCCTGTCTGTGTCTGCCAAAGTGCACGGCAGCGCCGACGTGTGGAGCTGTAACTAAGGTCAGGGACAATACATATCCTTTACGGCCCACTGGGTGAATGTGGTTCCTGCACAGTCATACCAGCAAGTTGGCCAGGTGATGCCGCATCTGCCTCCACGTTCTCACGCCGTTGGTCCTGTCCAATGTCCGCCTCTGCCTCCTTATCCTCCAATGTGACTTCAACCTCCACTTCAGTGACAATTTACAGTGCCCCTCCAGCATACCAAATGTGCAGGGCACCTCGTTTGCCTGGGCGAACGGAGTAACACAGGAGAGGAACTGCTCTGTGTCCCTCATCAAGAAATTGAATCCTGGCTTTCTCCGCAACAACTCAAAATCGGAAACATGGGGACCGACAATGGCCACATGAACCCTGTGAGGGATGAACTGGAAGAGGATTGAAGCAGAAGCAATATATAGCAAAATTTTGTTTTTTCTACACAGGTGACAGGAGAGGAGGAGCAGGAGCAGTCAAAGGAGCTACAGGGTGATGAGGAAGATGAGGCAGAGGACCCAGACACACCGTGGCAGTATGCAGTGGAGATGGATGCAGGGAGTCCCTCCGAGTCACTTGTGCAAATGGTCCGATGCATGCTTACTTTCTTGCGTAGTGACAGCCGAATTGTCACCATTCTCCAGACGGATGACTACTGGCTCTCCACCATGTTAGACCCTTTCTACCGGTCTAAAATGGGAGCCTTTTTTACACCCGCTGAGAGAGAGGACAAACTGAACTAATATAGAGACATCCTATGTAGTCACAAGTAGGGAAACTCTGAATCATAAATCAGAGAGGGAATACCCGCGCTGGTGAGATAATAGGAATGGTCAGTAAAAAAAGTTTTAATAAAAGATGTTAGTCAGTCTGTTTGATGTTGCTCATAAATTGTCTATAGCTGTTTTCTTTATTTACCTGTCTGGACAGGGGGTAGTAGTTGGATCGTAGGTGGAAATATCTTCTTTCCTCCTCCGCTTGGTTGCAGTGCAGGTCCGGGGTGTAAATTACTTCTTGCTTTAACCTTCAAGCGTGGCGTCGCTCCCGCCGGCAGCAGACTGTCATGGTCTTACCTTCTTGCTGTTCTCCTTCGTTTGACATGTGCTGGCGGCCATCTTGGTTTCTGGGTTTCTTGTAGCCTCCCACCCTGCGGCTTCTCCTTCCCACTGGGAGGAGCTGGATGCCTAGCTCATATATATAGGAGGTCTGTGGCTTCAGTTCCTTGCTTGGTCCTCCTGTGTTCACATGCTTCTAAGACTGCTGCTGCTTCTGATTCCTGATCCTGGCTTCGTCTGACTACCCTGCTGGTTCCTGATCCAGGCTTCGTCTGACTACCCTGCTGGTTCCTGATCCAGGCTTCGTCTGACTACCCTTCTGGTTCCTGACCTCTGGCTTCGCAAGACCCTGCTTCGGTTTAGCCATCCGTTTGGACTTTCGCCTTACAGCTTGATTTTCAATAAAGCCTTCTTATTTCCACTTATCTCTTGTTGTACGTCCGGTTCATGGTTCCATGACATTAGGACCAAGCCATGAATTCTGACGGTACAGGGCCATCCTCGCTACCTACGCTGGTTGCCAGACTTGATCAGCAGGATCACCTGTTGGGTCGGTTCGCTGTGGCGTTGCAAACCCTGCTTGAACGCACGGCTCATTTAGCTTCCGTTGCCGATGGGTCGGTTGTCGCTCCTGGGCCCGCTCCTACTGCCGCTCCGGTTGTTGCACCAGAGTCTACCCCGACACCTGTTGCTGCGCCTGCGGTGTTTCGGGGTATGACCGGTTCTGCCCCCCTTCCACAGCGCTTTGGGGGAGAGCCAACTCAGTGCCGAGGTTTCCTTAACCAGGTGGGCATTTATTTCGAGTTGCTGCCACATGCCTTTCCTACTGAGAGATCAAAGGTGGGCTTCTTGATCTCGCTGCTCTCGGACAAGGCCTTGGCCTGGGCCAGCCCTTTATGGGAGAACAACAATCCGGTGGTTGCCGAGTTTTCCGGTTTTGTTGCTTCTCTTCGGAAGGTATTCGATGTGCCGGCTCGTGCTGCCTCTGCTGCGAAGCTCCTTATGTCCATCAGACAGGGTTCACGATCCGTAGCTGAATACGCCATTGAGTTTCGTACCCTGGCAGCAGAGGTGGGCTGGAATAATGAGGCTCTGGTCGCTGCTTTCTCTCATGGTCTCTCGGATGCCTTGAAGGATGAGGTTGCAGCTAAGGACCTACCAGTGGAGCTCGAGTCTCTTATTTCTTTCCTGATTTTGATTGACACCAGACTCAGGGAGAGACCTTCCTTTAAGGAGAGCCTGCGGAGGTCTTCTAACAGATTGGCGCCTACGTTTGCTGTCCCACCCGTGCCTCCCTCTCCTCCCACGCCTCCTGGGGATGACTTGTCTAGGGGTGAACCCATGCAGCTGGGGTTTGCTCGCCTGTCCGAGGGGGAGAGGGTACTCCGGAGACGCGAGGGCCGATGCATGTACTGTGGTCTCGGTGGGCATTTTCGGTTGGCATGTCCGAACCGTCCGGGAAACGCTCGCACCTGAGATCCTGTCGGGGGCAGATCTTGGGTGGAGTCTCCTCGTCCCCGGTTTCCCGTGTTGACAAACCACTGATTACTGTTGTCCTCTCCTGGGTCGGGGGCTCGGTGACGACCCAGGCGTTGGTGGACTCTGGTGCTGGTGGTTTGTTCATTGATAGTGTGTTCGCTGCCGCCAATTCCATTCCTCTGCAGCCTCGAGGTTCCCCACTGGCTCTTGAGGCGATAGACGGCAGACCCCTTCTGCCGCCACACGTGACTCATGAGACCCTTCCAGTGGGGATGGCCATTGGTGCCGTTCACAGAGAGTCGGTCTGTCTCCAGGTTATTTCGTCTCCACACTACTCGGTGGTCTTGGGGTACCCCTGGCTCCAGAAGCATAATCCGACTTTCGATTGGAGATCGGCCGAGATCCTCTCGTGGTCACCGCAGTGTGGGGCTAGTTGCATCCATGGGCCTGTCAAGTTGCTGTGTACTTCCTCGGACTCTCTGTTGCCTCCTGAATACGAGGAGTACCGGGATGTATTCGATAAGGTGCGTGCGGTTGCCCTACCTCCGCACCGCCCATACGATTGTGCCATAGAGTTACAATCTGGTGCCGTTCCTCCTCGTGGCAAAGTCTATCCACTGTCGGTAGCGGAGAATGAGGCCATGGAGGAGTACGTGAGGGAGGCGCTTTCACGCGGACACATTCGCAAATCCTCGTCCCCGGCAGGGGCTGGATTTTTCTTTGTGAAAAAGAAGGGCGGTGAGTTGAGGCCTTGCATCGATTACAGGGGTCTCAATCGCATCACGATCAAGAACGCTTACCCGATACCCTTGATTTCCGAGCTGTTCGATCGCCTCAAAGGGGCCACGGTCTTTACCAAACTCGACCTGAGGGCGGCATATAACCTGGTAAGGATCAAGGCGGGCGATGAGTGGAAGACCGCGTTTAACACCAGGACCGGTCATTATGAATCCTTGGTTATGCCCTTTGGGTTGTGCAATGCGCCCGCAGTCTTCCAGGAATTCATCAACGATGTTTTCCGTGACCTGTTGCAGCAGTGTGTGGTGGTCTATTTGGATGACATCTTGGTATATTCTGAATCCATGGAGGCCCACATTCTGGATGTCAGACGAGTGTTGCAACGGTTACGAGAGAACAAGCTGTTCGGTAAGCTTGAGAAATGCGAATTTCACCGATCCCAGGTAACCTTCTTAGGTTACATCATTTCCGCTGAGGGGTTCTCCATGGATCCTGAGAAGGTTTCGGCTGTCTTACAGTGGCCCCAGCCCAGTGGTCTTCGTGCCCTGCAGCGCTTTTTGGGCTTCGCCAATTATTATCGGAAGTTCATCAGGGACTTTTCCATGCTAGCCAAGCCTCTCACGGATCTGACCAGGAAGGGCAGTAATCCCCAGGTCTGGCCGCTCGAGGCCATCCGAGCTTTTGAGGCTCTAAAGTCCGCCTTTGTGTCGGCTCCGATTCTGTCGCATCCCAACCCTGGGTTGCCTTTTGTCCTCGAGGTGGACGCGTCTGAGACGGGAGTAGGCGCCCTTCTGTCTCAGCGTAGAACACCAGAGGGTCCTCTGCTTCCTTGTGGGTTTTACTCCCGGAAACTGTCTTCCGCGGAGTGCAACTATCAGATTGGTGACAGGGAGTTATTGGCCATCGTGCAGGCCCTTAAAGAATGGAGGCACTTGCTCGAGGGCTCGGTGGTTCCGGTTCTCATCCTGACGGACCACAAGAATCTGACCTACCTCTCTGAGGCCAAGAGATTGACACCACGTCAGGCCAGATGGGCTCTGTTCTTGTCACGTTTTAATTACGTGGTCTCCTACCTACCCGGTTCCAAGAACATCAGAGCGGATGCCTTATCACGGCAGTACTCCGAGCTGTCCGGGGAGGAGTCGATTCCGACTTCGGTCATACCTCCGAATCAGATCCTGGCCGCCATTCGCACCAGCCTGACCTCTCCCCTGGGTGAGCAGATTTTGGCGGCTCAATCTGGTGCTCCCTCTGGGAGACCCAACGGCAGATGTTTTGTGCCTGAGGAGTTGCGCACTCGGTTGTTGCGAACCTACCATAACTCCAAGGCCGCGGGGCATCCTGGAAAGAATCAGCTGTCCTGGGCTGTTTCACGTCTGTTCTGGTGGCCTTCTCTACGTTCCGACATCGCCGCATATGTAGCGGCATGCTCCGTTTGTGCCCAGAGTAAGTCCCCTCGGCACCTTCCGTTGGGCCTTTTGCAACCCATAGCCACCGGGGAGCGTCCATGGTCACACCTGGGGATGGATTTCATTGTGGACCTCCCTGCATCCCGAGGCCATACGGTCATTCTCATGATTGTGGATCGGTTTTCCAAAATGTGCCACTGTGTTCCTCTCAAGAAGTTACCCTCTGCACAAGAGTTGGCCACGATTTTTGCCAGGGAGGTCTTCCGGTTGCACGGGTTGCCCAAGGAGATTGTGTCGGATCGGGGGAGTCAGTTTGTGTCCAGGTTCTGGCGCGCCTTTTGCTCCCAGTTGGGGATTCATCTCTCTTTCTCCTCGGCCTACCACCCTCAGTCCAATGGGGCCGCAGAACGATCCAATCAGGCCTTGGAGCAATTCCTTCGTTGCTATGTCTCCGATCACCAAGACAATTGGGTTGACCTCCTGCCTTGGGCTGAGTTTGCCAGGAACACGGCGGTGAACTCTTCCTCTGGGACGTCTCCCTTCATGGCCAATTATGGGTTCCAACCTGCCGTGTTACCGGAGGTATTCTCTCCCCAGGATATTCCGGCTGTGGAGGATCACCTTTCCGTCCTACGTGCTTCTTGGGTACAGATCCAGAGGTCCCTTGAGGCCTCTGCGCAGCGCCAGAGACTCCAGGCTGATCGCAGACGAGCGCCCGCTCCTTCCTACCAGGTCGGAGACCGCGTATGGTTGTCCACCCGCAACCTCAACCTTCGAGTGCCCACTCCCAAGCTGGCGCCTCGCTTTGTTGGTCCCTTCCGAGTGCTTCGCAGGGTAAACCCGGTAGCCTATGCCCTTGCGCTTCCTCCTGGCATGCGGATCTCCAACGTGTTTCATGTCTCCCTGTTGAAGCCACTGGTGTGTAATCGTTTCACTTCCTCGGTTCCTCGGCCTCGTCCGGTCCAAGTGGGCAATCGTGAGGAGTATGAGGTGAGCAGTATCCTGGACTCACGCCTGGTCCGCGGTCGGGTGCAGTTTTTGGTCCATTGGCGTGGTTATGGTCCAGAGGAGCGTTCCTGGGTTCCCTCCGCAGATGTCCATGCTCCTGCCTTGCTCCGAGCCTTCCACGCACGCTTCCCTCAGAAACCGCTCTTTACTCCGCGGAGGAGGGGCCCTTGAGGGGGAGGTACTGTCATGGTCTTACCTTCTTGCTGTTCTCCTTCGTTTGACATGTGCTGGCGGCCATCTTGGTTTCTGGGTTTCTTGTAGCCTCCCACCCTGCGGCTTCTCCTTCCCACTGGGAGGAGCTGGATGCCTAGCTCATATATATAGGAGGTCTGTGGCTTCAGTTCCTTGCTTGGTCCTCCTGTGTTCACATGCTTCTAAGACTGCTGCTGCTTCTGATTCCTGATCCTGGCTTCGTCTGACTACCCTGCTGGTTCCTGATCCAGGCTTCGTCTGACTACCCTGCTGGTTCCTGATCCAGGCTTCGTCTGACTACCCTTCTGGTTCCTGACCTCTGGCTTCGCAAGACCCTGCTTCGGTTTAGCCATCCGTTTGGACTTTCGCCTTACAGCTTGATTTTCAATAAAGCCTTCTTATTTCCACTTATCTCTTGTTGTACGTCCGGTTCATGGTTCCATGACACAGACACTCGCGTGAGGGAGCTACAGGTCTGTTGCTAACTGACTTCAGCTAGTGACGTCACAGCCCTTGCTACAAAAAGAGTCTCCAACGCGTTTCTGAGCCTAACGGGCTCCTTTGTCAGGGATAGTGTCTCCTCACTAACTTTAGGTATTTATAGGTATCCAGTTTCTATGGCAACGCCTGTTTGTTAGGTCAATCTACTTTGTGTGATCTTCTTTTGGATTTTAACCCCTGCATGTCAGGTTTCTAAAGGAGGGGATGAAGTTATTTCAATTAAGCTTAATGAGGATACTGTTATGCATAGTTTGTTAAGCACCCTTGGTCAACCTTTTTCATTTATTCATTTGGAAATATTATGTGTGCTTCATCGCTGTTTTTTCATATATTAATCCTGAAAAGCAAATAGTTTAATTTCCTGTTTTAGACCATTTAGTGCAAGGCTATTGAGTCTGAAGATCCATTTTGATTCACTGCGGGATATGTGTTTGATATAGTCGCCCCCCTTTTGTTCATGACGGGATCCTTTAAATTTTCCTGTATGATGTTGTAAATAGTAGTGGCGTGACAGTGGGTGGCCGTCAAATTTTTTATTTATATTTCGGATATGTTCCTTAATGCTGGTTTTCAGCTCCCGCTTTGTCCTTCCCACATACATCTTTTGGCAGGGGCAGATAATGCGGTATATGACTCCCTTTGTGTTGCATGTAATATGCTGATTGATTTTTTACGTGCAGTGGTTCGCCTTTATGTCCAATAGTGGGTTTTTGGTATGCTGTCCGTTTTTTTTTCTTTTTTACACGAATTTTACATGTGAAGAAGCCTTTCTTGAAGAGATCCTTAATGATTGTCTTATTATTATTAGGTTTTACTGTAGGGGCTATAAGGTTTGATAAATTAGGGGCCCGGCTGAATATAAAGGTGGATTATGTGGGAATTTTGTCACCAATTGTTTTATCCTGCATTAGGATATCCCAATGTTTCTTTATAATCCGCTTAAAGGAACCCTCACTGTATCTAGTGATTATAGGGACCTTAATGGTGTCAGAGTTCCCGTGTCAGCTGCCCTGTTTGTATATGCTCCTTTCTCCTTTTTGTCATTTTTGTCTATTAGGAGTGTGTTCCAATCCAGTTTTCTCACTTGTTCAACAACAGGTTCCAGTTGTTCAATCTGTTATCCTTTCTCTGTAAATTTTTTGTTTAGCAGATCCGTTTCTTCATTAAAATGTGTTACGTGGGTGCAGTTTCTGCGGACAATCATTAAGAAAGGTTCCTATAATCACTAGATACAGTGAGGGTTCCTGTACCTTTAAGGGGATTATAAAGAAACATTGGGATATCCTAAAGCAGGATAAAACGATTGGTGACAAAATTCCCACATACCCCACCTTTATATTCAGGCGAGTCCCTAATTTATCAAACCTTATAGCCCCTACAGTAAAACCTAATAATAATAAGACAATCATTAAGGATGTCTTCAAGAAAGGCTTCTTCCCAAGTAAAATGTGTCAGCCACCATCTTCAGATGGTACTCGTATTGACCCCCACCTACCCTGTCACTGGGCCACTTTGTGGTCTCCTCATGCTGCTGCTACCTCACCAATCTGAGGTCTCTTCATGCTGCTAGCACATTACCACTATGTCCCTGGGCAATTCTGTGGTCTCCGCATGCGGCTGCCAGTTCACGACTCTGTGGTCTCCTCATGCTGCTGCCACATCACTACTCTGTAGTTTACTTATGCTGCTGCCATTTCACCACTCGGTGGTCTCCTCATGCTGCTGCCACTATGACACTTTGTGGTCTCCTCATGCTGCGTCCACTTCACCACTCGGTGGTCTCCTAAAGCTGATGCCCTTTCACCACTCTGTGGTCTGATCATGCTGCTGCCTCCTCACCACTCTGTGGTCTCCTCATGCTGCTTAAATATTTATGAATATGTCACTGAGCCTATCTGTTGTCTCGTCATGCTGCTGCCAATTTACCAGTTTCTGGTCTCCTTATGCTGCTGCCACTTCACCAGTCTGTGGTCTCCTCATGCTGCTGCCACATCACTACTTTGTAATCTCTTCATGATGCTGCCACCTCAACACTATGTCTCTGAGCCACTCTGTGGTCTCCTCATGCTGCTGCCAACTTACCACTATGTCAAAGAGCCACTCTGTGGTCTCCTCATGCTGCTGTTACCTCAGCACTATGTTTCTGGGCCACTTTGTGGTCTCCTCATGCTGCTGCCACATCACCACTATGTCACTGGGCAAATGTGTGGTCTCCGCATGCGGATGGCAGTTAACCACTCTGTGGTCTCCTCATGCTGCTGCCACATCACTACTCTGTGGACTCCTCATGCTGCTGCCACTATGCCACTTTGTGGTCTCCTCATGCTGCTGCCACTTCACCACTCTATAGTCTCCTTATGCTGCTGCCACATCACCACTATGTCACTGGGCCACTCTGTGGTCTCCTCATATGGCTGCCACATCACCACTCTGTGGTCTCCTCATGCTGCTGTTACATCAGCACTATGTTTCTGGGCCACTTTCATCTTCAGCTGGTACTCGTATTGACCCCCACCTACCAACCCTGTCACTGGGCCACTTTGTTGTCTCCTCATGCTGCTGCCACCTCACCACTCTGAGGTCTCTTCATGCTGCTGCCACGTTACCACTATGTCACTGGGCAATTCTGTGGTCTCCGCATGTGGCTGCCAGCTCACCACTCTGTGGTCTCCTCATGCTGCTGCCACTATGTCACTTTGTGGTCTCCTCATGCTGCTGCCACTTCACCACTCTGTAGTCTCCATATCCTGCATCCACTTCACCACTCGGTGGTCTCCTCATGCTGCTACCACTATGACACTTTGTGGTCTCCTCATGCTGCTTCCACTTCACCACTCTGTGGTCTCCTCAAGCAGCTGCCCTTTCACCACTCTGTGGTCTGATCATGCTGCTGCCTCCTCACCACTCTGTGGTCTCTTCATGCTGCCTAAATATCATGAATATGTCACTGGGCCTATCTGTTGTCTCCTCATGCTGCTGACAATTTACCAGTTTCTGGTCTCCTTATGCTGCTGCCACTTCACCACTCTGTCGTCTCCTCATGCTGCTGCCACATCACTACTTTGTGATCTCTTCATAATGCTGCCACCTCAACACTATGTCTCTGAGCCACTCTGTGGTCTCCTCATGCTGCTTCCAACTTACCACTATGTCAAAGGGCCACTCTGTGGTCTCCTCATGCTGCTGTTACCTCAGCACTATGTTTCTGGGCCACTTTGTGGTCTCCTCATGCTTCTTCCACATCACCACTATGTCACTGGGCAATTCTGTGGTCTCCGCATGCGGCTGCCAGTTCACCGCTCTGTGGTCTCCTCATGCTGCTGCCACATCACCACTATGTCACTGGGCAATTCTGTGGTCTCCGCATGCGGCTGCCAGTTCACCACTCTGTGGTCTCCTCATGCTGCTGCCACATCACCACTATGTCACTGTGCCACTCTGTGGTCTCCTCATATGGCTGCCACATCACCACTCTGTGGTCTTCTCATGCTGCTGCCACTTCACCATTCTGTGATCTTCTCATAGTGCTGCCATATCACTACTTTATGGTCTCCTCATGCTGCTGCCACATTGCAATTATGTCACTGGGCCACTCTGTGATCTCCTCATGCTGCTGCCACTTGACCAGTCTCTGGTCTCCTCATGCTGCTGACACTTCAACAGTCTGTGGTCTCCTTATGCTGCTGCCACATCACTACTCTGTGATCTCTTTATGCTGCTTCCACCTCAACACTTTGTCTCTGAGCCACTCTGTGGTCTCCTTATGCTATTGTTACCTCAGTACTATGTCTCTGGGCCACTCTGTGGTCTCCTCATGCTGCTGTAACCTCACCACTCTGTGGTCTTCTTATGCTGCTGCTGCCACATCACCACTGTGTCACTGGGGCAATCTGTGGTCTCCACATGCAGCTGCCAGTTCATCACTCTGTGGTCTCCTCATGCTGCTGCAACTTCAACACTCTGTGGTCTCCTCGTGCTGCTGCAACATCACAACTTTCTGGACTCCTCATGCTCTTTCCAGATACCCAATATGTCTCTGGGCCACTCTGTGGTCTCCTCATGCTGTTGCCACTTCACCACTTTGTGGTCTCCTCATGCTGCTGCCACATAACTACTCTGTGGTCTCCTCATGCTGCTTCCACCTCAACACTATGTTTCTGAGCCACTCTGTAGTATCCTCATGCTGCTGCAGCCTCACCACTCTGTGGTCTCCTCATGCTGCTGCCATTTCACCAGTCTGTGGTCTCCTCATAATGCTGCCACTTCACTACTCTGCAATCTCCTCCTGCTGCTGCCACATCACCACTATGTCACTAGGTTACTATGTTGTCTCCTCATGCTGTTGCCACCTCACCACTACAGTATGTCACTGGGCCAGTCTCTGCTACCTCACCACTATCTCACTGGGCCACTCTGTGGTCTCCTAATGCTTCTGCCACCTCACCACTCTATTGTCATTAGCATCTCCTCATACTGCTGCCATCCTCAAAACTATGTCTCTTCACCACTCTGTGGTCTCCTCCTGCTGCTGCCACTTCATCATTCTGTGGTCTCCTCATGCCACTTCCCCACTATGTCATTGGGCCAATCTGTGGACTTCTTATGCTGTTTTCACCCTCCCTACTGTATGACTTGGTAACTATTTTGCCTTATTGGCCTGGTTGACTTCATCATTTATTTAACCCGTCTTCTGATCTGTCAGAAGGAAGAAAAAATGAGACGCACAATGAATCATGTCTATGTAGCAGCTGTAAGGCCTGTATGGTCCTATCAGAATTGGCTTATGATTTGGTAGCCAAAGGCAGGAGTGGGTACAAAACACAGAAGACATGCAAATATTCAATTTCCGTGTCATCTTTGTTTTGGATCCACTCCTGTTTTTTTGGCATTAGCAATACTGATGGATTACTGACAAATAGAGATGTCGCAAACATAAAATTTCAGTTCTCGAACGGCGAAGGCGAATTTCCTCAAATGTTCGCGAACGGGCGAACCGCCATAGACTTAAATAGGCAGGCGAATTTTAAAACCCACATGGACTCTTTCTAGCCACAGTAGTGATGGAAAAGTTGTTTTAAGGGGACTAACACCTGGACTGTGGCATGCCGGAGGGAGATCCATGACAAAACTCCCATTGAAAATTACATAGTTGACGCAGAGTTGGGTTTTAATCCATAAAGGGCATAAATCACCTAACAATCCCAATTTTTTTTGAACAATGTGGTTTAAAACATCCAGTGTGTGTATATGATCAGGTATGATGTTGTATCGATCAGGTAGTGTAAGGGTTAAGCCCGCTTCATAGACATTGACAGTCCAAACTCCCCTTTTAATGCACCGCAAACAGTCCTTTTGCCCAACCGCAAACTCCCCATTTGCACAAGGTTGGATACCAAGCGAGCCATGTCCTGTTGATGTCTAGTGTTGAGCGCGAATATTCGAATTGCGAATATTTTTCTCGAATATCGCGATTTCGAGATTTTGCGAATATTTAGAATATAGTGCTATATATTCACGAAATCGAATATTCGTTTTTTTTTTTTTTATGCTCCATTCAGTGCCCGTTGCCGTGCTCATGGAGCGTCCCCATCACCATGGGGACGCTCCATATACTAGAATGTACTGTCGGATTAGAGAATTACGTTGAAATCACCATGCGATTATTTTGTGTTATATTAATCGCATCGCAATTTCAGCTTCGCACTGCTATATTCCATATATGTGTATTTTACGAAATTTCGTACTATTGCTCTAACTTCGTCTTTTAGAATATTACAAATATTCTAAAAGACGAAGTTAGAGCAATATTACGAAATTTCGTAAAATACACATATATATTGTAATTTAGCTAATATAGTGCTATAATCATTTTTTTTTTCTTTTATTTTTTTCCCTCTTCTGAACTTAAGTTTTGTAAAATATGTACCCTGTTAAAAAAAATTAATATAGCAGTATATTAGCTAAATTACAATATATATGTGTATTTTACGAAATTTCGTAATATTGCTCTAACTTCGTCTTTTAGAATATTCGTAATATTCTAAAAGACGAAGTTAGAGCAATAGTAGGAAATTTCGTAAAATACACATATATGGAATATAGCAGTGCGAAGCTGAAATTGCGATGCGATTAATATAACACAAAATAATCGCATGGTGATTTCTACTTAGTACTGCTATTGTCCATCAGTTGAAATCGCCATGCGATGAATATAACTCGAAGTATAGTACTGCTATATTCCATATTCGCCGAATATGGACTATAGCAGTACTAAGTAGAAATCACCATGCGATTATTTTGTGTTATATTAATCGCATCGCAATTTCAGCTTCGCACTGCTATATTCCATATATGTGTATTTTACGAAATTTCCTACTATTGCTCTAACTTCGTCTTTTAGAATATTACGTAATATTCTAAAAGACGAAGTTAGAGCAATATTACGAAATTTCGTAAAATACACATATATATTGTAATTTAGCTAATATACTGCTATATTAACTTTTTTTAACAGTGTACATATTTTACAAAGCTTAAGTTCAGAAGAGGGAAAAAAATGAAAGAAAAAAAATGATTATAGCACTATATTAGCTAAATTACTATATATATGTGTATTTTATGAAATTTCGTAATATTGCTCTAACTTCGTCTTTTAGAATATTCGTAATATTCTAAAAGACGAAGTTAGAGCAATAGTACGAAATTTCGTAAAATACCATTGCCTTATACTATTATACTAGAAAAATCGCAACACGCGATTAAAATAATCGCATATTCGCGAAAAATTTAAATAATTACGAATATTCGATTTCGACGAATATAACACGAATATTCACTCGAATATTCGCGATATATCGCGAAATCGAATATGGCACCTCTCGCTCATCACTATTGATGTCATTGAAGGTTTCTTCCTCCACCCAGCCACGTACAACACCAAGGGTCCTCGAAAGGTGAATTGAATAGATTTTTCAAACAGGGAGATGATTAAAAAAAATGCTGGCTCCCTCCCCTTTGTTTGAATCTACGGTCACTGCGTCTGCGCCGTGCAATTTACTCTCACACCCGATATGAGTGTTATTTTCTGTAGTTCTCTTCTCATCAGTTTAATCCCTGTTACGTCGCCAATCTGGGGTCCATTTATTGAATTAATTTTTCGAACGGGGAGATGGTTAAAAAAAACGCTGGCTCCCTCCCCTTTGTTTTAATCCACGGTCACTGCGTCTTCACCGTGCAATTTACTGTCACACTGACACACATATGAGTGGTATTTTCTGTAGAACTATACTCAGCAGTTTAATTCCTGTTACGTCCCCTATCAGGACGTGTATTGAATGGATTTTAGACAACCGCAAACAGTTGTCAAAAGTTGACAAACTCCTTGCAGAAATGTTATTTACCTGTGTGCGTCCTTCTTGTTACTTCCAGTATGGGGCACTGCGCGTGCGCCGTGCAATGTACTCTGCCACACGGTATGAGTGGTGCATTAACTAGTACTATTCTTATCAGTTTAATCCCTGTTACGTCCCCTATCTGTTGAATTGATTTTAGGAACCGGGAGATGGAAAAAGCAGCTTGGTCGGCCCTCTTACTCCCAAGTTGGGGCACTGCGCGTGCACGGAGCAATGTGCTGTGACACCCTATATGAGTGGTGTCTTAACTCGTACTATTCCTATCAGTTCAATCCCTGTTACGTCCCATATCAGGGATTGCCTTTTGTGAAAAAAAAATTAGGCCGGGTACCTTCGACTGCCTTCACAGTGACAGACCAAACTCTGATACACCAAACTGAATTGATTTTAGGGACCGGGAGATGGAAAAAGCAGCTTGGTCGGTCCTCTTACTCCCAAGTTGGGGCACTGCGCGTGCATGGAGCAATGTGCTGTGACACCCTATAGAAGTGGTGTCTTAACTAGTACTATTCCTATCAGTTTAATCCCTGTTACGTTCCCTATCCGGGGACGTGTGTCAAATTGATTAACCATTGTCGAATTAACGAACCATTACGACATCCTGAAATAATTTAGTTCTGAGCTCTGTACTTGCTTTGTATTGGAATTTATGGATTTTTTAAATTGTGTGCATTATTTCTAATAAACTATTAAGAGACTTTATTATGATTTTTTTTATTTATGTATTAAAAACCCATACAACAAAAAAAAAAAAAAAAATTAATGTTTTTTCTATGAAAAATTATCCAGCCGATCGCTTTTGGTCTGATCATAATGAAGCAACGGCCTTATCATCTGGGGTGTGGCAACATTGCCAACACACGCATAGAGGTGATGATCGCTTCATTGTCATACGCAACCCCTTCACCACAACAAGGTAACGATCACGAAGGGGAATTGACACTTGTATGTGCTTTTTTTTGTTTTGTTTTTGCATCCACAGTGCAGCACCAGAGGACAGAAAAATTAGGCATGTACACATGCCTGAAAAATAATGGTATTGTTGCAGCCGCTGTTATAGCAGCGGCTGGAAAAATTTATGTTTTCCAGGCAGAAAGGTAACTAAAACATTGCGGCTTGAACCCTAGTTGGTGGCGGAGAATTCACGAAAGTCATCCGGTATGCAGACATTAAATACAGCAGTGTGGGGACCATTTTGAGGCCAAGGCATGTCATCAGGCCTTTTGTTAGTAAAAACGTATCTCCCACTGTCAGTCCCTTCGGGATCCATGCCTCATTCATCTTAATAAAGGTGAGGTAATCAACACTTTTTTGACCGAGGCGACTTCTCTTGTCAGTGACAATGCCTCCTGCTGCACTGAAGGTCCTTTCTGACAGGACACTTGAAGCGGGGCAGGCCAGAAGTTCTATTGCAAACTGGGATAGCCCAGGCCACAGGTCAAGCCTGCACACCCAGTAGTCAAGGGCTTCATCGCTCCTCAGAGTGTCGATATCTGCAGTTAAGGCGAGGTAGTCTGCTACCTATCGGTCGAGTCGTTCTCTAAGGCTTGATCCCGAAGGGCTGTGGCGATGTGTAGGACTGAAAAAGCTCGGCATTTCCTCCATCAACAACACATCTGTAAATCGCTCTGTCCTTGCCGCCGTGGTCGTGGTAGGAGGAGGATTATTTTTTTTGGTTTTGAACTGCTGCATCCTTTCCGACTTTCGGTAATTTGGTAACATTTCCGCCATGTTCTACTTATACTTGGGGTCTAGTAGCATGGCCACCCAGTACAGGTCGTTCTCCTTCATCCTTTTTATATGAGGGTCCCCTAACAGACATGACAGCATGAAAGACCCCATTTACACAAGGTTGGATGCCGAGCTACTCATTTCCCGTTCCTCCTCCTCACTGATGTCATTGACGGTCTGTTCTTCCCCCCCAGCCACGTACAACACCACAGGTCCCAGATAGGTGACAACAACGAGCACCCTGGGATGCCTGCTGTGGTTGGTCTTCCTCCTCCTCAAAGCCACATTCCTCCTCTGACTCCTCTTCCTCATACTCCTCTTCCAGCGTTGACGCAGGTCCGGCAAGCGATGATGACAAGGCTGTTTCTGGTGGTGATGGTGACCACAACTCTTCCTCTTCACGCTCATCTCTAGCCTGATCCAGCACTCTTTGCAGGGCACGCTCCAGGAAGAAAACAAATGGGATGAGGTCACTGATAGTGCCTTCGGTGCGACTGACTAGGTTTGTCACCTCCTCAAAAGGACACATGAGCCTACAGGCATTGCGCATGAGCGTCCAGTAACGTGTCAAAAAAATTCCCAGCTCCGCAGAGGCTGTCCTAGCACCCCAGTTTTACAAATACTCGTTGACAGCTTTTTCTTGTTGGAGCAGGCGGTCGAACATTAGGAGTGTTGAATGCCAACGTGTCGGGCTGTCGCAAATGCCGAATATCAGAAAAGTGCACCATGGCCGTGTAGGAACGCCTTAAATGGCCACACACCTTCCTGGCCTGCTTGAGGACGTCCTGTAAGCCTGAGTACTTAGACACAAAGCGATGTACGATGAGATTCAACACATGTGCCATGCACGGCACATGTGACAACTTGCCCTAATTCAGTGCCGCCAACAAATTGCTTCCATTGTCACACACCACTTTGCCGATCTCCAGTTGGTGCAGGGTCAGCCACTGATCCACCTGTGCGTTCAGGGCGGACAGGAGTGCTGGACCGGTGTGGCTCTCGGCTTTCAGGCAAGTCAACCCCAAGACAGCGTGACACTGTCGTATCCGAGATGTGGAATAGCCCCTGGGGAGCTGGGGGGATTCAGTTGATGTGCAGCCAGACGCCACAGCAGAAGAGGACTCAGCCGAGGAGGTTATGGAAGAGGATGGAGTAGGAGGAGTAGAGGACATGGCAGTAAGCCTGCCTGCAAGTCGTGGCGGTGTCACCAACTCCGCTGCAGAGCCACGCATTCTATGCTTGGCAGCCGTCAGCAGGTTGACCCAATGCGCAGTGTAGATGATATACCTGCCCTGACCGTGCTTTGCAGACCAGGTATCAGTGGTCAGATGGACCCTTGTCCCAACACTGTATGCCAGAGATGCCATGACTTCCTTTTCAATAACAGAGTAGAGGTTTGGGACTGCCTTTTTGGAAAAAAAAACTTTGTCCGGGTACCTTCCACTGTGGTGTCCCAATAGCGACAAATTTTTTGAAGGCCTCAGACTCCACCAGCTGGTATGGTAAAAGCTGGTGGGCTAAGAGTTCCGTCAAGCCAGCTGTCAGACGCCGGGCAAGGGGTGACTTTGTGACATTGGCTTCTTATGCTCAAACATTTCCTTGACAGACACCTGACTGTGGGCAGATGAGATGTAACTGCTGAAGGTTAGAGGCGGAGTGGCGGGTGGTTGAGAGGGGGCAAGGAGGACAGCAGTGGTTGACATGGCTGAAGATGCTGGACCAGGAGGAGGATGGTGGCTTTGAGTTTGTGTGCTGCTTGTACTCATGTGTTGATCCCATTGGCGTTTGTGATGTGAGGTTATGTGTCTTTGCAAAGCAGTTGTACCGAGGTGGGTGTTGGACTTCCCACGACTCAGTTTCTTTTGGCACAGGATGCAAATGGCATTGCTGTTACTAGAGGCAGACACACAAAAAAAATGCCACACTGCTGAGCATTGCAATGACGGCATTCTGGTGGTGGCAACAGCATGCGTTGATTGGTGTGCTGTCTGGCTGACCCCGGGTGCCGATACATGCTGTCTGACTGTGCCACTAGCTCCTTGCGATGACCTCCCCCTGCTTCCAACTCGTCTCCTCCTTCTCTCTGTCTCTCCTTCTGAACTTTCCCCCTCTTCTTCTTCTTTTCGAGCAGGCACCCATGTGGCATCCACGGACACATCGTCATCATCAACCACTGTGTAAATAACTCCTCTGACGGATCAAGTGAAGCGGCTGTGGTGGTAGTGGTTGTGGTGGTGGCGGCGGGCGGGACAGTGGTAACTTGAGAGCAGGTGACCGAAGCTGAGCTGGAGGAGGATAGTGTGTCAAGGTTCTTAGCCGAAGCTGTTGAAGATTGGGTGTCCTGTGTAAGCCAGTCAACTATGTCCTCAGAATTTTTCGTGTTCAGGGTACGTGGCCTCTGAACACTGTGCATTATTCCAGGGCCAGTGGAAATCACAGCACCAAGACCACGACGGCCCCTGTGGGGTGGCCTGCCTCTGCCTGTACTATAAGTGGTACTATGCATGCAAGGTACTGTGCCACCCTATATAAGTGGTGGGCAGTGGGCACAGTACAGTCTGTGTGGACCTGACACACACTGGCTTGCAACTGCGATTATATCACAGAGAAAAATTAAATTGACTTTTGTTTTATCTGCAAGGTATTGTGACACCCTGTAACGGTATGAGTGGTACCCTGGCCAGTGGCCACAGTACAGTCTGTGGGCCAGACACTCACCGGCTTGCAACTGCGATAATATTTATTACAGAGAAAAAATAAATTGACTTTAGTTTTATCTGCAAGGTATTGTGACACCCTGTATGAATGGTGTGCACACAGTACAGTCTGTGAGCCTGCAGCCTCTCACTGTCTGGCAACTGCGATTATATCACAGAGAAAAAATAAATTGACTTTAGTTTTATCTGCAAGGTATTGTGACACCCTGTAACGGTATGAGTGGTGGCCTGGCCAGTGGCCACAGTACAGTCTGTGGGCCAGACACTCACTGGCTTGCAACTGCGATTATATTTATTACAGAGAAAAAATAAATTGACTTTAGTTTTATCTGCAAGGTATTGTGACACCCTGTAATGGTATGAGTGGTGGCCTGGCCAGTGGCCACAGTACAGTCTGTGGGCCAGACACTCACTGGCTTGCAACTGCGATTATATTTATTACAGAGAAAAAATAAATTGACTTTACTTTTTTCTGCAAGGTATTGTGACACCCTGTAATGGTATGAGTGGTGGCCTGGCCAGTGGCCACAGTGCAGTTTGTGGGCCAGACACTCACTGGCTTGCAACTGCGATTATATTTATTGCGGAGAAAAAATAAATTGACTTTAGTTTTATCTGCAAGGTATTGTGACACCCTGTATGAATGGTGTGCACACAGTACAGTCTGTGAGCCTGCAGCCTCTCACTGTCTGGCAACTGCGATTATATCACAGAGAAAAAATTAATTTACTTTAGTTTTATCTGCAAGGTATTGTGACACCCTGTAACGGTATGAGTGGTGGCCTGGCCAGTGGCCACAATACAGTCTGTGGGCCAGACACTCACTAGCTTGCCACTGCGATTATATCACAGAGAAAAAATAAATTTACTTTAGTTTTATCTGCAAAGTATTGTGACACCCTGTAACGGTATGAGTGGTGGCCTGGCAAGTGGCCACAATACAGTCTGTTGGCCAGACACTCACTGGCTTGCAACTGCGATTATATCACAGAGAAAAAATACATTTACTTTAGTTTTATCTGCAAGGTATTGTAACACCCTGTAACGGTATGAGTGGTTGCCTGGCCAGTGGCCACAGTACAGTCTGTGGGCCAGACACTCACTGGCTTGCAACTGCGATTATATCACAGAGAAAAAATAAATTGACTTTAGTTTTATCTGCAAGGTATTGTGACACCCTGTATGAATGGTGTGCACACAGTACAGTCTGTGAGTCTGCAGCCTCCCACTGTCTGGCAACTGCGATTATATATAAAAAAAAAAAAAATATTGACTTTTTTTTATCTGCAAGGTATTGTGACACCCTATATGAGTGGTGTGCACACAGTACAGTCTGTGGGCCTGCAGCCTCTCACACACGGGCAGGCAACTGCATAATATATATATATATATATATATATATATATATATATAAAAAATAAAAAAAAGCTGACTGAAAAAGCTTTTTGGGGTGCTGTCATTACGCTGTCCTGTGGACACAGAACAATGCCCTAGCTATCGATTTCCCTATTAAATCAGCAGCAGCTACACTGTCCCTCCTCTCACTAAGAATGCAGCTTCCGAATGAATCTAAAATATATGCTGTCCAGGAGGTGGGAGTGTCTGAGAGGAAGGGTCTGCTGCTGATTGGCTGGAATGTGTCTGCTGACTGTGAGGTACAGGGTCAAAGTTTGCTCAATGATTATGTATAGGGGGCGGACCGAACTTTGCATGTGTTCGCCCGCCGCGGCGAACGCGAACAAGCCATGTTAGCCGGCGCATAGTTTGGGACATCACTACTGACAAAATGCTGACCGTGTGAAGACGGATGCAAAACAGACAGGGGGTTATTGTTTTGACGGATCAGAGGATGGGCAAAATAATCAGAGACGTCAACACAAACTTACTGCTGACAACCTCTCCACTCTGTCAGCGGGCTCTACTTGTTTCAGCGTATAATAGAGCAGGTTCTGTAGACATTTATTTGGAATCCTCTGACAACAGTGTAAAAGGAGTGTGCTTCTTCTTGATGCTAACATCGACCTGTAAGGCTGAATTCACATTTGAGTTATTTAGTCAGTTTTGGCATCATAACTGCCCAAATAAGTGAAGTGTGCAGTGATTCTAAGAGTGACGCCTGTCATCTGCATGTCATACTGACTCACAGTATTGTTTCACTACCACAGCAGACTCCCTATGTGTGTTACTGCAAGGCACAGTGTTCTACACCACTATACAGGCTCTCTGCAGCCAGGAAATATCTATGTTTTAACATGATTTTCCACAAATAAATTTGGATCGAATCAAATCTTTTTGGAAAATTTGGCGAACCGACCAAATCTAATTTTCTGCGAAATTCGCTCATCTCTAATGATGATAAAGATTTCGTATTGCTTGGGGATGCAGATTGGCTGCCATAAAGAGAGCCAGAAGAAGGAGGACAGATTTGCTCTGATTGGGAATACTGGCCAGTTGTATTTTCCCAAAGGATCCGGTGATGCTGCCTCATGCGGTACAATAGACTTCTGGTATCCTTGTGTGTTTGAGTGGCCACTGTTTATTCTAATCCTACAGATCTTGCACACCGCTGTGGTTTTGTTTGCCAACCTTGTGGAGAAAAAGCACTGTATGGGAGGTGCTCACACAATGCTACAGACAGCCAAGCTGGGTTTATCTCTGGCAAGTTTTGGCCCTAAGCCACCCACAGTGTCAGCGGCATCACCAGATCCTGAAGCAGACATGCCCTAGCTCTTTTTTGGGAGGTCTGTGGCATCTGTTCATTATTGCTGCAGCCACCGGCCTTCACTGATGTTGCCTCCTCCTCAGCACCTTGATCCGGCTCCCAGGTCCTGTTCAGCACACAATCGTCCTCAGACTCCTCATCCTCCCTGCTGCTTTTACCAGACTGTAAGATATCATGGTGGACTCCAGGGTTCCCATAACCTGCTCTGCATTTTCCCTGGCTCCCACTGTCACTGCCTCCACCGCCAATGCTGCAGATATATGTGCCACTATTACCACCACCATCAATTCAGACATGCATGAAGTCTAAAGTTTTCTCCCCAAATTCCTCCTCAGGGCAGCCCTAACAGTGAGGACTCTCACACAAGTCATCAACAGGGAGACTCTCTTGACTATTAACCGTAGGGCTTGGTGAGGTTTTCATGCCAATTCTTAGGAAAAGGAAGGTGCCCCTCTAGGAATAGGCAGTGGAGGCTGAGAGGGATCCACTGAAAGCCATCTCTGGGGCTGCAAGGAGAAGAAGCAGGATGAATGATGTGACCCCTGGCTCCACGGAACAGTGCCAGACTTCAATGTCAATGAGCCATCAAATCTACAATATCATCCTTTTTCTCCTCAACTATAATGTTACACCTTTCAGAAGCTAGCAGGAACAACTAGCTTCTTGAAGCAAGAAGCCGATAGCGGGCAAAACCCTAGGTCATTTTAGCAGTGTTTGCTACATGTTTTTAATGCATTTGACTCTTGTGAGTATGGAATAAATCTATGATTTTAACTGTGCCTATCAGTCTACACTATCTATCCACATATTCCATCTAGTTACTCCTTTTGGTAAGGATCTTATACCGTTGGTGTGAACTCCTAGAGTGAACGATCATCCACTATGAGCACTACCAGGAGCAATCCTTTCCTGCCAACACAGCAATTTCTGATTAGTATCTATCTGCGCTGAGCATGTTTGGAGTCGGTAGAGTAACTAAAAGGAGATATAGGACTGAGCAGGAGACCTTTTTATCTTCAATCTCTACCACAAGTGGGAAAAACTGTAGCAGAAGCAGTTCAGTATCATGAACATGATGGAGCAGTTTTTCCAGGACCCCCTTCCTCAGGATTGGTGGGGTTCCAGTGGTCAGACCCCTTCCAGTAAGGTGATAAGTTGTCATTCTAGGACAAATCCTTTAATATGTCATACTGGAGACAACACACAATAGCAATTCGAGTCAAATTACAAATCAATGACAGTCACATCTAAATGTTGTTTTGGCTGTCATAGCAACCGAAGAAAAGAATTTTAGGTTGTAGTCAGTGACCAATTAGGTTCCTCTTTAGTAGGAAAAGAGTTCCCTAGAAAACCAATTTTCAGGTATCCCACTAGCACATTTAAGTCAATAAAGTAGAAACCCCTATTCAGGACCCTTCTCTATAAGCCAGATTAGAGAGGAGCTATAAGAAAAAAGTCTCTCTGTCTGTGCATCGTTACATTGATATCACTGGAAACTGTGTAATGCTTAATTTGCCCTGTGGCAGCGCGGCAGGGAAATTGATCACTTTTTTCTCAGTTCCCTCATAGGTTACAGCTGATTAAGGAAGGTCCTAGTTCAGGGATGGCCAACCTGACATCATGCCCAGACTGCCAACAGCTATCATTTTACAGCAGGGCATTGTGGGAGTTGTAGTTTTACAACAGCTGGAGAGCCGCATGTTGGCCTTGCCTGTCCTAGTTGAATAGTATACTTTATGATCGATCAGCTTGTTATCAGGGAACCCTCTACTGAAAAAGACATAATCACAAATCTGAGAACCCCTTCAAAAGATTTTTGAAGGTTAATCATTTCAGAAACAGTGTTTTTTTTCCTAATTTTAGTTCTAAACAAACTGCAGAAATGCATAAATTCAAAACAACAAACTATAATAAAGTAGGGAAATAACTTGCTTCATCCATTATTTAAGTGGGTTGGATGGTAAAAAGTACTGTAATGTGAACTATTCCCCGTGATGTTCTTTTAAATGTTCTTTATGCACTGTTTAAAATGTAACGACACACAAATGTACAAAGCTTGTACAAAGGCAACATCTGGCCCGCTTCAGCGTACTGTCGATGTTTTCTAGAATAAATTATATATTGCTCATATTATTAATGGTCTTTTTTTCTGCCATTATTTCATGTTTAATTAGGCTGAATCAGATGTGACTAAAAAGGCATAATAATTATAGGCTCAGAAACATACAATGTAAGAGAAGCACAGAGTATCTTTATAATGACGCTCTTCTCATAATTAGAGGACACGTATCACATTCAGAAGATAGCAAAAGGCTATAGGTTGCTCTGTCGACACATGTTCGCTACTTGTTGCTTTTCATATTGATATCATGAGCTTTTGACAGTTACTTAAACATTCGCCTATTACACTGTCAGAGTTGGAGCTTTTTCCTACATAAGAAAACGTGAATTGTCTTACAAAGATGATGGATTGTGGAGGAACCATCTCATCCTGCTAATTATATCATGTTAATCCTTTAAAAGGAACCAGACCTTTTATAATTTCAGAAATTGGATTCAGAGTTTCACATGAAGTTGGCATAGAAATATTTGATTTACCGTAACTTTATCTGTCATTAATTTAAGTGTATGTCCCCCTATATTCTTGACAATCCCATGTTCAGTTGAAGCTGACCTACCAAATCAGCTTGACCCACCAAATCACAACGCATCTGGATTCAGAAACCCCTGATGATCACAATTCCTGCTACAGCCAGCCACTCAAATTACCAGAAAACCATATAAGACTCTATTCACAACTGTGTTCATAAGGGAGGCCACAGTTCGGTGTCTGATCTGTTTTATGACAAAACCAAACAGTGACCGATGGACCCCGTCCAATTATAAAAGGGATCCAACTAGTTTTCATTGTGGTTTCAACTTTTTTGATGGCAAGAATAGTTCCGCATGTTCCAGTGTGTTCTTTATTAGGGTCTCACTATCTTATAGAGGAAGGTTTCTAATACACCCTAATATCTCAACACCTATGTTGTATTATTATATCTGCTTTATATATATATTATATTATACATATTATCTACACTGCTCAAAAAAATAAAGGGAACACTTAAACAACAAAATGTAACTCCAAGTCAATCACACTTCTGTGAAATCAAACTGTCCACTTAGGAAGCAACACTGAGTGACAATCAATTTCAAATGCTGTTGTGCAAATGGGATAGACAACAGGTGGAAATTATAGGCAATTAGCAAGACACCCCCAATAAAGGAGTGGTTCTGCAGGTGGTGACCACAGACCACTTTTCAGTTCCTATGCTTCCTGGCTGATGTTTTGGTCACTTTTGAATGCTGGCAATGCTTTCACTTTAGTGGTAGCATGAGACGGAGTCTAGAACCCACACAGTGGCTCAGGTAGTGCAGCTTATCCAGGATGGCACATCAATGCGAGCTGTGGCAAGAAGGTTTGCTGTGTCTGTCAGAGTAGTGTCCAGAGCATGGAGGCGCTACCAGGAGACAGGCCAGTACATCAGGAGACGTGGAGGAGGCCGTAGGAGGGCAACAACCCAGCATCAGGACCGCTACCTCCGCCTTTGTGCAAGGGGGAACAGGAGGAGCACTGTCAGAGCCCTGCAAAATGACCTCCAGCAGGCCACAAATGTGCATGTGTCTGCTCAAACGGTCAGAAACAGACTCCATGAGGGTGATATGAGGGTCCGACGTCCACAGGTGGGGGTTGTGCTTACAGCCCAACACCGTGCAGGACGTTTGGCATTTGCCAGAGAACACCAAGATTGGCAAATTTGCCACTGGCGCCCTGTGCTCTTCACAGATGAAAGCAGGTTCACACTGAGCACATGACAGACGTGACTGGAGACGCCGTGGAGAACGTTCTGCTGCCTGCAACATCCTTAGGCATGACCGGTTTGGCATTGGGTCAGTAATGGTGTGGGGTGGCATTTCTTTGGAGGGCCGCACAGCCCTCCATGTGCTCGCCAGAGGTAGTCTGACTGCCCTTAGGTACTGAGATGAGATCCTCAGACCCCTTGTGAGACCATTTGCTGGTGCGGTTGGCCCTGGGTTCCTCCTAATGCAAGACAATGCTAGACCTCATGTGGCTGGAGTGTGTCAGCAGTTCCTGCAAGATGAAGGCATTGATGCTATGTACTGGCCCGCCCGTTCCCCAGACCTGAATCCAATTGAGCACATCTGTAACATCATGTCTCGCTCTATCCACCAATGTCACTTTGCACCTTGACTGTCCAGGAGTTGGCAGATGCTTTAGTCCAGGTCTGGGAGGAGATCCCTCAGGAGACCGTCCGCCACCTCATCAGGAGCATGCACAGGCATTGTAGGGAGGTCATACAGGCACATGGAGGCCACACACACTACTGAGCCTCATTTTGACTTGTTTTAAGGACATTACATCAAAGTTGGATCAGCCTGTAGTGTGTTTTTCCACTTTAATTTTGAGTGTGACTCCAAATCCAGACCTCCACGGGTTGAAAAATTTAATTTCCATTTTTTTATTTTTGTGTGATTTTGTTGTCAGCACATTCAACTATGTAAAGAACAAAGTATTTCAGAAGAATATTTAATTAATTCAGATCTAGGATGTGTTATTTTTGTGTTCCCTTTATTTTTTTGAGCAGTGTATATTGCTGTCCAGTTCCCCACATTATTATGGACAATAAATGTCCTTTTAGGTTTCTTCTGTATTATTCATCGATCCAGTCATTTGACTTGGAATATATTTATTAACGGCTAGGACAACTGTTTTAAACTCACCTTTGTATGTCCAGCTATATGTTAGGACTAGAGATGAGCGAATTTTTCAAAAATGTGATTCGGCCGGTTCGACAAATTTTTGCAAAAAATGTGGTTCGATACAAATTTATTTGTGACAAATCGTGTTAAAAAACGGCTATTTCCTGGCTGCAGAGAGCCTTTATAGTGGTGTAGAACACTGTACCTTGCAGTAACACGCATAGGGAGTCTGCTGTGGTAGTGAAATAATACTGTGAGTCAGTATGACATGCAGATGACAGGCGTCGCTCTTAGAATCAAAGCACACTTCACTTAGGGTACTTTCACATTAGTGGCAGGGGAGTCTCGCAGGCTGTTCCGACGGATGAACAGCCTGTCGGATCCGTGCTGCCGCTAGTTCACGTGTGCCCCCGGACTGCCGCTCCATCCCCATTGACTATAATGGGGGTGGGGGCAGAGTTCCAGCGGCAGAACGGCAGCGCACAGCGAGAGGCAGCAGGACTAATAGTACTGCATGCAGTACTTTTAGTCCAGCTGCCTCTCGCCATGCGATGCCATGCTGCCACCGTAACTCTGTCACCACCCCCATTATAGTCAATGGGAATGGAGCGGCAGTCTGGGGGCACATGTAAACTAGTGGAAGGACGGATCCGACAGGCTGTTCACCCGCCGAGCCTGACTGACTCCCCTGCAGCTAGTGTGAAAGTAGCCTTATTTGGGCAGTCATGAGGCCAAAACTGACCAAATAACTCAAGAATGAACTCAGCCTTACAGGTCAATGTAAGAAGTGCACTCCTTTTATACCGTCATCAGCTGATTCCAAATAGATGTCTACAGAACCTGTTCTATTAAACGATTATACAAGTAGAGCCCCCGACAGCAGTAAGTTTGTGTTGACATCACTGATTATTTTGCCCATCCTCTGATCCATCAGAACAATAACCTCTAAAAAACGGATCCTGTCTTTTGAGCATCTGCCTTCACTCAGTCAGCACTTAGTCAGTAATCCAGCAGTATTCCTAATGCCAAAAAATACAGGAGTGGATCCAAAACAGAGATGACACATGAATGGAATATTTGCATGTCTTCTGTGTTCTGTACCCAATCCTGCTTTTGGCTACCAAATCACAAGCAAATTTTGATGGGACCATACAGGCCTTATAGCTGATACAAAGACAGGATCTGTTGTGCATCTCATTTTAGCTTCCTTCTGACAGATCTGAAGAAGGATCAAATAAATGATGATGTCAGCCAGCCCGAAAGGCAAAATACTGGCCCAGTCATGAAGTGGGGAAGGTAGGAGCAGCATGATGATAAGTTTACAGAGTGGTCCTGTGACATAGTGGTGAGGTGGAAGCAGCATGAGGAGACCAGACAGTGGCCCAATGACAGAGTCTGGAGGCGGCAGCAGCATCAGGAGGAGGCAACAGAGTGGCACAATGACAGTGTGGAGGTTGTGGCCGCATCAGGAGGTCACAGAGTGGCACAATGACAGAATGTGGAGGTGGCATCAGCATCAGGAGGCCACAGAGTGGCACAATGACAGTATGGAGCTGGCAGAAGCAGCAGGAGGAGGCCACAGAGTGGCAAAGTGACATAGTTTTGAGGTAGCAGCAGCATCAGGAGACAACAGAGTGGAAAGGTGACATAGTGTGGAGGTGACAGCAGCATCAGGAGACCACAGAGTGGCAAGGTATTAGAGTAGGGAGGTGGCAGCAGCATCAGGAGACTACAGAGCTTTAAACATAGTGAGGAGGTGGCAGCAGCATCAGGAGACACAGAGTGACCCAGTGACAGAGTAGGGAGGTGGGTGGCAATATGAGTACCAGCTGAAGATGGTGGGAGAAATAAGGGGCACTTGGCATCAGATGTGTGGCATCAGGCAGGTGGCAGCATCAGAATAGTAGCTGAGGCAGGTAGCCAGAAGAAACCGGTCTCTTTTGTCAAAGTGTTGGTTTGGCACCATGGATGATCTAGTCCAGTGGTTGGCAAAGTGCGGCTCGTGAGCCACAAGCGGCTCTTTAGAACCTTCAATGCGGCTCTTTGGTTCGGGCTGGCGGGTGGGCGGCCGCGCAGCCATATCGCGCCGCTCAAGCTGCTTGCAAAATGAATGAAGCAGGCAGGCGGGGCAGGAGGCGCTTGACGGAGGGTGAGATGTCACGCTGCACACAGCAGCAGAAGGGCGGGCAGCTCTAGTTCGGCTACCCACTGCCGGCCATGTGAGGAGTGGTGGAGTGGTGAAGAGGCCGCGCTCAGGAGACTTGGAGCGAAATTTCCTGCAGCAGAAAGGTAGGAGCTGCCCCCGGTGTGTGCACAGCGCCAGGCACTGCACCAGCCCCGCCGCAAGTGTCCCTGCCTCCTCCCTTCCCCCCACTAATATATTACTTTACTTACTAGAAGGCACTTATGGGGGATAAGTGCGTCATCCACAGATATCCCCCGTAAGTGCGTCATCCACAGATATCCCCCGTAAGTGCGTCATCCACAGATATCCCCCGTAAGTGTGTCATCCACAGATATCCCCAGTAAGTGCGTCATCCACAGATATCCCCCGTAAGTGCGTCATCCACAGATATCCCCCGTAAGTGCGTCATCCACAGATATCCCCCGTAAGTGCGTCATCCACAGATATCCCCCGTAAGTGTGTCATCCACAGATATCCCCCGTAAGTGCGTCATCCACATTACATCCACATCTGCAGACAAGTTTAATAA
This sequence comes from Bufo gargarizans, assembly GCF_014858855.1. Taxonomy (NCBI): domain Eukaryota; kingdom Metazoa; phylum Chordata; class Amphibia; order Anura; family Bufonidae; genus Bufo; species Bufo gargarizans. The sequence continues at coordinate 43,888,312 of NC_058084.1, forward strand.
AAGTAAAAAATGCTAAAGATAAAATGAAATAATAATCAAGACCCAAATAAAAGAAAGTACATATAAAAGTTTGTAAAAACACACTCTAGGCTCATGCCCAGGAATGTAAGGGTGCCATGCCTGTGCTGCGGACCGCAAATAGCGGTCCGAAATGCACAAACACAGACCATGGGGCAGCTGCATGAGGATCGCGGACCCATTCACTTGAAAGGGGTTCGCGATCCGCATCCGACTGCCCGCACCGCAAAAAAGTAGCGCATGCTGAAGTGAATGGGTCAATATTGCAGGCCGCATACGGCGGGTCCACAATACACGGGCACTGGCTGTGTGCAGTCCGCATCATGCACCACTTCAATGGGTCCAGGATCCGGGATATGAGTGCTACAGTGTGCTTCCGTGGTAGCATGCGCTACTTTTTTGCGGTGCGGAGGCACAGCCAGAAGCACCATGGAAGCACACTGTAGCACTCATATCCCATTGAAGTGAATGGGTCCTTGATGCGGGCTGCACACGGCCAGTGCCCGTGTATTGTGGACCCGCCGTATGCGGCCTGCAATATGGCACGGTCGTGTGCATGAGCCCTAATAGTCCTCACTGGTACTGTTGATGCAATATTTTAGGTTTTAAAAATGTGGCTCTCGAAAGAAATTTCAAACGTGGTTTTGGCGATATTTGACTCAGTTGACAAAAAAGTTTGCCCACCACTGATCTAGTCTGATGCATAAGGCATTTGTGGGTGGAAATTCTGGCTGATCCACGCCTGATTCATCTTGACAAAGGTCAGTCTCTCCACATTTTGAGTGGATAGGCGAGTTCTTCTTGGGATAACTATGGCCCATGCCGCACTAAACATCTAAACATCCGCTTTGATGCCACACTACTGGCCGGGCAGGACAGCTTTCCAGGGCAAGCTGTGCTAGTTGAGGCCACAAATCCACTTTGGCTGCCCAGTAGTCCAGTGGATCTTCAATATGGGGTGACAGGGTGCTGTTCAAGTATGCCACCACCTGCTGGTTCAGGTCCTGCTCCAGGTCTAGCTGCTGCTGCTGGTGAGTAATTTCTTCACTAGGCGGGTGAAGAAAGCTGCTCATCAGCGACTCTAGACTAAAGTTGCTGCTGATGGAGCTAGAGGTGCTCCTACCCCCCCCCCCCCACACACTCTGCCACAGCAGCCATGGCAGAAGAACGTGAGTGCAGACCTTCAAGAGGATTGACAATGACGCAGAGAGGCAGCGGCAAACTCACTACATAGGATGTCTCTATAGTAGTTCAGATTGTCCTCACTCTCAGTGGGTGTAAAAAAGGCCCCCATTTTTGACCGGTAGCGAGGGTCCAACAAGGTGGAGAGCCAGAAGTCATCCCTCTGCTGAATGCTGACATTTCGGCTGTCACTATGCAAGCAAGTCAGTATGCATCGGGCCATTTGTGCAAGTGACTCGGAGGGACTCACTGCCTCCGTCTCCAATGCATACTGTCATGGTGTGTTTGGGTCCTCTGCCTCGTCTTCCTCATCACCCTGTAGCTCCTCTGGCTGCTCCTGCTCCTCCTCTCCTGTCACCTGTGTGTAAAAAATACCTATTTTGCTACACATTGTTAGTGCTCCAATGTCCTCCTCCAGTTCAGCCCTTACAGGGCTCATGTGGCCGTGAGACCTAGGCGAAAAAACCTCTCCAGTCCCCTGACCAGCCAAATTTACCAGCATCCGTTACAAGACATGAAGCAGTGGAATGACGTTGTTCATCCTGTAGTCCTGGCGACTGACAAATAACGTAGCCGCCTTAAAGGGCCTGAGCAGATGGCAGGTGTCACGCATGTGCTGCCATTGGCTGACATAGAAGTTACACAGAGCAGTACTCCTGTCCGCTTGGATCATCAAGAAATCGTTTATGGCATTTCTCGGTTCGTATAGTCTGTCCAACATATGGAGGGTGGAATTCCAATGGGTGGAAACGTTGCATATCAGCCTATGTTGGGGGATGCCGTTCTGCCACTGCAGCTCAAGGAGGGTGTGCTGTGCTGTGTACGAGTGGCTGAAGTGGGCTGAAGTGCATGCAAAGTTTCCTGGCCATTGTTAAGATGTCTTGCAGATGGGTGGAAGACTTCAGGAATCGCTTGACAACCAGATTGAACACATGTGACATGAAGGGTGCATGGCTTAGCCCTCCTTGACGCAGCACCAACACCATGTTCTTCCCATTGTCGGTCACCATGGTTCTAATTTTGAGTTGTCACGGAGAAAGCCAGGATTCTATTTCTTAAAGAAGGACACAGAGCAGTTCTTCCCCTGTGTGACTCAGTTTGCCCAGTGAAATGAGGTGCAGAACAGTGTGACACTGCCGTGCCCTGCACATGTGATATGGGCACTGTAAATTGTCCCTGCAGTGGAGGCTGAGGACACGGTGGAGGATGAGGAGGCAGAGGCGGACATTGTCGCAGGACCAATGGTGTAAGAACATGGAGGCGGAAACGGCATCACCTAGCCAAGTTGCTGGTGTGGCTATGCAGGAACCAGATTCACACAGTGGGCCATAGAGGACATGTATTGTCCCTGACCGTAGTTACAGCTCCACACGTCGGCACAGCAATGCACTTTGGCAGACACCAAAAGGCTCAAGCACTGGCCCACCTTCTGTTCTACTTGTGTGTGCAGCGCTGGTACTGCCTTGTGGCAAAAAAATTATGGCTTGGGACTCTCCACCTGGGCTTGGCACAAACCATCAGTTCTCTGAAAGGTGCAGAGTCCACCACTTGGAAAGGGAGGGACTGCAGCACTAGCAACTTGGCCAGGAGCACATTCAGTTCCTGCACCATAGAATGAGTGCAAGCATACTGTTGTCTCTTGGCAATCGTGATCGATTGCTGACTGAATGACTGACTAGGAGTAGGAGGTGGAGCAGGAGCATCATCACCTGCATAAGATAGGAAGGACAGACAGCTCCCTTCGGGTGAGGTGGTGGAGCCTTGACTGCCTGAAACCCGAATGCGTGCCACTGGGTGACGCGGTTGCTGCGGCAGCCTGGACCACCGCATTGGAGCCACGATTCTCCAAGGCCACTTTATGGTTACGCTGCATATGTTGATGCAGGGCTGTGGTGCCAACACTAGCACCCTGGCCACGCTTCACCCTCTGCTCACAAATTCTACATATGGCCATGTTCACCTCCTCCGGTGGCTTAACTAAAAACTGCCACTACTTTCCAGGCAGGTAGGCTCCTGCGAAGTGGGTGGTCTACCCTGGGCACGTTTGGCTACCTACCTCCCACTTCTGCCACTCTGCTGACTCACGGCGACGCTAGCGACTTGATGGCTCTGGCGTTGCCTCATGGGCAAGCTGCCACCCTCTTCTCCTGATGATGATGAACCCCTAATTTACCCGGCTCCCAAGTGCGATCATCTACCTCATTGAGTACTGTGTGCAAGTCACTGATGTCCTCCTCAATGGTCTCTGGGTTAGGAGACTCGCAACACCAGCTCCCACGCCACTCTCCTCATCACTATTTGCCTGCCTAGCTGAGGAAGCAGCAGATGTCTCCTCCACCTTGGCTTGCAATTAGCTTGTGCTCGCTGTATAGTGGGTTTGAGCTGACAACATATAATACTTCTCTGGCCGAGGGAACAGAAAAGGACAGAGGCAGGTTGAAGACAGGTGAGGGCACAGGGCCTGCTCCAGGGCCAAGCCTTCTAAGGGTTGTGTCTGACAAACCCACGACTCTTGGCTGGGGGTGTCTGATGTCACTTAGGATGAAGTGGATGACCGATTCAACCATTCAAGAACCGCTGGGTTGCTGGTCAAGACACGACTGCTAGATGACACCGGGAGTTCAGGCCGCTCACTGAGACTCCTGCTTCCACGTTCCCTTACTCTGTTGCAACCTGTCCCTGCACGAGAAACATTTAGGCCTCTGCAACTCCCCTGTGCAGGGCCTGGCACTTCTCTGTCTGACATATTGTTACATCAAATAATTAAATAAAAAGGAAATTAAAACACCCCAAAAAGATGAGAATATGCTGTACTGTATTGTATTCTGTAATCTGACATCGATTTGATACATTGTAAATTTTTATCTCTTTTTTTGAAAATAAAATAAATAATTTATAAAAAAACAAAAACACCCCAAAAAAGTCTGTAATATTCTCACTTCACCACACAACGGCAAATACTTTTTTGTGCCACTAATACACAAAAAAAAGTGCTTTAGAACATATAACTGCAGCGCTGACCGGCAAATAGGCCCTTATTTTTTTCCACTTATACACTCCACAAAAGGCTTTAGAACATATAACTGCACCGCTGAACGGCAAATATATTTTTCTTTTTTTCACTAATACACTCCACAAAAAGGCTTTAGAATATATAACTGCACTGCTGAACAGCAAATATATTTAAATTTTTTCCACTTATACACTTCACAAAAGGCTTTAGAATACATAACTGCTCTGCTGAACGGCAAATATATTTTTCTTTTGCCACTAATACACAACAAAAAGGGCTTTAGAACATATAACTGCACCACTGAACAGCAAATAGGCCCTTATTTTTTTCCACTTATACACTCTACAAAAGGCTTTAGAACATATAACTGCACCGCTGAACGGCAAATATATTTTTCTTTTGCCACTAATACATGACAAAAAGGGCTTTAGAACATATAACTGCACTGCTGAATGGCAAATATATTTTTCTTTTAATACACAACAAAAAGGGCTTTAGAACATAAAACCACTGCTAAACGTCAAATACATTTATTTTTTTGTGCCACTAATACATGCCAAAAAGGGCTTTAATTTTTGTACTTTACCATACAACGGCTAATAAGCCCTTTTTTCCCCACTAATACAAGACAAAAAATGCTTTAGAACATATAACTGCACTGCACAAGGGCAAATAAGACGTATAAATATTTCCTTGTAATAAACCCTGTTAATGGCTGTATTAAACAGCACTTGCACCCCAATAACAAGTAGTGTTGAGCGATATTCAAATTACGAATATTTATCGCGAATATTGCAACTTCGAGAATTCGGAAATATATAGTGCTATATATTAGTTTTTCGAATATTCGTCTTTTTTTTTCTCGAAGAATCTGCAATGTAATGATCGCGCAATTTGTAAATATTACTCAATCAATACAGGCGTGGATCAAAAAGGAATATATGGCACTATAGAATATAGTGCTATACAGTATATATTTGTTTTTTAAAATATTAGTCATTTTTCTCCATCTGAAGTTATGATTCCTCCCTGCTTAAGTTGCTTGTCAAGCAGTTTAAGCAGGGAGGAATCATGACTTCAGATGGAAAAAAATGTAGAATATTCAAAAAAAATTATATATAGCACTATATTCAATATAGTGCTATATATTTGTTTTTTAGAATATTCGTCAATGACATTAACAATCCTGTGCTTGCATTGCTATTTAAAGCTAAAGTTCTCCTTTTTTCCCCCAATTTTCAGGAGCCAGCTAGCAGCTTAGTTTATATCTAGAAAAATCATATGTATTGACTGCTGATGTTAAAGAATCATGGTTGCAGCGACATGGTCAGTATACATTTTGCTGCAGACTCTGTCTAATTTTGCCTTTTGTTCCCAATAAATCTGTTACAAAGTTACTTAATTTTCTTTTTTAACATTGTGAAGCTAACCTGACTGGACATATTATAAAGTCTGTTTTTAAACAGACTGCTTGTTGTCACCATAACCATGTATTTATCCATAACAATATATGTCATTCTCAATTTGACATTACCGATGCTGTCTTTGCCTTAAAGAGTATAAAATAAATTTGATACAGTCCTGGGACACCCCAGTGTCTCATGAACAACTTATCAAGCAAGCTGAGCACTTTTGAGTTGGGTCAAATGCATTCGTACCTGGATCAAATCTTCACATGGAGTCATTAAATTTAAACTCTAAACAAATTTTATAAACTCTGATGTATTTTTATTTGAGGATTTGATAAAACAATTTAAAAGTGGAATCACAACATTACCTTATCATTCAAAAAAAAAAAACAACGATTTTATTGTGACATTGGATGCTGGATTTTCCTGTATGTTCCTATAGGACTATCCTTGACACTTGTGATGACTCTTTACTAACTTCAAGTAAAGTCTTCCTAGATCGACTGGCCTATAGTGGTACAAAATACCTGTTCTCCTTTAATATCACTAGATAAATATCTTAAAGTAGAGTCTATAAAATTAAACATAAAATAATCAATTCACATATTCGGAGGGCAGGAACACATTAGGCCAAAATCCATAAACTTCTGCTGAAAATAACAGTAAAATGCTGATGAATAATCACCTGTCAAGAAAACAAATTAAGCTCAATTTGCCCGTATATTAGTTATGCGGTTTATTAATGTTTTTGGTGTTCTGCTTCTGCCTGTTTACATAATTTAACGGGTATATGCACCATTATTAACTTCCATGAGAATAATAGAATTGTTCTCAGCACTTCCAGTGTAAGATCAGAGGCTTTGTGACAGTGTTTCCGTAAAAATAAAATATAAACAACATATTATGGATCTATTACCATGGGGAATTTACTATAATTATTGTGAACTGTCTGTGTAGGAAAATGTGAATATATGGGTTATAAAGCAACTCAAAATAGGGCTAGTAAAATGTAAATCACAGATTATTATGACGTTTACATTCAACAGGTTTAACAGAATATCTCCTATAGAACAACCAAACACCCCTCGCTTTGAAGTGTCACCTGTAGGTAACAGCCTGTAATTCAATAACTCACTCGAGAAGAAGTTTAAGGTCTCATGTACATGGCTGTACTATGACTTTATACAAGCTCTGAGTCATACAAAACAATAACAAAACCCCATAGAAGTGGAATTATTTATCGGAAGCCAAATTAGAGAAATTTGCCAAAGAATTATTGAGAACATCTGTATCTATGGCTTGTAGTGCAGATATAGGGGCTCTTTGTTTTGGTGGAGGTCCATACTCACGCTACTCTGCCCCTGCTGGTGGGCATGGCCGCCACCTTGCTCACCCCCTCCACTGTCCTAGAGGTCTGGCTGCTGGGTCCTGCCCATGTCTTCCTCTCCCTCCCTACCTAGTGGTCATTGCTGCAAGATTAGCACTGCATTTCCATCTGCAGGCTTAAGCCTACTTCTTGTCAATGCACCTCACAGACAATAGGCCATGTGCTCTTTCTCGCTGGCATATGGCTGGCCTCCTTAGGTTATTTTAGGTATCTTTCCCTGTGGAAGAGTGCCTAAAAATAGGTTCCAGCTTGCTATTTACCTACTAAGGTGCCATGTGTTTGTTATCCGATTCCATTTACTGACTTCTGCCTGACTTCTTGATCTGACCCTTCGTTGCCTGACCTGACTTTTGCCTGATCTCAGTACTGACCCTTAGCTATCCGCTCTGACTTTGGACCTTTTCTAAGATTGCTCGTACTCTGCCTGCCCTGACCTTGGCCTGTTCCTGACTAACGTTCTGACTGATCCTACAGTGCGTGGCATCAGTGTCCTTTGATCACCACCACCCCCCCCCCCCACCAGGGTCAGCAGACACTTCAGAAAAGACTACTCCAAGAGGTACCAGCCTGGAATTCCCTTTGCAATCTAGTCCAATTCACTGTACAGGGGTTAAAGAGTGAAGACCTCGGGGGACACTTAGATAATACCCTTTAGAGCAGGGGTGCACAACCTTTTCTAGTTGGGGGGGCACATTGTCATGACTGAAGGAATCCAAAGGGCCAAAAATAAAAGTTATATGGGTATTAAAAATTGAAATACTGTATTTATGGTGTATTGTGCATACAGTATACAGTCATGTGAAAAAATTAGGACACCCTTTGAAAGCATGTGGTTTTTTGTAACATTTTTAATAAAAGGTTATTTCATCTCCGTTTCAACAATACAGAGAGATTAAAGTAATCCAACTAAACAAAGAAAACTGAAGAAAAGTCTTTTCAAGATCTTCTGTAAATGTCATTCTACAAAAATGCCTATTCTAACTGAGGAAAAAGATAGGACACCCTCACATGTATTCCCTCTTAAATTGGCTCAGATCTCACACAGGTATATCACACCAGGTGCACATAATTAGTAGATCGTTACTCTGCATGTTGAATGAGGCTTGCCCTATTTAAACCTCAGACATTTAGTTTGGTGTGCTCCTGACTGTTGAAGTGAGAGTGAGCACCATGGTGAGAGCAAAAGAGCTGTCAGAGGACTTCAGAAAAAAGATTGTAGCAGCCTATGAGTCTGGGAAGGGATTTAAAAAGATCTCAAAAGATTTTGAAATCAGCCATTCCACTGTCCGGAAGATAGTCTACAAGTGGAGGGCTTTCAAAACAACTGCCAACATGCCCAGGACTGGTCGCCCCAGCAAGTTCACCCCAAGAGCAGACCGCAAGATGCTAAAAGAGGTCTCCAAAAACCCTAAATTGTCATCTCGAGAACTACAGCAGGCTCTGGCTACTGTTGATGTAGAAGTACATGCCTCTACAATCAGAAAGAGACTGTACAAGTTTAACTTGCATGGGAGGTGTGCAAGGAGGAAACCTTTGCTTTCCAAGAGAAACATCGAGGCCAGACTGACATTTGCCAGAGATAAAGTTGACAAAGACCAGGACTTCTGGAATAATGTTCTTTGGACAGATGAGTCCAAAATTGAATTATTTGGACACAACAGCAGAGGACATGTTTGGCGTAAACCAAACACAGCATTCCAAGAAAAGAACCTCATACCAACTGTGAAGCATGGAGGTGGAAATGTCATGGTTTGGGGCTGCTTTGCTGCAGCAGGACCTGGTCAGCTCACCATCATAGAATCCACGATGAATTCTACTGTGTATCAGAAGGTGCTTGAAGAACATGTGAGACCATCAGTTAGAAAATTAAAGCTGAAGCGGAACTGGACCATGCAACATGACAATGACCCAAAACATACTAGTAAATCAACCAAAGATTGGCTGAAAAAGAAGAAATGGAGAGTCCTGGAATGGCCAAGTCAAAGTCCAGATTTGAATCCCATTGAGATGCTGTGGGGTGACTTGAAAAGGGCTGTACGTGCAAGAAACCCCTCAAACATCTCACAGCTGAAAAAGTTCTGCATTGAGGAGTGGGGTAAAATTTCCTCAGACCGATGTCGAAGACTGGTAGATGGCTACAAGAACCGTCTCACTGCAGTTATTTCAGCCAAAGGAGGTAACACTCGCTATTAGGGGCAAGGGTGTCCTATCTTTTTCCTCAGTTAGAATAGGCATTTTTGTAGAATGACATTTACAGAAGATCTTGAAAAGACTTTTCTTCAGTTTTCTTTGTTTAGTTGGATTACTTTAATCTCTCTGTATTGTTGAAACGGAGATGAAATAACCTTTTATTAAAAATGTTACAAAAAACCACATGCTTTCAAAGGGTGTCCTAATTTTTTCACATGACTGTATATCATAAAAGAATTCCCATCTAATGGGAGAATACATGAAAAATACATGTCAGCAGCCACAAGACATAGACATCCATGTCTGTCACCAGATTAGCAATACAGAGATATACCACCGGCGCTGATTACAGAATTAAAGCAGCAGTGTCAGGAACAGCTCCGCACTAGCTGTTAAGAAAGGGTTAAACACATGATTTATAAAAGGGGGAGACACCGCGCTGAGCCTAGATCACCTGACCCTAATTTACCTCTTGTTCCGATCGTGTAAAACCTATCCACCTCAGTTTTTAAAACAGGAATTACCTTGATTCTGATGTGTGGGATTAGGGGATCACCTTCTCGGGTGTTCCGATGTGCACGTGTTCTTCTATACAGGAGGTAAATAGCAGGTAGAGGTAGGCTGTATCTAGGCTCAGCGCGGTATCTCCCCCTTTTATAAATCATCTGTCACCAGATGGTTGGGGGCCACACAGAATGATATTGAGGGCCGCATGTGGTCCCAGGGCCACAGGTTGTGCACCCCTGCTTTAGAGCATCCCTAAGAGTAAAATATGTTCTGGTGGCACAGTGGATCCACATCCACTTTGTTTTCCATAGGCCCATTTCACCAAAATTTTCCTACCCATTTGAAATGTTTTATTTTTATATTTTTGGTAAAATTTACATAAATGTTTCTGCACATGTTGCTTTTAACCCCTAGAGGACCCTGAGATTTTCTGTTTTTGTGTTTTTCATTATTTACTAGTTTTGAGCGCGAATATTCGAATATCAATTTTTTTTTGCGAATATCGGCACTTCGCTAATTCGCGAATATTTCGAATATAGTGATATCAATTCGATATTTTGAATATTCTTTTCTTTTGTTTTTTTTATTGTTATATTTTTTTCTTTCCCACTTCCCTAAAGTTGTTCTTACCTGTCCTTTTGGATTCCTGGCTTCCTGGCTGCTCCAGTCAGTGCCCATTGCCACTTCTGCCGACTTCCATGTTCATGGAGCGTCCCCATCACCATGGGAACGTCTCCATATACTAGAATGTACTGTCGGATTTGAGAATTACGTTGAAATCGCAATTCGATTAATTCAAGTTATAATAATGGAATTTCGATTTTAACTTAAAGGCTACTCTCCTATTGAAATAGCAATGCGATTCATTCAAGTTATAATAATTGAATTTCGAGTTTAACTTAAAGGCTACTCTCCTTTTGAAATAGCAATGCGATTAATTCAAGTTATAATAATCGAATTTCGATTTTAACTTAGCACTGCTGTATTCCATATTCGTTAATTGTAGCCTAATATGGAATATAGCAGTGCTAAGTTAAAATCGAAATTCGATTATTATAACTTGAATTAATCGAATTGCGATTTCAACTTGGACCTGGTTTACTATGGTTGGCTTGGTAGAATTAGCGAATATGACGAATGTATTCGTCATATTCCACAAAACGAATATAACGAATGTATTCATCATATTCCACAAAATCAAGATAACGAAGTATTCTGCTTCTTCGTTTTAGCTACCTATTCATCAACTTCGCTAATTCTAGCAATCATATAGGAAAGTTTACTATAGAGACAGCTAAGTATAATTCGCTATGCGATTATATGACTGCTTTAAAAAAAAAAAATAGAACAATTATAATACCTGATAATTATTATAATTATTCTATTTATAAAAAAAAAGCTAAGTAATATAATCGCATAGCAAATTAAACTTTCTGTCTCTATAGTAAACTTTCCTATATGATTGCTAGAATTAAAGAAGTTGATGAAAAGGTAGCTAAAACGAAGATGCAGAATACTTCGTTATCTTCGTTTTGTGGAATATGACGAATACATTTGTTATATTCGTTTTGTGGAATATGACGAATACATTCGTTATATTCGTTTTGCGGAAAATGACGAATACATTCGTCATGTTCGCTAATTCTACCAAGCCAACCATAGTAAACCAGGTCCAAGTTGAAATCGCAATTCGAGTAATTCAAGTTATAATAATCGAATTTCGATTTTAACTTAGCACTGCTATAGTCCATATTAGGCTAGAATTAACGAATATGGAATATAGAAGTGCTAAGTTAAAATCGAAATTCGATTATTATAACAAATTAATTGCATTGCTATTTCAATAGGAGAGTAGCCTTTAAGTTACAATCGCAATACGCGATTATTTAAATCGCATATTAATCGCGATAACAAGAATAATGACGAATATTCGATTTCGACGAATATAAAACGAATATTCTATAGAATATTCGTGAATTTTGTCGAAATCGAATATGGCACCTGCCGCTCATCACTATTATTTACTTACTGCTAGAGATGAGCGAATCAAACTTGAAGTGAAATTCGATTTGCACCGAATCCGAATTTCCTCACACTTCGTTGTTACGAATCTAATTTTTTCCTAAAATGGCTGCTGCATGTGTTAGGATATGGAGCAAGGAATTCTGGGAATGAGGGATTACCCACAATGCAATGCATGCAGACAATCATCAGCCAGCCAGTCCTGTGATGTCACAGCCCTATAAATAGCCTCTTCTTCAGCCATTTTCCAGTGTAGGGATAGACGTCAGCAGGCGCTAGGAACAGTGCTAGGAAAGACTTGAAAACTTATATTTTGCTCAATACAAGTTCAGGGAAAGAGCATTAGAAGTGTAGGGAAAGGATAGGGAGGAATTATTACACAGTATTGAAGCAGAACAGGGTACAGTAGGGGAGTTTACAGCCTGGGTAATAGGAACAATCCTATTACACCTTGCTGCAGATCCAAATTGACATTATACAGCTCTGTATTTCCATCAAACCGTTATTTTTATTGGGGTGCAAGTGCTGTGTGATATAGCCATTACCAGGGTTTATTACAAGGAAATAATTCTGCATCTTATTTGCCCTTGTGCAGTGCATTTATAGTTGCAAGAAAAAGTATGTGAACCCTTTGGAATGATATGGATTTCGGCACAAATTGGTCATAAAATGTGATCTGATCTTCATCTAAGTCACAACAATAGACAATCACAGTCTGCTTAAACTAATAACACACAAAGAATTAAATGTTACCATGTTTTTATTGAACACACCATGTAAACATTCACAGTGCAGGTGGAAAAATTATGTGAACCCTTGGATTTAATAACTGGTTGAACCTCCTTTGGCAGATATAGCTTCAACCAAACGTTTCCTATAGTTGCAGATCAGATATGCACAACGGCCAGGAGTAATTATTGACCTTTCCTCTTTACAGAATTGTTTCAGTTCAGCAATATTCTTGGGATGTCTGGTGTGAATCGCTTTCTTGAGGCCATGCCACAACATCTCAATCGGGTTGAGGTCAGGACTCTGACTGGGCCACTCCAGAAGGTGTATTTTCTTCTGTTTAAGTCATTCTGTTGTTGATTTACTTCTATGCTTTAGGTCGTTGTCATGTTGCAACACCCATCTTCTGTTGAGCTTCAGCTGGTGGACAGATGGCTTTAAGTTCTCCTCCAAAATGTCTTGATACACTTGTGAATTTATTTTTCCTTTGATGATAGCAATCTGTCCAGGCCCTGACGCAGCAAAGCAGCCCTGAAACCATGATGCCCCTACCATGATACTTTATAGTTGGGATGAGGTTTTGAGGTTGGTGTGCTGTGCATCTTTTTATCCACACATACTGTTATGTGTTTCTTCCAAACAACTCAACTTTGGTTTCATCTGTCCACAGAATATTTTGCCAGTACTGCTGTGGAACATCCAGGTGCTATTGTGTAAACTGTAAACGGGCAGCAATGTTTTTTTTGTGGACAACAGCGGCTTCCTCTGTGGTATCCTCCCATGAAATCAATTCTTGTTTAGTGTTTTACGTATCGTAGATTCGCTAACAGGGATGTTAGCATATGCCAGAGACTCTTTTAAGTCTTTAGCTGACACTCTAGGATTCTTCTTCACCTCATTGAGCAGTCTGCGCTGTGCTCTTGCAGTCATCTTTACAGGAAGGCCACTCCTAGGGAGAGTAGCAGCAGTGCTGAACTTTCTTCATTTATAGACAATTTGTCTTACCGTGGACTGATGAACAGCAAGGCTTTTGGAGATACTTTTATAACCCTTTCCAGCTTTATGCAAGTCAACAATTCTTAATCGTAGGTCTTCTGAGAGCTCTTTTGTGCGAGGCATCATTCACATCAGGCAATGCTTCTTGTGAAAAGCAAACCCAGAACTGGTGTGTGTTTTTTATAGGGCAGCTGTAACCAACACCTACAATCTCATCTTATTGATTGGACTCCAGTTGGCTGACACCTCACTCCAATTAGCTCCTGGAGATGTCATTAGTCTAGGGGTTCACATACTTTTTCCACCTGCACTGTGAATGTTTACATGGTATGTTCAATAAAAACATGGTAACATTTAATTATTTTTTGTGTTATTAGTTTAAGCAGACTGTGATTGTCTATTGTTGTGACTTAGATGAAGATCAGATCACATTTTATGACCAATTTGTGCAGAAATCCATATTATTCCAAAGGGTTCACATACTTTTTCTTGCAACTGTATATGCTCTAAAGCATTTTTTGGCTTGTTTTAGTGGGAAAAAAGGGCTTATTAGCCGTTGTGTGGTGAAGTGAGAAAATGATAGCCATTTTTGGCATGTATTAGTGGCAAAAAATATATATTTGCCGTTTAGTGATGCGGTTTCAGTATATGTACTAAAGCTCTTTTTGGCATGTATAAGTGGCAAAAAATATATACAGGGAGTGCAGAATTATTAGGCAAATGAGTATTTTGATCACATCATCCTCTTTATGCATGTTGTCTTACTCCAAGCTGTATAGGCTCGAAAGCCTACTACCAATTAAGCATATTAGGTGATGTGCATCTCTGTAATGAGAAGGGGTGTGGTCTAATGACATCAACACCCTATATCAGGTGTGCATAATTATTAGGCAACTTCCTTTCCTTTGGCAAAATGGGTCAAAACAAGGACTTGACAGGCTCAGAAAAGTCAAAAATAGTGAGATATCTTGCAGAGGGATGCAGCACTCTTAAAATTGCAAAGCTTCTGAAGCGTGATCATCGAACAATAAAGCGTTTCATTCAAAATAGTCAACAGGGTCGCAAGAAGCGTGTGGAAAAACCAAGGCGCAAAATAACTGCCCATGAACTGAGAAAAGTCAAGCGTGCAGCTGCCAAGATGCCACTTGCCACCAGTTTGGCCATGTTTCAGAGCTGTAACATCACTGGAGTGCCCAAAAGCACAAGGTGTGCAATACTCAGAGACATGGCCAAGGTAAGAAAGGCTGAAAGACGACCACCACTGAACAAGACACACAAGCTGAAACGTCAAGGCTGGGCCAAGAAATATCTCAAGACTGATTTTTCTAAGGTTTTATGGACTGATGAAATGAGAGTGAGTCTTGATGGGCCAGATGGATGGGCCCGTGGCTGGATTGGTAAAGGGCAGAGAGCTCCAGTCCGACTCAGACGCCAGCAAGGTGGAGGTGGAGTACTGGTTTGGGCTGGTATCATCAAAGATGAGCTTGTGGGGCCTTTTCGGGTTGAGGATGGACTCAAGCTCAACTCCCAGTCCTACTGCCAGTTTCTGGAAGACACCTTCTTCAAGCAGTGGTACAGGGAGAAGTCTGCATCCTTCAAGAAAAACATGATTTTCATGCAGGACTATGCTCCATCACACGTGTTCAAGTACTCCACAGTGTGGCTGGCAAGAAAGGGTATAAAAGAAGAAAAACTAATGACATGGCCTCCTTGTTCACCTGATCTGAACCCCATTGAGAACCTGTGGTCCATCATCAAATGTGAGATTTACAAGGAGGGAAAACAGTACACCTCTCTGAACAGTGTCTGGGAGGCTGTGGTTGCTGCTGCACGCAATGTTGATGGTGAACAGATCAAAACACTGACAGAATCCATGGATGTCAGGCTTTTGATTGTCCTTGCAAAGAAAGGTGGCTATATTGGTCACTGATTTGTTTTTGTTTTGTTTTTGAATGTCAGAAATGTATATTTGTGAGTGTTGAGATGTTATATTGGTTTCACTGGTAAAAATAAATAATTGAAATGGGTATATATTTGTTTTTTGTTAAGTTGCCTAATAATTATGCACAGTAATAGTCACCTGCACACACAGATATCCCCCTAAAATAGCTAAAACTAAAAACAAACTAAAAACTAGAGTTGAGCGAACACCTGGATGTTCGGGTTCGAGAAGTTCGGCCGAACATCCCGGAAATGTTCGGGTTCGGGATCCGAACCCGATCCGAACTTCGTCCCGAACCCGAACCCCATTGAAGTCAATGGGGACCCGAACTTTTCGGCACTAAAAAGGCTGTAAAACAGCCCAGGAAAGAGCTAGAGGGCTGCAAAAGGCAGCAACATGTAGGTAAATCCCCTGCAAACAAATGTGGATAGGGAAATGAATTAAAATAAAAATTAAATAAATAAAAATTAACCAAAATCAATTGGAGAGAGGTTCCATAGCAGAGAATCTGGCTTCCCGTCACCCACCACTGGAACAGTCCATTCTCAGATATTTAGGCCCCGGCACCCAGGCAGAGGAGAGAGGTCCCGTAACAGAGAATCTGTCTTCATGTCAGCAGAGAATTAGTCTGCATGTCATAGCAGAGAATGAGGCTTCACGTCAGCCACCACTGCAACAGTCCATTGGCATATATTTAGGCCCAGCACACACAGGCAGAGGAGAGAGGTCCCGTAACAGAGAATCTGGCTTCATGTCAGCAGAGAATCAGTCTGCATGTCATAGCAGAGAATCAGGCTTCACGTCAGCCACCACTGCAACAGTCCATTGTCATAAATTTAGGCCCAGCACCCAGGCAGAGGAGAGAGGTCCCGTAACAGAGAATCTGGCTTCATGTCAGCAGAGAATCAGTCTTCATATCATAGCAGAGAATCAGGCTTCACGTCACCCACCACTGTAAGAGTCAATTTTCATAAATTTAGGCCCAGAACCCAGGCAGAGGAGAAAGGTCCCGTAACAGACAATCTGGCTTCATGTCAGCAGAGAATCAGTCTTCATATCATAGCAGAGAATCAGGCTTCACGTCACCCACCACTGTAAGAGTCCATTTTCATAAATTTAGGCCCAGAACCCAGGCAGAGGAGAAAGGTCCCGTAACAGACAATCTGGCTTCATGTCAGCAGAGAATCAGTCTTCATATCATAGCAGAGAATCAGGCTTCACGTCACCCACCACTGTAAGAGTCAATTTTCATAAATTTAGGCCCAGAACCCAGGCAGAGGAGAAAGGTCCCGTAACAGACAATCTGGCTTCATGTCAGCAGAGAATCAGTCTTCATATCATAGCAGAGAATCAGGCTTCACGTCACCCACCACTGTAAGAGTCAATTTTCATAAATTTAGGCCCAGAACCCAGGCAGAGGAGAAAGGTCCCGTAACAGACAATCTGGC
This sequence comes from Bufo gargarizans, assembly GCF_014858855.1. Classification (NCBI taxonomy): domain Eukaryota; kingdom Metazoa; phylum Chordata; class Amphibia; order Anura; family Bufonidae; genus Bufo; species Bufo gargarizans. The sequence continues at coordinate 43,905,155 of NC_058084.1, forward strand.
TTCATGTCAGCAGAGAATCAGTCTTCATATCATAGCAGAGAATCAGGCTTCACGTCACCCACCACTGTAAGAGTCAATTTTCATAAATTTAGGCCCAGAACCCAGGCAGAGGAGAAAGGTCCCGTAACAGACAATCTGGCTTCATGTCAGCAGAGAATCAGTCTTCATATCATAGCAGAGAATCAGGCTTCACGTCACCCACCACTGTAAGAGTCAATTTTCATAAATTTAGGCCCAGAACCCAGGCAGAGGAGAAAGGTCCCGTAACAGACAATCTGGCTTCATGTCAGCAGAGAATCAGTCTTCATATCATAGCAGAGAATCAGGCTTCACGTCACCCACCACTGTAAGAGTCAATTTTCATAAATTTAGGCCCAGAACCCAGGCAGAGGAGAAAGGTCCCGTAACAGACAATCTGGCTTCATGTCAGCAGAGAATCAGTCTTCATATCATAGCAGAGAATCAGGCTTCACGTCACCCACCACTGTAAGAGTCAATTTTCATAAATTTAGGCCCAGAACCCAGGCAGAGGAGAAAGGTCCCGTAACAGACAATCTGGCTTCATGTCAGCAGAGAATCAGTCTTCATATCATAGCAGAGAATCAGGCTTCACGTCACCCACCACTGTAAGAGTCAATTTTCATAAATTTAGGCCCAGAACCCAGGCAGAGGAGAAAGGTCCCGTAACAGACAATCTGGCTTCATGTCAGCAGAGAATCAGTCTGCATGTCATAGCAGAGAATCAGGCTTCACGTCAGCCACCACTGCAACAGTCCATTGTCATAAATTTAGGCCCAGCACCCAGGCAGAGGAGAGAGGTCCCGTAACAGAGAATCTGGCTTCATGTCAGCAGAGAATCAGTCTGCATGTCATAGCAGAGAATGAGGCTTCACGTCAGCCCACCACTGCAACAGTCCATTGGCATATATTTAGGCCCAGCACACCAGGCAGAGGAGAGAGGTCCCGTAACAGACAATCTGGCTTCATGTCAGCAGAGAATCAGTCTGCATGTCATAGCAGAGAATGAGGCTTCACGTCACCCACCACTGCAACAGTCCATTGTCATAATATTAGGCCCAGCACCCAGGCAGAGGAGAGAGGTCCCGTAACAGAGAATCTGGCTTCATGTCAGCAGAGAATCAGTCTGCATGTCATAGCAGAGAATGAGGCTTCACGTCAGCCACCACTGCAACAGTCCATTGTCATAAATTTAGGCCCAGCACCCAGGCAGAGGAGAGAGGTCCCGTAACAGAGGAATCTGGCTTCATGTCAGCAGAGAATCAGTCTGCATGTCATAGCAGAGAATCAGGCTTCACGTCAGCCACCACTGCAACAGTCCATTGTCATAAATTTAGGCCCAGCACCCAGGCAGAGGAGAGAGGTCCCGTAACAGAGGAATCTGGCTTCATGTCAGCAGAGAATCAGTCTGCATGTCATAGCAGAGAATCAGGCTTCACGTCAGCCACCACTGCAACAGTCCATTGTCATAAATTTAGGCCCAGCACCCAGGCAGAGGAGAGAGGTCCCGTAACAGACAATCTGGCTTCATGTCAGCAGAGAATTAGTCTGCATGTCATAGCAGAGAATCAGGCTTCATGTCAGCCACCACTGCAACAGTCCATTGGCATATATTTAGGCCTAGCACACAGGCAGAGGAGAGGTTCATTCAACTTTGGGTAGCATCGCAATATAATGGTAAAATGAAAATAAAAATAGGATTGAATGAGGAAGTGCCCTGGAGTCCAATAATATATGGTTATGGGGAGGTAGTTAATGTCTAATCTGGACAAGGGACGGACAGGTCCTGTGGGATCCATGCCTGGTTCATTTTTATGAACGTCAGCTTGTCCACATTGGCTGTAGACAGGCGGCTGCGTTTGTCTGTAATGACGCCCCCTGCCGTGCTGAATACACGTTCAGACAAAACGCTGGCTGCCGGGCAGGCCAGCACCTCCAAGGCATAAAAGGCTAGCTCTGGCCACGTGGACAATTTAGAGACCCAGAAGTTGAATGGGGCCGAACCATCAGTCAGTACGTGGAGGGGTGTGCACACGTACTGTTCCACCATGTTAGTGAAATGTTGCCTCCTGCTAACACGTTGCGTATCAGGTGGTGGTGCAGTTAGCTGTGGCGTGTTGACAAAAGTTTTCCACATCTCTGCCATGCTAACCCTGCCCTCAGAGGAGCTGGCCGTGACACAGCTGCCTTGGCGACCTCTTGCTCCTCCTCTGCCTTGGCCTTGGGCTTCCACTTGTTCCCCTGTGACATTTGGGAATGCTCTCAGTAGCGCGTCTACCAACGTGCGCTTGTACTCGCGCATCTTCCTATCACGCTCCAGTGCAGGAAGTAAGGTGGGCACATTGTCTTTGTAGCGTGGATCCAGCAGGGTGGCAACCCAGTAGTCCGCACAGGTTAAAATGTGGGCAACTCTGCTGTCGTTGCGCAGGCACTGCAGCATGTAGTCGCTCATGTGTGCCAGGCTGCCCAGGGGTAAGGACAAGCTGTCCTCTGTGGGAGGCGTATCGTCATCGTCCTGCCTTTCCCCCCAGCCACGCACCAGTGATGGACCCGAGCTGCGTTGGGTGCCACCCCGCTGTGACCATGCTTCATCCTCATCCTCCTCCACCTCCTCCTCATCCTCGTCCTCCTCGTCCTCCAGTAGTGGGCCCTGGCTGGCCACATTTGTACCTGGCCTCTGCTGTTGCAAAAAACCTCCCTCTGAGTCACTTCGAAGAGACTGGCCTGAAAGTGCTAAAAATGACCCCTCTTCCTCATCCTCCTCCTCCTCCTCCTGGGCCACCTCCTGTTCCATCATCGCCCTAAGTGTTTTCTCAAGGAGACATAGAAGTGGTATTGTAACGCTGATAACGGTGTCATCGCCACTGGCCATGTTGGTGGAGTACTCGAAACAGCGCAACAGGGCACACAGGTCTCGCATGGAGGCCCAGTCATTGGTGGTGAAGTGGTGCTGTTCTGTAGTGCGACTGACCCGTGCGTGCTGCAGCTGAAACTCCACTATGGCCTGCTGCTGCTCGCACAGTCTGTCCAGCATGTGCAAGGTGGAGTTCCACCTGGTGGGCACGTCGCATATGAGGCGGTGAGCGGGAAGGCCGAAGTTACGCTGTAGCGCAGACAGGCGAGCAGCGGCAGGATGTGAACGCCGGAAGCGCGAACAGACGGCCCGCACTTTATGCAGCAGCTCTGACATGTCGGGGTAGTTGTGAATGAACTTCTGCACCACCAAATTCAGCACATGCGCCAAGCAAGGGATGTGCGTCAAATTGGCTAGTCCCAGAGCTGCAACGAGATTTCGCCCATTATCACACACCACCAGGCCGGGCTTGAGGCTCACCGGCAGCAACCACTCGTCGGTCTGTTGTTCAATACCCCGCCACAACTCCTGTGCGGTGTGGGGCCTGTCCCCCAAACATATGAGTTTCAGAATGGCCTGCTGACGTTTACCCCGGGCTGTGCTGAAGTTGGTGGTGAAGGTGTGTGGCTGACTGGATGAGCAGGTGGAAGAAGAGGAGGAGGAAGCCGAGAAGGAGGAGGTGGCAACAGGAGGCAAAGAATGTTGCCCTGCGATCCTTGGCGGCGGCAGGACGTGCGCCAAACAGCTCTCCGCCTGGGGCCCAGCTGCCACTACATTTACCCAGTGTGCAGTTAGGGAGATATAGCGTCCCTGGCCGTGCTTACTGGTCCACGTATCTGTGGTTAGGTGGACCTTGCTACAGATGGCGTTGCGCAGTGCACACTTGATTTTATCGGATACTTGGTTGTGCAGGGAAGGCACGGCTCTCTTGGAGAAGTAGTGCCGGCTGGGAACAACATACTGTGGGACAGCAAGCGACATGAGCTGTTTGAAGCTGTCTGTGTCCACCAGCCTAAATGACAGCATTTCATAGGCCAGTAGTTTAGAAATGCTGGCATTCAGGGCCAGGGATCGAGGGTGGCTAGGTGGGAATTTACGCTTTCTATCAAATGTTTGTGAGATGGAGAGCTGAACGCTGGCGTGTGACATGGTTGAGACGCTTGGTGACGGAGGTGGTGGTGGTGGTGTTGGTGGTACATCCCCTGTTTGCTGGGCGGCAGGTGCCAACGTTCCTCCAGAGGCGGAGGAAGAGGCCGAGGCGGCAGCAGCAGAATAGGCCGAGGCGGCAGCAGCAGAAGAGGTAGCAGGGGGAGCCTGAGTGACTTCCTTGGTTTTAAGGTGTTTACTCCACTGCAGTTCATGCTTTGCATGCAGGTGCCTGGTCATGCAGGTTGTGCTCAGGTTCAGAACGTTAATGCCTCGCTTCAGGCTCTGATGGCACAGCGTGCAAACCACTCGGGTCTTGTCGTCAGCACATTGTTTGAAGAAGTGCCATGCCAGGGAACTCCTTGAAGCTGCCTTTGGGGTGCTCGGTCCCAGATGGCGGCGGTCAGTAGCAGGCGGAGTCTCTTGGCGGCGGGTGTTCTGCTTTTGCCCACTGCTCCCTCTTTTGCTACGCTGTTGGCTCGGTCTCACCACTGCCTCTTCCTCCGAACTGTGAAAGTCAGTGGCACGACCTTCATTCCATGTGGGGTCTAGGACCTCATCGTCCCCTGCATCGTCTTCCACCCAGTCTTGATCCCTGACCTCCTGTTCAGTCTGCACACTGCAGAAAGACGCAGCAGTTGGCACCTGTGTTTCGTCATCATCAGAGACATGCTGAGGTGGTATTCCCATGTCCTCATCATCAGGAAACATAAGTGGTTGTGCGTCAGTGCATTCTATGTCTTTCACCGCTGGGGAAGGGCTAGGTGGATGCCCTTGGGAAACCCTGCCAGCGGAGTCTTCAAACAGCATAAGAGACTGCTGCATAACTTGAGGCTGAGACAGTTTCCCTGGTATGCATGGGGGTGATGTGACAGACTGATGGGGTTGGTTTTCAGGCGCCATCTGTGCGCTTTCTGCAGAAGACTGGGTGGGAGATAATGTGAACGTGCTGGATCCACTGTCGGCCACCCAATTGACTAATGCCTGTACCTGCTCAGGCCTTACCATCCTTAGAACGGCATTGGGCCCCACCATATATCGCTGTAAATTCTGGCGGCTACTGGGACCTGAGGTAGTTGGTACACTAGGACGTGTGGATGTGGCAGAACGGCCACGTCCTCTCCCAGCACCAGAGGGTCCACTAACACCACCACGACCATGTCCACGTCCGCGTCCCTTACTAGATGTTTTTCTCATTGTTATGGTTCACCACAACAACAAATATATTATTTGGCCCAATGTATTGTATTCAAATTCAGCGGGATATAAATTTGAGGCCTAGTATTTAGGCGCTGGGTGACCGGTATGGATTTAGTGACAGAATTAGACTTGGAAATGCACAGAAGCGTGTGTGTGAAGTTATTCTGAATGACCCAATGTGCACCTTGAATATTATATACCCTTTTTGGGATAGATTTCAAATAGCTCTGATATAGCAGGAACCACTAAATTATGAAATTGCTAAATTGGGAATTGTACTTCAACCCAGAACAAAAAATGTGCTTTGACGGGCACTAAATAACTTTCCCAGCTACAACAGGACAGCGGTAACGAGAGATTTAGAGGGATTTAAATTTGAGGCCTAGTATTTAGGCGCTGGGTCACCGGTATGGATTTAGTGACAGAATTAGACTTGGAAATGCACAGAAGCGTGTGTGTGAAGTTATTCTGAATGACCCTATGTGCACCTTCAATATTATATACCCTTTTAGGGATAGATTTCAAATAGCTCTGATATAGCAGAAACCACTAAATTATGAAATTGCTAAATTGGGAATTGTACTTCAACCCAGAACAAAAAATGTGCTTTGACGGACACTAAATATCTTGCCCAGCAACAACAGTACAGCGGTGGGTAACGAGAGATTTAGAGGGATTTAAATTTGAGGCCTAGTATTTAGGCGCTGGGTGCACCGGTATGGATTTAGTGACAGAATTAGACTTGGAAATGCACAGAAGCGTGTGTGTGAAGTTATTCTGAATGACCCTATGTGCACCTTCAATATTATATACCCTTTTAGGGATAGATTTCAAATAGCTCTGATATAGCAGGAAACCACTAAATTATGAAATTGCTAAATTGGGAATTGTACTTCAACCCAGAACAAAAAATGTGCTTTGACGGACACTAAATATCTTGCCCAGCTACAACAGTACAGCGGGGTAACGAGAGATTTAGAGGGATTTAAATTTGAGGCCTAGTATTTAGGCGCTGGGTCACCGGTATGGATTTAGTGACAGAATTAGACTTGGAAATGCACAGAAGCGTGTGTGTGAAGTTATTCTGAATGACCCTATGTGCACCTTCAATATTATATACCCTTTTAGGGATAGATTTCAAATAGCTCTGATATAGCAGAAACCACTAAATTATGAAATTGCTAAATTGGGAATTGTACTTCAACCCAGAACAAAAAATGTGCTTTGACGGACACTAAATATCTTGCCCAGCAACAACAGTACAGCGGTGGGTAACGAGAGATTTAGAGGGATTTAAATTTGAGGCCTAGTATTTAGGCGCTGGGTCACCGGTATGGATTTAGTGACAGAATTAGACTTGGAAATGCACAGAAGCGTGTGTGTGAAGTTATTCTGAATGACCCTATGTGCACCTTCAATATTATATACCCTTTTAGGGATAGATTTCAAATAGCTCTGATATAGCAGAAACCACTAAATTATGAAATTGCTAAATTGGGAATTGTACTTCAACCCAGAACAAAAAATGTGCTTTGACGGACACTAAATATCTTGCCCAGCAACAACAGTACAGCGGTAACGAGAGATTTAGAGGGATTTAAATTTGAGGCCTAGTATTTAGGCGCTGGGTGACAGGTATGGATTTAGTGACAGAATTAGACTTGGAAATGCACAGAAGCGTGTGTGTGAAGTTATTCTGAATGACCCAATGTGCACCTTCAATATTATATACCCTTTTAGGGATAGATTTCAAATAGCTCTGATATAGCAGAAACCACTAAATTATGAAATTGCTAAATTGGGAATTGTACTTCAACCCAGAACAAAAAATGTGCTTTGACGGACACTAAATATCTTGCCCAGCAACAACAGTACAGCGGGTAACGAGAGATTTAGAGGGATTTAAATTTGAGGCCTAGTATTTAGGCGCTGGGTGACAGGTATGGGTTTAGTGACAGAATTAGACTTGGAAATACACAGTAGCGGGTGTGTGTGAAGTTATTCTGAATGACCCAATGTGCACCTTCAATATTATATACCCTTTTAGGGATAGATTTCAAATAGCTCTGATATAGCAGGAACCACTAAATTATGAAATTGCTAAATTGGGAATTGTACTTCAACCCAGAACAAAAAATGTGCTTTGACGGACACTAAATATCTTGCCCAGCAACAACAGTACAGCGGGGTAACGAGAGATTTAGAGGGATATAAATTTGAGGCCTAGTATTTAGGCGCTGGGTCACCGGTATGGATTTAGTGACAGAATTAGACTTGGAAATGCACAGAAGCGTGTGTGTGAAGTTATTCTGAATGACCCTATGTGCACCTTCAATATTATATACCCTTTTAGGGATAGATTTCAAATAGCTCTGATATAGCAGAAACCACTAAATTATGAAATTGCTAAATTGGGAATTGTACTTCAACCCAGAACAAAAAATGTGCTTTGACGGACACTAAATATCTTGCCCAGCAACAACAGTACAGCGGTGGGTAACGAGAGATTTAGAGGGATTTAAATTTGAGGCCTAGTATTTAGGCGCTGGGTCACCGGTATGGATTTAGTGACAGAATTAGACTTGGAAATGCACAGAAGCGTGTGTGTGAAGTTATTCTGAATGACCCTATGTGCACCTTCAATATTATATACCCTTTTAGGGATAGATTTCAAATAGCTCTGATATAGCAGAAACCACTAAATTATGAAATTGCTAAATTGGGAATTGTACTTCAACCCAGAACAAAAAATGTGCTTTGACGGACACTAAATATCTTGCCCAGCAACAACAGTACAGCGGTGGGTAACGAGAGATTTAGAGGGATTTAAATTTGAGGCCTAGTATTTAGGCGCTGGGTCACCGGTATGGATTTAGTGACAGAATTAGACTTGGAAATGCACAGAAGCGTGTGTGTGAAGTTATTCTGAATGACCCAATGTGCACCTTCAATATTATATACCCTTTTAGGGATAGATTTCAAATAGCTCTGATATAGCAGAAACCACTAAATTATGAAATTGCTAAATTGGGAATTGTACTTCAACCCAGAACAAAAAATGTGCTTTGACGGACACTAAATATCTTGCCCAGCAACAACAGTACAGCGGTAACGAGAGATTTAGAGGGATTTAAATTTGAGGCCTAGTATTTAGGCGCTGGGTGACAGGTATGGGTTTAGTGACAGAATTAGACTTGGAAATACACAGTAGCGGGTGTGTGTGAAGTTATTCTGAATGACCCAATGTGCACCTTCAATATTATATACCCTTTTAGGGATAGATTCCAAATAGCTCTGATATAGCAGGAACCACTAAATTATGAAATTGCTAAATTGGGAATTGTACTTCAACCCAGAACAAAAAATGTGCTTTGACGGACACTAAATATCTTGCCCAGCAACAACAGTACAGCGGTAACGAGAGATTTAGAGGGATTTAAATTTGAGGCCTAGTATTTAGGCGCTGGGTGACAGGTATGGGTTTAGTGACAGAATTAGACTTGGAAATACACAGTAGCGGGTGTGTGTGAAGTTATTCTGAATGACCCAATGTGCACCTTCAATATTATATACCCTTTTTGGGATAGATTTCAAATAGCTCTGATATAGCAGGAACCACTAAATTATGAAATTGCTAAATTGGGAATTGTATTTCAACCCAGAACAAGAAATGTGCTTGAACGGACACTAAATAACTCGCCCAGCTACAGCACTAGGGACAGATTTAGCTGGATATAAATTTGAGGCCTAGTATTTAGGCGCTGGGTGACCGGTATGGATTTAGTGACAGAATTAGACTGGGATATGGCCAAAAAATAAACAGACTATTGCTGGTTAAATGCACTTGGTGTGACAGCTTCACCCTGATGTAGGCTTTAGCCAAAAAACAACCACACCATTGAGGGTTAAATGCACTTGGTGACAGGCGCAGCTTGCCCCTGATTTTGTATATGGCCAAAAAATGAACAGACTATTGCTGGTTAAATGCACTTGGTGTGACAGCTTCACCCTGATGTAGGCTTTAGCCAAAAAACAACCACACCATTGAGGGTTAAATGCACTTGGTGACAGGCGCAGCTTGCCCCTGATTTTGTATATGGCCAAAAAATGAACAGACTATTGCTGGTTAAATGCACTTGGTGTCACAGCTTCACCCTGATGTAGGCTTTAGCCAAAAAACAACCACACCATTGAGGGTTAAATGCACTTGGTGACAGGCGCAGCTTGCCCCTGATTTTGTATATGGCCAAAAAATGAACAGACTATTGCTGGTTAAATGCACTTGGTGTGACAGCTTCACCCTGATGTAGGCTTTAGCCAAAAAACAACCACACCATTGAGGGTTAAATGCACTTGGTCGCAGCTTGTGCTGGCGCACCACAAGACACAAAATGGCCGCCGATCACCCCAGAAAAATGAGACTGACAAACGGTCTGTGCAGCCTAAAAACAGTGAGCAATTGAGGATCAGCAGCTCAATGATCCACAGCTGCAGATCGATCAGTTAATCAAGTCCTTTGGAGGAGTTAATCTGCCTAATCTCGCCCTACTGTCGCAGCCGCAACCTCTCCCTACGCTAATCAGAGCAGAGTGACGGGCGGCGCTATGTGACTCCAGCTTAAATAGAGGCTGGGTCACATGGTGCTCTGGCCAATCACAGCCATGCCAATAGTAGGCATGGCTGTGATGGCCTCTTGGGGCAAGTAGTATGACGCTTGTTGATTGGCTGCTTTGCAGCCTTTCAAAAAGCGCCAAGAAAGCGTCACAAAAGCGCCAAGAAAGCGACGAACACCGAACCCGAACCCGGACTTTTACGAAAATGTCCGGGTTCGGGTCCGTGTCACGGACACCCCAAAATTCGGTACGAACCCGAACTATACAGTTCGAGTTCGCTCATCCCTACTAAAAACTACTTCCAAAATATTCAGCTCTGATATTAATGAGTTTTTTGGGTTCATTGAGAACATGGTTGTTGTTCAATAATAAAATTAATCCTCAAAAATACAACTTGCCTAATAATTCTGCACTCCCTGTATTTGCCATTCAGCGGTGCAGTTATATGTTTTAAAGCACTTTTTGGAGTGTATTAGTGGCACAAAAAAGTATTTGCCATTGTGTGGTGAAATGATAAGATTACAGCCCTTTTTGGCGTGTATTAGTGGCAAAAAATATATATTATTTGCCATTCAGCTGTGCAGTTATATGTTCTAAATCCCTTTTTGGTGTGTATTTGTGACAAAAAAATATACAGTGGGATGCGAAAGTTTGGGCAACCTTGTTAATCGTCATGATTTTCCTGCATAAATCGTTGGTTTTTACGATAAAAAATGTCAGTTAAATATATCATATAGGAGACACACACAGTGATATTTGAGAAGTGAAATGAAGTTTATTGGATTTACAGAAAGTGTGCTATAATAGTTTAAACGAAATTAGGCAGGTGCATAAATTTGGGCACCACTAAAAAGAAATTAAATCAATATTTAGTAGATCCTCCTTTTGCAGAAATTACAACCTCTAAACGCTTCCTGTAGGTTCCGATGAGAGTCTGGATTCTGGTTGAAGGTATTTTGGACCATTCCTCTTTACAAAACATCTTTAGTTTATTCAGGTTTGATGGCTTCCGAGCATAGACAGCTCTCTTTAAGTCACACCACAGATTTTCAATTATATTCAGGTCTGGGGACTGAGATGGCCATTCCAGAACGTTGTACTTGTTCCTCTGCATAAACGCCTTAGTGGATTTTGAGCAGTGTTTAGGGTCGTTGTCTTGTTGAAAGATCCAGCCCCGACGCAGCTTCAGCTTTGTCACTGATTCCTGGACATTGGTCTCCAGAATCTGCTGATACTGATTGGAATCCCTGCGTCCCTCAACTTTGACAAGATTCCCAGTCCCTGCACTGGCCACACAGCCCCATAGCATGATGGAACCACCACCATATTTTACTGTAGGTAGCAGGTGTTTTTCTTGGAATGCTGTGTTCTTTTTCCTCCATGCATAATGCCCCTTGTTATGGCCAAATAACTCAAATTTAGCTTCATCAGTCCACAGCACCTTATTCCAACATGAATTTGGCTTGTCCAAATGTGCTTTAGACCACCTCAAGTGGCACTTTTTGTGCTGTGGGCGGAGAAAAGGCTTCCTCTGCATCACTCTCGCATACAGCATCTCCTTGTGTAAAGTGCGCCGAATGGTTGAATGATGCACAGTGACTCCATCTGCAGCAAGATGATGTTGTAGGTCTTTGGTGCTGGTCTGTGGGTTGACTCTGACTGTTCTCACCATTCATCACTTCTGTCTATCCGAGATTTTTCTTGGTCTGCCACTTCGAGCCTTAACTTGAACTGAGCCTGTGGTCTTCCATTTCCTCAATATGTTCCTAACTGTGTTAACAGACAGCTGAAATCTCTGAGACAGCTTTCTGTATCCTTCCTCTAAACCATGATGGTGAACAATCTTTGTCTTCAGGTCATTTGAGAGTTGTTTTGAGACCCCCATGTTGCTACTCTTCAGAAGAGGAGGGAAACTTACAATTGACCCCCTTAAAAACTCTTTCTCATATATGGATTCACCTGTGTATGTAGGTCAGGGGTCACTGAGCTTACCAAGCCAATTTGAGTTCCAATAATTAGTTCTAAAGGTTTTGGAATCAATAAAATGACAACAGTGCCCAAATTTATGTACCTGCCTAATTTTGTTTAAACAATTATAGCACACTTTCTGTAAATGCAATAAACTTCATTTCACTTCTCAAATATCACTGTGTGTGTCTCCTATATGATATATTCAACTGACATTTTTTATCATAACAACCAACGATTTATACAGGAAAATCATGACGATTAACAAGGTTGCCCAAACTTTCGCATCCCACTGTATATTATTTGCCGTTCAGCGGTGCAGTTATATGTTCTAAAATCACTTTTTTGCGTTTATTAGTGGCACAAAAAAGGTATTTGCCATTGTGTGGTGAAGTGAGAAAATTACAGCCCTTTTTGGCATGTATTAATGGCAAAAATATATATATTTGCCCTTCAGTGGTGCAGTTATATGTTCTAAAGCCCGTTTTAACGTGTTTTAGTGGCAAAAAAAATTATATATTTTTGGCCTTTCAATGTTCTAAAGCCTTTTGTGGCGTGTATTAGTGGCAAAAATTAGGGGCCTATTGCCATTCAGCAGTGCATTTATATGTTCTAAAGCCCTTTTTAGCATGAATTAGTGGAAAAATAATATATATTATTTGCTGTTCAGTGGTGCAGTTATATGTTCTAAAGCCCTTTTTGGTGTGTATTAGTGGCACAAAAAAAGTATTTGCCGTTGTGTGGTGAAGTGAGAAAATTACAGCCCTTTTTGGCATGTATTAGTGGCAAAAAAAAAAAAAATTTGCCGTTCAGCGGTGCAGTTTTAGGTTCTAAAGCCCGTTTTAGCGTGTTTTAGTGGCAAAAAAATATATATTTGCCTTTCAGTGGTGTAGATATATGTTCTATAGTCTTTTGTGGCGTGTATTAGTGGCAAATATTAGGGGCCTATTTGCTGTTCAGCAGTGCATTTATATGTTCTAAAGCCCTTTTTGGCATGTATTAGTGGAAAATCAATATATATTATTTGCCGTTCAGTGGTGCAGTTATATGTTCTAAAGCCATTTTTGTTGTGTATTAGTGGCAAAAATATATATATTATTTGCTTTTCAGCAGTGCAGTTATATGTTCTAAAGCCTTTTGTGGCATGTATAAGCAGAAAAAAATAAGGGCCTATTTGCCGTTCAGTGGTGCAGTTTCATGTTCTAAAGCCCTTTTTTGTTTTAATTCGTTTAAAAAGTGTGGTGAAGTGAGAAAATTACTGACTTTTTTGGGGTGTTTTAATTTCCTTTTTATTTATTTATTTGATCTAACAGTATGTCAGACAGAGAAGTGCCAGGCTGTGCACAGGGGAGTGGCAGAGGCCTAAATATTTCTGACACAGTCACAGGTCGCAGCAGAGTAAGGGAACATGGCAGCAGGAGTCTCAGCGAGAGGCCTGAGCTCCTGGTGTCATCTAGTGGTCGTGTCTTGACCAGCAACCCAGCTGTTTTTGAATTGACTTGGTTGACTTGGTCATTCAGTACGTCCCAAGTGACATCAGACACCCCCAGCCAAGAGTCTGTGGATTCGTCAGACATAACCCTTAGTTGGCATGGCCCGGAAGCAGGCCCTGTGCCCTCACCTGTCTTCAAACTGCCTCTGTCCTTTTCTGTTCCCCCAGCCAGAGAACTGTTATATGCTGTGGGCTCAGCTCCACTATACAGCGAGCTACTAGAGGACAGTCAGCAGCTACTGGCCAGCCAAGATGTGGAGGTGACATCTGCTGCTTCCTCCGGTAGGCAGGCAAGTAGTGATGAGTAGAGTGGCGTGGGAGCTTGTGTTGCAAGCGGTCAAGCTCCTGACCCAGAGACCATTGAGGAGGACATCAGTGACATGCAGACAGTACTCGATAACGATGATGTAGCTGATTGCACTTCGGAGCCGGGTGAATTAGGGGTTTTATCATTATCGGGAGAAGAGGGTGAGGCGGCGGAGCAAGAAAGTTGCTAGCGTGGCCGGCAGTAACCAGGGTGGCAGCAATTAGAGGTTGGGAGCCAAATGTGCCGGGGTAGTCCACCCATTTCGCAGGAGCCTACCTGCCTAGAAAGTAGTGGTGCAGGGGTTCACAGAAGCAGCGGTGGTAGCAGTCAGTGCAGAGTGTTGGGGGTAAAATCACCTACTCGGCGGTGTGGTAGTTTTTTGTTAAGCCATCGGAGGAGGTGAACATGGCCATTTGTAGAATCTGTGGGCAGAAGGTGAAGCGTGTCCAGGGTGCCAATGTTGGCACCACGGCCCTGCGTCAACATATGCAGCGTCACCATAAAGTGGCCTTGGAGAACCGTGGCTCCGATGTGGTGGTCCAGCCTGCTGTCCCTCCCTATGTGGTGGTCTCTGCACCTTTCAGAGAACTGATGGCTTGTGCCGAGCCAAGGTGGAGAGTCACAAGGCATCATTTCTTTGACAAAAAATCAGTACCAGCCCTGCACACATATGTAAAAAAGAAAGTGGGTTGATCCTTAAGCCTGACAATGTCTGTCAAAGTGCACTTCAGCGCTGACGTGTGGTGATGTAACTACAATCCGGGATCAGTACATGTCCTTTACAGCCTACTGAGTAAATGTGGTTTCTGCACAGCCACACCAGCAAATTGGCCAGGTCACACCGCTTCCACCTCCATGTTATCACTCCGTTGGTCCTGCGACAATATCCACCTCTGCCTCCTCATTCTCATCCTCTGGCACAATGACAGAGTCTGGAGGGGGCAGCAGTAAGATGGGGGCCACATAATGGCACAATGACAGAGTCTGGAGGTGGTGGCAGCATTAGGAGGCCACAGAGTGGCAAGGTAACATAGTGTGGAGGTGGCAACAGCATCCAGAGGCCACAGAGTGGCAAGGTGCCAGTGTGGAGGTGGCAGCAGCATGAGGAGACCACAGAGTGGCCTCTTCGTCTGTTAATTTATAGGGAATATGGAACAGAAAAGAAGGTTTAAATTTCTCAACTTTAAAAAGTGTTGCTTAAAACACGATTTAATAATGCACGTTGCCCCTGCACAAAAGGCTTGGCAAATTGATTGTCCATGAATTTCCCTCGAAGATTGGGATAATATGATGGTGAATTTAAGTTTACTTTCTTATCATTTTAATCAAGTTTTGGTTCAATTTAATATTAAATATTTAATGATAAAATTAAGTGTTGCCTAAGACAGGAGAGAATATGCCAGTCTTCTGTTTATTTAACGACGTGGTTATGATGGAGAAAACATTCCAAAAAACTATTTCTCTCCACCTGGAGACGAATCCTGTCAAGATTGATGCAAATGCAATATTGGCAGCTTCTCGACCCAAATACTTCTGGGGGAACCTGCCTGGCATGAACAGGCCTCTAGTAGCTACAGACAAAGAGAAGACAAAGCGTCACGTCAAGATAGCTTTGAGCTTGAAAGAGTCGCAAAGTTCATCAAGATACCTCACTAAAGAGTTTATCTCGTATAACCGCAGTGCTGATCCCTGAATAAATTTGGTTTTTCGACCAAAATACTTCAATAAAGATTTTAACGCATATAATCGCAGCGCTGACCGCTGAATAAATTTAGATTTTCGACCGAGCAAGCACTCTTTGGGGTAGATGGGGTAGGGTGGTAGCGAGGAGGCTCAGGAAAGTGAGGTAGGTAGCTGGGAAACAGTTTGTAAGGTTGGAAGATCAGGGGGATGTCAGTTCAGAGAGAACACTGCTGCAGCCCAACACTTCCTCTGCGAGTCAGGGAAATGTCGGCTCCAGTAAGCCGGGGACCAGGAGAGCAGGGCAGGCCAGAAAGGTGCTAGTAGTGGGAGACTCAATTAGGACATGTCTCATAATTTTTGCGGGGTCATGGAACGGAGCAAAGGATGCGGACAGCACATGGATTTTGCGGGCCCTTTGAAATGAATGGTTCCGTATACGGACCGTATACAGAACGCAAAAAACGGCCCGTATACAGAACGCAAAAAACGTTTGTGTGAACTAGCCCTTAAGATGTGGTCAGTATGGTCTAAATTGCACAAAACTTTGATAACCAGGGGCGGGAAGGCAATTACCCCCCAGGCCGCCCTAAAGCATGTTAAAAATGGCCGCAGAGGACTTGCGCACCGCCAGTCTGGTCCTGGTATTTTCTCTCTGGGCTCCCGACAAGTTGTTAAGGTCCTTTCCCACTCAGCCAATCAGTGGCTCCAGCTGTGTCACGTGTCAGGCCAGTAATTTCCTGCTGAGCCAATCACTGGCCTGACACATGACACAGCTGTGGCCACTGATTGGCTGAGTGGGATAGGTCCTCAACAACTTGTTGGGAGCCCAGAGAGAAGATACCAGGACCCCACAGAGGAGAAGTGGAGCTGCTGCAGACGGGACCAGGGCCAGGTGAGCATAATGTTTTTTACACAACATTATTAGAGGGGAGGGGGGAAATGTGACATGGGAGGTGAAATGTGACTGGGGGGTGAAATGTGACATGGAGGGGGAGAAATGTCACATGCAGGGGGAGAAATGTGACATGGGGGTGAAATATGACATGGAGGGGGTGAAATATGACATGGAGGGGGAGAAATGTGACATGGGGGGTATGATGGGACATGGGAGAAATGTGACATTTCTCCCCCATGTCACATTTCACCCTAATGTCAGATTTCTTCCCCTCCATATCACATTTCTCCCCCTCCATGTCACATTTCTCCCCCATCTGTGTCACATTTCTCCCCCTCCGTGTCACATTTCTCCCCATCTGTGTCACATTTCTCCCCCTCCGTGTCACATTTCTCCCCATCTGTGTCACATTTCTCCCCATCTGTGTCACATTTCTCCCCATCCGTGTCACATTTATCCCCCCTCCGTGTCACATTTCTCCCTCCTCCATGTCACATTTCTCCCCCCTCCGTGTCATATTTCTCCCCCCTCCGTGTCATATTTCTCCCCCCTCCGTGTCATATTTCTCCCCCCTCCGTGTCACATTTCTCCCCCCTCCGTGTCACATTTCTCCCCCCTCCGTGTCAAATTTCTCCCCCCTCCGTGTCAAATTTCTCCCCCCTCCGTGTCAAATTTCTCCCCCCTCCGTGTCAAATTTCTCCCCCCTCCGTGTCACATTTCTCCCCCCTCCGTGTCATATTTCTCCCCCTCCGTGTCACATTTCTCCCCCCTTCATGTGACATTTCTCCACTCTCCGTATCACATTTCTCCACTCTCCGTATCACATTTCTCCACTCTCCGTATCACATTTCTCCACTCTCCGTATCACATTTCTCCCCCCTCCGTGTCACTTTTCTCCCCCCTCCGTGTCACTTTTCTCCCCCCTCCGTGTCACTTTTCTCCCCCCTCATGTCACATTTCTCCCCCCTCATGTCACATTTCTCCCTATGTCACATTTCTACCCCATGTCACATTTCTACCCCTCCGTGTCACATTTCTCCCCCCTCCGTGTCACATTTCTCATCCCACCCCATGTCAGATTTCTGATCACTCCCCATGTCACATTTCTCCTTCTGCATGTCACATCACTCCCTCCATGTCACATCACTCCCTACATGTTACATGACCCCCTGCATTTTACATCACCCCCACCGAGTTCTGGTGGTGGTGTGGGCGCCAAAATGTAGCTTCGCTTTTGTTGGCAAAATTCCTTCCACCGGCCCTGGCTGTCAGCTGTGCATGGCTGCGCACAGGCGTAAGGCGCTCTGTGACATCACGCTGTGCGCAGCCTTCACAGCACAGCCAACAGCAGGAGGAGCAGATCGCAATGGAGGAGAGGAACAGTGGAGTCCAGGAGCAGGAAGGGTAAGTGTTTATTATTTTATTTTATATTTATGAGGCTGATGGACACTTCTGGGGGCTGGTGAGGGCACTGGGGGCTGATGAGAAGCACTTGGGCTGATGAAGAGGCACTGGGGGCTGATGGAGAGTCTGCTGGGGGCTGAGAAGCTACTGGGGACTGAGAAGCTACTGGGGACTGATGGAGAGGCTGCTGTAGGCTAATGATAGACACTGGGGGCTGATGAGAGGTACTAGGGGCTGATTGAGATGCTGCTGGGGACTGAGCAGCTACTGGGGGCTAATGTAGATGCTACTAGGCTAATGTAGAGGCTGCTGGGGGCTTATGGAGAGGCTGTTGGGGGCTGATGAGAGGCACTGTGTCTGAGAAGCTACTGGGGGCTGATGAGAGGCACTGGGGGCCGATGGAGAGGCTGCTTGGGGCTGAGAATCTACTGGGGACTGAGAAGCTACTGGGGACTGATGGAGAGGCTGCTGGGGGCTAATGAGAGGCACTAGGAGCTGATGGAGAGGTTGCTTGGGGCTGAGAAGTTAACTGGGGGCTGATGGAGAGGCTGCTAGGGGCTTATAAAATGCACTGGGGCAGATGAGATGCGCTGGGGCTGATGAGAGGCACTGGGGGTTGATGGAGAGGCTGCTGGGTACAGAAATGCTACTGGGGGCTAATGGAGAGTCTGCTGGGGGCTGAGAAGCTACTGGGGGCTGATGGAGAGGCTGCTGGGGGCTGATGAGAGGCACTAGGGGCAGATGAGAGGCACTGGGGCAGATGAGAGGCTGCTGGGGGCTGAGAAGCAACTGGGGGATGATGAGAGGCATGGGGCTCCTATCTGAGGTCTGATTGGGGGTCATTCATATCATATTGGGGTCTGAGCTGAGGTCTGATTGAGGGAGGTCTGAATAACATTAGGGGTCTGATTGGTGGTCTGACCCGAGGTATAATGAAAAATATTTTTTTATTATTGTCCCCCTCTAAGATCTAGGTGTGTCTTATAGGCCGGTGTGTCTTATAGGGCAAAAAATACGGTACTTGCTTGCTCCTCCTCCCGATCTCACCTGCACTTTGCGTACGCTATGCGCCGTGACATCATACGGAGGCACTGCAACGCTAGGGTGTGCCCTGGTCTCCTTCCTGAACTGCAGAGCTGTGCCCACTTCCACCCTGAGCCCAGCTGCCCAGAGCACTGATCCTGAGGCTGCTGGAGTCTTCAGAACTATAAGGATTTACAGTAAGTCACTGTAAGCTATATTATATATATGACTTGTTTTATGTGAGTAAGGGTGCTGGGTGGTTGGAGAAGGGTGGGGGTGGATGGAGGGGTACAGTACTATCTGCACATTGCAAAAAAATATATATGAAATCTGCAAAATACTATATATTTGTCTTAGAAGTTGTGCTTTTTATTTACTGTAATTTTTAGAATAATGATACAGCCATTTTATCTGATATTTTTGTGCTGATTCTTTTCTCCCTCTATATTAAGGGACACTATAGTCACCAGAACCACAACAGCTACATAGTAGTTCTGGTGTCAGTAGCATGTCTCTGCAAGCCTTTTACTGTAAACACTGCCTTTTGAAAATATGACAATGAGTTACATAAAACAAGCAAACATTTACTAACACAACATTTACCACATTGTATCTTATTTGTTTTGCTTCATAACATCAATATCTGTTATAAAAAAAGGAAAAGGTGGGAGTGGATGAGCTGATTCGGTGGTACAACGGGCCACTTGACTGGATTTGCCCCCTAGGACTAAAGCTGCCAGCCCTCCGCTGTTTATTACACTCAAGAACATTAATGAAAACTTGGTAGACTTTACATAATGAAAAGTTTTTTTGTATTAATTTTATCTAAAGATTAGAATCTGAGCCATAGTTTTACAATGGTCTGTATTAAGCCTGTGATAGGATAACATTGCATGAAGAGAAAGAATGACTTTGTAGACTTTCTTATCATTCTCTATGTACACAGTTCCCCCTCCAGCAATAGTAGAAACCATGGGAATTGGTGAGTATTTGCAATGACATGCTTAACTTCCTGAGAAGTGGTATCTATGAAACCTAATGAGGAATATCCTACAATATTTTTCCATTGACCCTTACTGATAGTGAATAAAATATGTTTATGCCCCAGGGAAAAAAAAAAAAAAAAAAGAACAACATTATCTTACTTATATATGTTATCCATGTTATACTATTGCAATCCACATTGGTCAAGTCATGAACTGGTTGACTGAATGCTCAATGAGTCTTGTGCCTGAACAAAGACAAAATACAGAATGAATTTACAATATTATGAAGTGGTAAATGCACTCACTGAGCTATCAAAAAGCTTACATGGCAAGAAAAGCCTAAGAGATAAATTGTTCAATGTCCAAAAAATGGGAACTGTCAGATTACTGTCATTTCAAGTGCATGGAATTAAAGTGCAACTGTCGGCACAAAATACATTGCAATCTGAAAGCAGGAGGAGCTGAGCGGATTGATATACTGTATTTTTGTAAAAACTTGTAGAGTAAAACTTGTAATTTATACATTTATATCTTTGCTTTTTCACAGTCCTGTGAATATCTATTGGTACAGGAGGGAGGTGTTATCAGTGATTGATAGCATCGTGTGTATAATTGAGCATACAAATCAATAAAACAAGGATGGAACCGCGTGCTTGTCGCTATCAACAGGATGTCAACTAAGTTGGAAATAATGTCCTGAAGAAGAGGGCTTTCTGTCCTTGAAACGCGTCTACATTGAAATAAAAATACTTCTGCATCACCTACGATGTCTGCTTAAATCCGGTTGACAGTGCCGAGCAAGTGGTTCCATCCTTGTTTTATTGGTTTACATACTTTTCCAGTGGTGCGGGCACACGTCTAGGTCTACCATATATATATATATATATATATATATATATATATATATATATATATATATCTTAACCTGCTAAGCTCCTCCTGCTTTATAACATGGTGCTTTCAGATTGCATTGTGGTGACAGATCCTCTTTAAACTTTATATAGTGCTATATAGGATGATGTAGAGAACATTTCGGGGGTACTATCTCTCATTGGGAAGAGAGCACCTTAATCGGCGTGAGGAGACTTATAGGCGATACGGTACATGCTCCTCTGGAATTCTGGGAAGAAAGGGATGCAAATGAGCTCTTAACAAGCTTTGCCTCTAATGCCACCAGATGTAAGGCAGCTATCCTATAAGTCAATGTTCAGCTCATTAAGCCTTGAGACATTTAATATCCGAGTTATGTCTCAAGGCTTATTTAAAGAGCTGAACATTGACTTATAGGATAGCTGCCTTACATCGGGGAGAGCAGTGTAATTATACCTAGGGCCATGGTTTTGCAGATTGCAAGACCAAGAAATCTAGCTTTCAATTCTGCCTGCACAGTGATCATAAGAGTCATGGAGGTATACTCTTCAAGTTTGGACTCTGGGCTTTCTGCATTGAACATCTCATCAACCCTTCTCCTCTGAGTGATGGCTTTAGTATCCAAAAAGGGGACTGTGAGAGAAATCATTCAAGAGAAAGGGGAGGGATTTGGGAAGGATTTCTTGCAGAAATCAAAGGGCACTGAACCCTAAGGAATGACCTCCATGGTACTTGCAATTGCAGCAGATTCCCTTTAATGCTTAATGGCGTACATACAATTTTCTTCCTAAATATCAAATTAAATAGCTTTCTAAATAGTCATCATTAGAATTGCTACCATTTTGTTACTGTAAGGTTTCATACAGAGCAGCAATGGTAGCTATACTACTGCTTCTGACACACCTCTGACATCACACTGGTACTGGCTTTGCTGCTTCTCTCTGCTCTCCACCTCCTAGATATAGTAACTGGAGAAAAGGAGAAGGTTGTACATGTGTTTTGCTGATAAGAAATAAACTTTAGGTTCAGATACGCTTTTAAAGAGAGTCTTGACTATAACTACACTTTAAATGAAAGTGACAACTACACTTCAAATGAAAGTTAATACGATTTTTATTAAATATAACACCAATATACAGTGGATATAAAAAGTCTACACTCCCCTGTTAAAATGTCAGGTTTCTGTGCTGTAAAACAATGAGACAAAGATAAATCATTTCAGAACTTTTTCCACCTTTAATGTGACCTATAAACTGTACCACTCAATTGAAAAAGAAACTGACATATTTTAGGTAGAGGGAGTCAGCATACACCTGTCATCATTTAAAGTACCTCTGATAAACCTTTCTTAGTCGCATCCCACAGCAAAAGTCATGATCCACAGAGAGCTTCCAAAGGGATCCTATTGTTAAAAGAAATCAGTCAGGAGAAGGGTACAAAATAATTTCCAAGCCATTAGATATACCATGGAACACAGTGAAGACAGTCATCATCAAGTGGTAAAAATATGGCACAACAGTGACATTACCAAGAACTGGACGTCCCTCCAAAAATGATGAAAACACGAGAAGAAAACTGGTCTGGGAGGCTGCCAAGAGGCCTACAGCAACATTAAAGGAGCTGCAGGAATATCTGGCAAGTACTGGCTGTGTGGTACATGTGACAACCATCTACCGTATTCTTCATATGTCTGGGCTATGGGGTAGAGTGGCAAGACGAATGCCTTTTCTTACGAATAAAAACATCCAAGCCAGGCTACATTTTGCAAAAAAAAATCTGAAGTCTCCCAAAAGCATGTGAGAAAAGGTGTTATGGTCTGATGAAACCAAGTTTGGACTTTTTTGCCATAATTCCAAAAGATATGTTTGGCCCAAAAACAACACTGCACATCACCAAAAGAACACAATACCCACAGTGAAGCATGGTGGTGGCAGCATCATGCTTTGGGGCTGTTTTTCTTAAGCTGGAACTGGGGCCTTAGTTAAGCTAGAGGGAATTATGAACAGTTCCAAATACCATCAATATTGGCACAAAACCTTCAGGCTTCTGCAAGAAAGCTGAACATGAAGAGGAACTGCATCTTTCAGCATGACAACAACCCAAAGCATACATCCAAATCAACAAAGGAATGGCTTCACCAGAAGAAGATTACATTTTTGGAATGGCTAAGCCAGAGCCCAGACCTGAATCCGATGGAAAATATGTGGGGTGATCTGAAGAGGGCTGTGCACAGGAGATGACCTCGCAATCTGACAGATTTTGAGTGTTTTTGCAAAGAAGAGTGGGCAAATCTTGCCAAGTCAAAATGTGCCATGATGATAGACTCACACCCAAAAAGACTGAGTGCTGTAATCAAATCAAAAGGTGCTTCAACAAAGTATTAGTTTAGGGGTGTGCACACTTATGCAACCATATTATTTTACTTTTATATTTTTTTCTTCCCTCTACCTAAAAGATTTCAGTTTGTTTTTCAATTGAGTGGTACAGTTTATAGGTCACATTAAAGGTGGAAAAAGTTCTGAAATGATTTATCTTTGTCTCATTTTTTAACATTACAGAAACCTGACATTTTAACAAGGGTGTGTAGACTTTTTATATCCACTGTATACATATAGCAATATAATGTCCTTTGTTTTAAAATTAAGTATATACAAAGTATACAGAACTTACATCACCAATTGAGTTAACATCACCTGACAGCGACACATCAGCTAGGAAGTCTGTTTCAGAGAAAACAGTCAATCTCAGTACGGAAAACATCAATTTCTGCACAAAGTGTCCTCTCGGTAGTGAGTTTCATCTACCACCTGAAAAGTTCAAATTTTTATATGTTTCAACAAAGAGCTTCATTCCCTAGTAGAGTTGAGCGGACACCTAGATGTTCGGGTTCGAGAAGTTCGGCCGAACTTCCCGGAAATGTTCGGATTCGGGATCCGAACCCGATCCGAACTTCGTCCCGAACCCGAACCCCATTGAAGTCAATGGGGACCCGAACTTTTCGGCACTAAAAAGGCTGTAAAACAGCCCAGGAAAGGGCTAGAGAGCTGCAAAAGGCAGCAACATGTAGGTAAAACCCCTGCAAACAAATGTGGATAGGGAAATGAAATAAAATTAAAATTAAATAAATAAAAATTAACCAAAATCAATTGGAGAGAGGTCCCATAGCAGAGAATCTGGCTTCACGTCACCCACCACTGGAACAGTCCATTCTCAGATATTTAGGCCCCGGCACCCAGGCAGAGGAGAGAGGTCCCGTAACAGACAATCTGGCTTCATGTCAGCAGAGAATCAGTCTTCATGTCATAGCAGAGAATCAGGCTTCACGTCACCCACCACTGTAAGAGTCCATTTTCATAAATTTAGGCCCAGCACCCAGGCAGAGGAGAGAGGTCCCGTAACAGAGGATCTGGCTTCATGTCAGCAGAGAATCAGTCTGCATGTCATAGCAGAGAATCAGGCTTCACGTCAGCCACCACTGCAACAGTCCATTGTCATAAATTTAGGCCCAGCACCCAGGCAGAGGAGAGAGGTCCCGTAACAGACAATCTGGCTTCATGTCGGCAGAGAATCAGTCTGCATGTCCTAGCAGAGAATCAGGCTTCACGTCACCCACCACTGTAACAGTCCATTTTCATAAATTTAGGCCAAGCACCCAGGCAGAGGAGAGAGGTTCCGTAACACAGAATCTGGCTTCATGTCAGCAGAGAATCAGTCTTCATATCATAGCAGAGAATCAGGCTTCACGTCACCCACCACTGCAACAGTCCATTTTCATAAATTTAGGCCCAGCATCCAGGCAGAGGAGAGAGGTCCCGTAACAGACAATCTGGCTTCATGTCGGCAGAGAATCAGTCTGCATGTCCTAGCAGAGAATCAGGCTTCACGTCACCCACCAATGCAACAGTCCATTGTCAGATATTTAGGCCCAGCACCCAGGCAGAGGAGAGAGGTCCCGTAACAGACAATCTGGCTTCATGTCGGCAGAGAATCAGTCTGCATGTCCTAGCAGAGAATCAGGCTTCACGTCACCTACCACTGTAACAGTCCATTTTCAGAAATTTAGGCCAAGCACCCAGGCAGAGGAGAGAGGTTCCGTAACACAGAATCTGGCTTCATGTCAGCAGAGAATCAGTCTTCATATCATAGCAGAGAATCAGGCTTCACGTCACCCACCACTGCAACAGTCCATTTTCATAAATTTAGGCCCAGCACCCAGGCAGAGGAGAGAGGTCCCGTAACAGACAATCTGGCTTCATGTCGGCAGAGAATCAGTCTGCATGTCCTAGCAGAGAATCAGGCTTCACGTCACCCACCACTGTAACAGTCCATTTTCATAAATTTAGGCCCAGCACCCAGGCAGAGGAGAGAGGTCCCGTAACAGACAATCTGGCTTCATGTCAGCAGAGAATTAGTCTGCATGTCATAGCAGAGAATCAGACTTCACGTCACCCACCACTGCAACAGTCCATTTTCATGAATTTAGGCCAAGCACCCAGGCAGAGGAGAGAGGTTCCGTAACACAGAATCTGGCTTCATGTCAGCAGAGAATCAGTCTTCATATCATAGCAGAGAATCAGGCTTCACGTCACCCACCACTGCATCAGTCCATTTTCATAAATTTAGGCCCAGCACCCAGGCAGAGGAGAGAGGTCCCGTAACAGACAATCTGGCTTCATGTCAGCAGAGAATCAGTCTTCATATCATAGCAGAGAATCAGGCTTCACGTCACCCACCACTGCAACAGTCCATTTTCATAAATTTAGGCCCAGCACCCAGGCAGAGGAGAGAGGTCCCGTAACAGACAATCTGGCTTCATGTCGGCAGAGAATCAGTCTGCATGTCCTAGCAGAGAATCAGGCTTCACGTCACCCACCACTGTAACAGTCCATTTTCATAAATTTAGGCCAAGCACCCAGGCAGAGGAGAGAGGTTCCGTAACACAGAATCTGGCTTCATGTCAGCAGAGAATCAGTCTTCATATCATAGCAGAGAATCAGGCTTCACGTCACCCACCACTGCAACAGTCCATTTTCATAAATTTAGGCCCAGCACCCAGGCAGAGGAGAGAGGTCCCGTAACAGACAATCTGGCTTTATGTTGGCAGAGAATCAGTCTGCATGTCCTAGCAGAGAATCAGGCTTCACGTCACCCACCACTGCAACAGTCCATTTTCATAAATTTAGGCCCAGCACCCAGGCAGAGGAGAGAGCTCCCGTAACAGACAATCTGGCTTCATGTCAGCAGAGAATTAGTCTGCATGTCATAGCAGAGAATCAGGCTTCACGTCACCCAACATTGGAACAGTCCATTGGCATATATTTAGGCCCAGCACACAGGCAGAGGAGAGAGGTCACGTAACAGAGGATCTGTCTTCATGTCAGCAGAGAATTAGTCTGCATGTCATAGCAGAGAATCAGGCTTCACGTCAGTCACCAATGCAACAGTCCATTGTCAGATATTTAGGCCCAGCACCCAGGCAGAGGAGAGAGGTCCCATAACAGACAATCTGGCTTCATGTCAGCAGAGAATCAGTCTTCATATCATAGCAGAGAATCAGGCTTCACGTCAGCCACCAATGCAACAGTCCATTGTCAGATATTTAGGCCCAGCACCCAGGCAGAGGAGAGAGGTCCCGTAACAGACAATCTGGCTTCATGTCAGCAGAGAATCAGTCTTCATATTATAGCAGAGAATCAGACTTCACGTCAGCCACCACTGCAACAGTCCATTTTCATAAATTTAGGCCAAGCACCCAGGCAGAGGAGAGAGGTTCCGTAACACAGAATCTGGCTTCATGTCAGCAGAGAATCAGTCTTCATATCATAGCAGAGAATCAGGCTTCACGTCACCCACCACTGCATCAGTCCATTTTCATAAATTTAGGCCCAGCACCCAGGCAGAGGAGAGAGGTCCCGTAACAGACAATCTGGCTTCATGTCAGCAGAGAATCAGTCTTCATATCATAGCAGAGAATCAGGCTTCACGTCACCCACCACTGCAACAGTCCATTTTCATAAATTTAGGCCAGCACCCAGGCAGAGGAGAGAGGTCCCGTAACAGACAATCTGGCTTCATGTCGGCAGAGAATCAGTCTGCATGTCCTAGCAGAGAATCAGGCTTCACGTCACCCACCACTGCAACAGTCCATTGTCAGATATTTAGTCCCAGCACCCAGGCAGAGGAGAGAGGTCCCGTAACAGACAATCTGGCTTCATGTCAGCAGACAGAATTAGACTTGGAAATGCACAGTAGCGTGTGTGTGAAGTTATTCTGAATGACCCTATGTGCACCTTGAATATTATATACCCTTTTAGGGATAGATATCAAATAGCTCTGATATAGCAGAAACCACTAAATTATGAAATTGCTAAATTCGGAATTGTATTTCAACCCAGAACAAAAAATGTGCTTTGATGGACACTAAATAACTTGCCCAGCCACAACAGTACAGCGGTAACGACAGATTTAGCGGGATATAAATTTGAGGCCTAGTATTTAGGCGCTGGGTGACCGGTATGGATTTAGTGACAGAATTAGACCTGGAAATGCACAGTAGCATGTGTGTGAAGTTATTCTGAATGACCCTATGTGCACCTTGAATATTATATACCCTTTTAGGGATAGATATCAAATAGCTCTGATATAGCAGAAACCACTAAATTATGAAATTGCTAAATTGGGAATTGTATTTCAACCCAGAACAAAAAATGTGCTTTGATGGACACTAAATAACTTGCCCAGCCACAACAGTACAGCGGTAACGACAGATTTAGCGGGATATAAATTTGAGGCCTAGTATTTAGGCGCTGGGTGACCGGTATGGATTTACTGACAGAATTAGACTTGGAAATGCACAGTAGCGTGTGTGTGAAGTTATTCTGAATGACCCTATGTGCACCTTGAATATTATATACCCTTTTAGGGATAGATATCAAATAGCTCTGATATAGCAGAAACCACTAAATTATGAAATTGCTAAATTGGGAATTGTATTTCAACCCAGAACAAAAAATGTGCTTTGATGGACACTAAATAACTTGCCCAGCCACAACAGTACAGCGGTAACGACAGATTTAGCGTGATATAAATTTGAGGCCTAGTATTTAGGCGCTGGGTGACCGGTATGGATTTACTGACAGAATTAGACTTGGAAATGCACAGTAGCGTGTGTGTGAAGTTATTCTGAATGACCCTATGTGCACCTTGAATATTATATACCCTTTTAGGGATAGATTTCAAATAGCTCTGATATAGCAGAAACCACTAAATTATGAAATTGCTAAATTGGGAATTGTATTTCAACCCAGAACAAAAAATGTGCTTTGATGGACACTAAATAACTTGCCCAGCCACAACAGTACAGCGGTAACGACAGATTTAGCGGGATATAAATTTGAGGCCTAGTATTTAGGCGCTGGGTGACCGGTATGGATTTACTGACAGAATTAGACTTGGAAATGCACAGTAGCGTGTGTGTGAAGTTATTCTGAATGACCCTATGTGCACCTTGAATATTATATACCCTTTTAGGGATAGATTTCAAATAGCTCTGATATAGCAGAAACCACTAAATTATGAAATTGCTAAATTGGGAATTGTATTTCAACCCAGAACAAAAAATGTGCTTTGATGGACACTAAATAACTTGCCCAGCCACAACAGTACAGCGGTAATGACAGATTTAGCGGGATATAAATTTGAGGCCTAGTATTTAGGCGCTGGGTGACCGGTATGGATTTACTGACAGAATAAGACTGGGATATGGCCAAAAAATAACCACACTATTGCTGGTTAAATGCACTTGGTGTGACAGCTTGACCAACCACACTACTGAGGGTTAAATGCACTTGGTGACAGGCGCAGCTTGCCCCTGATGTAGTATATGGCCAAAAAATGAACAGACTATTGCTGGTTAAATGCACTTGGTGTGACAGCTTGACCAACCACACTACTGAGGGTTAAATGCACTTGGTGACGGGCGCAGCTTGCCCCTGATGTAGTATATGGCCAAAAAATGAACAGACTATTGCTGGTTAAATGCACTTGGTGTCACAGCTTGACCAACCACACTACTGAGGGTTAAATGCACTTGGTGACGGGCGCAGCTTGCCCCTGATGTAGTATATGGCCAAAAAATGAACAGACTATTGCTGGTTAAATGCACTTGGTGTGACAGCTTGACCAACCACACTACTGAGGGTTAAATGCACTTGGTGACGGGCGCAGCTTGCCCCTGATGTAGTATATGGCCAAAAAATGAACAGACTATTGCTGGTTAAATGCACTTGGTGTGACAGCTTCACCCTGATGTAGGCTTTAGCCAAAAAACAACCACACCATTGAGGGTTAAATGCACTTGGTGACAGGCGCAGCTTGCCCCGATGTAGTATATGGCCAAAAAATATTCATTTATATATTTATATAGATTAATCATGTCCCCCCTTAGACATCTCTTCTCGAGACTAAATAAATTCAATTATTTTAATCTTTCTTCATAACTAAGACCCTCCATGCCCCTTATCAGTTTAGTCGCTCTCCTCTGTACGTTTTCCAGCTGTAGTGCATCCTTTTTATAGACTGGTGCCCAGAACTGAACTGCATATTCCAGATGACGCAGCACCAACGCTTTGTAAAGTGGTAATATTACATTCCTGCCCCGCGAGTCCATGCCTCGTTTAAAGCATGACAATATCCTGGTGGCCTTAGAAGTAGCTAATTGACATTGTATGCTGTAACTTACTCTACCATCCACAAGGACACCCAAATCCTTATCTATAAGTGACTCTCCCAGTGTTACATCATCTAGTAGATATGAAGCACAGAGATTATTACTACCAAGATGCATAACTTTACAATTGTCCACATTGAACCTCATTTGTTAAGTTGATGCCCAATCACCCAGAGTGTTCAAGTCAGCTTGTAGTATATGGACATCTTCCATAGACTATGCAGTTCTACATAGCTTAGTATCATCTGCAAAAATAGAAATGGTGGTATTAATCTCGTCCTCAAAATCATTAATAAATAAATTAAATAATAAAGGGCCCAACACTGAACCTTGGGGTACACCACTTATTACCCTGGACCATTCTGAATAGGAATTATTGACCACAAGTCCTTGTGTCATGGATGATGTTGCAGATAGCTGTAAGTTATGGATAAACATCCGACTGGCTTGTTCACAATATAAGGAGCATAAAGGTGACCCCTGTAAAACCCTAAGAGCTCACCCTGACTGCTAAGCACATACAAGGGTCTCAGAGGTAGACGATTGCATGCCCTCGTACCTAGACTGTGTGACACCTGAAAACCCTATAATAGTGAGGGGACACGACCACCGGCTCCCTGCACTAAATACAGAGGGAGTCAGGGTCACCTAGAATCAAGCCAGCAAGGAAACACAATAAATGAAAGGACTGATCTGAACAAGCAGTAACATAAGTCTCCAGCAGAGATCACTTCAATCCAGGAAGTAGTATAAACCGCAAAGTGAGGCAGTATGGGAGGGAATATAAAGGGAGGCAATTAGTGTAAATAGGTGACAGCTGGGAGAAGGAAAGGAGATGACAAAGTGAAACCAAAACAAAGAACATCATGCAAGAGGTACAGAAGAACGTCTGCCAGACCTTCTCAGAGAGCTGGCGGTGACAGTACCCCTCCCTCTACGAGTGGACTCCAGACACTCAGAGCCCACCTTCTCAGGGTGGGACCTATGGAAAGCCCTGATGAGACGAGTGCCCTTAATGTCCGCCACTGGGACCAAATCCTCTCCTCGGGACCATAACCCTCCCAATGAACGAGGCACTGGAGAGAACCGCAGATAATGCGAGAATCCACAATCCTAGAGACGTGAAATTAAGATTACCATCAACAACAATCGCAGGAGGAGGCAAAGAGGATGGTACAGTGGGTTGGACATAAGGTTTTAATAGGGACCTGTGAAGAACATTATGGATCTTCCAAGTCTGAGGACGATCAAGATGGAGGGCAACGGGATTGATGACGGACAAGATCTTGTAAGGCCCAATAAACTTAGGACCCAACTTCCAGGAGGGAACCTTCAGTTTGATATTCTTTGTAGACAACCACACCAGATCACCCACATTCAGGTCCGGACCAGACACACGTCTCTTATCCACCACACGCTTAAATCTCTCACTCATCCTCTTCAGATTACCCTGAATCTTTTGCCAAATAAATGACAAAGACGAGGAAAATCTCTCCTCATCAGGTAAACTAGAAGACCACTCTCCAGAGAATGTCCCAAATGAAACCTATATGCACCAAAAAATGGTGACTTATCAGAGGACTCCTGACAACGGTTATTTAAAGCAAACTCAGCAAGGGACAAAAAAGAACACTAATCCTCCTGATTCTCTGCCACAAAACAGTGCAGATATGTCTCCAGATTCTGATTGACGCGTTCGGTCTGACTGTGGGTGAAAAGCAGAAGAGAACGACAACCGAACCCCCAAGCAAGAACAGAAGGCCTTCCAGAATCTGGAAACAAATTGCGTGCCCCTATCAGAAACGATGTCTGAAGGAATGCCATGCAATTTGACAATGTGATCAACAAATGCTTGCACCAGCGTCTTAGTATTGGGTAACCCAGGAAAGGGAATGAGATGCGCCATTTTGCTAAAACGGTCCACTAGTACCAGAATCAGAGTCTTCCCCGAGGAACGAGAAAGGTCCGTAATGAAGTCCTTGGACAGATGCGTCCAAGGACGGGAAGGAATGGGTAACGAGAGGAGAGAACCCGACGGCCATGAATGAGGGACCTTGGCACGAGCGCAGGTCTCGCAGGCTGCCACAAAACCCTCAACCATCTTACGAAGAGCCGGCCACCAGAATCTCCGAGCAATGAGATCCACTGTGGCACTACTACCCGGGTGCCCGGCAAGGACAGTATTGTGGTGCTCTTTAAAAACCTTGTGTCGTAAAGCGAGAGCCACAAACAACCTCCCAGGAGGACAAAGATCAGGAGCCTCTGCCTGGGCTGCCTGAACCTCTGCATCCAAATCAGGATAAAGAGAGACAATCACCCCTTCAGCCAAAATGGGACCCGGGTCTTCAAATTTCCCCCCTCCCGGAAAACAATGTGACAGGGCATCAGCCTTTACGTTTTAAACCCCAGGGCGGAAAGTGACAACAAAATTAAACCTAGAAAAGAATAAAGACCATCTGGCCTGTCTCGGGTTCAGACACTTGGCTGATTCCAAGTAGGCCAGATTCCTATGGTCGGTAAACACGGTAATAGGGTGTTTGGCTCCCTCTAGCCAATGGCGCCATTCCTCAAAAGCTAATTTGATGGCCAAAAACTCCCTATCTCCCACATCGTAATTTCTCTCTGCGGAGGAGAAAAAGGCACACGGTCGCCATTTGGCAGGAGAGGGACCCTGAGATAAGACTGCACCCACACCTACCTCAGAGCGTCCACCTCAACAATAAAAGATAAAAAGACATCAGGTTATACCAAAATGGGAGCGGAAGCAAAACTCTTTTTGATACTAGAAAAGGCCTTAAGCGCATCTCCCGACCAGGAGGAAAAATCTATCCCCTTTTTAGTCATATCAGTGAGTGGTTTAACAGAGGAATAATTCAAAATGAACTTTCTGTAATAATTGGCAAAACCCAAAAACTGCATCAGCGCCTTCTGATTCTCAGGAAGCTCCCAATCAAGCACAGCGCGGACCTTCTCAGGGTCCATGCGAAAACCAGAAGCGGAGAGAAGAAAACCAAGAAATTGAATATCCGGAACCGCAAACACACATTTTTCCAGTTTAGCGTACAATTTATTCTCCAGCAGAATGAGCAAGACCTGACATAGGTGGTCCCTATGAGTTTTGAATTCAGGAGAAAAATTCAAAATGTCATCCAGATACACCAGTACAAATTTCCCATTAAATGATAAAAAATGCTGTTCACAAAATGTTGGAAGACGGCCGGTGCATTCATCAAATCAAAGGGCATAACCAAATTCTCGAAATGACCCTCAGAGGTATTGAAGGCCGTCTTCCATTCATCCCCTTCCCTGACTAGGTTGTATGCCCCTCTTAAATCCAACTTAGAAAAAACTTTAGCCCTAACAATCTGGTTAAACAGGTCCAGGATCAGAGGAAGCGATATGGGTCACAAATTGTGATACAGTTCAGCTCCCTGAAATCCATACAAGGTCTTAAAGAACCATTTTTTTTCTTAACAAAAAAAAAAACTGTGGCAACAGGGTCGGATGTGTCCCTTTCTCCAGATCTCAGAGATATAAGTATGCATAGCGACTCTTTCAGGTTGGGAGAGATTGTATAAACGTGATTTTGGCAGCTTGGCGCCTGGGATGAGATTAATAGGGCAATCGTACTCCCGGTGAGGGGGCAGCTCCTGGACACCAATCTCAGAAAACACATCTGACAATTCAGAGAGAAAAGATGGTACAGTCTTGGTAGAAACCTCTGAAAGAGACGTCGTGAGGCAATTCTCTCTGCATAAGTCACTCCAACCATTTGTTTGCCTTGCTTGCCAATCAATGGTGGGGTTATATTTAGTGAGCCAGAGTAGTCCCAACACTAGAGGAGTAGATAATCCACTTAGGATGAAAAATGACACATCCTCAACATGAGCATCACCCACAATCAAACGGATATTGTGAACTAAACCCTTTAACGATTTTTGAGAAAGTGGAGCGGAATCAATAGCAAAAACAGGTATATCCTTTTCCAAAGTGCATACCTGGAAACCATGTGTTATAGCAAATTGATTATAAATGAGATTGACAGCTGCTCTACTATCTACAAAAATCTTACAAACAATGTTCTTGCTATCTAGCGCCACCCTGGCAGGTAGGACAAAACTGGAACTACAAGCAAACGGAAAACCTTCAATTTCCGCATTAACCTTGCCAATAGTAGCAAATGGAAAGTTTTTAGAGGGTTTTTTCTTATTGTTTCTTTATTACCCTCAGAAAACTCCCTGAATCTCCTAGAGGGGCAAACATTAGCCACATGATTTATACCCTCACAACAGAAACAAACCCTCCTCTGAGAGCTGAATCCTCTACTATCAGAGGCAAGCAAACCCAGCTGCATGGCCTCCTGCTCATAGGGGATTGAGAGAGACTGAGGCCCCTGTGCACTGAATGAGACCACCCTTGGACCTTGGACTGAATATGACAGGAAGGAGTGGTCTCTCCTCTCTCTCTAAAATGCCTGTCAATACGAACAGCTAGAGACATGGCAGACTCTAACGAGGCAGGTCTCTTATGAAACGCAAATGCATCTTTCAATCCCTCCGAAAGACCATGGCAAAATTGACTTCGGAGTGCAGCATCGTTCCAACCAGTAACAGCTGCCCATCTCCAAAATTCAGAAAAATATATCTCTGCGGACTGTTTACCCTGGCATAAAAGACGCAGTTTAGATTCAGCCAGAGCAATACGATCCGGGTCATCATATATCTGCCCCAGGGCTACAAAAAATTAATCCACCGATCGGAGGGGCCGTGCCCTCACCGGCAGCGAAAAGGCCCAAGACTGAGCGTTATCCCTGAGCAGCGAGATGATGGGCCCTCTGCTCCTCATCACCAGAGGAATGGAGAAGTAGGCGAAAATGGAGTTTGCAAGCCTCTCTAAAGCGAAAGAAGTTCTCACTACCCCCGGAGAACGTATCCGGAAGCGAGATCTTAGGCTCGGAACAAACTCCATGAACGCAAGCAGAACCGGTCACCTGAAACTGAGACACAGTTTTACGGAGATCTGCTACCTCCAGTGAATGACCCTGCATGTGGTCAATCAAGGCTAAAAACCGGATCCATGCTTAAGACGGTAATAGCAGTTTATAATGTCACGGATGATGTTGCAGATAGCTGGAAGTTATGGATAAACATCCAACTGGCTTATTCCCAAACTAAGGAGCATAAAGGTGATCCCTGTAAAACCCTAAGAGCTCACCCTGACTGCTAAGCACATACATGGGTCTCAGAGGTAGACAATTGCATGCCCTCGTACCTAGACTGTGTGGCACTTGAAAACCCTATAATAGTGAGGGGACAAGACCACCGGCTCCCTGCACTAAATACGGAGGGAGTTAGGGACACCTAGAATCAAGCCAGCAAGGAAACACAATATATGAAAGGACTTATCTGAACAAGCAGTAACAGAAGTCTCCAGCAGAGATCACTTCAATCCAGGAAGAAGTATAAACCGCAAAGTGAGGCAGTATGGGAGGGAATATAAAGGGGGAATTCAGAGAAACCTGGGGGAATTCAGAGAAAACAGGGCTTATACTTTTGAAATGAGTAACAACTCACAGAATGAATCGGAAGTATCTTCCTCTGAACCTGATTTCTCTGATTCCGAGGGCGCAGGTATTCCAAATACGAGAGGAACAATCAGAGGAGGCCACTACTCAAGAGGACGTAGAGTCGGTCAGAGATTGCGGGGATCAAGGGGACAGAGAGGCAACTACTGGGGGGGGCAGGGGGGTAGACATACAGGCCCCATTCTACCGGGGCCCCAGAGTCATACACAAACAGACAGTGCATCCCAGCAACCCCCACATCAAAGTTTAGCCATCACTGTCTCTTTGCCTGCCTCAAACTCCATATCACCATCTTCCTCTTCCTCTTTTTTAGCCAAAGGCCAGGTCTCTTAACAGTTAAGGGACCGCAACAGGAACAATCAGACGATAATCTGACTCCAGCCGAGACGAGTCTCCTACAAAAGGGATTATCCTTTGTGCCCACAACAAAACATGATACCTTTACGTGGGTTAAGGATCTGAATTTATTTGGGAGAAAGTTAAAATGGCACTATTTTTTCAGAAATTGTAATAAAAAAAAACAAGCCTTGACCTGGGAATCAACCCAGAGGACTTCCCTGATTTCCAAAATCTCATGGAACTTTGGGAAGAGGGCACAAGAACACCCGGAAAAGGTCCCTCTACGGAACTACGATCTTGGAGTACCAGTGTAATGACCAGCGTCACGCAAAGGGAGGGAAAAGGGAAGGCCCTGCCCAAGGGAGAGGGAAAGGTGGTGACCCCTGACTCACCTTGCGGCTGGCACCTGACTGCCCTGACGTCCCTAGACGGGTTCCTCACCCGTACGCCGATCACTTGCCTAAACCCTGGCTTTCCCTAAGATGAGCCCTAGGTAGTGAACGGGGTAGTGGGATCACTAGTCTGCACCACTGACACTAAAAGGAAAACACCAAGGAGAGGACAGACAATACAGACAAACATATAATCCCAGGTGGGCGACAACAGCAGACCACAAAGGCCCAACAGGGATCCGGAGGGTAACGTTCTGGAACAACAACCAGGGAACGCAGCAACACAGCTCCAGTAGGTCAGTATAGAAGTCCAGGCAGGAAGCTCTATATCTGGCAACCAGAGAAGTGGGAAAGGGGAATATAAGGAGGTTGGAAGTGCTGGACAAGGAACAGCTGAGGAGAAGGAGCTACGGATCCCTGAGTGAGCCAAAAAGGGTTGCAAAGCAAACCCAGAAAGCTACCATAAAGAAACAGCCCTATCTTTCTACATAGAGCGCGCAGCCAACCGCTGCGACTTCCTGACCCCGGGTATAACGAAGTCAGGCGTGGTTCTTGACACCCTTGTGACCACCAGGCTGCCACCATTGGTTAATACTGAACATATCAATATTTTTTGGTGCCTGGTGATTTCACATATTGAACAGCTACAAACAAATGATTTCCATCATTCGAATTTGTCTGTGTCAGACTTCCAGGCATTAAGAAATTTGGAGAATAATACAAATGTAATTATTAAACAATCTGATAAGGGTAGCAATTTGGTACTCCTAGGTCATCATAAGTACCAACAGATGTGCCTGACATTATTAAACGACAAAAATAGTTACAAAAAAATACCTTCAGATCCTACCTAGATTTTTCTCGCAGACTTGACTAGAATCTTGGTTCAGGGTTTACAACAAGGTATTGTGAACAAAACTGAATTTGAGTATTTACTTCCCAAAGCCCCTCAAACAGCCACTGTTTATTGTCTACCAAAGATACATAAGGGGGTACATTGCCTCAGGGGTCGTCCAATCATATCCGGTATCAATTCCCTAACACATCATAGTGGAATCTATCTGGAAAAAGTACTTCGTGACTTTGTCCTGACATTACTATCTTTCACTAGGGATACGATGGACTTTCTTCGTAAGATAGAAACTTTAACAGTTAACCCCAATAGTTTCCTGGCGAGCATAGACGTGTAATCGCTTTATACGTCTATTCCACATGATCAAGGTATTGGAGCTGTTACCTACAGTACAGACCAAAAGTTTGGACACACCTTCTCATTCAAAGAGTTTTCTTTATTTTCATGACTATGAAAATTGTAGATTCACACTGAAGGCATCAAAACTATGAATTAACACATGTGGAATTATATACATAACAAAAAAGTGTGAAACAACTGAAAATATGTCATATTCTAGGTTCATCAAAGTCGCCACCTTGTGCTTTGATTACTGCTTTGCACACTCTTGGCATTCTCTTGATGAGCTTCAAGAGATAGTTACCTGAAATGGTTTTCACTTCACAGGTGTGCCCTGTCAGGTTTAATTAGTGGGATTTATTGCATTATAAATGGGGTTAGGACCATCAGTTGCGTTGTGGAGAAGTCAGGTGGATACACAGCTGATAGTCCTTCTGAATAGACTGTTAGAATTTGTATTATGGCAAGATAAAAGCAGCTAAGTAAAGAAAAACGAGTGGCCATCATTACTTTAAGAAATGATGGTCAGTCAGTCCGAAAAATTGGGAAAACTTTGAAAGTGTCCCCAAGTGCAGTCACAAAAACCATCAAGCGCTACAAAGAAACTGGCTCACATGCGGACCGCCCCAGGAAAGGAAGACCAAGAGTCACCTCTGCTGCTGAGGATAAGTTCATCCGAGTCACCAGCTTCAGAAATGCCACACAGAGTTCTAGCAGCAGACACATCTCTAGAACAACTGTGAGTCAAGCCTTCATGGTAGAATATCTGCTAGGAAACCACTGCTAAGGACAGGCAACAAGCAGATAAGACTTGTTTGGGCTAAAGAACACAAGGAATGGACATTAGACCAGTGGAAATCTGTGCTTTGGTCTGATGAGTCCAAATTTGAGATCTTTGGTTCCAACCACCGTGTCTTTGTGCGAAGCAGAAAAGGTGAACGGATGGACTCTACATGCCTGGTTCCCACCGTGAAGCATGGAGGAGGAAGTGTGATGGTGTGGGGGTGCTTTGCTGGTGACACTGTTGGAGATTTATTCAAAATTGAAGGCATACTGAACCAGCATGGCTACCACAGCATCTTGCAGCGGCATGCTATTCCATCCGGTTTGCATTTAGTTGGACCATCATTTATTTTTCAACAGGACAATGACCCCAAACACACCTCCAGGCTATTTGACCATGAAGGAGAGTGATGGGGTACTGCGCCAGATGACCTGGCCTCCACAGTCACCGCAGAGTGAAAGCAAAAGGGCCAACAAGTGCTAAGCATCTCTGGGAACTCCTTTAAGACTGTTGGAAGACCATTTCAGGTGACTACCTCTTGAAGCTCATCAAGAGAATGCCAAGAGTGTGCAAAGCAGTAATCAAAGCAAAAGGTGGCTACGTTGAAGAACCTAGAATATGACATATTTTCAGTTGTTTCAATTTTTTTTGTTATGTATATAATTCCACATGTGTTAATTCATAATTTTGATGCCTTCAGCGTGAATCTACAATTTTCATAGTCATGAAAATAAAGAAAACTCTTTGAATGAGAAGGTGTGTCCAAACTTTGGTCTGTACTGTATTTCCTCAATACGAGAGGGACTCATTTTTCCCAACATAACGATTTTATTCTACGGCTCCTGGAATATACCTTAACCCACAATTTTTTCTTGTTCAACTGTTCCTTTTACACCAGCTCAGGGGGACGGCAATGGGGAATTCTTGTGCCCCTACCTATGCTAACCTCCTCCTGAGCTGGTGGGAGGATAAATTTGTCTTCCCAGATCAGCACCATTGGTGGAACAATAATATCACCTTTTGGACTTGTTACATCGACGATGTGTTTCTGATCTGGGAGGGAAGTTTGTCTGCATTTCATAAGTTTATTAACACCTTAAACCAAAATGATATTGGGTTCAGCTTCACCTTTGAGACTCAGACGGAACAAATTACGTTTCTCGACGTAGTGATGAAAAAAATTGAGGGGACCCTAAGTACTTAGGTTTTTCAAAAACCGACGGCCACCAACAGTATCCTTCACTGGGAGAGTCACCATCCCACTGCCGTGAAGAGGGGGATTCCTAGGGGACAGTACCTGCAGGTTCGCAGAAACTGTTCCTCGGGAGGTAATTTCTACTCTGAATCAAGAAAACAGAAAACTAAAAAACAGACTGAGACAGAGGGGCTATCCCTTGACCCTTCTAAGGGAGTTCTTCCAATTTGCAGAGTCGAAGAAAAGGGAGGACCTTCTGATATCAAGGCACAGGGACAATTCAAACGAGGGTCTGATACGCCTAATCTCCACCTTCGACTCTGGCAACAAGGAAGTGGTATCCATTTTGAAAAGACACTGGCCAGTACTTACGATGGACCCGGGTCTAACGCAGGTGATCAGGGAATATCCCCAAGTGACTTACCGGAAAGGAAGGAGCTTGCGGGGTCATTTAGTTCACAGTCACTATAAGGGGCCCCAAAAAAGAGGGCACCTGGCATGACCGCAAGCCTTTGGGCGTTTTCAAATGTGGATTGTGCAAGGCTTGCAATTTTATTAACACTTCAAAAACAATAACTTGTTCCGTCACACAACGCTCCTTTGTTATCCGGGACTTTGCAAACTGTAGAACAAAAGGTGTCATATATATCTGCCAATGTAATTGTCCCATGGACTACATTGGCAAGACGAAAAGACAGTTTTGAAGAAGGGTCTGTGAGAATATAAATGATATTAAAAAATTAAAAGATACACCTGTGGCCCACCACTTCAACAACTGCCATATGGGCGATGTGGGCTCTGCTCGCTTCTCTGTCCTCGAGGTGGTCCCCCTGCCCGAGAGAAGAGGTGACTGGGACAAGAAGAGTCTTAAAAAAGAAACTTCATGGATATACCGTTTTCAGTCCCAGTCCCCGCTTGGTTTAAATGAAATACTTAAATTTACATGCTTCATCTAAAAATTCCTTGTTTGCTTAAATACCTACTTCCCTTCAGGAATAATTTGAATATTTTTGGTATGTGGCCCTTTAACTGGCCTAATTGATGCGAGAAGCATCTTGTTCCATGGTGGACAATTATCAGTTCTCCATATCTTTGTTAAACTTGGTGTCCTCTCCCCTCTCATATCGCCATTAGAGAGATGACCTAAGTGACCATTATCTCCCCCTTCTTTATCTACTTCTTCATATCCTTTATTAATTGAAAAACCTTTGTGTGGGATGGCGTCCTTCTTTGTCTCTGGCTTTGTTGTGGGGGCAACTATTATACATATGAAAATGTTGAGTCGGATGATCCTATGTATCAAATTTAGGCTCCGATGTCTCCTTACTTATCATTCATTAATCCTCTTGTCCGGCATCCTCTTAGAAATACTATGCTCTACGCTGCGTTCCAGTACGGTGCCTTCCAATAGGAACTTCCGGTATCGGCATCAAGCCCTATGCGGTTCACGATACTGAAAGTGACATGGACAAGAGGATTTTGCGCTCCAGAGTGCGGTCCGGACGCCGGAAGTAGGTTACTGGCGTCCGGATGCTTGACCTGGGGAAGCGCTGAATATAAATAGTCGGCGCCACCAAAGCCAGAGATAGCTTGGCCCTAACTACTCGTTTTTTTGTGGGAAATCTACCATCTTCTCCACTTGTAAGTAAGACTTGTTTTTTTTTCTTGCCCAGGTGTATCTTTGTCTGATTGTTTAGTTTTTGCAGCATTTGGGCTTCCTATTGATATGTTTTCTATTCATACATTTCTATAGGTATCACTAGTGGGACAGTCCATTCCCCTTTCTCTGGTGACCCAAAAAACCTGTGTGTTGACATCTGGCTTTAGAGCTAAGTATCACTTGTGCATCTTATCTTTGTATCATATGTGTCGTATCTATCTTGGCAATGTATTCGCCCCCTGATGAGCCTGACAAGTTTTAGGCGAAACGCGTCGGGGCTCTTGTATTGGTCTAGAAAGTGGTGGTGGTGTGCACTCTATAGGATTACTATCCATTTTCCCACTTTCTATTTTATTGTTAATATCTTTTCCCTGATTAGGGTTTATTAGGGACTGGATAGCATTAGGTTCGGGGACAGGGAACCTCCACCATCAGGGGGTCGCCCTGGGATAAGCAGTCTATAGGGCATTTAGGGTAAGTGTTTCTGCCCTGCCTTTGTACTAGACCTTAGCTCCTCTGCCTGAACCTGTGTGTCTATTCCGTCACCATGAATGTTTTTCTTTTGGGGGCCACTACTCCCCTATAAAGAAACTTTGATAACTGTAGTACACAATTGTTGGTATAGACATACCTATACCCGCTTGATAAATAAATAAATAAAGGTATTTTTAAAAGTCACACTTTCTATTATATTTAATTTACTCTAAAACTATTGTGACAAGGTATCTTGGTAAAAATCTTAATGTTTGGCAGTAAATAGGTGACAGCTGGGAGAAGGAAAGGACATGATAAAGTGAAACCAAAACAAAGAACACCATGCAAGAGGTAGAGACGAATGTCTGCCAGACCTTCTCAGAGAGCTGGAGGTGACACCTTGAGCCAGTTTTCAATCCAATTCTGATCAGCATCAGTGTCTCTCAGCACACAGGAGAAGAGATCCCTACTGTGCTGTAAAAAGGGAAATCAGTACAGGAATAGGGTGTACTACTGTAGCTCATGAGACCTAGTAAATACAGTAGCAGCCTGAACACAGAGCTCACATCATGCATGTATGGGTGGGATGCTCCCAAATTAGATAAGTGTGAAACTAGGAGCATGCTGTAATCCAAATAACAGGGGGTCTGGAAAAAAAATTAAGGAATAAAGATTGCAGCATGACACTTAATACAACTTATTAACTCAAGATAACCCCTAACTTGTGTAAAAAATATTTTTCTATGTAAAATGCTTCCATAGCTTTTAACAAATTAAGAACTCAGCCCAAGAACCATGGTCTGTGTGTCTGCCGGAATTCCCTGACTGACCAATCCATGGCTCCCCTGAACTGATCAGACTATATCATATTGTTTTATGACGCAGTTCAGTTTAATAGATCCTTGATCAGATACAAACTGACTCTATCATCAACTACTATGATACAGTCAGTTCAATTTAGGTGCGCTGCTGCGCGGTCAGCCAGGGCAATGAAACAAACACACGGACCAGGTTTCCCCCAGCTGATCATGGTCATTTGCACGAACCCCTAAAGGCAGGGAATGTTGCAGAAAGGAAGTGTTTCCTTCTCTGCATCTACACATACAACTAGTCTGGAACTCTAATTAATCAGAACTCTAATTAATCAGTATTGGTAGGTTGGAGGACACATGGACATCATAATTTAAGTTTTTTTTCAAGCTCATTAAATTTAGCAAAGAAACAAAACAAATAAACAATATTTCAAAAATCAGAACCAAAACATAAAGGTCTTCATTGAAAACTTAGAACCAAATGTGGGGACTAAATTAGAACTAATTCAGAAATCAAATCTGATTTTAGAATCGTCTACACAAATGATTACTTTATTTGTCATTGTGTATGTATAATTAACACCATGAAATCAGGTGAATCTGAACGCTGTATTTATATATATTTTTTGTATAAAGTGAATAATAATAAGATGGAGGGGCACATATAGCCTGTTAGCGAAGCTGCTTCACTTGAGTAGTTTTCAGGTGACAGCTGTCATTTCCCCAATAATTTTGTTATTCTGCCGATTAGTATTTCACAGGCATGGAAGGTACAAACGGCCTTTTTCTTGTATGCATTTCCATGGCTATCTTGATGAGCTTAATGGATGTTGACTCAGTTCTGAAAGAATCTAGGTTGATTTGACAGAGACATGTTGTTTTTCATTGCAGGGCACATATAGAAGAATCACTTTTGAAAGCTAGAAAATAGAAAACTCCCTAAATGCTACAGTAAGTTGCAGAATGTCATGACATATAAATGCTCAAAGAGCAACTAATACCTACATAAATCTAATTGTAACGTGGTTTTACCTTTTTATTCTAGACCAGTGTTAATGTAAGTAATAGAAAAAAAAAATATATAGCAATAAAAGTGTGATCATAGCTAAAAATACAATTCAGTTATTGCATGGGTTAGGTCAAACTTATTAGTGATAAGCACCATGTGTAGAGTTGAGCGAACACCTGGATGTTCGGGTTCGAGAAGTTCGGCCGAACATCCCGGAAATGTTCGGGTTCGGGATCCGAACCCGATCCGAACTTCGTCCCGAACCCGAACCCCATTGAAGTCAATGGGGACCCGAACTTTTCGGCACTAAAAAGGCTGTAAAACAGCCCAGGAAAGAGCTAGAGGGCTGCAAAAGGCAGCAACATGTAGGTAAATCCCCTGCAAACAAATGTGGATAGGGAAATGAATTAAAATAAAAATTAAATAAATAAAAATTAACCAAAATCAATTGGAGAGAGGTTCCATAGCAGAGAATCTGGCTTCCCGTCACCCACCACTGGAACAGTCCATTCTCAGATATTTAGGCCCCGGCACCCAGGCAGAGGAGAGAGGTCCCGTAACAGAGAATCTGTCTTCATGTCAGCAGAGAATTAGTCTGCATGTCATAGCAGAGAATGAGGCTTCACGTCAGCCACCACTGCAACAGTCCATTGGCATATATTTAGGCCTAGCACACAGGCAGAGCAGAGAGGTCCCGTAACAGAGAATCTGGCTTCATGTCAGCAGAGAATCAGTCTGCATGTCATAGCAGAGAATGAGGCTTCACGTCACCCACCACTGCAACAGTCCATTGGCATATATTTAGGCCTAGCACACAGGCAGAGCAGAGAGGTCCCGTAACAGACAATCTGGCTTCATGTCAGCAGAGAATCAGTCTGCATGTCATAGCAGAGAATGAGGCTTCACGTCAGCCACCACTGCAACAGTCCATTGGCATATATTTAGGCCTAGCACACAGGCAGAGCAGAGAGGTCCCGTAACAGACAATCTGGCTTCATGTCAGCAGAGAATCAGTCTGCATGTCATAGCAGAGAATCAGGCTTCACGTCAGCCACCACTGCAACAGTCCATTGTCATAAATTTAGGCCCAGCACCCAGGCAGAGGAGAGAGGTCCCGTAACAGACAATCTGGCTTCATGTCAGCAGAGAATTAGTCTGCATGTCATAGCAGAGAATCAGGCTTCATGTCAGCCACCACTGCAACAGTCCATTGGCATATATTTAGGCCCAGCACCCAGGCAGAGGAGGGAGGTCCCGTAACAGAGAA
Organism: Bufo gargarizans; assembly: GCF_014858855.1. NCBI lineage: Eukaryota > Metazoa > Chordata > Amphibia > Anura > Bufonidae > Bufo > Bufo gargarizans. The sequence goes on from NC_058084.1 coordinate 43,949,050, forward strand.
TCTGTCTTCATGTCAGCAGAGAATCAGTCTGCATGTCATAGCAGAGAATGAGGCTTCACGTCAGCCACCACTGCAACAGTCCATTGGCATATATTTAGGCCTAGCACACAGGCAGAGCAGAGAGGTCCCGTAACAGACAATCTGGCTTCATGTCAGCAGAGAATCAGTCTGCATGTCATAGCAGAGAATCAGGCTTCACGTCAGCCACCACTGCAACAGTCCATTGGCATATATTTAGGCCTAGCACACAGGCAGAGCAGAGAGGTCCCGTAACAGACAATCTGGCTTCATGTCAGCAGAGAATCAGTCTGCATGTCATAGCAGAGAATGAGGCTTCACGTCAGCCACCACTGCAACAGTCCATTGGCATATATTTAGGCCTAGCACACAGGCAGAGCAGAGAGGTCCCGTAACAGACAATCTGGCTTCATGTCAGCAGAGAATCAGTCTGCATGTCATAGCAGAGAATCAGGCTTCACGTCAGCCACCACTGCAACAGTCCATTGTCATATTTAGGCCCAGCACCCAGGCAGAGGAGAGGTTCATTCAACTTTGGGTAGCCTCGCAATATAATGGTAAAATGAAAATAAAAATAGGATTGAATGAGGAAGTGCCCTGGAGTCCAATAATATATGGTTATGGGGAGGTAGTTAATGTCTAATCTGGACAAGGGACGGACAGGTCCTGTGGGATCCATGCCTGGTTCATTTTTATGAACGTCAGCTTGTCCACATTGGCTGTAGACAGGCGGCTGCGTTTGTCTGTAATGACGCCCCCTGCCGTGCTGAATACACGTTCAGACAAAACGCTGGCTGCCGGGCAGGCCAGCACCTCCAAGGCATAAAAGGCTAGCTCTGGCCACGTGGACAATTTAGAGACCCAGAAGTTGAATGGGGCCGAACCATCAGTCAGTACGTGGAGGGGTGTGCACACGTACTGTTCCACCATGTTAGTGAAATGTTGCCTCCTGCTAACACGTTGCGTATCAGGTGGTGGTGCAGTTAGCTGTGGCGTGTTGACAAAAGTTTTCCACATCTCTGCCATGCTAACCCTGCCCTCAGAGGAGCTGGCCGTGACACAGCTGCCTTGGCGACCTCTTGCTCCTCCTCTGCCTTGGCCTTGGGCTTCCACTTGTTCCCCTGTGACATTTGGGAATGCTCTCAGTAGCGCGTCTACCAACGTGCGCTTGTACTCGCGCATCTTCCTATCACGCTCCAGTGCAGGAAGTAAGGTGGGCACATTGTCTTTGTAGCGTGGATCCAGCAGGGTGGCAACCCAGTAGTCCGCACAGGTTAAAATGTGGGCAACTCTGCTGTCGTTGCGCAGGCACTGCAGCATGTAGTCGCTCATGTGTGCCAGGCTGCCCAGGGGTAAGGACAAGCTGTCCTCTGTGGGAGGCGTATCGTCATCATCCTGCCTTTCCCCCCAGCCACGCACCAGTGATGGACCCGAGCTGCGTTGGGTGCCACCCCGCTGTGACCATGCTTCATCCTCATCCTCCTCCACCTCCTCCTCATCCTCGTCCTCCTCGTCCTCCAGTAGTGGGCCCTGGCTGGCCACATTTGTACCTGGCCTCTGCTGTTGCCAAAAACCTCCCTCTGAGTCACTTCGAAGAGACTGGCCTGAAAGTGCTAAAAATGACCCCTCTTCCTCCTCCTCCTCCTCCTCCTCCTGGGCCACCTCCTCTTCCATCATCGCCCTAAGTGTTTTCTCAAGGAGACATAGAAGTGGTATTGTAACGCTGATAACGGTGTCATCGCCACTGGCCATGTTGGTGGAGTACTCGAAACAGCGCAACAGGGCACACAGGTCTCGCATGGAGGCCCAGTCATTGGTGGTGAAGTGGTGCTGTTCTGTAGTGCGACTGACCCGTGCGTGCTGCAGCTGAAACTCCACTATGGCCTGCTGCTGCTCGCACAGTCTGTCCAGCATGTGCAAGGTGGAGTTCCACCTGGTGGGCACGTCGCATATGAGGCGGTGAGCGGGAAGGCCGAAGTTACGCTGTAGCGCAGACAGGCGAGCAGCAGCAGGATGTGAACGCCGGAAGCGCGAACAGACGGCCCGCACTTTATGCAGCAGCTCTGACATGTCGGGGTAGTTGTGAATGAACTTCTGCACCACCAAATTCAGCACATGCGCCAAGCAAGGGATGTGCGTCAAATTGGCTAGTCCCAGAGCTGCAACGAGATTTCGCCCATTATCACACACCACCAGGCCGGGCTTGAGGCTCACCGGCAGCAACCACTCGTCGGTCTGTTGTTCTATACCCCGCCACAACTCCTGTGCGGTGTGGGGCCTGTCCCCCAAACATATGAGTTTCAGAATGGCCTGCTGACGTTTACCCCGGGCTGTGCTGAAGTTGGTGGTGAAGGTGTGTGGCTGACTGGATGAGCAGGTGGAAGAAGAGGAGGAGGAAGCCGAGAAGGAGGAGGTGGCAACAGGAGGCAAAGAATGTTGCCCTGCGATCCTTGGCGGCGGAAGGACGTGCGCCAAACAGCTCTCCGCCTGGGGCCCAGCTGCCACTACATTTACCCAGTGTGCAGTTAGGGAGATATAGCGTCCCTGGCCGTGCTTACTGGTCCACGTATCTGTGGTTAGGTGGACCTTGCCACAGATGGCGTTGCGCAGTGCACACTTGATTTTATCGGATACTTGGTTGTGCAGGGAAGGCACGGCTCTCTTGGAGAAGTAGTGCCGGCTGGGAACAACATACTGTGGGACAGCAAGCGACATGAGCTGTTTGAAGCTGTCTGTGTCCACCAGCCTAAATGACAGCATTTCATAGGCCAGTAGTTTAGAAATGCTGGCATTCAGGGCCAGGGATCGAGGGTGGCTAGGTGGGAATTTACGCTTTCTATCAAATGTTTGTGAGATGGAGAGCTGAACGCTGGCGTGTGACATGGTTGAGACGCTTGGTGACGGAGGTGGTGGTGGTGGTGTTGGTGGTACATCCCCTGTTTGCTGGGCGGCAGGTGCCAACGTTCCTCCAGAGGCGGAGGAAGAGGCCGAGGCGGCAGCAGCAGAATAGGCCGAGGCGGCAGCAGCAGAAGAGGTAGCAGGGGGAGCCTGAGTGACTTCCTTGGTTTTAAGGTGTTTACTCCACTGCAGTTCATGCTTTGCATGCAGGTGCCTGGTCATGCAGGTTGTGCTCAGGTTCAGAACGTTAATGCCTCGCTTCAGGCTCTGATGGCACAGCGTGCAAACCACTCGGGTCTTGTCGTCAGCACATTGTTTGAAGAAGTGCCATGCCAGGGAACTCCTTGAAGCTGCCTTTGGGGTGCTCGGTCCCAGATGGCGGCGGTCAGTAGCAGGCGGAGTCTCTTGGCGGCGGGTGTTCTGCTTTTGCCCACTGCTCCCTCTTTTGCTACGCTGTTGGCTCGGTCTCACCACTGCCTCTTCCTCCGAACTGTGAAAGTCAGTGGCACGACCTTCATTCCATGTGGGGTCTAGGACCTCATCGTCCCCTGCATCGTCTTCCACCCAGTCTTGATCCCTGACCTCCTGTTCAGTCTGCACACTGCAGAAAGACGCAGCAGTTGGCACCTGTGTTTCGTCATCATCAGAGACATGCTGAGGTGGTATTCCCATGTCCTCATCATCAGGAAACATAAGTGGTTGTGCGTCAGTGCATTCTATGTCTTTCACCGCTGGGGAAGGGCTAGGTGGATGCCCTTGGGAAACCCTGCCAGCGGAGTCTTCAAACAGCATAAGAGACTGCTGCATAACTTGAGGCTGAGACAGTTTCCCTGGTATGCATGGGGGTGATGTGACAGTTGGTTTTCAGGCGCCATCTGTGCGCTTTCTGCAGAAGACTGGGTGGGAGATAATGTGAACGTGCTGGATCCACTGTCGGCCACCCAATTGACTAATGCCTGTACCTGCTCAGGCCTTACCATCCTTAGAACGGCATTGGGCCCCACCATATATCGCTGTAAATTCTGGCGGCTACTGGGACCTGAGGTAGTTGGTACACTAGGACGTGTGGATGTGGCAGAACGGCCACGTCCTCTCCCAGCACCAGAGGGTCCACTAACACCACCACGACCATGTCCACGTCCGCGTCCCTTACTAGATGTTTTTCTCATTGTTATGGTTCACCACAACAACAAATATATTATTTGGCCCAATGTATTGTATTCAAATTCAGCGGGATATAAATTTGAGGCCTAGTATTTAGGCGCTGGGTGACCGGTATGGATTTAGTGACAGAATTAGACTTGGAAATGCACAGAAGCGTGTGTGTGAAGTTATTCTGAATGACCCTATGTGCACCTTCAATATGATCTACCCTTTTAGGGATAGATTTCAAATAGCTCTGATATAGCAGAAACGACTAAATTATGAAATTGCTAAATTGGGAATTGTATTTCAACCCAGAACAAAAAATGTGCTTTGACGGACACTAAATAACTTTCCCAGCCACAACAGGACAGCGGTAACGAGAGATTTAGCGGGATATAAATTTGAGGCCTAGTATTTAGGCGCTGGGTGACAGGTATGGGTTTAGTGACAGAATTAGATTTGGAAATGCACAGTAGCGGGTGTGTGAAGTTATTCTGAATGACCCTATGTGCACCTTGAATATTATATACCCTTTTAGGGATAGATTTCAAATAGCTCTGATATAGCAGAAACCACTAAATTATGAAATTGCTAAATTGGGAATTGTATTTCAACCCAGAACAAGAAATGTGCTTGAACGGACACTAAATAACTCGCCCAGCTACAGCACTAGGGACAGATTTAGCGGGATATAAATTTGAGGCCTAGTATTTAGGCGCTGGGTGACAGGTATGGGTTTAGTGCCAGAATTAGACTTGGAAATACACAGTAGCGGGTGTGTGTGAAGTTATTCTGAATGACCCAATGTGCACCTTGAATATTATATACCCTTTTAGGGATAGATTTCAAATAGCTCTGATATAGCAGAAACCACTAAATTATGAAATTGCTAAATTGGGAATTGTATTTCAACCCAGAACAAGAAATGTGCTTGAACGGACACTAAATAACTCGCCCAGCTACAGCACTAAGGACAGATTTAGCGGGATATAAATTTGAGGCCTAGTATTTAGGCGCTGGGTGACAGGTATGGGTTTAGTGACAGAATTAGATTTGGAAATGCACAGTAGCGGGTGTGTGAAGTTATTCTGAATGACCCTATGTGCACCTTGAATATTATATACCCTTTTAGGGATAGATTTCAAATAGCTCTGATATAGCAGAAACCACTAAATTATGAAATTGCTAAATTGGGAATTGTATTTCAACCCAGAACAAGAAATGTGCTTGAACGGACACTAAATAACTCGCCCAGCTACAGCACTAGGGACAGATTTAGCTGGATATAAATTTGAGGCCTAGTATTTAGGCGCTGGGTGACAGGTATGGGTTTAGTGCCAGAATTAGACTTGGAAATACACAGTAGCGGGTGTGTGTGAAGTTATTCTGAATGACCCAATGTGCACCTTGAATATTATATACCCTTTTAGGGATAGATTTCAAATAGCTCTGATATAGCAGAAACCACTAAATTATGAAATTGCTAAATTGGGAATTGTATTTCAACCCAGAACAAGAAATGTGCTTGAACGGACACTAAATAACTCGCCCAGCTACAGCACTAGGGACAGATTTAGCGGGATATAAATTTGAGGCCTAGTATTTAGGCGCTGGGTGACAGGTATGGGTTTAGTGCCAGAATTAGACTTGGAAATACACAGTAGCGGGTGTGTGTGAAGTTATTCTGAATGACCCAATGTGCACCTTGAATATTATATACCCTTTTAGGGATAGATTTCAAATAGCTCTGATATAGCAGAAACCACTAAATTATGAAATTGCTAAATTGGGAATTGTATTTCAACCCAGAACAAGAAATGTGCTTGAACGGACACTAAATAACTCGCCCAGCTACAGCACTAAGGACAGATTTAGCGGGATATAAATTTGAGGCCTAGTATTTAGGCGCTGGGTGACAGGTATGGGTTTAGTGCCAGAATTAGACTTGGAAATACACAGTAGCGGGTGTGTGTGAAGTTATTCTGAATGACCCAATGTGCACCTTGAATATTATATACCCTTTTAGGGATAGATTTCAAATAGCTCTGATATAGCAGAAACCACTAAATTATGAAATTGCTAAATTGGGAATTGTATTTCAACCCAGAACAAGAAATGTGCTTGAACGGACACTAAATAACTCGCCCAGCTACAGCACTAGGGACAGATTTAGCGGGATATAAATTTGAGGCCTAGTATTTAGGCGCTGGGTGACAGGTATGGGTTTAGTGCCAGAATTAGACTTGGAAATACACAGTAGCGGGTGTGTGTGAAGTTATTCTGAATGACCCAATGTGCACCTTGAATATTATATACCCTTTTAGGGATAGATTTCAAATAGCTCTGATATAGCAGAAACCACTAAATTATGAAATTGCTAAATTGGGAATTGTATTTCAACCCAGAACAAGAAATGTGCTTGAACGGACACTAAATAACTCGCCCAGCTACAGCACTAGGGACAGATTTAGCTGGATATAAATTTGAGGCCTAGTATTTAGGCGCTGGGTGACAGGTATGGGTTTAGTGCCAGAATTAGACTTGGAAATACACAGTAGCGGGTGTGTGTGAAGTTATTCTGAATGACCCAATGTGCACCTTGAATATTATATACCCTTTTAGGGATAGATTTCAAATAGCTCTGATATAGCAGAAACCACTAAATTATGAAATTGCTAAATTGGGAATTGTATTTCAACCCAGAACAAGAAATGTGCTTGAACGGACACTAAATAACTCGCCCAGCTACAGCACTAGGGACAGATTTAGCTGGATATAAATTTGAGGCCTAGTATTTAGGCGCTGGGTGACAGGTATGGGTTTAGTGCCAGAATTAGACTTGGAAATACACAGTAGCGGGTGTGTGTGAAGTTATTCTGAATGACCCAATGTGCACCTTGAATATTATATACCCTTTTAGGGATAGATTTCAAATAGCTCTGATATAGCAGAAACCACTAAATTATGAAATTGCTAAATTGGGAATTGTATTTCAACCCAGAACAAGAAATGTGCTTGAACGGACACTAAATAACTCGCCCAGCTACAGCACTAAGGACAGATTTAGCGGGATATAAATTTGAGGCCTAGTATTTAGGCGCTGGGTGACCGGTATGGATTTAGTGACAGAATTAGACTGGGATATGGCCAAAAAATAAACAGACTATTGCTGGTTAAATGCACTTGGTGTGACAGCTTCACCCTGATGTAGGCTTTAGCCAAAAAACAACCACACCATTGAGGGTTAAATGCACTTGGTGACGGGCGCAGCTTGCCCCTGATTTAGTATATGGCCAAAAAATGAACAGACTATTGCTGGTTAAATGCACTTGGTGTGACAGCTTCACCCTGATGTAGGCTTTAGCCAAAAAACAACCACACCATTGAGGGTTAAATGCACTTGGTGACAGGCGCAGCTTGCCCCTGATTTTGTATATGGCCAAAAAATGAACAGACTATTGCTGGTTAAATGCACTTGGTGTGACAGCTTCACCCTGATGTAGGCTTTAGCCAAAAAACAACCACACCATTGAGGGTTAAATGCACTGTGTCGCAGCTTGTGCTGGCGCACCACAAGACACAAAATGGCCGCCGATCACCCCAGAAAAATGTGACTGACAAACGGTCTGGGCAGCCTAAAAACAGTGAGCAATTGAGGATCAGCAGCTCAATGATCCACAGCTGCAGATCGATCAGTTAATCAAGTCCTTTGGAGGAGTTAATCTGCCTAATCTCGCCCTACTGTCGCAGCCGCAACCTCTCCCTACGCTAATCAGAGCAGAGTGACGGGCGGCGCTATGTGACTCCAGCTTAAATAGAGGCTGGGTCACATGGTGCTCTGGCCAATCACAGCCATGCCAATAGTAGGCATGGCTGTGATGGCCTCTTGGGGCAAGTAGTATGACGCTTGTTGATTGGCTGCTTTGCAGCCTTTCAAAAAGCGCCAAGAAAGCGTCACAAAAGCGCGAAGAAAGCGACGAACACCGAACCCGAACCCGGACTTTTACGAAAATGTCCGGGTTCGGGTCCGTGTCACGGACACCCCAAAATTCGGTACGAACCCGAACTATACAGTTCGAGTTCGCTCATCCCTAACCATGTGTAATATTCAAATTTACGATATTTTGCAAATTTTTGGCCGAATATTCGCCATAAATTAGCAAATTCGAGAATTTGTGTTCTCCACTCATTAGTTACTTGATTGCAAAAATTGGCAATGTAATATATTTGCAATAAAAATTTGCGATTAGAATATTCGCAATCAATACTATTTGTGAATACGAATATATAGCACTATATTCTAAATATTCCTGAATTCTCTAAGTGGCGATATTTGCGATAAAAATTCACGATTTGAATATTTGCGCTCAACACCAAATCTTACCAGGAATCAGAAAAAAATTCTATCTCAATCCTGAACAGGTTTCCTTATATCCATGCTGCCCCTGATACACCATTGAAAACGGTCCTCACTGAACCGAAACATCCGGTATCAAACAGCCAACTGTCTAATTTATATGGGAACATACGTACTCTGTATTTCAACTGTCTAATTCTTTTGTTCCCTGGAAGATAACATCCCCTCTTCTGTTGAGGACGCATGCAAGCTTGGACAAGTCAACCAAGTATTTGGGGAAGAGCTAATAAATATATATATATATAGCTGGCCTTAAAATTATGTCACCTTTACTACTTCCATGGAATTTACACAATATACCAAATTACTTAGTACTTTAGCTCTGCTAATTAGATTTGCAAGCTCTTTTAAAACTACTGAAAAAAATGTACCTAACGGATATGTCACTGACTATACTAGCTGGTCATACAAGCAGATATTAAAAGCTGAGACTTTTGCCAATATATTCCTGTCAGGAAGATATCGGAGCCCATCATGCACCACGTCACGGTCACATAGCATGGCAAGGGGTCCTACCACTGCGCTAACTCTGGTGCACTAACTATGGTGTGAACACGGTCTGAAGGTGATGAAATCCAGCTCACAGCCAAGCTTCCACACAACCGCATAGCAGGACAACTAATGCAATGTGAACAAAGCAAGACTGTGAGCCACACCCATATCAGACCGTGTGATGGAGGTCTCCAGGTGCAAAAGAATGTTCAATTGCCAAATAAAGGCACACATTCAATACATATAAAACATATAAAACAAAATCACAGAACTATAGTGGCCAATATGGGGGAACTGCCCAAGCCCCAAACACTGTAGCGTGTTTCTCATTGGACGAGCAGTCCCACCACATGTGAACCACAGAAATACAGTGGCAAGTATGGGGGAGCTGCTCAAACCCCAAACACTGTAGTGTGTTTCTCATTGGGGTGTCACAACCAGACATCTGAGAAGCTCTGACAGAGGCCTTTCAGAACCTCCTCCTTGAGTTTCTGTGTTGTGGTATTCAGCTCCTCCTCTCCTTAGCCTCTCTCAGCTGTCATGTGTTGGACTAATTGCTTCCCTTTAAATTGTTCCCCAGAAGGCTTTTCTGGGCGGCTTATACTACTTCCTGGAGTGTGTGTGCACGCTGACTCTGTCCTCCTGTTTGCTTCAAAGCTAAGTGTTGTACCTTTATCTGTTATTTTCTGTTTGCTGGATCCCAGGTGACCCTGACTCCCTCCGTATCTTGTGTAGGGAGCCGGTGGTCGTGTCCCCTCACTATTGTAGGGTGCTCAGGGCTTTATAGTCAAGGTTCGTGGATATGCAAACCTCCACCATTCGGATCTTTGCATAGGCTGAGCACCCAGGGAAAGTGCCAGGTCTTCTGCAGGGGTCTCCCTCGGTTCCTTAGTTTTTGGATCCAGCGAGTCGTTTATACATGTTGCTTTGCCTTGTTTCCTGTACACCGTCCGTGACATTATAAGCCGTCATAACCGTCTCAAGCATGGATCCGGTTTCACTTTTGGCTGAACGCTTCCAGGGTCTTTCATTGGAGGTAGCTGATCTCCGTAAGACTTTTTCTCAGCTTCAAGTGACCGGTTCAGCTTGTGTTCATGGAGTTTGTTCTGAGCCTAAGATCTCGCTCCCGGATACGTTCTCCGGGGGTAGTGAGAATTTTGTGCGTTTTAGAGAGGCTTGCAAACTCCATTTTCGCCTTCTTCCCCACTCCTCTGGTGATGAGGAACGGAGGGTGGGGATCATTATATCGCTGCTCAGAGGTAACGCTCAGTCCTGGGCCTTTTCGCTGCCGGAGGGGGCACGGCCTCTCCGTTCAGTGGATGAATTATTTTTAGCCCTGGGTCAGATATATGATGATCTGGATCGTATTGCTCTGGCTGAGTCTAGACTACGTCTATTATGCCAGGGTAAACAATCCGCAGAAATATACTGCTCAGAATTTCGGAGATGGGCAGTTGATACTGGTTGGAATGATGCTGCGCTCGAAGTCAATTTTGCCATGGTCTTTCAGAGGGATTGAAAGATGCATTTGCCTTTCATGAGAGGCCTATTTCTTTGGACTCTGCTATGTCTCAGGCCGTTCGTATTGACAGGCGTCTTAGAGAGAGAGGAGAGATGTCCCCTTCCTGTCATACTCAGTCCCAGGACAGTGCAGCGGTCCCGTTCTGTGCGCAGGGGTCTCAGTCGCCATCAGCCCCTTCTGAGCAGGAGCCTATGCAGCTGGGGTTGATTGCTTCTGATAATAGAAGATTCAGCTCGCATGGGAGGGTTTGTTTTTGTTGTGGAGGTATAAATCATTTGGCAAATATTTGTCCCTCTAGGAGATTCAGGCAGTTTTCTGGGAGTAATAAAGAAACAAACAGGAAAAAATCTTTTAAAAATGTTCCGTCTGTTACTATTGGCAGGGTTGAGGCGGAAATTGAAGGTTTTCCATTTGCTTGTAGTTCCCGTTTTGTCCTGCCGGCTAGGGTGGCGCTAGAGAGCAAGAACATTTTTTGTGAGATTTTTGTGGATAGTGGAGCAGCGGTTAATCTCATTGATAATCAATTTGCGATAACTCATGGTTTCCAGGTGCACACTTTGGGAAAGGATATTCCTGTTTTTGCTATCGATTCCGCTCCACTTTCTCAAAAATCATTAAAGGGCATAGTTCACAATATCCGTTTAATTGTGAGTGATGCTCATGTTGAGGATGTGTCATGTTTCGTCCTTAGCGGTTTACCCACCCCTCTGGTGTTGGGGCTGCCCTGGCTCACTAAGCATAACCCCACCATTGATTGGCAAGCGAGGCAAATAAATGGTTGGAGTGACTTTTGCAGAGAGAATTGCCTCATGACATCTGTTTCTGAGGTTGCTACTAAGACTGTACCATCTTTTCTCTCTGAATTTTCGGATGTCTTCTCTGAGAGTGGAGTTCAGGATTTGCCCCCGCACAGGGAGTACGATTGCCCTATTAATCTCATCCCAGACGCCAAGCTGCCTAAATCTCGTTTATACAATCTTTCCCAACCTGAGAGGGTCGCTATGCGTGCTTATATCTCTGAGAGTCTGAGAAAGGGACACATACGACCCTCGAAGTCACCTGTTGCCGCTGGTTTTTTCTTTGTTAAGAAAAAAGATGGTTCTTTAAGACCTTGTCTGGATTTCAGGGAGCTGAACAATATCACAATTCGTGACCCTTATCCGCTTCCTCTTATCCCGGACCTATTTAACCAGGTTGTTGGGGCTAAAGTCTTTTCCAAATTAGATTTAAGAGGGGCATACAACCTGGTCAGGGTCAGAGAAGGGGACGAATGGAAGACGGCCTTCAATACCCCTGAGGGCCATTTTGAAAATTTGGTTATGCCTTTTGGTTTGATGAATGCCCCAGCCGTTTTTCAGCATTTCGTGAACAGCATTTTTTATCATTTGATGGGAAAATTTGTATTGGTGTATTTGGATGACATTTTGATTTTTTCTCCCGATTTCAAAACTCATAAGGAACATTTACGTCAGGTCTTGCTCATCCTGCGGGAGAATAAATTATATGCGAAACTGAAAAAATGTGTGTTTGCGGTTCCAGAAATTCAATTTCTGGGGTTTCTTCTCTCCGCTTCTGGTTTTCGCATGGACCCCGAGAAGGTCCGCGCTATGCTTGAGTGGGAGCTTCCTGAGAATCAAAAGGCGCTGATGCGTTTTTTGGGCTTTGCCAATTATTACAGGAAGTTCATTTTGAATTATTCTTCTATTGTTAAACCACTCACTGATATGACCAGAAAGGGGGTAGATTTTTCTTCTTGGTCAGTAGAGGCGCGTAAGGCTTTTTCTGATATCAAGGAGAGTTTTGCTTCCGCTCCCATCTTGGTGCAACCTGATGTTTCTTTACCCTTCATAGTTGAGGTTGATGCTTCTGAGGTGGGTGTGGGGGCGGTCTTGTCTCAGGGTTCCTCTCCTGCCAATTGGCGACCGTGTGCCTTTTTCTCAAGAATAGGGATGAGCGAACTCGAACTGTATAGTTCGGGTTCGTACCGAATTTTGGGGTGTCCGTGACACGGACCCGAACCCGGACATTTTCGTAAAAGTCCGGGTTCGGGTTCGGTGTTCGTCGCTTTCTTCGCGCTTTTGTGACGCTTTCTTGGCGCTTTTTGAAAGGCTGCAAAGCAGCCAATCAACAAGCGTCATACTACTTGCCCCAAGAGGCCATCACAGCCATGCCTACTATTGGCATGGCTGTGATTGGCCAGAGCACCATGTGACCCAGCCTCTATTTAAGCTGGAGTCACATAGCGCCGCCCGTCACTCTGCTCTGATTAGCGTAGGGAGAGGTTGCGGCTGCGACAGTAGGGCGAGATTAGGCAGATTTACTCCTCCAAAGGACTTGATTAACTGATCGATCTGCAGCTGTGGATCATTGAGCTGCTGATCCTCAATTGCTCACTGTTTTTAGGCTGCCCAGACCGTTTGTCAGTCACATTTTTCTGGGGTGATCGGCGGCCATTTTGTGTCTTGTGGTGCGCCAGCACAAGCTGCGACCAAGTGCATTTAACCCTCAATGGTGTGGTTGTTTTTTGGCTAAAGCCTACATCAGGGTGAAGCTGTCACACCAAGTGCATTTAACCAGCAATAGTCTGTTTATTTTTTGGCCATATACTACATCAGGGGCAAGCTGCGCCTGTCACCAAGTGCATTTAACCCTCAATGGTGCGTTTGTTTTTTGGCTAAAGCCTACATCAGGGTGAAGCTGTCACACCAAGTGCATTTAACCAGCAATAGTCTGTTTATTTTTTGGCCATATACTACATCAGGGGCAAGCTGCGCCCGTCACCAAGTGCATTTAACCCTCAGTAGTGTGGTTGGTCAAGCTATCACACCAAGTGCATTTAACCAGCAATAGTCTGTTCATTTTTTGGCCATATACTAAATCAGGGGCAAGCTGCGCCCGTCACCAAGTGCATTTAACCAGCAATAGTCTGTTCATTTTTTGGCCATATACTACATCAGGGGCAAGCTGCGCCCGTCACCAAGTGCATTTAACCCTCAGTAGTGTGGTTGGTCAAGCTGTGACACCAAGTGCATTTAACCAGCAATAGTCTGTTCATTTTTTGGCCATATACTACATCAGGGGCAAGCTGCGCCCATCACCAAGTGCATTTAACCAGCAATAGTGTGGTTATTTTTTGGCCATATCCCAGTCTAATTCTGTCACTAAATCCATACCGGTCACCCAGCGCCTAAATACTAGGCCTCAAATTTATATCCCGCTAAATCTCTCGTTACCGCTGTCCTGTTGTGGCTGGGAAAGTTATTTAGTGTCCGTCAAAGCACATTTTTTGTTCTGGGTTGAAATACAATTCCCAATTTAGCAATTTAAAAATTTAGTGGTTTCTGCTGTATCAGAGCTATTTGAAATCTATCCCTAAAAGGGTATATAATATTCAAGGTGCACATAGGGTCATTCAGAATAACTTCACACACCCGCTACTGTGCATTTCCAAGTCTAATTCTGTCACTAAACCAATACCTGTCACCCAGCGCCTAAATACTAGGCCTCAAATTCATATCCAGCTAAATCTGTCGTTAGTGCTGTAGCTGGGCGAGTTATTTAGTGTCCGTTCAAGCACATTTCTTGTTCTGGGTTGAAATACAATTCCCAATTTAGCAATTTCATAATTTAGTGGTTTCTGCTATATCAGAGCTATTTGAAATCTATCCCTAAAAGGGTAGATCATATTGAAGGTGCACATAGGGACATTCAGAATAACTTCACACACCCGCTACTGTGCATTTCCAAGTCTAATTCTGTCACTAAACCCATACCTGTCACCCAGCGCCTAAATACTAGGCCTCAAATTTATATCCAGCTAAATCTGTCCTTAGTGCTGTAGCTGGGCGAGTTATTTAGTGTCCGTTCAAGCACATTTCTTGTTCTGGGTTGAAATACAATTCCCAATTTAGCAATTTCATAATTTAGTGGTTTCTGCTATATCAGAGCTATTTGAAATCTATCCCTAAAAGGGTAGATCATATTGAAGGTGCACATAGGGACATTCAGAATAACTTCACACACCCGCTACTGTGCATTTCCAAGTCTAATTCTGTCACTAAACCCATACCTGTCACCCAGCGCCTAAATACTAGGCCTCAAATTTATATCCAGCTAAATCTGTCCTTAGTGCTGTAGCTGGGCGAGTTATTTAGTGTCCGTTCAAGCACATTTCTTGTTCTGGGTTGAAATACAATTCCCAATTTAGCAATTTCATAATTTAGTGGTTTCTGCTATATCAGAGCTATTTGAAATCTATCCCTAAAAGGGTATATAATATTCAAGGTGCACATTGGGTCATTCAGAATAACTTCACACACACCCGCTACTGTGTATTTCTAAGTCTAATTCTGTCACTAAACCCATACCTGTCACCCAGCGCCTAAATACTAGGCCTCAAATTTATATCCTGCTAAATCTCTCGTTAACGCTGTCCTGTTGTGGCTGGGAAAGTTATTTAGTGTCCGTCAAAGCACATTTTTTGTTCTGGGTTGAAATACAATTCCCAATTTAGCAATTTCATAATTTAGTGGTTTCTGCTATATCAGAGCTATTTGAAATCTATCCCTAAAAGGGTATATAATATTCAAGGTGCACATTGGGTCATTCAGAATAACTTCACACACACCCGCTACTGTGTATTTCTAAGTCTAATTCTGTCACTAAACCCATACCTGTCACCCAGCGCCTAAATACTAGGCCTCAAATTTATATCCTGCTAAATCTCTCGTTAACGCTGTCCTGTTGTGGCTGGGAAAGTTATTTAGTGTCCGTCAAAGCACATTTTTTGTTCTGGGTTGAAATACAATTCCCAATTTAGCAATTTCATAATTTAGTGGTTTCTGCTATATCAGAGCTATTTGAAATCTATCCCTAAAAGGGTATATAATATTCAAGGTGCACATTGGGTCATTCAGAATAACTTCACACACACCCGCTACTGTGTATTTCCAAGTCTAATTCTGTCACTAAACCCATACCTGTCACCCAGCGCCTAAATACTAGGCCTCAAATTCATATCCAGCTAAATCTGTCGTTACGCTGCTGTAGCTGGGCGAGTTATTTAGTGTCCGTTCAAGCACATTTCTTGTTCTGGGTTGAAATACAATTCCCAATTTAGCAATTTCATAATTTAGTGGTTTCTGCTATATCAGAGCTATTTGAAATCTATCCCTAAAAGGGTAGATAATATTGAAGGTGCACATAGGGTACATTCAGAATAACTTCACACACACCCGCTACTGTGCATTTCCAAGTCTAATTCTGTCACTAAACCCATACCTGTCACCCAGCGCCTAAATACTAGGCCTCAAATTTATATCCAGCTAAATCTGTCCTTACGTGCTGTAGCTGGGCGAGTTATTTAGTGTCCGTTCAAGCACATTTCTTGTTCTGGGTTAAAATACAATTCCCAATTTAGCAATTTCATAATTTAGTGGTTTCTGCTATATCAGAGCTATTTGAAATCTATCCCTAAAAGGGTATATAATATTCAAGGTGCACATTGGGTCATTCAGAATAACTTCACACACACCCGCTACTGTGTATTTCTAAGTCTAATTCTGTCACTAAACCCATACCTGTCACCCAGCGCCTAAATACTAGGCCTCAAATTTATATCCTGCTAAATCTCTCGTTAACGCTGTCCTGTTGTGGCTGGGAAAGTTATTTAGTGTCCGTCAAAGCACATTTTTTGTTCTGGGTTGAAATACAATTCCCAATTTAGCAATTTCATAATTTAGTGGTTTCTGCTATATCAGAGCTATTTGAAATCTATCCCTAAAAGGGTATATAATATTCAAGGTGCACATTGGGTCATTCAGAATAACTTCACACACACCCGCTACTGTGTATTTCTAAGTCTAATTCTGTCACTAAACCCATACCTGTCACCCAGCGCCTAAATACTAGGCCTCAAATTTATATCCTGCTAAATCTCTCGTTAACGCTGTCCTGTTGTGGCTGGGAAAGTTATTTAGTGTCCGTCAAAGCACATTTTTTGTTCTGGGTTGAAATACAATTCCCAATTTAGCAATTTCATAATTTAGTGGTTTCTGCTATATCAGAGCTATTTGAAATCTATCCCTAAAAGGGTATATAATATTCAAGGTGCACATTGGGTCATTCAGAATAACTTCACACACACCCGCTACTGTGTATTTCTAAGTCTAATTCTGTCACTAAACCCATACCTGTCACCCAGCGCCTAAATACTAGGCCTCAAATTTATATCCTGCTAAATCTCTCGTTAACGCTGTCCTGTTGTGGCTGGGAAAGTTATTTAGTGTCCGTCAAAGCACATTTTTTGTTCTGGGTTGAAATACAATTCCCAATTTAGCAATTTCATAATTTAGTGGTTTCTGCTATATCAGAGCTATTTGAAATCTATCCCTAAAAGGGTATATAATATTCAAGGTGCACATTGGGTCATTCAGAATAACTTCACACACACCCGCTACTGTGTATTTCTAAGTCTAATTCTGTCACTAAACCCATACCTGTCACCCAGCGCCTAAATACTAGGCCTCAAATTTATATCCTGCTAAATCTCTCGTTAACGCTGTCCTGTTGTGGCTGGGTAAGTTATTTAGTGTCCGTCAAAGCACATTTTTTGTTCTGGGTTGAAATACAATTCCCAATTTAGCAATTTCATAATTTAGTGGTTTCTGCTATATCAGAGCTATTTGAAATCTATCCCTAAAAGGGTATATAATATTCAAGGTGCACATTGGGTCATTCAGAATAACTTCACACACACCCGCTACTGTGTATTTCTAAGTCTAATTCTGTCACTAAACCCATACCTGTCACCCAGCGCCTAAATACTAGGCCTCAAATTTATATCCTGCTAAATCTCTCGTTAACGCTGTCCTGTTGTGGCTGGGAAAGTTATTTAGTGTCCGTCAAAGCACATTTTTTGTTCTGGGTTGAAATACAATTCCCAATTTAGCAATTTCATAATTTAGTGGTTTCTGCTATATCAGAGCTATTTGAAATCTATCCCTAAAAGGGTATATAATATTCAAGGTGCACATTGGGTCATTCAGAATAACTTCACACACACACGCTTCTGTGCATTTCCAAGTCTAATTCTGTCACTAAATCCATACCGGTCACCCAGCGCCTAAATACTAGGCCTCAAATTTATATCCCGCTGAATTTGAATACAATACATTGGGCCAAATAATATATTTGTTGTTGTGGTGAACCATAACAATGAGAAAAACATCTAGTAAGGGACGCGGACGTGCACATGGTCGTGGTGGTGTTAGTGGACCCTCTGGTGCTGGGAGAGGACGTGGCCGTTCTGCCACATCCACACGTCCTAGTGTACCAACTACCTCAGGTCCCAGTAGCCGCCAGAATTTACAGCGATATATGGTGGGGCCCAATGCCGTTCTAAGGATGGTAAGGCCTGAGCAGGTACAGGCATTAGTCAATTGGGTGGCCGACAGTGGATCCAGCACGTTCACATTATCTCCCACCCAGTCTTCTGCAGAAAGCGCACAGATGGCGCCTGAAAACCAACCCCATCAGTCTGTCACATCACCCCCATGCATACCAGGGAAACTCTCTCAGCCTCAAGTTATGCAGCAGTCTCTTATGCTGTTTGAAGACTCCGCTGGCAGGGTTTCCCAAGGGCATCCACCTAGCTCTTCCCCAGCGGTGAAAGACATAGAATGCACTGACGCACAACCACTTATGTTTCCTGATGATGAGGACATGGGAATACCACCTCAGCATGTCTCTGATGATGACGAAACACAGGTGCCAACTGCTGCGTCTTTCTGCAGTGTGCAGACTGAACAGGAGGTCAGGGATCAAGACTGGGTGGAAGAAGATGCAGGGGACGATGAGGTCCTAGACCCCACATGGAATGAAGGTCGTGCCACTGACTTTCACAGTTCGGAGGAAGAGGCAGTGGTGAGACCGAGCCAACAGCGTAGCAAAAGAGGGAGCAGTGGGCAAAAGCAGAACACCCGCCGCCAAGAGACTCCGCCTGCTACTGACCGCCGCCATCTGGGACCGAGCACCCCAAAGGCAGCTTCAAGGAGTTCCCTGGCATGGCACTTCTTCAAACAATGTGCTGACGACAAGACCCGAGTGGTTTGCACGCTGTGCCATCAGAGCCTGAAGCGAGGCATTAACGTTCTGAACCTGAGCACAACCTGCATGACCAGGCACCTGCATGCAAAGCATGAACTGCAGTGGAGTAAACACCTTAAAACCAAGGAAGTCACTCAGGCTCCCCCTGCTACCTCTTTTGCTGCTGCCGCCTCGGCCTATTCTGCTGCTGCCGCCTCGGCCTCTTCCTCCGCCTCTGGAGGAACGTTGGCACCTGCCACCCAGCAAACAGGGGATGTACCACCAACACCACCACCACCACCTCCGTCACCAAGCGTCTCAACCATGTCACACGCCAGCGTTCAGCTCTCCATCTCACAAACATTTGATAGAAAGCGTAAATTCCCACCTAGCCACCCTCGATCCCTGGCCCTGAATGCCAGCATTTCTAAACTACTGGCCTATGAAATGCTGTCATTTAGGCTGGTGGACACAGACAGCTTCAAACAGCTCATGTCGCTTGCTGTCCCACAGTATGTTGTTCCCAGCCGGCACTACTTCTCCAAGAGAGCCGTGCCTTCCCTGCACAACCAAGTATCCGATAAAATCAAGTGTGCACTGCGCAACGCCATCTGTAGCAAGGTCCACCTAACCACAGATACGTGGACCAGTAAGCACGGCCAGGGACGCTATATCTCCCTAACTGCACACTGGGTAAATGTAGTGGCAGCTGGGCCCCAGGCGGAGAGCTGTTTGGCGCACGTCCTTCCGCCGCCAAGGATCGCAGGGCAACATTCTTTGCCTCCTGTTGCCACCTCCTCCTTCTCGGCTTCCTCCTCCTCTTCTTCCACCTGCTCATCCAGTCAGCCACACACCTTCACCACCAACTTCAGCACAGCCCGGGGTAAACGTCAGCAGGCCATTCTGAAACTCATATGTTTGGGGGACAGGCCCCACACCGCACAGGAGTTGTGGCGGGGTATTGAACAACAGACCGACGAGTGGTTGCTGCCGGTGAGCCTCAAGCCCGGCCTGGTGGTGTGTGATAATGGGCGAAATCTCGTTGCAGCTCTGGGACTAGCCAATTTGACGCACATCCCTTGCTTGGCGCATGTGCTGAATTTGGTGGTGCAGAAGTTCATTCACAACTACCCCGACATGTCAGAGCTGCTGCATAAAGTGCGGGCCGTCTGTTCGCGCTTCCGGCGTTCACATCCTGCTGCTGCTCGCCTGTCTGCGCTACAGCGTAACTTCGGCCTTCCCGCTCACCGCCTCATATGCGACGTGCCCACCAGGTGGAACTCCACCTTGCACATGCTGGACAGACTGTGCGAGCAGCAGCAGGCCATAGTGGAGTTTCAGCTGCAGCACGCACGGGTCAGTCGCACTACAGAACAGCACCACTTCACCACCAATGACTGGGCCTCCATGCGAGACCTGTGTGCCCTGTTGCGCTGTTTCGAGTACTCCACCAACATGGCCAGTGGCGATGACACCGTTATCAGCGTTACAATACCACTTCTATGTCTCCTTGAGAAAACACTTAGGGCGATGATGGAAGAGGAGGTGGCCCAGGAGGAGGAGGAGGAAGAGGGGTCATTTTTAGCACTTTCAGGCCAGTCTCTTCGAAGTGACTCAGAGGGAGGTTTTTGGCAACAGCAGAGGCCAGGTACAAATGTGGCCAGCCAGGGCCCACTACTGGAGGACGAGGAGGACGAGGATGAGGAGGAGGTGGAGGAGGATGAGGATGAAGCATGGTCACAGCGGGGTGGCACCCAACGCAGCTCGGGTCCATCACTGGTGCGTGGCTGGGGGGAAAGGCAGGACGATGACGATACGCCTCCCACAGAGGACAGCTTGTCCTTACCCCTGGGCAGCCTGGCACACATGAGCGACTACATGCTGCAGTGCCTGCGCAACGACAGCAGAGTTGCCCACATTTTAACCTGTGCGGACTACTGGGTTGCCACCCTGCTGGATCCACGCTACAAAGACAATGTGCCCACCTTACTTCCTGCACTGGAGCGTGATAGGAAGATGCGCGAGTACAAGCGCACGTTGGTAGACGCGCTACTGAGAGCATTCCCAAATGTCACAGGGGAACAAGTGGAAGCCCAAGGCCAAGGCAGAGGAGGAGCAAGAGGTCGCCAAGGCAGCTGTGTCACGGCCAGCTCCTCTGAGGGCAGGGTTAGCATGGCAGAGATGTGGAAAACTTTTGTCAACACGCCACAGCTAACTGCACCACCACCTGATACGCAACGTGTTAGCAGGAGGCAACATTTCACTAACATGGTGGAACAGTACATGTGCACAACCCTCCACGTACTGACTGATGGTTCGGCCCCATTCAACTTCTGGGTCTCTAAATTGTCCACGTGGCCAGAGCTAGCCTTTTATGCCTTGGAGGTGCTGGCCTGCCCGGCAGCCAGCGTTTTGTCTGAACGTGTATTCAGCACGGCAGGGGGCGTCATTACAGACAAACGCAGCCGCCTGTCTACAGCCAATGTGGACAAGCTGACGTTCATAAAAATGAACCAGGCATGGATCCCACAGGACCTGTCCGTCCCTTGTCCAGATTAGACATTAACTACCTCCCCATAACCATATATTATTGGACTCCAGGGCACTTCCTCATTCAATCCTATTTTTATTTTCATTTTACCATTATATTGCGAGGCTACCCAAAGTTGAATGAACCTCTCCTCTGCCTGTGTGCTAGGCCTAAATATATGCCAATGGACTGTTGCAGTGGTGGCTGACATGAAGCCTGATTCTCTGCTATGACATGCAGACTAATTCTCTGCTGACATGAAGCCAGATTGTCTGTTACGGGACCTCTCTCCTCTGCCTGGGTGCTGGGCCTAAATTTATGACAATGGACTGTTGCAGTGGTGGCTGACGTGAAGCCTGATTCTCTGCTATGACATGCAGACTGATTCTCTGCTGACATGAAGCCAGATTGTCTGTTACGGGACCTCTCTGCTCTGCCTGTGTGCTAGGCCTAAATATATGCCAATGGACTGTTGCAGTGGTGGGTGACGTGAAGCCTCATTCTCTGCTATGACATGCAGACTGATTCTCTGCTGACATGAAGCCAGATCGTCTGTTACGGGACCTCTCTGCTCTGCCTGTGTGCTAGGCCTAAATATATGCCAATGGACTGTTGCAGTGGTGGGTGACGTGAAGCCTCATTCTCTGCTATGACATGCAGACTGATTCTCTGCTGTCATGAAGCCAGATTGTCTGTTACGGGACCTCTCTGCTCTGCCTGTGTGCTAGGCCTAAATATATGCCAATGGACTGTTGCAGTGGTGGGTGACGTGAAGCCTCATTCTCTGCTATGACATGCAGACTGATTCTCTGCTGACATGAAGCCAGATTGTCTGTTACGGGACCTCTCTCCTCTGCCTGTGTGCTAGGCCTAAATATATGCCAATGGACTGTTGCAGTGGTGGCTGACGTGAAGCCTCATTCTCTGCTATGACATGCAGACTGATTCTCTGCTGACATGAAGCCAGATCGTCTGTTACGGGACCTCTCTGCTCTGCCTGTGTGCTAGGCCTAAATATATGCCAATGGACTGTTGCAGTGGTGGCTGACGTGAAGCCTCATTCTCTGCTATGACATGCAGACTGATTCTCTGCTGACATGAAGCCAGATCGTCTGTTACGGGACCTCTCTGCTCTGCCTGTGTGCTAGGCCTAAATATATGCCAATGGACTGTTGCAGTGGTGGGTGACGTGAAGCCTCATTCTCTGCTATGACATGCAGACTGATTCTCTGCTGTCATGAAGCCAGATTGTCTGTTACGGGACCTCTCTGCTCTGCCTGTGTGCTAGGCCTAAATATATGCCAATGGACTGTTGCAGTGGTGGGTGACGTGAAGCCTCATTCTCTGCTATGACATGCAGACTGATTCTCTGCTGACATGAAGCCAGATTGTCTGTTACGGGACCTCTCTCCTCTGCCTGTGTGCTAGGCCTAAATATATGCCAATGGACTGTTGCAGTGGTGGCTGACGTGAAGCCTCATTCTCTGCTATGACATGCAGACTAATTCTCTGCTGACATGAAGCCAGATTGTCTGTTACGGGACCTCTCTCCTCTGCCTGGGTGCTGGGCCTAAATTTATGACAATGGACTGTTGCAGTGGTGGCTGACGTGAAGCCTGATTCTCTGCTATGACATGCAGACTGATTCTCTGCTGACATGAAGCCAGATTGTCTGTTACGGGACCTCTCTCCTCTGCCTGGGTGCTGGGCCTAAATTTATGACAATGGACTGTTGCAGTGGTGGCTGACGTGAAGCCTCATTCTCTGCTATGACATGCAGACTGATTCTCTGCTGTCATGAAGCCAGATTGTCTGTTACGGGACCTCTCTGCTCTGCCTGTGTGCTAGGCCTAAATATATGCCAATGGACTGTTGCAGTGGTGGGTGACGTGAAGCCTCATTCTCTGCTATGACATGCAGACTGATTCTCTGCTGACATGAAGCCAGATTGTCTGTTACGGGACCTCTCTCCTCTGCCTGTGTGCTAGGCCTAAATATATGCCAATGGACTGTTGCATTGGTGGCTGACGTGAAGCCTCATTCTCTGCTATGACATGCAGACTAATTCTCTGCTGACATGAAGCCAGATTGTCTGTTACGGGACCTCTCTCCTCTGCCTGGGTGCTGGGCCTAAATTTATGACAATGGACTGTTGCAGTGGTGGCTGACGTGAAGCTTGATTCTCTGCTATGACATGCAGACTGATTCTCTGCTGACATGAAGCCAGATCCTCTGTTACGGGACCTCTCTCCTCTGCCTGTGTGTGTGCTGGGCCTAAATATATGCCAATGGACTGTTGCAGTGGTGGCTGACGTGAAGCCTCATTCTCTGCTATGACATGCAGACTGATTCTCTGCTGACATGAAGCCAGATTCTCTGTTACGGGACCTCTCTCCTCTGCCTGTGTGTGTGCTGGGCCTAAATATATGCCAATGGACTGTTGCAGTGGTGGCTGACGTGAAGCCTCATTCTCTGCTATGACATGCAGACTAATTCTCTGCTGACATGAAGACAGATTCTCTGTTACGGGACCTCCCTCCTCTGCCTGGGTGCTGGGCCTAAATATATGCCAATGGACTGTTGCAGTGGTGGCTGACGTGAAGCCTCATTCTCTGCTATGACATGCAGACTAATTCTCTGCTGACATGAAGACAGATTCTCTGTTACGGGACCTCCCTCCTCTGCCTGGGTGCTGGGCCTAAATATATGCCAATGGACTGTTGCAGTGGTGGCTTACGTGAAGCCTCATTCTCTGCTATGACATGCAGACTGATTCTCTGCTGACATGAAGACAGATTCTCTGTTACGGGACCTCTCTCCTCTGCCTGTGTGTGTGCTGGGCCTAAATATATGCCAATGGACTGTTGCAGTGGTGGCTGACGTGAAGCCTCATTCTCTGCTATGACATGCAGACTGATTCTCTGCTGACATGAAGCCAGATTCTCTGTTACGGGACCTCTCTCCTCTGCCTGTGTGTGTGCTGGGCCTAAATATATGCCAATGGACTGTTGCAGTGGTGGCTGACGTGAAGCCTCATTCTCTGCTATGACATGCAGACTGATTCTCTGCTGACATGAAGCCAGATTCTCTGTTACGGGACCTCTCTCCTCTGCCTGTGTGTGTGCTGGGCCTAAATATATGCCAATGGACTGTTGCAGTGGTGGCTGACGTGAAGCCTCATTCTCTGCTATGACATGCAGACTAATTCTCTGCTGACATGAAGACAGATTCTCTGTTACGGGACCTCTCTCCTCTGCCTGTGTGTGTGCTGGGCCTAAATATATGCCAATGGACTGTTGCAGTGGTGGCTGACGTGAAGCCTCATTCTCTGCTATGACATGCAGACTAATTCTCTGCTGACATGAAGACAGATTCTCTGTTACGGGACCTCCCTCCTCTGCCTGGGTGCTGGGCCTAAATATATGCCAATGGACTGTTGCAGTGGTGGCTGACGTGAAGTCTCATTCTCTGCTATGACATGCAGACTAATTCTCTGCTGACATGAAGACAGATTCTCTGTTACGGGACCTCTCTCCTCTGCCTGGGTGCCGGGGCCTAAATATCTGAGAATGGACTGTTCCAGTGGTGGGTGACGGGAAGCCAGATTCTCTGCTATGGAACCTCTCTCCAATTGATTTTGGTTAATTTTTATTTATTTAATTTTTATTTTAATTCATTTCCCTATCCACATTTGTTTGCAGGGGATTTACCTACATGTTGCTGCCTTTTGCAGCCCTCTAGCTCTTTCCTGGGCTGTTTTACAGCCTTTTTAGTGCCGAAAAGTTCGGGTCCCCATTGACTTCAATGGGGTTCGGGTTCGGGACGAAGTTCGGATCGGGTTCGGATCCCGAACCCGAACATTTCCGGGATGTTCGGCCGAACTTCTCGAACCCGAACATCCAGGTGTTCGCTCAACTCTACTCAAGAAAACTCTCCTCCGCAGAGAGAAATTACGATGTGGGAGATAGGAAATTGTTGGCCATCAAGTTGGCTTTTGAGGAATGGCGCCATTGGCTAGAGGGAGCCAGACACCCTATTACCGTATTTACTGACCATAAAAATCTGGCCTACTTGGAGTCAGCCAAGCGTCTGAACCCGAGACAGGCCAGATGGTCGTTGTTCTTTTCTAGGTTTAATTTTGTTGTCACGTTCCGCCCTGGAGTTAAGAATGTGAAGGCAGATGCCCTGTCATGTTGTTTTCCGGGAGGCGGGAATTTTGAAGACCCGGGTCCCATTTTGGCTGAAGGTGTGGTGGTCTCTGCTCTTTTTCCTGAATTGGAGGCAGAGGTGCAGGCAGCCCAGTCAGAGGCTCCTGATCTTTGTCCTCCTGGGAGGTTGTTTGTGCCCCTCGCTTTAAGACACAAGATTTTTAAAGAACACCACGATACGGTCCTTGCTGGGCACCCGGGGGTAAGAGCCACACTGGATCTCATCGCTCGGAGATTCTGGTGGCCTGCGCTTCGTAAGTCGGTTGAGGGTTTTGTGGCAGCCTGCGAGACTTGCGCTCGTGCCAAAGTCCCTCATTCACGGCCATCAGGTCCTCTCCTTCCCTTACCCATTCCTTCCCGTCCTTGGACACATCTGTCCATGGACTTCATAACGGACCTGCCTCGTTCCTCGGGGAAGACTGTGATTCTGGTGGTGGTGGACCGTTTTAGCAAAATGGTGCATTTCATCCCTTTTCCTGGTTTGCCCAATGCTAAGACGCTGGCGCAGGCATTTGTTGATCACATTGTCAAATTGCACGGTATTCCTTCAGACATAGTCTCTGATAGGGGCACGCAGTTTGTTTCCAGATTCTGGAAGGCTTTCTGTTCTCGCTTGGGGGTTCGGTTGTCATTCTCTTCTGCTTTCCACCCGCAGTCGAATGGCCAGACAGAGCGCGTCAATCAGAATCTGGAGACATATCTGCGTTGTTTTGTGGCGGAGAATCAAGAGGATTGGTGTTCTTTTTTGTCCCTTGCTGAGTTTGCTTTAAATAACCGTCGTCAGGAGTCCTCTGATAAGTCACCATTTTTTGGTGCATATGGGTTTCATCCACAGTTTGGGACTTTCTCGGGGGAGGGGTCTTCTGGTTTACCTGATGAGGACAGATTCTCCTCGTCTTTGTCATCTATTTGGCAAAAGATTCAAGATAATCTAAAGAGCATGAGTGAGAGATATAAGCGTGTGGCTGATAAGAGACGTGTGCTTGGTCCGGACCTGAATGTTGGTGATCTGGTGTGGTTGTCTACCAAGAATATCAAATTGAAGGTTCCCTCCTGGAAGTTGGGTCCTAGGTTTATTGGGCCTTACAAAATCCTGTCTGTCATCAATCCTGTTGCATACCGTCTTGATCTTCCTCAGACTTGGAAGATCCATAATGTTTTTCATAAGTCCTTATTGAAACCTTATGTTCAACCCATTGTACCCTCGCCTTTGCCTCCTCCTCCGATTATGGTTGATGGGAATCTTGAATTTCAGGTCTCTAGGATTGTGGATTCTCGTCTTGTCCGCGGTTCTCTTCAGTACCTTGTTCAGTGGGAGGGGTATGGTCCTGAGGAGAGGATGTGGGTCCCAGTGACGGACATTAAGGCCTCTCGTCTCATCAGGGCTTTCCATAGGTCCCATCCTGAGAAGGTGGGTTCTGAGTGTCCGGAGTCCACTCGTAGAGGGAGGGGTACTGTCACAACCAGACAGCTGAGAAGCTCTGACAGAGGCCTTTCAGAACCTCCTCCTTGAGTTTCTGTGTTGTGGTATTCAGCTCCTCCTCTCGTTAGCCTCTCTCAGCTGTCATGTGTTGGACTAATTGCTTCCCTTTAAATTCTTCCCCAGAAGGCTTTTCTGGGCGGCTTATACTACTTCCTGGAGTGTGTGTGCACGCTGACTCTGTCCTCCTGTTTGCTTCAAAGCTAAGTGTTGTACCTTTATCTGTTATTTTCTGTTTGCTGGATCCCAGGTGACCCTGACTCCCTCCGTATCTTGTGTAGGGAGCCGGTGGTCGTGTCCCCTCACTATTGTAGGGTGCTCAGGGCTTTATAGTCAAGGTTCGTGGATATGCAAACCTCCACCATTCGGATCTTTGCATAGGCTGAGCACCCAGGGAAAGTGCCAGGTCTTCTGCAGGGGTCTCCCTTGGTTCCTTAGTTTTTGGATCCAGCGAGTAGTTTATACATGTTGCTTTGCCTTGTTTCCTGTACACCGTCCGTGACATGGGGGAGCAGTCCCACCGCATGTGGACCGCAGCAAAACGACCATCCCGAGCAAATAATGCTTACAAAGGAGGACGCCAGCGCGGTCCACATGCACCACAGAAGCATCCTACACAGTCTGGAGCATTGTGCGGATGAAAATACAATTATATAAATCACTGAAAAAAATGCACCAAACGGATATATCACTGACTATACTAGCTGGTCATACAAGCAGATATTAAAAGCTGAGACTTTTGCCAATATATTCCTGTCAGGAACATATCGGAGCCCATCATGCACCACGTCACGGTCCTCAGCATGGCAAGGGGTCCTACCACTGCGCTAACTCTGGTGCACTAACTATGGTGTGAAAACGGTCTGAAGGTGATGAAATCCAGCTCACAGCCAAGCTTCCACACAACCGCATAGCAGGACAACTAATTTAAAACTAGTGCTATGGCTTCCTTCCAATTGTAGCAAAGCCATTACAGCTATGAATCTAGTGTAGCAGGGCATGGCCAGAGGTGGGAGAACAGAGCGTCTGGGAGCAGGGGCAATGCCCACCCTGCACCTAGAGGCTAATTAGCATATTATAAAAGTTAGATTTCTGGAGTAACGGGGGCATAGATAAAAGTAGGAATAGGCTAGTTAGGTTCAGCTGACATTAACACATAGCTAATGTCAACTAGTTTAATAGGGTTAATTCTGGTGACAGAAACCCTTTAACTTTATTCTGTCTGTGGGTGTGATCATAGCCCCACTCCGGTCGCTGACTTTCTGACAGGACCCAGGTAATTGACCTGACAAAAATGTATGTCAGAGCATGAGCATACAGTTGCACATGATGTACACACAGATGGTTAATGGATTAATCACATTTTTTAATAGTCTTTATTAACAATTCCCAGTGACTTTACTACTGTAGAATTTGTACATCTCCTTCACATAGATGGCTGTGCTGCTGTTACATAGTTGCATAGTTGTCATGGCTGAAAAAAGACAAATGTCCATCAAGTCCAACCTGTAATCCTGCCATATTGATCCACGGAACAAATTCCTGGGTCAATGTCCATCTTCCTTTTAAAAAGTGGTTGGGGCCAAAGAGAAAGGGTGTGTAAAACAAGATTTCTATACATTGTCATAGGCCTCAATGTTATTTGGAATTAAAAAGTCATCTAACCCTTCTGTCCCTACAATAGTGTAAATCCCTTGGTCCTGTTCATTGATATACAAAAATTTTGAAGAAACCTCATCATTAAAAGGCATTTTGAGATTTAAAATACAAAAAACACTCTAAATATTGGAAACAATGGAAATCATTCCAATACCTTAGTATCACCCACATGCAAACATCAAGTTGTCCGAGCAAAGTCAAATTTCTTTCTTCTCCAAAGCCAGGAAAACATTATTGCCACTTTTTTTTAATCTGAAATTCACAGATCTCAAATTTATGACTAGTGAACCCAATGCCCTCAACTATAGAGGAAATTTAAGTAAAACAGAACAGAAAGCACTGACAACTTGAAAACAACAGTCACATCATAATCAATACAAGGTTACTTATGTATAAAAGAATATGAACATCCCAAAATCAGTAGTATCAGAAAACAATTTCACCCCAAATACAGAATCATAAATTAATGGAATTACTTATGTACAAAAACAATATGAACACCGCAAAATCAATAGTATTGGGCTGCTATTTTACCCCATTACAGAATCAAGGATTAAGGCAATTACTTATGTAAAAAAAAAACTATGTGAATACTCCAAAATCAGTATTATCAGAGCGCAATTCCATCCTACTGTAGTTACAGAATCAAGGATTAATAAAAAGTCTTCCTGGCTGCTGTCCGTTCTGTAACAAAAATGCCACTGTAATATCTAACCACAGCAAAAGGTACCAAATAGAGATTATTCGGATTTCTCATTAATTTCACAATTCTTATGCCAAATGACTCCAAACTTTTGGCAATTTGCTTGGGAAAAATCACGCAAAACTGCAATCATACAATACAATACTGCCTGCCAGCCAATCAGTGAACACATTATTGTCTGGTCCATCAGGCTATATGCTACCTCAGAACCACAGATGCCATTGTAAGCTCAGCTAGTGATGTGAGAGGACATGTGTGCCTTTTCTAACTCAATGAACATTTTCTTGCCATGGTTTACTTAACATGTTGAGCATTTCTTTCATGTCTGCTACATCTGTACTTAGTTGTAGTAATTGTTTGGCAGTATCATGCCTTCAACAAAAAATGTATTCTGCTTTATGGCATTTTAACTTCTGGCCAGCTCAAAATGTTATTCTATTCTTTGGCATTAGTACTTCTGGCCAGCTGTCCGTTAAAATTGTCTTGATTTTGAAATGTCGTGCGGTTTTGTGTCTTCACCCAAATGTAGTTCTGCTCTATGGCATTTTTTCCATTAATATGAAGAGAAGAGGACAAAAAGTTTAAGCTATTTAAGTTGAACAGAACTTTTGAAAATATTGCTCAATCTAATAGAATCAGAATCCCATTTCCATGAAATAATATATTATTTTTTCTCAAGAATAATGATAGTGTTTCACTTCATAATCGAATGATATATTATTCAATGTTACATGCATGGAGAGACAAGATAATGCTGATTTAACTTTGTCCTTATAGCAGACTTTCCTTTTTGATTCATCTTCTGTTTTAACACATGGAAACATTCATCATAGCTAATAGTAATGTCAAGTGGAAAAGGAAATATTGTCATTGTACAGACTTTGCATCATAGATAGGACAGAAAATAATACAACTTGCGATACAATGTGGAAACGAAAACTCGGCATTACCTTCTACTGAGCAATGTTTAACAGGGTTTATGAAGTAAACACTTGGCAAGCACAGCCTTTGTTTGTCATGAAATCAACATTTATTTGACAATGAATGAAATCAAATTATTTGTGTTTATTTAAATGTTAATTTATTTAATCTTAAATTTGAAAATGAAAAACACACATTTCATGAAATCTGCGTAGCAATGACATTGACATGTCTTTGGTTTAGTTTACGGAAGCTCAAATTGAAATCAAATAAATACATTTCTGTGAAATGGATAAACATAACAATTATTCCAACTGTTCTTTTATTATCAGAACGGTTTTGAATACTATTAAAAAATGTTTTTACCTGCAGCCACCACTAGAGGGAGCTAAAGAGTGTATTACATACTACTTTGTATGGAACTCAGTGATAAGACAGCCTAGTAAGCACCAAGGCTCCCTCTAGAGGTGGATACAGGTGGCAATCATGTTCTATTTTAAATCTATGTGCAGTAGATGTCTAACCGTAATAAGTATTATTAAGAAATTTATCAGCACATATTGTTGGACTAACCTGAAATGTGGACTCTAATGTGGACTGTAATTCTCAGAGCAGTCACCAAATAATAGCCAGGGGTCAGGGCCAGGAGAGATGCTATCAACTCCAAGTGTGAAGTAGGAAAGTTTGACAGGAGCTTTAAAAAATATTTTTTTTTTATCAAGATTAGTGTTGAGCGTGAATATTCGAATAGCAAATATTTATTGCGAATATCGCAACTTCGCTAATTCGCGAATATTTCGAATATAGTGCTATATATTCGCTATATCGAATATTCAGCATTTTGTAACATCTGAAAACATGATTCCTCCCTGCTTCTTTCTTGTGGGTCAATGAGTCATTGGCCCACAAGCAACTTAAAGGGAACCTGTCACCGGGATTTTGTGTATAGAGCTGAGGACATGGGCAGCTAGATGGCCACTAGCACATCCACAATACCCAGTCCCCATAGCTCTGTGTGCTTTTATTGTGTAATAAACCTGATTTGATACATATGCAAATTAACCTGAGATGAGTCCTGTATGTGAGATGAGTCAGGGACAGGACTCATCTCAGGGTAATTTGCATATGTATCAAATAGGTTTTTTTCCACAATAAAAGCACACAGAGCTATGGGGACTGGGTATTGCGGATGTGCTAGCGGCCATCTAGCAACCCATGTCCTCAGCTCTATGCACGAAATCCCGGTGACAGGTTCCCTTTAAGCAGTTTTCCCTGAGTTTTCCCTGAGATCGTGAAAACTCAGATCGGATGGTATATTCTAACCCACAGGCGTTCCCATGGTGACGGGGATGCTTGTCGGGGAGGAGTATGCCAAAGTGGAATAACAGTACACATTGAAAAAAAAAAGACGAATATTCTAAATAACGAAATATATTCGCTATATTGCTATAACTTTGTTTTTTAGAATATTCGTCATATTGTAAATCAAGAATATAAAGCAATATAGCGAATATTCGTAACAGACACATATAGACTGCAATTTAAGTAATATAGTGCTATAAACTTTTTTTTCATAGTCGTAATTTTTTTTCTCTTATGGACTTCAGATTTGAAGAAAAATTACAACTTTGAAAGAAAAAAAAAGGTTATAGCATTATATTAGTTGAATTGCAGTCTATATGTGTATGTTACGAATATTCGCTATATTGCTATATATTAGTTTTTTAGAATATTCCTCATATTCTAAAACAAGAATATATAGCAATATAGCAAATATTTGCTAAATACAAATATAGAGCGATTTAGCTAAGGCCACACCTGTGTTAGGTGGGGATCCGTCTTGTATCTGCACAGACGGATCCACACCTATAATGCAAACGATTGTATCCGTTCAGAACGGATACGTTTGCATTATGATGAACAAAGTCAAAACTTCCTGATTTACATTGAAAGTCAATGGGGGACGGATCCGTTTTCAATTGCACCATATTGTGTCAGTGAAAACGGATCTGCTCTTATTGACTTACATTGTAAGTCAGGACGGATCCGTTTGGCTCCGCATCCAGAGTGGATTGCAGGTGGAACGGAGCCAAACTGATGCATCCTTATCCATTCAGAATGCATTGGGGCTGAACTGATCCGTTTTGAACCGTTTGTGAGATCCCTGAAACGGATCTCACAAACGGAATGCAAAACGCAAGTGTGAAAGTAACCTAATACAGTGCTATAATCTTTTTTTTTTATAGTCTTATTTTTTTTTCTCTTTTAAACTTCAGATTTGGAAAAAATTTACAGTATTAAATATATGTTATAACACTATATTAGCTAAATTGCTTTGTTTGTATTTTCTCAAATATTCGCTATATTGCTATATATTCTTTTTTATTTAACTTCACATTATGCGATTTTTACAATTTAAATTAATCTCAATCGCGCAAATAATCTCGAATACGAATATTCACGAATATGAAATGAATATTCTAGCGAATATTCGCAAAATATTGCAAATTCGAATATGGGACCTGCCGCTCATCACTAATCAAGATAATAAGAAGCCAGACACAATAAACCAATGACTGGCACTGTGGTCTTTACTGAGAAAATTTGTGATATACTGTAAGAGCAACTCTGGTTTTGGCAGAACAGGCAGGTCCATGTATGACATGGATGGCTTTTCAGTGAAAATATCTCAGCAGATGAGGCCCAAAGTCCACCCCACTTTTAAATTACCTTAAAGAGGACCTGTCAACTCAAAATGAAAAATATATTTTGTTGTGGGAAAAGATTTAGTAAAGAGAGTAATTTATACATTTTTCTCTCAGCTTTTTCTAACTTTAGTCCACCTCTATGTACAACAATCATTACACAGGGAGGTGTTATCAGTGATTTATAGCATTTCCTCTGTAACTGTGTAAATAATGTTGATCGCAAATATTCTAATCGCAAATTTTTATTGCGAATATCGACACTTCGAGAATTTTCAAAGATGTAGAATATAGTGCTATATATTTGTAATCGCGAATATTCTAGATTTTTCAGTAACCGCCCTTCTTGTTTGTGGGCCAATGAGACGGCTGCAATATCTTTGTCAGAGTTTAGCAACATCCCTAGCAACCAATAGGAAAGTTGCCTACCCCTAACTATATAAGGACCTCCCCAGCAGCCATTTTCTGTATTTTTTTTTGCAGTTCTGAGAGAGCAGTGACATTGCTGTGCTCTGTGCTTTCATCTGGATCCTATTCCTTATCCAATTACATTAGATAGTTAGTTAGCATATATATATATATATAATACAGATAGTGGGAGATAGTCAGTGTAGGTTAGATAGTGATATAGTGTAGCTGATAGGTTCCAGTGCAGGGTGTTAGGTGGTGTGATAGGAATTACTGTTTCTCTGCTGTCCATACATACATACATGCTACAGACATAGTGCTGTGATATCACAACAATACTTAGTGCACCGATTAGTAATATCTACTCAGACCTGATAAAATGTGAAGTTGCATGTATTACACAAAAAATTGGCGCATAGAGTTGAGCGGACACCTGGATGTTCGGGTTCGACAGGTTCGGCCGAACTTCAGAAAAAAGTTTGAGTTCGGGACCCGAACTTGATCCGAACTTGACCCCGAACCCCATTGAAGTCAATGGGGACCCGAACTTTTGAGCACTAAAATGGCTGTAAAAATGTCATGGAAAGGGCTAGAGGGCTGCAAATGGCAGCGAAATGTGGTTAAGAGTAGGGATGAGCGAACTCGAACTGTATAGTTCGGGTTCGTACCGAATTTTGGGGTGTCCGTGACACGGACCCGAACCCGGACATTTTCGTAAAAGTCCGGGTTCGGGTTCGGTGTTCGTCGCTTTCTTGGCGCTTTTGTGACGCTTTCTTGGCGCTTTTTGAAAGGCTGCAAAGCAGCCAATCAACAAGCGTCATACTACTTGCCCCAAGAGGCCATCACAGCCATGCCTACTATTGGCATGGCTGTGATTGGCCAGAGCACCATGTGACCCAGCCTCTATTTAAGCTGGAGTCACATAGCGCCGCCCGTCACTCTGCTCTGATTAGCGTAGGGAGAGGTTGCGGCTGCGACAGTAGGGCGAGATTAGGCAGATTAACTCCTCCAAAGGACTTGATTAACTGATCGATCTGCAGCTGTGGATCATTGAGCTGCTAATCCTCAATTGCTCACTGTTTTTAGGCTGCCCAGACCGTTTGTCAGTCACATTTTTCTGGGGTGATCGGCGGCCATTTTGTGTCTTGTGGTGCGCCAGCACAAGCTGCGACCAAGTGCATTTAACCCTCAATGGTGTGGTTGTTTTTTGGCTAAAGCCTACATCAGGGTGAAGCTGTCACACCAAGTGCATTTAACCAGCAATAGTCTGTTCATTTTTTGGCCATATACAAAATCAGGGGCAAGCTGCGCCTGTCACCAAGTGCATTTAACCCTCAATGGTGTGGTTGTTTTTTGGCTAAAGCCTACATCAGGGTGAAGCTGTCACACCAAGTGCATTTAACCAGCAATAGTCTGTTCATTTTTTGGCCATATACAAAATCAGGGGCAAGCTGCGCCTGTCACCAAGTGCATTTAACCCTCAATGGTGTGGTTGTTTTTTGGCTAAAGCCTACATCAGGGTGAAGCTGTCACACCAAGTGCATTTAACCAGCAATAGTCTGTTCATTTTTTGGCCATATACAAAATCAGGGGCAAGCTGCGCCTGTCACCAAGTGCATTTAACCCTCAATGGTGTGGTTGTTTTTTGGCTAAAGCCTACATCAGGGTGAAGCTGTCACACCAAGTGCATTTAACCAGCAATAGTCTGTTCATTTTTTGGCCATATACAAAATCAGGGGCAAGCTGCGCCTGTCACCAAGTGCATTTAACCCTCAATGGTGTGGTTGTTTTCTGGCTAAAGCCTACATCAGGGTGAAGCTGTCACACCAAGTGCATTTAACCAGCAATAGTCTGTTTATTTTTTGGCCATATACTACATCAGGGGCAAGCTGCGCCCGTCACCAAGTGCATTTAACCCTCAGTAGTGTGGTTGGTCAAGCTGTGACACCAAGTGCATTTAACCAGCAATAGTCTGTTCATTTTTTGGCCATATACTACATCAGGGGCAAGCTGCGCCCGTCACCAAGTGCATTTAACCAGCAATAGTGTGGTTATTTTTTGGCCATATCCCAGTCTAATTCTGTCACTAAATCCATACCGGTCACCCAGCGCCTAAATACTAGGCCTCAAATTTATATCCCGCTAAATCTCTCGTTACCGCTGTCCTGTTGTAGCTGGGAAAGTTATTTAGTGTCCGTCAAAGCACATTTTTTGTTCTGGGTTGAAGTACAATTCCCAATTTAGCAATTTCATAATTTAGTGGTTTCTGCTATATCAGAGCTATTTGAAATCTATCCCTAAAAGGGTATATAATATTCAAGGTGCACATTGGGTCATTCAGAATAACTTCACACACACCCGCTACTGTGTATTTTCAAGTCTAATTCTGTCACTAAACCCATACCTGTCACCCAGCGCCTAAATACTAGGCCTCAAATTTATATCCTGCTAAATCTCTCGTTACCGCTGTCCTGTTGTAGCTGGGAAAGTTATTTAGTGTCCGTCAAAGCACATTTTTTGTTCTGGGTTGAAGTACAATTCCCAATTTAGCAATTTCATAATTTAGTGGTTTCTGCTATATCAGAGCTATTTGAAATCTATCCCTAAAAGGGTATATAATATTCAAGGTGCACATTGGGTCATTCAGAATAACTTCACACACACCCGCTACTGTGTATTTTCAAGTCTAATTCTGTCACTAAACCCATACCTGTCACCCAGCGCCTAAATACTAGGCCTCAAATTTATATCCTGCTAAATCTCTCGTTACCGCTGTCCTGTTGTAGCTGGGAAAGTTATTTAGTGTCCGTCAAAGCACATTTTTTGTTCTGGGTTGAAATACAATTCCCAATTTAGCAATTTCATAATTTAGTGGTTTCTGCTATATCAGAGCTATTTGAAATCTATCCCTAAAAGGGTAGATCATATTGAAGGTGCACATAGGGTCATTCAGAATAACTTCACACACACCCGCTACTGTGTATTTCCAAGTCTAATTCTGTCACTAAACCCATACCTGTCACCCAGCGCCTAAATACTAGGCCTCAAATTTATATCCCGCTAAATCTCTCGTTACCGCTGTCCTGTTGTAGCTGGGAAAGTTATTTAGTGTCCGTCAAAGCACATTTTTTGTTCTGGGTTGAAGTACAATTCCCAATTTAGCAATTTCATAATTTAGTGGTTTCTGCTATATCAGAGCTATTTGAAATCTATCCCTAAAAGGGTATATAATATTCAAGGTGCACATTGGGTCATTCAGAATAACTTCACACACACCCGCTACTGTGTATTTCCAAGTCTAATTCTGTCACTAAACCCATACCTGTCACCCAGCGCCTAAATACTAGGCCTCAAATTTATATCCTGCTAAATCTCTCGTTAACGCTGTCCTGTTGTAGCTGGGAAAGTTATTTAGTGTCCGTCAAAGCACATTTTTTCTTCTGGGTTGAAATACAATTCCCAATTTAGCAATTTCATAATTTAGTGGTTTCTGCTATATCAGAGCTATTTGAAATCTATCCCTAAAAGGGTAGATCATATTGAAGGTGCACATAGGGTCATTCAGAATAACTTCACACACACCCGCTACTGTGTATTTCCAAGTCTAATTCTGTCACTAAACCCATACCTGTCACCCAGCGCCTAAATACTAGGCCTCAAATTTATATCCCGCTAAATCTCTCGTTACCGCTGTCCTGTTGTAGCTGGGAAAGTTATTTAGTGTCCGTCAAAGCACATTTTTTGTTCTGGGTTGAAGTACAATTCCCAATTTAGCAATTTCATAATTTAGTGGTTTCTGCTATATCAGAGCTATTTGAAATCTATCCCTAAAAGGGTATATAATATTCAAGGTGCACATTGGGTCATTCAGAATAACTTCACACACACCCGCTACTGTGTATTTCCAAGTCTAATTCTGTCACTAAACCCATACCTGTCACCCAGCGCCTAAATACTAGGCCTCAAATTTATATCCTGCTAAATCTCTCGTTACCGCTGTACTGTTGTTGCTGGGCAAGATATTTAGTGTCCGTCAAAGCACATTTTTTGTTCTGGGTTGAAATACAATTCCCAATTTAGCAATTTCATAATTTAGTGGTTCCTGCTATATCAGAGCTATTTGAAATCTATCCCAAAAAGGGTATATAATATTCAAGGTGCACATAGGGTCATTCAGAATAACTTCACACACACCCGCTACTGTGTATTTCCAAGTCTAATTCTGTCACTAAACCCATACCTGTCACCCAGCGCCTAAATACTAGGCCTCAAATTTATATCCTGCTAAATCTCTCGTTACCGCTGTACTGTTGTTGCTGGGCAAGATATTTAGTGTCCGTCAAAGCACATTTTTTGTTCTGGGTTGAAATACAATTCCCAATTTAGCAATTTCATAATTTAGTGGTTTCTGCTATATCAGAGCTATTTGAAATCTATCCCTAAAAGGGTATATAATATTCAAGGTGCACATTGGGTCATTCAGAATAACTTCACACACACCCGCTACTGTGTATTTCCAAGTCTAATTCTGTCACTAAACCCATACCTGTCACCCAGCGCCTAAATACTAGGCCTCAAATTTATATCCTGCTAAATCTCTCGTTACCGCTGTACTGTTGTTGCTGGGCAAGATATTTAGTGTCCGTCAAAGCACATTTTTTGTTCTGGGTTGAAATACAATTCCCAATTTAGCAATTTCATAATTTAGTGGTTCCTGCTATATCAGAGCTATTTGAAATCTATCCCAAAAAGGGTATATAATATTCAAGGTGCACATAGGGTCATTCAGAATAACTTCACACACACGCTTCTGTGCATTTCCAAGTCTAATTCTGTCACTAAATCCATACCGGTCACCCAGCGCCTAAATACTAGGCCTCAAATTTATATCCCGCTGAATTTGAATACAATACATTGGGCCAAATAATATATTTGTTGTTGTGGTGAACCATAACAATGAGAAAAACATCTAGTAAGGGACGCGGACGTGGACATGGTCGTGGTGGTGTTAGTGGACCCTCTGGTGCTGGGAGAGGACGTGGCCGTTCTGCCACATCCACACGTCCTAGTGTACCAACTACCTCAGGTCCCAGTAGCCGCCAGAATTTACAGCGATATATGGTGGGGCCCAATGCCGTTCTAAGGATGGTAAGGCCTGAGCAGGTACAGGCATTAGTCAATTGGGTGGCCGACAGTGGATCCAGCACGTTCACATTATCTCCCACCCAGTCTTCTGCAGAAAGCGCACAGATGGCGCCTGAAAACCAACCCCATCAGTCTGTCACATCACCCCCATGCATACCAGGGAAACTGTCTCAGCCTCAAGTTATGCAGCAGTCTCTTATGCTGTTTGAAGACTCCGCTGGCAGGGTTTCCCAAGGGCATCCACCTAGCCCTTCCCCAGCGGTGAAAGACATAGAATGCACTGACGCACAACCACTTATGTTTCCTGATGATGAGGACATGGGAATACCACCTCAGCATGTCTCTGATGATGACGAAACACAGGTGCCAACTGCTGCGTCTTTCTGCAGTGTGCAGACTGAACAGGAGGTCAGGGATCAAGACTGGGTGGAAGACGATGCAGGGGACGATGAGGTCCTAGACCCCACATGGAATGAAGGTCGTGCCACTGACTTTCACAGTTCGGAGGAAGAGGCAGTGGTGAGACCGAGCCAACAGCGTAGCAAAAGAGGGAGCAGTGGGCAAAAGCAGAACACCCGCCGCCAAGAGACTCCGCCTGCTACTGACCGCCGCCATCTGGGACCGAGCACCCCAAAGGCAGCTTCAAGGAGTTCCCTGGCATGGCACTTCTTCAAACAATGTGCTGACGACAAGACCCGAGTGGTTTGCACGCTGTGCCATCAGAGCCTGAAGCGAGGCATTAACGTTCTGAACCTGAGCACAACCTGCATGACCAGGCACCTGCATGCAAAGCATGAACTGCAGTGGAGTAAACACCTTAAAACCAAGGAAGTCACTCAGGCTCCCCCTGCTACCTCTTCTGCTGCTGCCGCCTCGGCCTATTCTGCTGCTGCCGCCTCGGCCTCTTCCTCCGCCTCTGGAGGAACGTTGGCACCTGCCGCCCAGCAAACAGGGGATGTACCACCAACACCACCACCACCACCTCCGTCACCAAGCGTCTCAACCATGTCACACGCCAGCGTTCAGCTCTCCATCTCACAAACATTTGATAGAAAGCGTAAATTCCCACCTAGCCACCCTCGATCCCTGGCCCTGAATGCCAGCATTTCTAAACTACTGGCCTATGAAATGCTGTCATTTAGGCTGGTGGACACAGACAGCTTCAAACAGCTCATGTCGCTTGCTGTCCCACAGTATGTTGTTCCCAGCCGGCACTACTTCTCCAAGAGAGCCGTGCCTTCCCTGCACAACCAAGTATCCGATAAAATCAAGTGTGCACTGCGCAACGCCATCTGTAGCAAGGTCCACCTAACCACAGATACGTGGACCAGTAAGCACGGCCAGGGACGCTATATCTCCCTAACTGCACACTGGGTAAATGTAGTGGCAGCTGGGCCCCAGGCGGAGAGCTGTTTGGCGCACGTCCTTCCGCCGCCAAGGATCGCAGGGCAACATTCTTTGCCTCCTGTTGCCACCTCCTCCTTCTCGGCTTCCTCCTCCTCTTCTTCCACCTGCTCATCCAGTCAGCCACACACCTTCACCACCAACTTCAGCACAGCCCGGGGTAAACGTCAGCAGGCCATTCTGAAACTCATATGTTTGGGGGACAGGCCCCACACCGCACAGGAGTTGTGGCGGGGTATTGAACAACAGACCGACGAGTGGTTGCTGCCGGTGAGCCTCAAGCCCGGCCTGGTGGTGTGTGATAATGGGCGAAATCTCGTTGCAGCTCTGGGACTAGCCAATTTGACGCACATCCCTTGCTTGGCGCATGTGCTGAATTTGGTGGTGCAGAAGTTCATTCACAACTACCCCGACATGTCAGAGCTGCTGCATAAAGTGCGGGCCGTCTGTTCGCGC
The DNA here is from genome assembly GCF_014858855.1 of Bufo gargarizans. NCBI lineage: Eukaryota > Metazoa > Chordata > Amphibia > Anura > Bufonidae > Bufo > Bufo gargarizans. The sequence goes on from NC_058084.1 coordinate 43,989,247, forward strand.
TTCCGGCGTTCACATCCTGCCGCTGCTCGCCTGTCTGCGCTACAGCGTAACTTCGGCCTTCCCGCTCACCGCCTCATATGCGACGTGCCCACCAGGTGGAACTCCACCTTGCACATGCTGGACAGACTGTGCGAGCAGCAGCAGGCCATAGTGGAGTTTCAGCTGCAGCACGCACGGGTCAGTCGCATTACAGAACAGCACCACTTCACCACCAATGACTGGGCCTCCATGCGAGACCTGTGTGCCCTGTTGCGCTGTTTCGAGTACTCCACCAACATGGCCAGTGGCGATGACACCGTTATCAGCGTTACAATACCACTTCTATGTCTCCTTGAGAAAACACTTAGGGCGATGATGGAAGAGGAGGTGGCCCAGGAGGAGGAGGAGGAGGAGGAGGAAGAGGGGTCATTTTTAGCACTTTCAGGCCAGTCTCTTCGAAGTGACTCAGAGGGAGGTTTTTGGCAACAGCAGAGGCCAGGTACAAATGTGGCCAGCCAGGGCCCACTACTGGAGGACGAGGAGGACGAGGATGAGGAGGAGGTGGAGGAGGATGAGGATGAAGCATGGTCACAGCGGGGTGGCACCCAACGCAGCTCGGGTCCATCACTGGTGCGTGGCTGGGGGGAAAGGCAGGACGATGACGATACGCCTCCCACAGAGGACAGCTTGTCCTTACCCCTGGGCAGCCTGGCACACATGAGCGACTACATGCTGCAGTGCCTGCGCAACGACAGCAGAGTTGCCCACATTTTAACCTGTGCGGACTACTGGGTTGCCACCCTGCTGGATCCACGCTACAAAGACAATGTGCCCACCTTACTTCCTGCACTGGAGCGTGATAGGAAGATGCGCGAGTACAAGCGCACGTTGGTAGACGCGCTACTGAGAGCATTCCCAAATGTCACAGGGGAACAAGTGGAAGCCCAAGGCCAAGGCAGAGGAGGAGCAAGAGGTCGCCAAGGCAGCTGTGTCACGGCCAGCTCCTCTGAGGGCAGGGTTAGCATGGCAGAGATGTGGAAAACTTTTGTCAACACGCCACAGCTAACTGCACCACCACCTGATACGCAACGTGTTAGCAGGAGGCAACATTTCACTAACATGGTGGAACAGTACGTGTGCACACCCCTCCACGTACTGACTGATGGTTCGGCCCCATTCAACTTCTGGGTCTCTAAATTGTCCACGTGGCCAGAGCTAGCCTTTTATGCCTTGGAGGTGCTGGCCTGCCCGGCAGCCAGCGTTTTGTCTGAACGTGTATTCAGCACGGCAGGGGGCGTCATTACAGACAAACGCAGCCGCCTGTCTACAGCCAATGTGGACAAGCTGACGTTCATAAAAATGAACCAGGCATGGATCCCACAGGACCTGTCCGTCCCTTGTCCAGATTAGACATTAACTACCTCCCCATAACCATATATTATTGGACTCCAGGGCACTTCCTCATTCAATCCTATTTTTATTTTCATTTTACCATTATATTGCAAGGCTACCCAAAGTTGAATGAACCTCTCCTCTGCCTGTGTGCTAGGCCTAAATATATGCCAATGGATTGTTGCAGTGGTGGCTGACGTGAAGCCTGATTCTCTGCTATGACATGCAGACTGATTCTCTGGTGACATGAAGCCAGATCCTCTGTTACGGGACCTCTCTCCTCTGCCTGGGTGCTGGGCCTAAATTTATGAAAATGGACTGTTGCAGTGGTGGGTGACGTGAAGCCTGATTCTCTGCTATGACATGAAGACTGATTCTCTGCTGACATGAAGCCAGATCCTCTGTTACGGGACCTCTCTCCTCTGCCTGGGTGCTGGGCCTAAATATCTGACAATGGACTGTTGCATTGGTGGCTGACGTGAAGCCTGATTCTCTGCTATGATATGAAGACTGATTCTCTGCTGACATGAAGCCAGATTGTCTGTTACGGGACCTCTCTCCTCTGCCTGTGTGCTAGGCCTAAATATATGCCAATGGATTGTTGCAGTGGTGGCTGACGTGAAGCCTGATTCTCTGCTATGACATGCAGACTGATTCTCTGGTGACATGAAGCCAGATCCTCTGTTACGGGACCTCTCTCCTCTGCCTGGGTGCTGGGCCTAAATTTATGAAAATGGACTGTTGCAGTGGTGGGTGACGTGAAGCCTGATTCTCTGCTATGACATGCAGACTGATTCTCTGGTGACATGAAGCCAGATCCTCTGTTACGGGACCTCTCTCCTCTGCCTGGGTGCTGGGCCTAAATTTATGAAAATGGACTGTTGCAGTGGTGGGTGACGTGAAGCCTCATTCTCTGCTATGACATGCAGACTGATTCTCTGCTGACATGAAGCCAGATCGTCTGTTACGGGACCTCTCTCCTCTGCCTGGGTGCTGGGCCTAAATTTATGAAAATGGACTCTTACAGTGGTGGGTGACGTGAAGCCTGATTCTCTGCTATGACATGAAGACTGATTCTCTGCTGACATGAAGCCAGATCCTCTGTTACGGGACCTCTCTCCTCTGCCTGGGTGCTGGGCCTAAATATCTGACAATGGACTGTTGCATTGGTGGCTGACGTGAAGCCTGATTCTCTGCTATGATATGAAGACTGATTCTCTGCTGACATGAAGCCAGATTGTCTGTTACGGGACCTCTCTCCTCTGCCTGTGTGCTAGGCCTAAATATATGCCAATGGATTGTTGCAGTGGTGGCTGACGTGAAGCCTGATTCTCTGCTATGACATGCAGACTGATTCTCTGGTGACATGAATCCAGATCCTCTGTTACGGGACCTCTCTCCTCTGCCTGGGTGCTGGGCCTAAATTTATGAAAATGGACTGTTGCAGTGGTGGGTGACGTGAAGCCTGATTCTCTGCTATGACATGCAGACTGATTCTCTGGTGACATGAAGCCAGATCCTCTGTTACGGGACCTCTCTCCTCTGCCTGGGTGCTGGGCCTAAATTTATGAAAATGGACTGTTGCAGTGGTGGGTGACGTGAAGCCTCATTCTCTGCTATGACATGCAGACTGATTCTCTGCTGACATGAAGCCAGATTGTCTGTTACGGGACCTCTCTCCTCTGCCTGGGTGCTGGGCCTGAATTTATGACAATGGACTGTTGCAGTGGTGGCTGACGTGAAGCCTGATTCTCTGCTATGATATGAAGACTGATTCTCTGCTGACATGAAGCCAGATTGTCTGTTACGGGACCTCTCTCCTCTGCCTGGGTGCCGGGGCCTAAATATCTGAGAATGGACTGTTCCAGTGGTGGGTAACGGGAAGCCAGATTCTCTGCTATGATATGAAGACTGATTCTCTGCTGACATGAAGCCAGATTGTCTGTTACGGGACCTCTCTCCTCTGCCTGGGTGCTGGGCCTAAATTTATGAAAATGGACTATTACAGTGGTGGGTGACGTGAAGCCTGATTCTCTGCTATGACATGAAGACTGATTCTCTGCTGACATGAAGCCAGATTGTCTGTTACGGGACCTCTCTCCTCTGCCTGGGTGCCGGGGCCTAAATATCTGAGAATGGACTGTTCCAGTGGTGGGTGACGGGAAGCCAGATTCTCTGCTATGGAACCTCTCTCCAATTGATTTTGGTTAATTTTTATTTATTTAATTTTTATTTTAATTAATTTCCCTATCCACATTTGTTTGCAGGGGATTTACCTACATGTTGCTGCCTTTTGCAGCCCTCTAGCCCTTTCCTGGGCTGTTTTACAGCCGTTTTAGTGCCGAAAAGTTCGGGTCCCCATTGACTTCAATGGGGTTCGGGTTCGGGACGAAGTTCGGATCGGGTTCGGATCCCGAACCCGAACATTTCCGGGATGTTCGGCCGAACTTCTCGAACCCGAACATCCAGGTGTTCGCTCAACTCTAGTTAAGAGCATGGCAAGTGCTCTGCAAACAAATGTAGATAGGAAATGACTTTAAATAACATAAAATATGTAAAAATAAAAAATGTTTAATCTTGATCTAGGAGGAGGAGGTCCATATGGAGTAGGAGGTTGAGGAGGTGGTGGATGTGGTGGTGTAGGTGGAAGCAGCGGTAAAGGAGGAGGTAGCCTACACTGGTTTTTGGTTTTAAATTTTATTTTTGAAATTAGGGTACACCACAAAACATTGGGAAATATAACCCTCCAGTTGTGCTAAACACACATTCAGACAATACACTGGCTGCAGGGCAGGCCAGCACCTCCAAGGGGTAAAGGGCAAGCTCAGGCCATGTGCTCAATTTGGAGACCCATAAGTTGCAGGGGCTGACCCCTGTCAGTCAGTTTGTGTAGGCGTGTGCATACTTACTGCCTCACCATGTCGCACGATGTTCACGATCCAATTTGATATCTGCTCTATCAACTTTCGATGTTCTTTTATGCGCCTACCATAGTGATCACGGGTGATGGGGAATCAGTGTTCCAGGGCAGAGAGGGAGCGTGAGAAAAAGAGACCAAATTTAAGGGAGATACATTTCTAAGAAAAATTTAAGATCGAGCAGAAATGTGGGAAAAGCTATTAAGGTGCAAATGTGGGACAAATTACAGAAGCCCAAATGTGGGCCAAAAGAGTCAAGCGGAAATGTGGGAAAAGCTATTGGGGCGCAAATGTTGGCCAAAAGAGTATAGCGGAAATGTGGGACAAATTATTGAAGTGTAAATGTGGTACAACTTGTTTAAGTTTAAGCATTGAATCAAAGGAAGTGGCGCGCATCAATTAAAGAAGCATTTCAGAAATGTTATTCCTTGTCACCTATGCAGAGCAGGGGTTTATTCATGTCTAAAATTGTATAATGTCAACCCAAGAATGTAACAGAAAAATGACATAAATTTATTAACCTGTCTACTTGGTAGAGCAGGGGTCTATGACAGAAAACAATTGTTTATTGTCACCCGAAAATGTAAAAAGCTGTCAACTAGGTAAGAGGAGGGGTATATTACACTCAAAACTTTTTTTACCGGTCTACTAGGTATAGCAGTGGTACTTCACACCCAAAAATAGTTGAATTTCAACTGAAAATGTAACAGATATTTATTTTTATTTTTTACCGGTCTACTATGTAAAGCAGGGGTAGTATACACCTAAAAATTGGTGAATTTCACCAGAAAATGTAACTGAAAATTGTATTTTATTTTTTAACGGTCTACTAGGTATAGCAGTGGTACTATACACAAATAAATTGGTGAATTTCATCCGAAAATGTAAATGACAATTTTAATTTTTTTTTAACCTGTCTATTAGGTATAGCAGTTGTACTATAAACACATAAATTGGTGACTTTCCCCCTGAAAATGTAAATGACAATTAAAAAAAAAAAAATTTAATGGTCTACTAGGTATAGCAGTGGTGCTATACACCCGGTTATTTTTAATGGGCTGTGGACAGGCAGCTGCCCTTGTGTGTCATGACGCCCCCTGCCATGCTAAACACACGTTCAGATAATACAGAGCAGGCCAGCACATCCAAGGCGTAAAGGGCAAGCTCAGGCCATATGCCCAATTTGGAGACCCAGAAGTTGAAGGGGGCAGACCCGTCATTCAGTACGTGTAGGCGTGTGCACACATACTGCTCCTTCATATTGCTGAAATGCTGCCTCCTGCTAAGACGTTCCATATCAGCCGGTGGTGCTGGTTGTTGTGGCGTGCTGACAAAGCTTTTCCACATTTCGGCCATGCTAACCCTGCCTTCTGAGGTGCTGGTGGTGCCCCAGCTATGTTGGCTACCTCTTCTTCGTCCTCTGCCTTCGCCTTGTGCTTCCACTGTGCCCACGCTGTCAGGTGGGAATGCCACCAGCAGCGCGTCCACCAGTGTGCGCTTGTACTTGCGCATCTTACGATCACGCTCCAGTGAGGGAATTAAGGACAGTACGTTGTCCTTGTAACGAGGATCCAGCAGCGTAGCCACCCAGTAATCAGCACAAGTTAGAATGTAGGCAACTCGGCAGTCGTTGCAGAGACACCGCAGCATGTAATCGCTCATGTGTGCCAGGGTGCCCAGAGGCAACGAAAAGCTGTCCTCTGTGGGAGGTGTATCGTCTGTGTCCTCTGTATCCCCCCAGCCACGCACCAGTGATGGCCATGAGCTGGTCTGGGTGCCACCCTGCTGTGAACATGGTTCCTCCTCCTCCATCTCATCCTCCTCATCCTCCACCTCATCTTCCTTTAGAACTGTGCCCTGGCTGGACAATTATGTACCTGGCATTTGTGGGTGCAGGAACCCACCCTCTGAGCTACTTGGGAATGATGGCCGGAGACACTACAAAATGATCCCTCTTCCTCCTCTTCCTCCTGTGCCACATGCTCTTCAATCATCGCCAGGAGCTTTTTTTCAAGGAGGCATGGAAGTGGGATAGTAAAGCTGAGAACAGCGTTATCGGCACTGGCCATGTTGGTGGAATACTCGAAACAGCGCAACAAGGAACACAGGTCTCGCATGGAGGCCCAGTCATTGGTGGTGAAGTGAGGCTGTTCCGCCGAGCGACTCACCCGAGCGTGCTGCAGCTGAAATTCCACTATCGCCTGCTGCTGCTCGCACAGTCTGGCCAGCATGTGCAAGGTGGAGTTTCACCTTGTGGGCACCTCGCATATAAGGCGCTGAGCGGGAAGGCCGAAGTTACCCTGCAGCGCTGACAGGCAAGCAGCAGCAGGGTGAGAACGCCAAAAGTGCACACAGATGCCGCCGCACTTTATGCAGCAGCTCTGACATATCGGGGTAATTTTTAAGGAATCTCTGCTAAATTCAGCACATGTGCCAGGCAAGGGATGTGTGTCAAACCGGCTAGTCCCAGGGCTACTATGAGATTTCGCCCATTATCGCACACCACCAGGCCAGGCTTGAGGCTGATTGGCACAAACTACTCATCGGTCTGTTGTTCATGGCCCGTCCATAGCTCCTGCGCGGTGTGGGGCTTGTCCCCCAAACAGATAAGTTTTAAAACTGCCTACTGTCGTTTACCCCTGGCTGTGCTGAAGTTGGTGGTAAAGGTGTTACGCTGACTGGATGAGGAGCTGGTAGAGGATGAGGAAGCAGAGTAGGAGAAGGAAGCAACAGGAGGCAAACTGAAGCGCCCTGCAATCCTAGGTGGTAGAAGGACATGCGCCAAACTGCTATCTGCCTCAGGCCCAGCCGCCACTGCATTTACCCAGTGTGCTGTTATGGAGATATAACATCCCTGACCGTGCTTACTGGTCCATGTATCCGTATTGAGGTGCACCTTGCCACAGATAGCGTTGCGCAGTGCACACCTCATTTTGTCCCCTGCTTGGTTGTGCAGGGAAGGGGTGGCTCTCCTGTAAAAGTAGTGGAGGCTGAGCACGACGTACTGTGGGACAGCCACCGCCATAAGGCCTTTAAAACTATTCATCTCCACCAGACGGAATGACAGCATTTCAAAGGCCAGTAATTTTGAAATGCTGGCATTCAGGGCTAGGGATCGCGGGTGGGTAGGGGGGTACTTCCTCTCCAGCTTCCTTGGGACATTGTGGAGATGCTTGGTGACCCAGGTGTTGGTGTTGCTGGCAGATCTTCTGTTTGCGGGGTGGCAGGTGGCATTGTCACTTGAGAGGTGGATGAAGAGGCCGAGACTGCAGCAGAAAAGGAAGCAGGAGGAGCCAGAGACCTTTCTTGGTTTTTGAGTTGTCTACTCCACTGCAGCTCGTGCTTTGCACTTAAATGCCTGGTCATGCAGGTTGTGCTCAGGTTGAGAACGTTTATGCCTCGCTTCAGGCTCTAATTGCACAGCGTGCAAACCACTCGTGTCTTGTCGTCAGAACTGTCTGAAGAACTGCCATGCCAGGGAACTCCTTGGAGCTGTCTTTGGTGTGCTCAGTCCCTTGCTGCGGTGGGCAGTAGGAGGCGTACTGTCTAGAGGACAGCCGCTCGGCTTTTGCACCCTGCTCCCTCTTCTGCTGTGCTGGTGGCTCTGTGCGACCACCACCTCTTCCTCTGAACTACATAGGTCACTCGCATGACCTTGATTCCATGTGGGGTCGAGGACCTCATCGTCCTCCACATCATCTTCCACCCAGTCTTCCTTGTCGGTCTGCACACTTTCGAAAGCCCCAGCATTTGGCACCTGTGTTTTCGTCATCATCCGAGATGTACTGCGATAGTCCTCCCATGTACTCATCTTGAAAGATAAGTGGTTGGGCATCGGGCATCTCTTCCACTTCTTGGGCAGGGATAGGTGGATGGCCCTGGGAAACCCTACTAACGGAGTCATTAAAAAGCAGAAAAGACTGCTGCATGACTTGGGCTTCAATTAAAGATTTGTTTGCCCAAAATGGCTGTATTTCAAATACCTGAATCATGACTTGGGGCTCAGACTGCTTGGCTGATTTGCAAGGGGGTAAGGGGAAAGACTGATGGACATCGGCTGCAGGTGCCAACTGTGGTCATTCAGCAGGAGACTGATTGAGAGACAATGTGAAAAAACTGGATCCACTGTCAGCAACCCAATCTACTATCACCTGTACTTGTTCAGGCCTCACCATTCGTAGAGCCGCATTAGGCCTGACCAAATACAGCTGCAGGTTCTGTCGCCTACTCGCACCTGAGGAAGGGTTTTTACTTGTGCGTGTAGCTGGCACAGATCGACCACGTCCTCTCCCTGCAACAGTAGCTCCACCAGCAGCACCACGACCTGGGCCACGTCCCCTATTTGATGCTCTCCTCATATTTTTCGAATTTAGGATTTTGCCCTAAATCGGTGTTTAATTAATAGTAGAATAGAACGACAGTAGGTGTATCTCACACGGCCTGAACCAGACTAGGCCTCAATTAAAGATTTGTTTGCCTAAAATGGCTGTATTTCAAATATTTGAATCAAACCCCTGTATATACATGGTGTATCTCACACGGCCTGACCCACAGTAGGCATCAATTAAAGATTTGTGCACCAAATTGCGGTATTTCAAATATCTGAATCAAACCCCTGCATTTAAAGGGTGTATCTTACACGGCCTGACCCACAGTAGACTTCAATTAAAGATTTATTTGCCCAAAATGGCTGTATTTAAAATACCTGAATCAAACCCCTGTATATACAGGGTGTATCTTACACGGCCTGACCCACAGTAGACTTCAATTAAAGATTTATTTGCCCAAAATTGCTGTATTTCAAATACCTGAATCAAACCCCTGTATTTAAAGGGTGTATCTCACACGGCCTGATCCCCAGTAGGGCGCTATCAAAGAATTGTGCCCAAAATGGCTTTATTTCAAATAACTGAATAGAAAGACAGTATGTAAAGGCGGTGTCTCACAATGACATCTGCAGCAAAGATGTCATAACTGATTTTGAGAGCAGTATATAACCCTGTAATTTCAAACTTACTGATGCTGCAAGGCCTGAAAATACAGTTTTTTGGCAAAAAAGTGTGTTTTTAAAACCCCAGAAAATGATGGCTATATTTCTAGCTTAAATTGCACACTGACTAATCCAGATGTTGTATATTGCCCAAAAAGTATTTTTTTTGGTAACAGAATATTAAAGCTGTATATATTAAACTTGAATTTAACACTTGCAGATCTGGAAAATAGTGTTTTTTGGCACAAAAAGTGTGTTTTTAAAACCCCAGAAAATGATGGCTGTATTTCTAGCTTAAATTGCACACTGACTAATCCAGATTTTGTATATTGCCAATAAAGTGTTTTTTTGTAACAGAATATGAAAGCTGCATATATTAAACTTGAATTTAACACTTGCAGATCTGGAAAATAGTGTTTTTTGGCACAAAAGGTGTGTTTTTAAAACCCCAGAAAATTATGGCTGTATTTCTAGCTTAAATTGCACACTGACTAATCCAGATGTTGTATATTGCCAATAAAGTGTTTTTTGGTAACAGAATATGAAAGCTGTATATATTAAACTTGAATTTAACACTTGCAGATCTGGAAAATAGTGTTTTTTGGCACAAAAAGTGTGTTTTTAAAAACCCAGAAAACGATGGCTGTATTTCTAGCTTAAATTGCACACTGACTAAGCCTGCAAATGCACCAAATGTTGTAAATTGCCCAAAAATTTGGATTTTCAATGTCCCAAAAGCTCAGAGGCAGTGCTAGTGCACTGAGCTTGCATAAAATGGCCGCCGCCGCCCACCTAACAGATTTTTTTTCGGTCACTGGGCTCAGGGTAGGATAAAAAAGTTGTGCTTTGCACCCACAAAACACAATGTATGTAGATTTGAGTTAGATTCAGAGTTTGAGCAAATATTCAGTCCTATTCTCTCCCTGGAATCACTAGCAGCATCCTCTCCCTACACTAAGCACAGCAGAGTGACGTGCAGTGCTACGTGACTCCAGCTTATATAGTGGCTGGGTCACATGCTAAATTGGCCAATCACAGCCATGCAATTAGTAGGCATGGCTGTGATGGCTTCCAAGGTCAGACAGTTAACCGCTTGTTGATTGGCTGCTCTGCAGCCTTTCAAAAAGCGGAAAGAAAGCACCGAACCCGAACTTTTGCTGAAATGTTTGGGTCTGGGGTCCAAAAATCCTAAAGTTTGAGACGAACCCGAACTTTACAGTTTGGGTTCTCTCAACCCTATATGCGCATCATTAGTGCTGATTTGCGCAATTGCGAAAATAATAACTGGAGATCACAAATTCTAGAATTTGCTAATTTATTGCGAATATTATGCAAAAAAAATTGCAATAGTTGTACATGGGGAGGTGTTATCAATGATTGATGGCATTCTCTGTGTAAGTGTGTATACAGATATAGCTGTCAGTCACTGATAATTATAAACAGGGAAGTGTTTTCAGTGATTGATAGCATTCTCTGTGTGTTTATATAGAGATAGCTGTCAGTCACTGATTACACCTCCCTCATGTACTGATAGCTGTACACAATGGTGGTCTTAAGCTAGAAAAAGCAAAGATATAAATTATATGTTCCACTGAATTTTTCCACAAATATACAGTACCTTGAAAAAGTATTCATACTCATTGAACTTTTCTAAATTTTTAACGTTACACCCACAAACTTGAATGTATTTTATTGGGATTTTATGTGATAGATCAACAAGTCTTTTGCAGCCTTCTGACAGGTTTTCCTCCAACTCCAACTCAGACTAGCTTCCCCGTCCTAATGAAGAAAGTCATTCCCACAGCATGATGCTGCCACCACCATGTTTCACCGTGGGGATATAGTGTTCATGGTGATGTACAGTGTTAGTTTTCTGCCAAACACATTGTGGTTGGCATTTAGGCCAGAAACTTCAACTTTGGTCTCATCAAACCAGAATATCTTCTTCCACATGTTTGCTGTGTCCCCTACATGGTTTGTGGCAAACTGCAAATAGGACTTCTTATGCCTTGCTTTCAAAAATGGCTTTCTACTTGCCACTATTTCATAAAGGCTAGATTTGTGGAGTACACAACTAACAGTTGTCCTGTGGACATTCTCCCATCAGAGCTGTGGATCTCTTTTAGCTCCTCCATATGACAAAGGGCCTCTGGGCTGTTTCTTCAGTGAACTAATTGATTTGACTGTCAGATAAGGTGGATGGCCATGTCTTGGTAGGTTTTCATTATACAATAATCCTTCAATTTTTGGATGATGGATTTAACAGTGCTCCGTGAGACGTTCAGAGCTTGGGATATTTTTTTATAACCTAACCCTACTTTTCACTTATCCACAACTTTATCCCTGACCTGTCTGGTGTGTTCCTTGGTTTTCATGATTCTGTTTGGTCACTGATGTTCTCTAACAAACATTTAAGGCTATAAATTACTCACAGGTGACTATGTATAATTTTCTTTTCACTTCACACATATTTGTTACTATGTGTTGATCTGTCACATAAAATTCCAGTAAAATACATTTAAGCTTGTGGGCGTAAATGTGAAAAAGGTCAAGGGGTATGAATACTTTTTCAAGGCACTATATATCAATCTGCTCAGCTACTCCTGCTCTGTAACATGCTACCTGCAAATTGCAATGCATTTTGTGGTGACAAGTCCTCTTTAAACTAACTTTGTAAATGCAGCTAAGCTGAAGACATTGGTCATGCTGGAGTCTATGTGGAGCTGAGGGAGCTGAATAGATGCAAATATGGAATTCATCTGTCATGAACCATCAGGTGTGAACCTGCTGTGCCACGTGTCCTACCTCCTCTAAGGGCATTGTCTAAGTGAATCCCTTGATTCTTCACAGTACCCCTGATGGTGGGGATAGAATTTCCTATGGGAAACACCAGGTCGCTACATCTTAAGGAGAATAGGCACATGAGGTAGCTGGTCCAGGCAGACCAGGAGGTACCAGGGAAAGGTACCAGAAGTACAGGTGTAGTCAGGCAGGCAGAGTTGTTAAGAGGAGCAACCATGCAGGACCAAAGGATGAGGCAGAGGCGTAGTCAGACAGGCGAAAGGTCAGGACAGGAGGCATAGGTACAGATCAGGCAATCCGGATTGGCACCAGGAAAGTCAAGGCTAGTAGGCAGGGACTAGACAGGTAGCAGAATCCAGGAACACAAGTACGAGCATAGGCGAGCGCTGCCTATTGCATTAGGTTGTGCACCCTAAAGCACAAACACACACACACCGCGCACGTGTGTATGTATGTATACAGTTGCAAGAAAAAGTATGTGAACCCTTTGGAATGATATGGATTTCTGCACAAATTGGTCATAAAATGTGATCTGATCTTCATCTAAGTCACAACAATAGACAATCACAAATATAATGGATAGGACCGGCACTCAAAACAATAGGAATGCACATGGAAGTGAGGTGAAAATATTTTGGAAATTATTAAACACTACAACATGTGTACACAAGAAATAAAATATATAAAAAATATCAATAAAAGCATATGTCAGTTCTAAAATGAATTGCCTACGAAATTCACTGTGTCAAAAGAAGCTGCATCCGTATCTTCCCTAATAGGTACGACTCATTGGATCACAGCTGTTTATGACAAGGCGAATCTAACTTCGAACCACGTATATGGCTGTATTCCAAATCAGGCACATACAGATTTCATATGACATATATTATTTCAAAGACACCACTGTATATAACACCCTAAACATAGGTGGTTAAAACATAATTAGCTCTCTTGCTCCACTTTGTACGGTATACAGATTGTCCATCCGATGTGATTTTTCAAAGGTCTGGGCACACCATGTACAGTCATGTGAAAAAATTAGGACACCCTTTGAAAGCATGTGGTTTTTTGTAACATTTTTAATAAAAGGTTATTTCATCTCCGTTTCAACAATACAGAGAGATTAAAGTAATCCGACTAAACAAAGAAAACTGAAGAAAAGTCTTTTCAAGATCTTCTGTAAATGTCATTCTACAAAAATGCCTATTCTAACTGAGGAAAAAGATAGGACACCCTTGCCCCTAATAGCGAGTGTTACCTCCTTTGGCTGAAATAACTGCAGTGAGACGGTTCTTGTAGCCATCTACCAGTCTTCGACATCGGTCTGAGGAAATTTTACCCCACTCCTCAATGCAGAACTTTTTCAGCTGTGAGATGTTTGAGGGGTTTCTTGCACGTACAGCCCTTTTCAAGTCACCCCACAGCATCTCAATGGGATTCAAATCTGGACTTTGACTTGGCCATTCCAGGACTCTCCATTTCTTCTTTTTCAGCCAATCTTTGGTTGATTTACTAGTATGTTTTGGGTCATTGTCATGTTGCATGGTCCAGTTCCGCTTCAGCTTTAATTTTCTAACTGATGGTCTCACATGTTCTTCAAGCACCTTCTGATACACAGTAGAATTCATCGTGGATTCTATGATGGTGAGCTGACCAGGTCCTGCTGCAGCAAAGCAGCCCCAAACCATGACACTTCCACCTCCATGCTTCACAGTTGGTATGAGGTTCTTTTCTTGGAATGCTGTGTTTGGTTTACGCCAAACATGTCCTCTGCTGTTGTGTCCAAATAATTCAATTTTGGACTCATCTGTCCAAAGAACATTATTCCAGAAGTCCTGGTCTTTGTCAACTTTATCTCTGGCAAATGTCAGTCTGGCCTCGATGTTTCTCTTGGAAAGCAAAGGTTTCCTCCTTGCACACCTCCCATGCAAGTTAAACTTGTACAGTCTCTTTCTGATTGTAGAGGCATGTACTTCTACATCAACAGTAGCCAGAGCCTGCTGTAGTTCTCGAGATGACACTTTAGGGTTTTTGGAGACCTCTTTTAGCATCTTGTGGTCTGCTCTTGGGGTGAACTTGCTGGGGCGACCAGTCCTGGGCATGTTGGCAGTTGTTTTGAAAGCCCTCCACTTGTAGACTATCTTCCGGACAGTGGAATGGCTGATTTCAAAATCTTTTGAGATCTTTTTAAATCCCTTCCCAGACTCATAGGCTGCTACAATCTTTTTTCTGAAGTCCTCTGACAGCTCTTTTGCTCTCACCATGGTGCTCACTCTCACTTCAACAGTCAGGAGCACACCAAACTAAATGTCTGAGGTTTAAATAGGGCAAGCCTCATTCAACATGCAGAGTAACGATCTACTAATTATGTGCACCTGGTGTGATATACCTGTGTGAGATCTGAGCCAATTTAAGAGGGAATACATGTGAGGGTGTCCTATCTTTTTCCTCAGTTAGAATAGGCATTTTTGTAGAATGACATTTACAGAAGATCTTGAAAAGACTTTTCTTCAGTTTTCTTTGTTTAGTTGGATTACTTTAATCTCTCTGTATTGTTGAAACGGAGATGAAATAACCTTTTATTAAAAATGTTACAAAAAACCACATGCTTTCAAAGGGTGTCCTAATTTTTTCACATGACTGTATGTGACCAACCATATGGTAAGTTTAATTCACCCACACATATAGGGCCTTTTAGCTCAAAGATATAGCCTCTATGTGCTTCAGGTTTTATTTATCCAGGTTGTATATCTACTCACTGTGTACCACGTAGGTTCACTTTATTCGTTCTGCGGGGGTTCCTGCTGTGGCGTCCCAGGCTTCAACCTCTCTCCACTCCGGCTGTGTTAGTTTTGGTTTCGCCGGAATCTCGCCTCAAGTCTCGCAAGAATCCTATTTCGAATATTTCCTTGTGTGAGTAGAGTATTCTTACGCCTCTTTAATGATGAATTTTTCGTCTTTTAGTACATGGCCATGCACCGTCGAAACAATTGTCTCACAGGTATTACGCCCAGGCACTTTTCAAGATAACTTATCTCTTCCTCAGTGGGTAACCTGTGAACTGTGGTGTCTCGATTTTTAAATTATCCTCGTAATTGATTAATTGATTTCACTTGTTTTACAAGCCTTGGGAATTATATTACGGTGTTCAGCCCTTTCTCTCTATTGGTCTTTTCATTTATCATATGATTTTTTTGTCATGCGGTTTGCGGTTTTCTGTCATTGGTTTTAAATCATGCGTTTTTTTATTTGTTTTTTTGTTGCACATGGATGTTCCACAGCAGTACTGGCAAAATATTCTGTGGACAGATGAAACCAAAGTTGAGTTGCTTGGAAGAAACACACAACACTATGTGTGGAGAAAAAGAGGCACAGCACACCAACATCAAAACCTCATCCCAACTGTGAAGTATGGTTGTGGGGGCATCGTGGTTTGGGGCTGCTTTGCTGCGTCAGGGCCTGGACAGATTGCTATCATCGAAGGAAAAATGAATTCCCAAGTTTATCAAGACATTTTGCAGGAGAACTTAAGGCCATCTGTCCACCAGCTGAAGCCAACAGAAGATGGGTGTTGCAACAGGACAACGACCCAAAGCATAGAAGTAAATCAACAACAGAATGGCTTAAACAGAAGAAAATACGCCTTCTGGAGTGGCCCAGTCAGAGTCCTGACCTCAACCTGATTGAGATGGTGGCATGACCTCAAGAAAGCGATTCACACCAGACATCGCAAGAATATTGCTGAACTGAAACAGTTCTGTAAAGAGGAATGGTCAAGAATTACTCCTGACCATTGTGTACGTCTGATCTGCAACTACAGGAAACGTTTGGTTGAAGTTATTGGTGCCAAAGAAGGTTCAACCAGTTATTAAATCCAAGGGTTCACATACTTTTTCCACTTGCACTGTGAATGTTTACATGGTGTGTTCAATAAAAACATGGTAACATTTAATTCTTTGTGTGTTATTAGTTTAAGCAGACTGTGATTGTCTATTGTTGTGACTTGAAGATCAGATCACATTTTATGACCAATTTTGGCATTAATCCATATCATTCCAAAGGGTTCACATACTTTTTCTTGCAACTGTGTATATATATATATATATATATATATATATATTATATACACACACACATACACACACAGGTCGGGCGTTACCGTGACTCCGCCTCTGCTCAGTGGCGACTCTAGGAACAATATATAGTGTGGGCACATAAGATACCACAGTCAAAAATGGGAGGGGGATAAAGATTTTCACCACTTAATCATACTACTGAAAAAAACTAAATAAGTATATATAAATAAGATGACAAAATACAAGAGTATTGCGGTATGCAGGGATACCTTTTTTTATTGTACTATCCTAATATTTAAAAGACAAGATTTCAAGAGTTTTCCTTTCTTCCTTGGTATTGCTTCAGACCTGAGAAAGAGAGAAACACTCTCCAAAACTTTTCTTTAGAGTTTAAAGCAGTTTCAGCACTATAATAAAATAATTTACTTAATAAAGAAGCTATTCAGTCGTCTGCTGTGCTGTCCTCTGCTTGCTTCAGAGTATCTTCCCCTCCTTTCAGTCTCTCAGTGCGCAGGTGCACTGCTATGAGGGATCTGTGGATGACATAGTGTTATGGGGGATCGGTGGATAACACACTGTTATGGGGGATCTGTGGATGACACACTGTTATGGGGGACCTGTGGATGACATATGACTGAGGAGGGCTATCAGGGGACATTATACAAGAGATAATAAAACTGAGGGGTATCAGGGTAAATTATACAGGGGGTAATCTTACCACATTCAGTAGAGGGATCTACACCAGGTAGTGTGACAGTCTTAATGTAAAGATGGCAGAAGGACACTTGTGACCGGCACTCTTGTAGTTAACGGCAAATGGGAAATCTCCTGTTGTGCCCTAAAAATAAAGCCCTATCTAGAAGGAGGGTTATGGGCTAAACAAGTCACCTGCCTAACAGACACAGAGCACCTGCCCTGATAGGGGCGACCCCATACAGAACCTGTCCCTGTATTGGTGCCAAATCCCTAAATAAACCCTATTTACACAGCCCTACATGCTATGTTTCGTCCCGAATTGCCGGAACTCATCAGGGGACTTCAATGAACTTGAAGGGAATACTGGAGAAGAGAAAAGAGGGAAACACAAAATACACAACACATTGGTCACTATTGATCCTATATGGTGGACTCCACATAGAAAAAGCTGATGGATCATCTGTATAAGGATCTACTTACTAGTATCGACTAAAGGAAGGTTCCCAGTCGTATTCACTGTATGGACTTTCAGTGGCAAACGTCCTTACTCAGGTGTGGGGAAGTGTCCACTATCCACCTTCGTCCCACCGCAATTTGTGGTAGTTTGGGAGAGCGCTAAATTGCGCTACATCTCCCATTTAAATAAGCTATGAGTCCGGCTAGTCCAACCCCTAACTACCCGCCTCACCTGGCTGTCAAAATGCAGAACTCGTGGTCCGCAGGTGGAACGCACGCCATCAGCGTGCGTTCCACACCACTGGAAGTAGGCATCACGTGATCACTGGGTTGCCGGAAGTAGGGTGGAAACTAGTGTGTGAGCGTCATCCGTAGCCTAGCAACCTGGCGACACACACACATCGCCCACAAATGCCATCAATGATATATGACAGCTAGTAAAAACAAGCAGAATCGCTCTATCGTGGATTTGGAAGGCAAGAGCATCCCATACATTCAATGTTACTGATTATGCATATAGATTATGATAAGAGAAATGAGATGATCATTGCATGTTCATCCTCAGAGAACTAAGTGCACATGCAATGAACCTTATACATCTTTAGCGTTTTAGATAAAGCTACTGAAGTTTAATTGCTCATTAAGACCTAGGGGATGCGTTGTCTTGAGATAGAAGATCGATTTGGACTCACACTGGAGGATTCTCCTATCAAAGTCTCCACGTCTCACCCCGGCTTGATCTTTTCAATGCCCATAAACGAGAGGCATTCTGTTCTTCCACCATGCTCCTTTCTTACATGACGCGAGACAGAGGTGTCTCTGGAATTCTTCACATCCCCAATATGTTCGCCAATCCTCCTCAATTCCCTTGTTGTTTTGCCAACATATTCTTTACCACAGTCACAAGTGATTTTGTATATCACCCCTGTGGATTTACAATTAATCAGATCCCTGATTGTGTATGTCTTGTGGGTATTATTGCTCCTAAAGGTTTTACCACAGTGCATGTACTTTGATAGGAGAATCCTCCAGTGTGAGGCCAAATGGATCTTCTATCTCAAGACCACCCATCCCCTAGGTCTTAATGAGCAATTCAACTTCAGTAGCTTTATCTAAAACGCTAAAGATGTATAGGGTTCATTGCATGTGCACCTAGTTCTCTGAGGATGGACATGCAATGATCATCTCATTTCTCTTATCATAATCTATATGCATAATCAGTAACATTGAATGTATCGGTTGCTCTTGACTTCCAAATCCACGATAGAGCGATTCTGCTTGTTTTTACTAGCTGTCATATATCATTGATGGCATTTGTAGGCGATATGTGTGAGTGTTGCCAGGATGACGTTGACACACTAGTTTCCACCCTACTTCTGGCAACCCGGTGATCACTTGATGGCTGTTTCTGGTGCTGTAGAACGCACGCTGATGGTGCGCGTTCCACCTGCGGACCACGAGTTCCGCATTTTGACAGCCAGGTGAGGCGGGTAGTTAGGGGTTGGACTAGCCGGACACATAGCTTATTTAAATGGGAGATGTAGCGCAATTTAGCGCTCTCCCAAACTACCACAAATTGCGGTGAGACGAAGGTGGATAGTGGACACTTCCCCACACCTGAGTAAGGACGTTTGCCACTGAAAGTCCATACAGTGAATACGACTGGGAACCTTCCTTTAGTCGATACTAGTAAGTAGATCCTTATACAGATGATCCATCAGCTTTTTCTATGTGGAGTCCACCATATAGGATCAGTAGTGACCAATGTTTTGTGTATTTTGTGTTTCCCTCTTTTCTCTTCTCCATTATTCCCTTCAAGTTCATTGAAGTCCCCTGATGAGTTCCGGCAATTCGGGACGAAACATGGCATGTAGGGCTGTGTAAATAGGGTTTATTTAGGGATTCGGCTCCAATACAGGGACAGGTTCCATATGGGGTCGCCTCTATCAGGACGGGTGCTCTGTGTCTGTTAGGCAGGTGACTTGTTTAGCCCCTAACCCTCCTTCTAGGTAGGGCTTTATTTTTAGGGCACAACAGGAGATTTCCCATTTGCCGTTAACTAGTGCAGGTCACAAGTGTCCTTCTGCCATCTTTACATTAGGACTGTCATGCCACCTGGTGTAGATCCCTCTACTGAATGTGGTAAGATCCACCCTTTTTTTTTTTTCTATTTATCCTGTGGAATGAGTAGGTGGGGTTTTCACTAATTTGTGTATTTTCTCACAACAATGTGGTTTATTTAAACCTTATTTTAGAATACATAGTAAAAGTTATGTTTTATTGATACCCAGTTCACATGATTTTCTGATACATTATACAGGGGTAATATAACTTAGGAGGGCTATTAAGGACATTATACAGGGGTAATTTATGTTATATTATTCCTGTATAATGTCCCCTGATAACCCTTCTCAGTTATATTACCACTGTATAATGTACCCCGATACCCCTTAGTTATATTCCCCCTGTATAATAATGTCCCCTGATACCCCTTAGTTATATTATCCCTGAATAATAATGTACACTGATACCCCTTAGTTATATTACCCCACCCTGTATAATTTAACCTGATACCCCTCAGTTATATAATATAACTGAGGGGTATCAGGGTACATTATACAGGGGTAATATAACTAATAGGTATCTATCAGGGTACATTATACAGGGGTAATATAACTGAGGAGGGCTATCAGGGACATAATACAGGGGTGAGGGTTAAGATAAATTATATTACCGCTGTATAATGTCTGATAGTAGCCTAACCCTCCTCAGTTTTATTATCCCTCATGTACCCTGATACACCTAGTTATATTACCCCCTGTATAATTTACCCTGATACCCCTCAGATATATTATATAACTGAGGAGTATCAGGGTAATACAGGGGACAACAAAGGAGGTGTAGCACTGTGGGACAGGGGGGTGCATACTTCTTTTTTTATATGCCCTCACCTCACCAGCTAGCAGGTGCGCGGGGCACGCAGATGCAGTGTGACATCAACTCACCCTGCGCCGCACAGCACGCACCGTACGGCTCCCTCTCTGCCTCCGCCGGGTCTGGGACTCCGTCCCCCTATGTGAATACTAGCTGCCCACAGCCAGGTATTGTAAATTAATTTACAGTGCGGCAGGCGTAGGCAGCCAGCATAACAGACAAGGAAATCAGCTGGGGGCAGTGAGTACGGAGGTGACAAACCTATTAGGGTGTGCCCAAGCACACCCGCCACACCGCGTGCGCACGCCTATAAGTACGAGTCAGGAACACAGGAATACAAGTGGTTATCAGCAGCCTTAGCAGAGCACAAGGACTTTGACGCTGAGGCATCTGGGAAGAGGGCTGAGTAACTTATATATGCACAGGAGGGCTAGGATAGGTTAGCGAGGTCACATGACCTAAGCCACAAAGCCCAGGAAGTGACGCGCATGGGCCCTTAAGGAAGGAACAAACAGCAATCTTGCTGTGGCCAAGGCTAAGAGCAAACTGTGGAGCGGATCCAGAACAACAGCACCCACACAGACAGAGCGCAGGACTGCAGCGGTGAAATGGGAAGCACCCGTTGCAGATCGGTCACTGAACGCGGCACCCGGAAACATCATAATTTTTTAAGATCCCAATTTGGTGTTTAAATGTAAAAACATGCAAATAATCATATTTTTGTGGACAATCATGTTTAACATGTATTTGCAAATATTTGCTACATCTTAGATCAATTATCATTGAAAGCTATTTTTATCAGTGAGAAAAAGTGTTTTGTTATAGGCAAACTGAATGTATTGCTTGGACATTTGTTTTCAGCCATATCACCAGCAATGTATGTGAATCTATAGCTAGTCTTTGGGTGAATTCAGATATTTATTTATTTGTTTATTTTATGCACTTATATAGCGCTACTATATTCCTCAGCGCTTTACAGACATTAACTTCCAACTGTCCACAATGGACCTCACAATCTAATTTCCCTAGCAGTACAGTATGTCTTTGAAGTGTGTGAGGAAACCAGAGTATCCAGAGAAAACCCACGCAAACACGAGGAGAACATACAAACTTCATGCAGATGTTGTCCTTGGTCAGATTTGAACCTAGGACCCCAGTGTTGCAAGGCACCAGTGAGCCCCCGTGCCCATAGCAAAGCCTAAGCTACATATGCATGTTTTACATGTGCAATAATTCTGCAAAGAAATAAAAAAAATACACTTCAATATACTTAAGGATTGTCAGTGTTGCCATGTCATCACTGCTTGCCTCTGCTTATTGGTCTAGAGAAGAGATGCCCAACCTGTGACCCTCCAGCTGTTGTAAAACTACAACTCCCAGCATTCCTGGACAGGCTACAGCTATTATGGCATGCTGGGAGGTGTAGTTTTCAACAACTGGAGGGCTGCAGGTTGAGCTTCCTTGGTCTAGGTAAAATGTCATCCATTATGGAATCACGAGTTGTCCATAGTGACATCATGTAACATAACTGAACTGCCACAACTGGAAACAGAGATGGGATGGGTGGACTTGAACAGTTGGTATTGTTTGACAATTTCAGTTTTTTTATTTTATTTTACAGTTTAGGCTCATTTCAAAACTTTCTATAGCCCTTGAAAACTCCCTTAATGGATTGCCATTTCAAAGCTTCATTAGTGTGCCCATCTAGTGCTCATCTATCACTTTACAAATCACTATTAGGATCACACATGGAGGATTGTGTACAATTTTGCCCAGCGGAAAGACATAGTATAGCTTGAGTGAGTTCAAAGGTAATATGTGGAATACAGTACTCAGAAAGATTATCAAAATTATTTAGCCTAGAAAAAAAGACTGTTGAGGTAAGATCTAATAACTATGTATAAATGTCAGGGGTCAGTACAGAGCTCTCTTACATGATCTGTTGATACCCAGGACTGTGACTGTGACGAGAGGACATCATCTAGAGCCAGAGGAAAGAAAGTGTATCCATCAGCATAGAGAAAGATTATGAATAAAAGCCAAAATTAGGAGTTGATCATAAAAGGAGAGAAAGTATAAAGGACAGATACAACTTCTTCTCTTTTTTAAATTCACTCCTGGTTTTGGCTTCCAAAATTGCATGTAGAAACCTTACCGTGTGGTCATACCCTAAGAGCAGTGAGACTATGAAACTCTCTGCCAAAGGAGGAGGTGAAGGTGAATTCACTAAAAAAAGTTCAAGAGGGGCCTGGATGTATTTCTGGAGTGTAATAATATTTTTTTCCTTCCTTTGAACTAACGTTGCAGGACAATAGGCTAAACTGGATAGATGGATGTTTTTTTTTTTACATAGTAGATGATCTACATACCTTAGAAAACATAGTTATGAAAGAATATAAAAAAAAATGAATTTATAAAAAATGAAAAATATTTATTGTTTAATAACAGTATTTATGTAAAATATTTATGAAAAAACACAAATAAAAACAATTGATAAAAAATAATATTTTTCATTAAATAAAGGTATTTTAGGAATACAGAAGATATTAACTATATAGTATATAAGTAGACACCATGTGCAATCATTTGAATATCTGGATGTGCCATTTATTGAAAATGATTAGTCATTTATTCCTCATATTGAGCCCCATATATCTATATTTAGGTATATTATAAACATAAAATGGGCAATGAAATCCTGACACAATGTGTATAACATTTCTACCCATACTCAGTAAAATATTCATTTCTATTCCTTAAAATCTATTCAAAAAATAACAGCAACATTTCATTGCAAAATAGACAAGTTCTAGATTGTGTTTCAGCATGGAGCTGAATTATGAGTATTAGTCTGTCACCGTGCGAATATCAGTATATAATCACAGAAAAGTGAAATTTGATCTAGAGTCTAAAGTAAAAGAATAAAAATTTGATTATTCATCGATTTACTAGGTAAAAGATTAATTGTAATAAATTATAAAAAAAAACAGGCACACGTGTTACACCAAACAATGAAGAGACCGGAGGAGATTAACCAGATGCCACACTAGGCAGAAAAATAATGTCAGACAATGACATAGTCATATGTATAAAAAAGAATCATGGACCCCAATCTAAAAGTGACTCCAGCCTAAGGACCCAAGTCTTAAAGTTTAACACCACCCTAAAAAGAGTATGTCAAAAGCTGAGGGGAAAATGTATTATAGACCAATGTTTTATAATTGTCTATGATATTCACTGCACTACCAGTGGATGCGCCTAATTTATCTCCGGAGCTGGTGTAGATTTCAGTCTTCTTTTACGCCGGACAACTGGCAGAAAAGAAGATAAATGCGCTAGGCCCTCTGGCCCCACCTTTGTCTCACCCCGTTCTCAGGAAAGTTGTGAGGGCAGCGTAGAAATGCCACTTGAACCTAAATTTTGGCACAAGCTTCACAACTTTTTTACACTTGTTCCCAAAAATTGACCCATCTAATTGTGTAGCTGAATGTCAGGTGATTGACATGGCACTTTTGTGTTGAAATGAGTCATAATCACAAAGCTATTGTATCTAAGAAGTCCAGGAGGCACCATAAGTCACATTTATGTTATCCTTTTGAAGGGAACCATGAATGGCAGTTTTGAGGATTGTTCAGAAGGTACAATTTCTGAAGCACAATACTATGGGCATCTGTGAAGGTGGTACCTTGGAACCGAACCCGAGTTTGGTACAAAGGTTTATTACAGTAGAAATTAATTTACGAAGTTATTACCGGAAGTCTTGCAAGACTTTGCAAGGTAATAACTTTGGCTTATCGGAGCCAATACATTCTAATACTGTACGGAGTGCTCACTCCGTACAGCATTCTAATACATTTTTATGCGAATCGACTTCAGATGAAGCATTCCAAGTCAATTCGCTCATCCCTACTGTTCATTAAAGTAGTCAGTCATCATTCTATTTAAAGGTTCCCGTGCAGTGCCATAAATGTATAGCTAGTGTACAGTTACAGCATGGTCATTTCCCATTTGCATCACTAAAGTGTGTCAATGATTGATACTAATTACTAGTGTTGAGTAAAACAAAGCGTACAAAGTGGAAACAGGTCAAAATTTTAGAATTTTCTTTTTCTAAACAAAGCAAAATTTTCTTGCACTTCGTGGTAGTGAATCATTTTTTCCTAAAATGGCAGCTGTAGTTGTCTTAAAAAGAACAGTAAAAAAAAATACAAAAAAACGTGAAGTGCGCGGTCACGTTATCATGCTAGTGCATGTCCTTCTGCGGATTGCTTTTGCATGAGCAAGAGAATGAAGTGAGTGATTTAAAAAAAAAATAAACCCGAAAGGCCACATTGCACTAGCATATTAAATCCACTTCAGATTATGATATACAGTACATGTGTCATAGGGTAGCAAGTAGTGAAAAGTTTGAACTGTTACATACACTTAATATATTGAGTAAGGCTATGTTCACACAATGTTTAGTTAAAGGGGTTTTGTGGGGCTTTCTTTAAGATAGGTCATCAATATTAGATTGGTGGTGTTCCAAAACCTAGCACCACCAATGATCAACTGTTTCAGGCAGTTGCAGGTGATAGAAACTATGCATTGGATGGAAGCAGAAGCACAAGTTTCTGTCCACGATGCAGTGGCCATGCCGAAGCACTGTAGCTCAACTCCCATTCAATTAAAGGGTGTTAAGTTGCAGCATGCTGGCACCAGAAACTGCACAGTGGCTGCAGACTTCCACGGCGGCTTCAAAAAGCAGCTGATCAGTGAGGGTGCTGGGTGTAATACCCCATAAGTATGACATTGATGACCTATTTGGAGCATAGGACATCAATATCTAAGTCCCAGGTGTACTCTACATTGGTATACATTTGTATTTAATGTAGTGCTTTACTATACAGTTGGCCTTAGCAAAAACATTTCCATGCTTTTTTCGTCGATGATGCATTGACCATACAGTGTCATACATCGGGGATTTTAGTTCAGTGCATATGCCTGATTTTCCTGACATGTCAACGCCTATCTCACCTTCTCATCTAAATTCATAACACCTATCTATCCTGGTTCAGAATAGAGAGTCATAAATAAGCTACTGCCAGACACTTCTGGAGGTTGCTTACCACTTCCCTTTTTACAACTAAAGTTTGGGCTTGTTGAATTCCAATGGCCTGATAATTTTCTTCCCTGACTTCTGTTGTAAGAGGAGAAGAGAAGATCCAGAAGGCCTCCATGCATACCAGATGGTCAGTCAAGTCATTCCTGAAATTGGTTAGCTGAGAAGACATTAAGCTAATGTGTATGGTCAGCTTATAGGGATTGTCCTGTACTCTGGGGTGCTGTACCCATTACTTCTACAAGGCTGGATTAGCCTATGATATTTTTTTGTCAATTTACTCCTATTCATTGTTGCTGCCATAAAGTTGCACATGCTCTGCTGCACTAAACAGACAGTACTGGAAGGCAGTGTATGGCTGTCCCTTGGAAATGTAAAAAATAAAAAGTAAAGATTAAATCTATAATATCTTAAAAACATAGCAAATGCATTATTTGCACTCTACAGTTTTAAATCTAATTAATGAAGCTAAAATAGCATACATTTCTTTTAATAATGAAAGGATAATTCCTATTATTTCCAGATATCTATCATATGTAAGGTGCAACAACTATTACCGTATATATGTAGTGTATTTCCCTTCAATCTTTTGCAGAATAAAAATACTACAAGATGTTACACACAAACTGTTTATTATAATAAAAAAAATGTAAAAGATTAATGTAAAATCAATTTCCTTCCATTATTCTATTTATCTACATTTACCATGGGAGAACCCGCCATGCTAGTGACCTTTCTGCTATCTAAACAGACATTAATGAATTGTGTGTTTTAACACTTATCATATAATTTATAACTTTAATAAGGAAACTTACTGGTGCTTGAAATTGGCAAATGCTAAGTCACCAATGGTAGCATCTTAGTAAAACAAAGAGGATAAAAATAAAAGTACAAAAAAGTTGTCAAACAGCCAAAGCTTCATAGTATATCCAAATCTTTCTTTATTAATATTATGCCTAACAGTTTTCAACTATTAAATGTGTTGGCTTTTTTGCATTTACTATGTAATATCTATATGAGGAGCTAGAATAGACAAACACATTGTAATTCTTTTTTCCTTTCCAAGTTTCACAAGTAATGTGACCAGGTACATAACTATAGGAGCTCTAAGTTTAAAGTCAGACCCGGGTCATTGTGCTTGTGGGGTCCAATGACAATTCTGCCATATAAAAGGATAGTAGTGCTTATTCCCTGTACTTCTATTGTGTGCTATGTCCTAGCCTGTTTACATATAAATTAATGTGGCTTATAGTGTTCACTCGAGTCACTAGGTGTCTGAATTGCATATTATATAAACACTTACAGCAGGGATCAGGCAGCAATATGTAGCTGAAGCCACATGGTGTGATAGAGAAGACTGCTTACAATGGTTCACCTATCAAGAGTAGTATTATTGGATCCCATAAGACACAATCCAATTTGGGCTGGCAAACACAATACATATAAAATGAAATAATACATATTAATTAAAACATAACCACACATTGCTCTCATTATATTCCCACAATTACTTAAAGTGCAGTTTCTTTTCTTTTACCCATCTGTACTGCAGCACATCTGTATGTATCTACTACTATATGTACTGCTCTGAGCATGTTGTATAGAATATAATGGATGATCAGAGTCATGCAAGATAGCCTTGAACGGCCCTTTGTCGTTCAAGAACCCTTTAAAAATATTCCAGAGAACTACCCACACCATTTTCTTAATCAACGTATGCAACCTATTCACTTCACCCACCTTAACACTCCCAACCCAACGTGCCACTGCAAAAAATATAATGCCACATACATTAAGGAAATACAGTCTACTCGCCCTTTTCATATAGTCCTTATTAACATATTCACTATAATATTTTTTTTTTATCAATACGCACACCCAAATACGTATAGGTGACCACATTTTCCAAATCCTGTTTACGAATAATTATCTGCACTTATTAACATTTCTTCCAAAACATCTTCCAACTCCTGGAAACTGTGTGATTATGATTTCTTAAATGCAACTTTTTGAGAGAAAAAAGCGCATTTAGCCCCCCTCGACACTTTTCAAAATAGGGGCATTGCAAAGGTGGGAAAGGGGTTTGGTCAGAGACAAATTTATCTTAATTTATGCCAGATTTCATGTGCAAATGAAGACCGAAACCTACAGCAGCTATGAGTTGTTGAAGATTTCTGTTTAGGCGCATGGACTGCTGGAGAAAGCGCTTGATTTATGATGAGGCGTGTGCCTTATCATATATGTTGTACATCCGCCGGCAGTGCAGGAGATATCAGGACTGACACAGAAAGTGCCTGTCTTGATAAATATGTCTTTAGTGTTTACCTGCATGGCATCTCCTTTAAGGTGACAATGCTGTGTAATTACAAATATTTGTCCCCTTCATGTAAATGGGAGCAGTAGCTGCATTTACACTGCACCATCACTACAAAGGAGACAGTTTGCAGGTAAACATTGAAGAACGCTGTGGTCCCTTCAAACAGCTGATTGAAAGTAGAGTCTGGAGTTGGACCCCTACTGATCTGATATTCATGTGTCCTGCTCACCTAACTGAAACCCAGACAACCCCTTTAAAGACCAAAACATAGGGGGACATTTATTATCCTGAAATATACCCTATATTAGGTGTATTTCAGGCACAGATTGCGGTGCAACAGTTAGTTGTGTCGCAATCTGCGACTCTTCCCTGCTCTTGCAAAGTCTAAAAAGTGAGCATGGCGTGGGCGGGGAAGGGCTGGGAGGCCTGTCTCATTCATCATTTTCTATGCCTGTTTTAGATGTAGAAAATGGTCTAAATGTAAGACAGCTCGGAAGCTGGATTACATTTAGACTGGCGCTGGATGCGCCAAAGTTATGTAGAGGCCTGCACCTCTTCATAACTTCAGCGGATCCACCGCCAGATATAGAGCTTATTAAGACCGGCATCTAAACCACCAATCTTAATAAACGACCCAACCTTTTTTCAGATGGCATAAATCTGTAGCATGCAAAATATACAATGAAAATAAAAAAGGAGATAAAGCCTTTCCCTGTGGTCAACCTATACTATATAGCTCAGTATCCGAAACACAAGTACCCCAGCAAACCAACTGGGGCCTGATGGTCAAATAATTCGCCCAATTATAGGCACTTCTACCCCTATGGTAGAATATTCTTTGTTATGGGGTTAGCTCATCCTGCTCTATAACATGCTTCTTGCAGATTACATTGCATTTTTATAGAGGCAAGTTCCATAGAGACGGCTAAAACTCCATCTAATCAGTCACTTACCTTATAAAGTAGTGACAGAAATGCTGATTTCAGCGGTGTGTCACACATGAGCTAAAAGTGAGTGGTTGCCGAGAACCAGCATCATAATAATTTCAGCACAGGACTTGAAAAGAGTCAAATCTACCTGAGAAGAGTCCTGGTTATTCAGAATCTCCTGCTCTCCCCGACCATCTGCTGATGATTAGCAGTTCTTTCCTAGAGGGATAGGGAGAAAATTAGGTAGAAGTCTGTCAATCATCAGCAGGTGGGCAGGAGAGCAGAAATTTATGAATAACCATCTCAGGTAGATTTGACTCTTTTCAAGGCTGCAATGATTATGATGCTGGTTCTCGGCAACCACTGACTTTTAGCTGATGAGTAACCCACCGATGACATCAGCACTTCTTTCAGTACTTTATACTGCCCTCAGTACGGTCAGCATAAAGTTGATCAGAGGTTTCCTTTAAATGTTATACATATCGGTAAGTTGTCAGTATGTCGGAACACAGGTGGAAAGAAAAGTACCTCTAGGAACATAATTATTTTTGTCTTGTTGGTGGAAGAGGTATCAGTCCTTATCAAAGATTGATTTTGACTTGGAAAGCATGGTTATTTCCCCTTTGGTAGGTTTAGGTCTCATGCATATGACTGTATTTGGGATCCCCGTCTGATTCACATTTTTTTGTGGTTTAGATTCTCTTCCCATTTATAGGCCTACACTAACAACGGACAGCATATGGATGTCATATGTGTGCAATCTGTATCCGTATGTCCATTTCATAAATTAAACATATCCTATTCTTGTTTTGCAGTCCGTTTTGTTTTGCTGCCATTCAAGTTCATGGGTCCGCAAAAAATGTGGATGGCAAACAGAAGCCATCGCTATGCTGTCTGCGGTTTGTGGACTCGATGCTTGGAAACATCTGGGACTTCCCTTTTAAGTATTGTGTACCCTGCTGACAAGCCCTGGAAGAGCTGAAAAGTAGTGATAGGCCTTGCACCTTATAAAATTACAAACATGCAACAACTGAACATTGAAAAACTTAGAACCTTGGTCTAGGAGAGGCCGGAGATATAGGAGAAGTGTACTGACTCTGCGTCGTGGGAGGAGGTTGCCAGGGAGCCTATGCCCACTCAATAGGAGACAGAGAGTCGGCGCCAGAATAAAAAAATGAGTAAGTGCCTTCACTGGCATATATGTATGTGAACCCACTATTGCACCATAAAGTATGTTAACCCCCTTTTGAGCCATAATTAAAGTATGGGAACCGACCATGCACCCTAAATTAAGTAAACCCACTTTTGACCCTCAAGTAAGTGAACCCTCTATTGGAACCTAAAGTAATTAAACCACCTATTGCACCCCAAGCTAAATGAACACCCTTTTGCACCCTAATTAAAGAATGCAGACCCCCATGAACCCTAAATCTTGTGAATTACCCACGCACTCTAAAGTAAGTAAACCCACTTTGCACCCTCAAGAAAGTGAATCCTCTCTTTCACCCTAAAATATGTGAACCACTTTTGCACCCTAAAGTAAGTGAACTCCCTATAGCAACGTAAAGTTAGTGAACTTACCTTGCACCCTAAAGTAAGTGTACAGCAAATGCACTCTTATGTGAACCCACTTTGCCCTGGTAGAGTGTAATCATTTGTTATTTCTTGTTTTATTTATTTCATTTTCTGTTGGCAGTCAAAGAAGTCAACCTGGAGGAACAATTGCCAAGACCAGTTCTACCTAGAACTGATGGAACACTCTAGAAGCTGTGATGCTGCCTCAAAAGAAATGCCCTACAGCAGGGCTGGCCAACCTGAGGCTCTCCAGCTGTTGCAAAACTACAAATCCCAGCATGCTTAGACTGCTTACAACTATCAGCCTACAGCAGGGCATGGTGGGAATTGTAGTTTTACAACAGCTGGAGAGCCGCAGGTTGGCCAGCCCTGCCCTACAGTATATGTTTACTCAACAACTACACTTCTTAAAAGACATTGTGGAGCACAGTACTAAGTTTATTAAACAGAGGGGGAGATTTAACAAAACTGGCGCAATGGGAAACTGGATTAATTGCCCATAGCAAGCAAGCAGATTCCCCTTTTAATTTTTAAGAGCTCCTTAGGAAACTGAAAGGATCTGAGTGTGGGCAAGTCAGTTTTCCTTTGTGCCAGTTGTGATAAACCCTCCCATTGTCTTATTTTTTATGTTATAATTTTGATTGTCTCAAACGTATCAAATTTTGGGATTCATATGACCACGCTCAGTCCTGGAGAAACAGGCCATGTGTCGGCCACTTCTTGTTGTCCGAGAGCAGCTCATCTGACCTGAACTGACTTCATTAGCTAGGATCAGACTGTATCATAACTGTGATGCAGCCAATTCTGGTCAGCGTAGCCGCGCTCAATTAAGACAGAGTAAGGTCGTATGAATTAGTTAAGTTACTAAGGACTCTGTCAATCGTACAATAACTCTTACATGACAGTTGTATTCCTGCTCAAATGGCCTTCAGCAGTAGAAGCTCCAAATTATGTCTTGCAGGCTGTGGGGTTATCAGTAGAAATGGATGAACATCGGCCGGGACGATTCGCGAACGAATGTTTAAGATGAAATGTTTGCGAACCGCTCTTTCGAGACGGTCCCCATTTACTTTAATGGCAGGCGAACCTGAAAAACCTTCAGGTCATATTTGCAGCCAGAAAAAACTTACTAGAAGTACACAAATAGTCCAGCAACATGGACAGTGATATACCAGAGAGGGATCATTGGCAAAAATTCCCACAAAAAATATGTATTTTAATCAGGGGCCATTTTTATGCATCTTAAAGGGAAACTCTCAAAAATGTGCTCTGCTGGAACCTAGACAATTTTTATTTTAGGTCACAGGAGTATGGGCCCCAAAAATTAGGCATTAACCTGACAGAAAATAACTTGTGATTATGTGGCTGGAGGTACATTAGGCGGTCACTGGCTAAAATTTTTACTGTCGGCCAATACAGAACCCAAAAATTAGTCATTCACCTGACACAAAAGAACTTGTGATTCTGTGGCTGGAGGTACATTAGGCGTTTATTGGATAAAAATGTTACTGTAGGCCACTGGAGTACAGGCCCCAAAAATTAGACATTCACCGGACAAAAAAGAACTTTGGCTGATGTGGCTGGAGGTACATTAGGCTTTCACTGGTTAAAAAATTTACTGTGGGCCACTGGAGTACTGGCCCCAAATATTGGGCATTCACCAGACAGAAAAGAACTTTGACTAATGTGGCTGGAGGTACATTAGGCATTCACTAGATACAAATGTTACTGTAGGCCACTGGAGCACTGGCCCAAAAATTTGGCATTCACCAGACAGAAAATAACTTTGGTTGATGTGGCTGGAGGTACATTAGGCGTTCACTAGATACAAATTTTACTGTAGGCAACTGGAGTAGAGGCCCCATAAAAAATTTGTCATTCACCTGACACAAAAGAACTTGTGATTCCGTGGCTAGAGGTACATGCATTAGGCGGTCACTTGATACAAATTGCACTGTAGGCCACTGGAGTAGAGGCCCAAAAAATTAGGCATTCACCTGACAGAAAAGAACTTGTGATCCTGTAGCTGGAGGTACATTAGGCGGTCACTGGCTAAAAATTTAACGGTAGGCCACTGGAGTAGAGGCCCCAAAAATTTGTCATTCACCTGACACAAAGGAACTTGTGATTCTGTGGCTGGAAGTACATACATTAGGCGGTAACTTGATAAAAATTGCACTGTAGGCCACTGGAGTAGAGACCCCAGAAATTAGGCATTCACCTGACAGAAATGGCATTTTATGCCGCTGTATATACATAAGACAAGGACCGTTCTATGTTCAAGTAGTGGCGGATATGTGTGGGCTGGCATGATGAAATTCAATTACATGTGGTCGTCACAGGTGTTGAATTTCTCCGAGATCCATGCCTCATTTATTTTTAGAAATGTGAGGTAGTCCACACTGTCGTGAGCTAGGCGAGTGCGCTTATTGGTCACGAGCCCCCTGCTGCACTGAACGTCCTTTCCTTTCAGATAGGACACACTCGACGAGGGGCAAGCCAAGAGTTCCATGGCAAATTGCGCCAGCTTTGGCCACAGGTCAAGCCTGCACACCTAGTAGTCCAGAGGTTCCTCACTTCTCAGAGCGTCCACATCGGCTATTAACCCGTAGTAGTCGGACACCTGTCGGTCTAGGCGTTCCCAGAGGCTGGATCCGCAGGGCGGCTGTCGATGGGTTGGCTGCAAGAATGATCTCATTTCCGTACTGACCAACACATCTTCAAACCGCCCTCTTCTTGCAGGTGCGGTAGGATTGGTACCCGCACCTTTTTCGCTGTGGGTGAAAATTCCTCTGCCAGCACCCGCAACAGCAGGATGCAGCATCTCTGGCAGATGTCCGCCATTTTGTGTTTGTACTGGGGATCTAAGTACGTTGCCACTCGCTACTGGTCCTTGTCCTTTATGCTTTTTATACGGGGGTCCCTCTGCAGACCCTGGAGCATGAAGGCCCCCATTTGCACTTAATTGGAAGTGGTGGAACGCCCTGGCTCCTGCTCATTGCCCAGGAGAATTTTGTCCTCAATCTCCTCCCTCCAGCCACAGACAACACCATGGATCCCCGAAAAGTTTGAAGTTCCCCTCAAAGTCTGCTCTTCTTGATCCTCCTCCTCCCCCCAGCCACCATCCTCCGATGACTCCTCTTCAGACTCCTGCTGAATTGTCTCAGATGGAGTAGCCCTCCCTGGGAATTTATTCAGCATTGCAACTTTCTCATCTTCCTGCTCCTCGACGGCTTGATCAATGACACGCTGAAATGAACGATCTAGAAAGAAGGCGTAAGGTACGATTGGCACCATTGTCGTGCACCACTTTACAAACTGTCAAATTGAGCGGGGTTAGCCACTGATCGGACTGTGACCGCAGAGCTCAAAGCAGTGCAGGACCTGTGTGGCTCTTGGCTTCCAGGATCAACATCCGCAGCACAGCATGGCAACGTCTCACCTGGGACGTCGAATAGATTCTGGGGGGCGCAGTAGAAGAGGCGGTAGCAGTGGAAAAGGAGGAGTCAACCGAGGAGGAGATGGAGAATGGAGTAGGAAGAGGAGAATAAGAGGCAGGCCTGCATGCAATTTGTGGCGGTAACAACAAATCCACACGGGAGCCACAGGTTACATACTTGAAGGCAGTGAATTGCAGTGTGTCAATGGCCACAAATTTTCTAAAGGCCTACAAGTCCACCAGTTTATATGGCAGTATTTGGTGGGCTAGCAGTTCCGACTAGCCAGTGGTCAGCCATTGGGCAAGAGGGGTATCCGGCATCATCATCTTTTTACACTTGAACATTTGGGCCACGGAAGCCTGCCTTATGCCAGATGAATGTGACGATAGTATGGTGGAAGTTGGAGTGGAGGACAACTGGGAGGTGAGAGGAGAAGGAGAAGAGGAAGGATGTGGACTGCCGTGAGTGTGGCTTTGTGGGTTCTGACAGCTTTGCTCCGACTGGGCTTGGTGATTGGAGGCCAGGTGCCTTCTTAAGGCGGTCGTCACCTTGGTGAGTGTTGGGCATACCACGACTTAAGCGCTGACCGCACAGGCTGCAGATGACAACACTATTGTCAGCAGCTGATACGTTAAAAAAATCCCACACTGTGGAGCCATGTGCAAGCGTCCTGGAAGCGCCAGAAGTGTCCGTAAATGGTGGATGGTGGATGGCTCGCTCCGGATACATTTGCAGTCTGCTTTTTGCCTCCTGTGCCCTGCGACCTGTGCCTACTTCTCCTTCTCCTCACTCTCTGCTGCTCAGTCTCTCCCTCTGAACTCCCCTCCTCTTCCTCTCTTGTGGGAACCCACGTGACATCCATCGACACGTCATCATCCTCACCTTCATCACCACTAACATTTGAGATCTTGGAGTAGGCAGCAACAGCAGGGACCTCCCTTCTTGGGCTGATCTGGGTACTGTCGTCAGACTGCTGGGTGGCGGCTGTTGCTACCTCCTCTTCCTCATCCGATGTCAAGAATGGCTGCGCATCAGTAAGGTCTGGGAATGGATGGGAAAATAATTCCTCTGACCTGAGTGGAAGGGCTATGGTGGTGGACACAGGACTTGGGGTTGCACACAGTTAAAAGTGAGGAGGGTGCAGAAATAGAAGGCTGAGTGAGCCACTCAACCAACTCTGCTGTGTCCAACTTCCCACTTAGGCTCCGGCCTGGTACACCTGCCCGACCCTACCACCGCTGCGGAACAGCCTGCCTCTTCTCCTGCCTGTCATTTTAAAAATGACCTTGTACCTAAGTCCCTAGAGAAGAGCAGTATTTGTGGAAGCAGGTATACTGCAGGCCTCAATCAATATTTGGTGGAAGCAGGTATATCTAACCCCTTAAACAGTCTTTTGTGGAAGCAGGTTTAACACACCCCTCAATCAGTTCTTTTTGGGGGTAACTGATATAGCACACCCGTTGCAATTAGTTGTTCCAATAGTGTTTGTCCCTCTATATAGCTGCGGTATCGCAGCAGAACCGCACACAAGTGCTGCACAGTTCAAATGCACTATATAGAAAGTATATTATAGGTATATCACACCCCTGATTCAATCATTTTTTTTTGGGGGGGGGGCAACTGATATATCACACGCTTTGCAATTAGTTGTTCTAATAGTGTTTGTCCTTCTATATAGCTGCGGTATCGCAGTAGAACCGCACGCAACTGTTGTACAATACAAATGCACTATATAGAAAGTATATTATAGGTATATCACCCCCCTGCCTCAATCAGTTTTTTTGGGGGGCAACTGGTATATCCCACCCATTGCAATTCGTTTTTCCAACAGCATTTGTCCCTCTATATAGCACTATATGGAATATAGTGCTATATATTAGTTTTTTAGAATATTTGTCATTTTTTTCCATCTGAAGTCATGATTCCTCCCTGCTTACGTTGCTTGCGGGCCAATGAGTGATTGGCCCACAAGCAACGTAAGCAGGGAGGAATCATGACTTCAGATGGAAAAAAATGACGAATATTCTAAAAAACTAATATATATTCTAATATTCTATAGTGCTATATACTCGTTTTTGACCCACGCCTGTATTGATTGCGTAATATTTGTATATTACGCCATCATTACTTTGCCGATTTACGAGTTAAAAAAAGGAACGTAGAATATAACGAATATTCAAATTTGCAAATATTCGATGCATATTCTACAAAATATTTGCAAAATATCACAAATTTGAATATGACCCCTGCCGCTCATCACTACTGGTATATCACACCCGTTGCAATTAATTGTTCTAATAGTGTTTGTCCCTCTATATAGCTGCAGTATTGCAGCAGAACTGCAAATAATTGCTGCATAGTTCAAATGCACTATATAGAAAATGTATTATAGGTATATCACACCCCTGCCTCAATCAGTATTTTTGGGGAAAAACTAGAATATCACACCCTTTGCAATTAGTTGTTCCAATAGCGTTTGTCCCTCTATATAGCTGATAGCTGCGGTATTGCAGCAGAACCGCACACAACTGCTGTACAGTACAAATGCAATATAATATACTTTCTATGTTAGAAAGTATATTATAAGTATATTCCACCCCTCTGTATGTCACACCTATTGATAGCACACCTATTACCAGTGCTTAAAATGACCTTTGTGGCCCTATTAGCTAGCGTTTGGTGTCCCTAACAGTCTGTCCCTGCTCCACAAAGCAACCTCTCTCTATACTGACAAAATACTGAATGTAAAATGGCAGCCAGATCGGGTTTTGTTATAGGGTGGGGGTGTGTCCATGTGCTGAAACGTCTCAATTGGCTGTCCTGTCCCACCTGATGGATGTGTCATGGATAAAAGTTCGGCGCAATGCAAAAGAATATGACACGCGCGAACATCGCCATATGTTCGCATGTTCGGCGGACCGCGAAAGCTCAAAGTTTGCTGCAAACCGACCGCCGGGCAAACCGCAAGGCCATCACTAGTTCTCAGTACTCCAACCAATCCCCAATGTAATTCTTCATGATTGCTACCTCTTCAAATGTTTTACTTTTCAGCACTGTTGACCACCTGGCTGAGGATGTTGAGTAGTATTTGGATGATACTCAATTGGATCTTCTGGTTGAGGAGTCTCCTGCTGGCAGCTCCACCTCCCAACCTACCAAATTTGAAGACATTTCTGGCACCAGCTCCAGTGCTCTAGTATCTGAATCGAAACAGTGCCGAGGTAAATGAGAAGACTTTGCTAAAGTAAGAAAATATATTTGTACCATATTAGTCAGCCTTTACTATGGAGTCTTAATCTGAGGTGTATCGGCCCCATCACGGTGGTGTAGAGATGTATGCAGGACCCAACAAGCCCTTAGATCTCTATTATTATGTGATGCAATGCAAGTCATGTATGGTCTGTCTGGGGTATTCAGGCCAAACACTCCCACCCCTTGCCATTGATTACCCACGCCTCGGGTTCAGTTGAGCTCTCCTCTGCTGTATCCTTTTACTGTCAGGAACATTTTGCTCCCATTCCACCCAGACAAGCATTCCCTGTAAGCAAGAAAATCCATAATTAAGTTCAAAATTATGGTTTTGAATGGAAGTAGAACTGCAGTTAGAACCTACAAGTACACATTGACCAGGCTGTATGCTTGTGTTATGATACAGCTAGAGTTAACACACATGCTTTATGAGACATGTTAAACTAAATGCGTTAAGCAAACACCTTCAATTGCTTTTCAATGGCTTTTGTTTCAAGATAACACGATGAGTTAAGAAATTTCAGTTAGGAGTTTGTGTGTTAATCTTGCTACATTAAGGTTGTGTGAGGTTGTGTTATTTTGGACCATAGCTCATGAAGGTACATTGCAAGCTATCTTATAAGTATTTAAGGATTTTCTGTTATTATACTTGGGGGGGAAAAAATACATTACTTGCACACAATCAATCCTAAAAATTTGATTGAAAGTGGATTTTGGACATTAAAATATCCTACCTCCCAAGCACACATCAAGGGTCCTTATTCTTTTGTGAGTCCCTACACTAACTAAACACCAACAGAGAAAATAAACTAAAAGTAGAAAAACTAGTAAAATGTCCAGAGTCCAAAGCAAATCAGTGATTGCCACAAATAGAATCTATCTGCCACAGAACTGTTCCCCATGGGCTGTTGAAGTAGTTTGCATACAGTTCCTGAACAGCCATCCCTGGTCATTCATGCAAGGTCTGGTCCAAAGTGATCATTGAGGAGTTATTAGTCCCAGTCAGCATCCAAGGAAGCATCATGAATATTGGTGGAGTTGTGTAGCACCATACAGGCTAGTATCACCAGGGTGGCATGATCTGGATGCATCAATAGGGATGACATGAACACCCTCCACTTGTTGGAAAGTATTCCAAAAGCTCACTCCACATACTGAAGAGTTCTGGTCAAGCATTAGTTGAAAATGAGTGTCCTGTCATCCAAGTCATGTCTAGGGAAGTGCTGCACCAAACCCTTTGTCAGCCACAATTACAAATGGCGCTGGTCGTCCTGCAGATCCACACAGTTGTCTGGGCTCTGAAAACACGAGCTTGTTGGCCTAAAGCTGTTCACCTTTTCTAGAAGCACAGAAGATGTGGGCATCAGAAGCACTTTCATAAAACCCCAATATCTACAATGATAAACAGGTAACTACTGTCAACTAGGAATGATATTGCTTATAATCGAAGTACCATCACCTTGATTGAGGCAGCTTCCTAACATTGATGTGTTTGCTATCCATTATCCTGATGTAGATGGGAAACTGTGTAGATTCTTGAAGGCCCTTGGTGATCCAGAGTCAGTCTTCTGCCTTGGGATGTGGCATCACCATCTCTCCTAGTCTCTGCGCGATAACCTTGTAAGTGAATCAGATAATGGTAGACGTCCCCAGCAGAAACTCAAAATGTTAGGATGCAAATGAGTTTCTTGTTGCCAGAAGCCTAGAAAAAATAGAGAAAAGGACTTAAAATACATGTCGGTATAGAGGAAATGTTGCAAACATGATGGCCTGGCAGCAAAAGGTGAAAGAGCAATTATGGGTTCTTACCTCAGGGTGATGATAAGCCGTTCCTCTCGAGATATATAGAGCCTCATGTTGGTGTCCTGGAAGGTGAAGCCAGTATGTAGTTCCTCCATAAGGCGGACAAAAGTTGGAAATGACATGCAACAAAAGATGTGGAACTTATTGTGCTGCTTTGGGTTCTCAGTACAGGATGCAGAATGGATGTGAAAGCCAAATCGAAGCACACACAAAAAAAATGCATATAGTGTACACAGATCCATTGTTTGTGGACTGTTCTATTACAATAGTTTTGTGCATGACGCCTTAAGAGGATGTTCTGAACATTCTCTCTTTGAAATAGATTTAAAAGTGTAGGTATCTTTTGGAATTTACTAGTGAAAGTTATATGCAAAGTGGCAATAAAGGGGGATTTGGAAAATATTAGTATGTAGATTGCATTGTTTATCAAAAGAAACAAGAGCACGTCATTAGATCAAAGTATCTCTGAAACAGCAAAGTGGCTTCTGAGAGGAATAACTGCTTATAAAGATAGACTGGCTGAGATAGAACATGATGGGGCAGAAAACATTACAGAAAATCAACAATACAGAAAATTGCTGACCATCCATTTTCAAAAATTGCTCTGAAGCACAGGAAGTATATAAAACTATGATAAATACAATCACCATTGCCATTACTAGAGATGGTATAACCGTTCAAAACTTTAATACTCCAGACTATGTAAGTACAATTCAAACAATGGATGGGTAGTCAATAAATCAGCCAAGCCAGACTATGGAATACTTAGCTTTTTTCTTTGATGGCTGAACAGTCATTGAATAAACCATCATCTGGTGAATAGTTGTTTCACATACATATTTTAGCTAATATACTATAGAGAAGCTCAACCAGCAAACTACTGGAGCTCAGCCTACCAGTTACCAGCTGGCCGTAATTACACACATGAATAATCTAATAAACGGCTGGCTCACAGTACTTTTGTATACAAATACCATTAATTATCACCACATTTATTGCAAAATAAACATCATATCATTCCATGTATTTCATCAATCATTATTCATTCCAGCAACAGTAAACATATAAAAATGTGGCGCTCACGCATATGATTAAAACTGTACTTGGAGTACTCCCATAATATTCTATGGCTTCTAACGGTACTATATTACCACAGCGGTAAAAATGTATCCATAACTATTAGTGTCCCCGGCAAAGTTGATACTTTGTATGGATTTTGGTTCCTTCTGTGGGCTATGTTATCACCGATATTTAATTTTGGCCGCAATGTTACATTACCAGTTGTTTTCTAACGCTCCTGGTTCAGCTTGTTATGTTCCTTTGATTTCGCTCGGCTCTGCTGACTAACCAGGACTCAATCTTCCTCCCTTAGGAGCGCTCTGTTTGTCTGTGCGCCCCTTCTGCTATGTCTCTTCTCGCAGCAAAAGCTGGACTCTGCTACATCTACTGTGTTTAAATCAGCACGGCTAGCACTTAGTGCATTGACCTTTTTGCACTTTGTTATCACAAGCCAGAGAGCGGGGTAAACTCTGCTATATTCAACCAGTGCCACCAATAGTACAAGCTGGACTCTGCTACATCTACTGTGTTCTAATTAGCATGGCTAGCACTTGCTGCATTGACTTTTGGCACCTTGTTGTGTCCACTCCCGGGATCTTGCTGTGTCTACTCCTGGTTTTGAGATCTGGACTGGCGGGACTACACTGTGTCGACTAGCATGTGGGACGCCGTGCTGGCCGCGCACACATCGAGGAGAGACATAGCATAAGGGGCGTGCAGACAAACAGAGCGCTCCGAAGGGAGGAAAATTGAGTCCTGGTTAGTCAGCGGAGCCAAGCGCAATCAAAGGAACACAACAAGCGGAGCAACAACTGGTAATGTAGCGTTGTGGCCAAAATTGAATATTGGTGATAACATAGCCCACAGAAGGAACCAAAATCCATACAAATTATAATAGTTCTAGATACATTTTTACCGCTGTGGTAATATATTACCGTTAGAAGTAGAGGTGGGACGGCAAATCCCTCGAATCTACGAATCCTTCGAATCTTGTAAAATTAGAATCCGATGAATCCCACGACAAGATATAACCTAATGATACACGGCCGCCGCCATGCCACGCAGCGCGGTGGGCGGGTGTGTCAACAGAGGGAGGAGGGGCTGGGGGCCGGCATCTGGATTAGGAATGACAGCGGGGACCGGTGCAGTCCCTGTATTCTAATGCACTGGCCCCGCTCACTGTAGTATAATCTTATCTAACCTGCATTGTTAAGATATAATAATCATTCATGTGCACTCCATCTGTATTACTTACAACATTAGATTCCGTAGCAGAGAGGAGGGAGGAGGCAGGCCGGGAGGGCGGGTGGCACGTCACTCACTATGTAATGCGCCACCCACTTAATGAATGAAGTAGGCGGCACGGGCGCGTGGCGTAGTGAGTGAAGCGACGCCCGTCCGCCCTTCCGGCCTGCCTCCTCCCTCCTCTCTGCTACGGAACTTAATGTTGTAAGTAATACAGATGGAGTGCACATGAATGATTATTAAATATTAACAATGCAGGTTAGATGTGATTATACTACAGTGAGCAGGGCCGGTGCATTAGAATACAGGGACTGCACCGGTCCCAGCTGTCATTCCTGATCCAGATGCCGGCCCCCAGCCCCTGTATTGGGGGTCATTCACACTGCAGAGACACTGTTATGGGGGATCTGTGGATGACACATAGCATAAGATGCTATATATGTGTCATCCACAGATCCCCCCATCACTGTACAATCCAGAGATCCCCATAACAGTGCCATCCAGAGATCCCCATAACAGTGCCATCCAGAGATCCCCCATAACAGTGCCATTTACAGATCCCCC
Source organism: Bufo gargarizans (assembly GCF_014858855.1). Taxonomy (NCBI): domain Eukaryota; kingdom Metazoa; phylum Chordata; class Amphibia; order Anura; family Bufonidae; genus Bufo; species Bufo gargarizans. The sequence continues at coordinate 44,030,772 of NC_058084.1, forward strand.
ATAACAGTGCCATCCACAGATCCCCATAACAGTGCCATCCACAGACCCCCCATAACAGTGCCATCTACAGATCCCCCCATAACAGTGCCATCCACAGATCCCCCCCATAACAGTGCCATCCACAGATCACCCTCCCCATAACAGTGCCATCCACAGATCCTCCCATAACAGTGCCATCCACAGATCCCCCCATAACAGTGCCATCCACAGATCCTCCCATAACAGTGCCATCCACAGATCCCCCCATAACAGTGCCATCCACAGATCCCCCCATAACAGTGGCATCCACAGATCCCCCCATAGTAGTGTCATCCACAGATCCCCCCATAAGTGTTTGGATCACTTTGTTTCTTACACCATTCACACAATTCTTATGTACAGGATTCGTAGGATTTGAGATTCAAAAGGTTTGATAGATTAAGAACCTTTTCGGATTTGGATTTAAAAAAAATTGATTTTTCCCACCTCTAGTTAGAAGCCATAGAATATTATGGGAGTACTCCAAGTACAGTTTTAATCATATGCGTGAGCTCCACATTTTCATATGTTTACTGTTGCTGGAATGAATAATGATTGATGACATACATAGAATTATATGATGTTTATTTTGCAATAAATGTGTTAGTATAATAGTGGTGATAATAAATGGTATTTGTATGCATTACTGTGAGCCAGCCGTTTATTAGATCATACATACTTTAAATCATTCAAATTGGCCATACATGTTCAATGAAATGGGGTGAAAAAATAATGTATTGCAGCGGATATGGATCCACTGTCTCAGTTGAACAGATTTGACTTGGGACTACTTCTAAGGCCATTGCCAAAATAGCCTTTCTGGCCTTTAACTTATAACACCTGTATGGGGATCTTGACGTCTTTGCAGTAAAACAACCAGGGTGTTACCTCTTGGACTAGTCTCTCTTCAAGTGACTTCTGACCCAAGTGGGTCAAGAGACATTGGCATGGCATACCAAGGGATTAGGCAAATCATTAGTTAGCGACAGACTGAGGTAGGACAGGCAGACTAAGTTGAATCCAGTAGCAGTCTGAGGCCAGGGCAGGCAAATTGGGGTCAATATAGAGATCAGGCATAGGTCAGTTAAGGCAGTGAAGGGTCAATATCCAGGAAACAGAAAAGAGTATGATGCAACTTTGCAATAATATAGCTCATAGAATCTATTCTCACTAGTAATGCACCCTAAATACCCTTAGGTGGCCATCCTTTAGCTGGAGAAAATTGGAGTGCATGTGTTTGCTCTTTAACAGCCTGAGTGAGCATGTGTGCTTTAGTGGCATGGCATAGGCAGGCCTTAGTCTGCATGAAGGATAGGAATGCCAGCAGCTCTACTTTGGTAGCCAGGCCTCCTGGGTAGGTGGAGAGAGATGTCAGCAGGACCAAGCTGCCAGATCTTAATAATGGCATGGTGGGTAATCAAAGTGCAGCTGTGCCTACCAGAAGAAGAGAAGTGGTGGGTCAATGTGTTATTGAAATAAAAATATTCAAAATATTTAGTAATGCTTGACCTTTTAATTTTCCATGTCACTGGCCTTATAATATGCTGACACTTCATGTTCTGTAGAGATAACTTCTCAGAAGTCATCTCATTATCATCACAGGAAGATTACAGTGAAAAATAACGCCTACAGTATATAAAGATAGAACATATGAGCAGCTATTCACAATTGGTGATGATCATAACTTATCTTCTCCCATACAATTACTTTTTCACAGGTTACAGAGTGTGCCCACAACACTCTCCTATTGAAGCCAATAAACATTGCCAGACTACAGGTTCCTATAGTCCATATTGCTGCTGTAAAACAAATATCTGAGTGTTGTTAACAGCAGCTCAGGCAAATGGTTGCCTCTATAATCATGTATAGAATAACATTTTAGCAACCTAAAATAAAAAGCGCTAAAAGGAGAACATGTAACAGTATCTTGCTCAATTGCTAAAATCAATGTAGGGGATAGAGTCCCTTTAAAAGGTTTTAAATGGTAGGAAAAAGGTGAATTGAATAAGATAATGCATTTTTTAAAGGAAATAAGATTTCCCTTGAATGCAAAGTGAACTCTGGCTCCCATAAATATCTGTCTTCCATTATATTCAAATGAAAGATGTAATTGCGTAAGATATAAAATTAAAGTTGAAGAAGGTTTAGATTTTTTATTATATCACCACATGTTCCTCAGGGACAAGATTTACAGCAAGGACATATGAAAAGACTCCTTCTGATACAGCTTGAAAGGAACATATGTACAAGTAAAGTGAAGTGGTAGGAAGATCTGAGGACTATGACAAATTCTCAGTGGGACACAATACTGAGTGCAGTGCCACGTCTTTCTTTCAACCCAGTCACATGATGTTCACAATTTTTCAGTAGCGATAGGCTTATATAACTCCAACATTCACACCTAAACTAGGATTAAGGAAACTGACAGACTGCCCAAAATGTTTCATTTCCACAGATCTCATCCTTCTTTTATCCGAATGTTTCAAGCTCTATCTATGTACATGGGACTCCTACACTCGGCACCGGCACTCCAAAACACCCTTAGTTACACATAAAGGAGGGCATCATTATGATTGATGGCCTGCTGGTGACCCTCAAACATTTGGAGCAAAGGCCTGATGATCTGACCATCTAAAACATTAGGGGTGAGGGCCTGCTGCCGCATTGGTGACTGTAGATAACCACTGGGCGAGTGCACATCCCTGTGACGGCAACAATCAATTCAGATGTCTGCCCTATCAACTTTTGATGTTCTTTTCTGCGCCTACCATGGTGATCACGGATAATGGGGAATCAGGGTTTGATGCCAGAGAGGGAGCCTACGAAACGACTACCACATCCAAGGGAGGTCAATGGCTGAAATCTGATTGGCTGTTGTTGCCTTGCCCCTTTTTTTTTCCTAATTGTGAACCACCCAGAAAGGGTGGGTCAAGTTATTAAAGGAAGGCAGCAGGCGCACGGCAATTACCCACTCCCGACTCGGGGAGGTAGTGACGATAAATAACAAGAGTCCCTGTTAATGGAATGAGTACACTATCCGTTAACGAGGATCTATTGGAGGGCAAGTCAGGTGCCAGCAGCCAACTTGCTCCCAGCCTCCACAACATTCGCCCAGTGTGCCATCATGGTTAGGATTGTGTTGACCAGACTCTTGGCTACTCAGACTGGACTTGTAGGTGAGGGCCTGCTGCTACTTTGTTGACTCTAGATAACTTCTAGGCGATCTCACGTCCCTGTGACGGCGACGATCCATTTGGATGTCTGCCCCATCAACTTTGGAGCAATTTTCAACAAGGACCTTCTGGTATAGCACCTTTTTGCTTGTCCTCTCCACCAAAGGAATGAGAGATGAGAAGTGCTCTTTGTAGCGGGGGTCGAGAAGGGTGACCAATCAGTAATCTGTGTTGTCTAGAATGCGTATAATGCGCGGATCGTGGAAAAGGCAGCCTAACATGAAGTCAGCCATGTGTGCCAGAGTACCAACAGGCAAGACTTCACTGTCATCATCAGAAGGTGAGCTGATCGTGTAAAAGATTGTAGGCGAGGGCCTGCAGGTCAGCTGACCCTGTAAAACATTTTATGCGAGGGCCTGCAGGTGCGCTGACCCTGTAAAACATTATATGTGTGTGCCTGCAGTTGAGCTGACCCTGTAAAACATTATTTGCGAGGGCCTTAAGGTTAGCTGAACCTGTAAAACATTATATGCAAGGGTCTGCAGGTGAGCTGACCGTGTAAAACATTATATGTGAGGGCCTGCAGGTGAGCTGACCCTGTAAAACATTATATGTGAGGGCCTGCAGGTGAGCTGACCCTGTAAAACATTATATGCGAGGGCCTGCAGGTGAGTTGACCCTGTAAAACATTATATTTGAGGGCCTGCAGGTGAGCTGACCCTGTAAAACATTATATGTGAGGGCCTGCAGGTGAGCTGACCCTGTAAAACATTATATGCGAGGGCCTGCAGGTGAGCTGACTCTGTAAAACATTATATGCGAGGGTCTGCAGGTGAGCTGACCCTGTAAAAAATTATATGCAAGGGGGGGCGGAGCTAGCGCCGGACTGAGATGGTCGCATAGTCCGCTGCTCTCCTAGGAGAATCGAATATAACACCAGCCTACAGTAGCACACTCAGACGAGAATGGTGAAAATTGGCAACCAGAAACAAGTAGACCACCCCGCTAACTCCAAGGGACAGATTCCTCCCGGCGATATGGAGAAATTCCTTAAAAAAGCGGCAGCAACGGTCGCAGCAAGGGAACCTAAGATGGCGCCGGCAACACATCCTAAGGCGCCGAAGCGGGCCCCTACCCTCTCAGACGACGAGAGCGAAACGGAGGACTCACAGGTCAGCTCCGATCTACCTCTAACGAGGAAATACCTGGATCGTGCCCTGAATAGGGTTATGGAGCCCATCCTTTCCGAGCTCTCAGCCTTCAGACAAGAGGTGCGGCAAATAGGTGACAGGGTAGAGACCCTAGAGCTACATCAGGCAGCGTCCCTGAACCACCACACAGCAGTGTCGGACGCCCTTCGCCGCTGCTCAAACTATCTCAACGAGATGCATAACACTATCGAAGATCAAGACAACAGAGGGCGCCGGAACAATCTAAGGTTTCGTGGGATCCCAGAAGCGGTTTTGCCCGGGGATATTCCGGCGGCTGTTCTTGCTATCTGCAGCTCGCTACTAGGCCCCGATTTCCCGCAAGATGTGGTCATAGAACGGGCCCATAGAGCCCTCCGCCCTAAACCCAAGCCCTCCGACCCGCCCAGGGACGTTATTTGCAAGTTCTTACACTTCCCGACAAAATCCGCCATCTTAGAAGCTGCCCGCAACAAAGCCGACCTGTCCTACGGAGACTCTAGATTAGAGATCTACCAAGATTTGGCGCCTTCTACTTTGAAAAAACGCAGAGCGCTCAAACCCCTGACTGACTGGCTCCGATCCAATAAAATACCATATCGTTGGTCCTACCCTTTTGGACTTGCGTTTTCCGCTGCAGGGAACAAGTTCTTCATCAAGTCCTTCACAGATCTTCAAGCCACCTACGACCTGCTGAAAGTGGACCCCTTGCCGATCGAGAATTGGGAACTTTTCCAGGACCTGCGTGACCTTCCGGATCTCCCCAAGATGGTTCCATTTGAAGTCCTCCGTACCCCGAAGTCCTCCAGATCCAAGAAAAGAAGCATGCAACTTACTCCTAGAAGCCTCTCTCAGGAACATTAAGTAAACCACAGGAATCTCACCCTTTCATTGTCATAAATGTTTGAACTCCCTAACTTGAGCAAGATCGCTAATTTCATGCGATTACTATGACATAACGCTGGATTGACATCAGTGTTTATATGTTTGCTTCACAGTTCAGGCAGATCCATTCTCCCCAATAGTTCATTGGCCTCACTAGAGGTGTTATTCGACCTCCTCATTGGTCTCCAGACCATCCTTTTCCCCCCACATGTATGCGGCATATTCACCAATGCTGATTTATTGTTTGTTTGTACCTTTATGTTCTGTTCTACGTTCTTACCCTGTTCTTCCTTCAAGGTATATCGTATCCAAACTGGCTACAAGAGACCCCAGCATCATCCCGATTCAGATTGTGCACCTGGAGATTAGTCCATACATCGCCTACTTTCTCTCTTGGAGGAGGCACTTCCAGCTCAGAGGTAACTCCACTCACACCTCACCAAATGGCTGATTTACACATTGCTTCTTATAATGTTAAGGGCTTTCACTCCCCATCAAAAAGGAGCCAAGTCTTTACCATTCTGAGAAAAGCCAAAGTAGAGGTTGTGCTCCTCCAAGAGACACACTACCGCTTTAACCACTACCCCAATATGCAGTTCTCCTACTACTCAGATTGGTTCCACTGCGGAGGCAATTCGTCTGCATCATGTGGGGTTAGTATAGGGTTCCATAAAAAAGTTCCATTCAAACTCATTGACCAAAAACTCGATCCAGACGGAAGGTTTATCTTCATAAAAGGCTCCATTGGCCAACAAATATACACCTTTGCAAATTTATACGCCCCTAACTCCAACCAATCCCAGTGGTTGTCCAGCATAATCCCAATTATCACTCCTTTTAAAGAGGGTATAGTGATATTAGGAGGAGACCTAAATGCTGCACTTTTCCCACAGTTAGACGTTTCATCCCACAAATCATCCCTGTCTGGCAGAGCCCTTAAATCCATCAGAAATAATATTTGGAGCCTAAACCTGGTTGATCCCCGGCGTTCCCAACATCCCGATACTCTTGACTATACATTCTACTCCTCCACCCATGCCACCTACCATAGGCTAGATTACTTATTTATTTCTAAGGAACACCTTCATCTGTGTAGTACATCCACGATAGGCTCTATTCACCTATCAGATCATTCCCCTATTTTCATCCAGATGCTAGCCCCCACAAAAAGCCCCTCTTGTTTTAATTGGCGCCTAAATGAGTCTTTATTAGGTTCCCAAGATTCAATAGATCAGATCTCCAAACACTTAACAGACTACTTCTCTCTAAATAAAGGATCAGAAATTTCCACTAACACTCTCTGGGACGCTCATAAACCGGTCGTCAGAGGCCATTTCATAAGTATTGGCTCCTACAAAAAGAAACTCCAAGAAAAAGCCATAGATGAAACCCTTAAAAAAATCCAGAACCTGGAAATTCGCCATAAATCCTCCGCCTCAGACCTCCATTTCAAAGAATTATCAGAAAATAGGGCGAAACTAAAATCCCTCCTTTCATCCAAAGCAGCCAAATACTACATGAGCACTAGGCACAAGTTTTTTGCTCATGGTGACAAGGCTACCAAATTTCTGATGAGCAGGATTAAGGGGAGAAGATCTTCCAACTATATCCATCAACTAGCTGCACCTGATGGTAAACCAATTTTCTCCCTATCCCAGATCACTGAGCAGTTTCGGACCTTTTACAACAACCTTTACAATCTCCCCCCCCCCCCCCCCCCTGACTGAGACACCCGAGAAGAGAACATCTGCTATAGGAGACTTCTTGGACTCATCCAAAATACCCCATATTTCCCCCGATCTGAAACTGGAAGCCCCCTTTACCATAACAGAACTTAAAAATGCCTTGTCACAAACTCCATCAGGAAAGATCCCAGACGGCCTTCCCCTTTCATATTACAAAACCTTCTGGGAGATACTCCTCCCCTATCTCCTGGATGTCTGCAACCAGTCACTGTTGGGCCATCCCCTTTCCAGAGACATGACCACGGCACATATCTCTCTCATACCAAAAGAAGGGAAGGATCCCGCACAATGCTCCAACTATAGACCCATATCCCTCCTAAACACAGACCTCAAACTCCTGGCCAAAATGTTAGCTAATAGATTAGCTCTTCTTCTCCCCTCCCTCATTCACGGGGACCAGGTTGGCTTCATCCGCACTAGAGAGGGGAAAGATAACACGGCCAGGGTGATTAACATCATATGCCACGCTAAAAGAACTGCCTCCCCATTGCTTCTCCTTAGTACAGATGCGGAGAAAGCATTTGATAGGGTCAATTGGCAATACCTAAAACACACTCTGGTGGGTTTTGGCCTTCCTGGTCCCTTTGTACAAGCTACTTTTGCCATGTACGAACAGGCGTCAGCAAGGGTGAAAGTCAATGGAAATCTGTCTGCCCCATTCCCAATAAGCAATGGGACTAGACAAGGTTGTCCCCTTTCACCCCTCCTTTTCATTCTAGCACTCGAACCACTTCTTGCTAACATACGACTGGACGGGGAGATTTCAGGTCTGTGTTTGGGAGGCAGGGAACAAAAAGTGGCAGCATTCGCCGACGATGTCCTAATGATGACGACTAATCCCAAAATTTCCTTACCTCGGATTCAAAGCTACCTCAACTGTTTTAGCTTAGCTTCCGATTTTAAAATAAATGCTGGCAAATCTCTGGTACTATGTATGGGAGTTCCCGATCTCACTAAAAATCTCCTTATGACGGATTCACCATTTAACTGGTCCTCGACAACAATCACTTATCTAGGAGTCAAATTGAGTCCAAACATACATGACCTCTTCTCTCTCAACTATATCCCTCTCAGGAAATCCATTTTCGAGGCTATTGATAATCTAGCTAGATCCAATCCAACTCTCTCCTGGTTTGGACGCAAAAATCTACTTACCTCCCTGATACTCCCTCGCCTTACCTACCTCCAACAGGTACTACCTATCCCAGTTCCCAAACATTACTACGACCAAGTCTTTAAAAAATTCAGGTCATTTATCTGGAACGGTAAGAGAGCGAGACTCCCATTCTCTTTACTCACCAAACCTAGACATGCGGGGGGGATCGGACTACCTAACCCCGAAATCTATGGCAGGGCTATCCTCCTGACTCGAGCAGTGGCCTGGCTGAGAACCTCAACGCCCACCCTCCTAGTAGACATGGAGCTAGATATCTTGAAGAAGTCTCCTAAAGCACTGTTGCTTGGTAACCAGACAGTTTTCCCAGGGCAATCCTCTCACTATCCAATAATAAAAGCTACACTAGAAGCTTGGAAATGGTTCTCCTCTTCACACTGCGCCATACCATACCCTTCTCCCCTCCTGACGGTAAGGGATATAGTTGATACAGCCCCCTTACCATTAAAATCCGCAACCTCCCAGGCTCTTAAGTCTTCACCCATACATATAAACACCCTGGCTCTCCCATCGGGAGACTGGATAGACCTCCAAGCTTTCAACTCTATCTTAAATCCGCATCCATGCGATATCTTTACCATAGCATATTTAAGAGCTTACTTGAAACAACACATCAATATAGGAGATTTACCACGACCCATAGTCTGGTTCGAATCAATTATCTCACAAAAATCTGTGCCTAAGAAATTAATTTCACTTATTTATAGTAAGCTACGTCTACCACCTTTACTTGCCAAACCCTCATTCGTGAGCAGCTGGGAGAAAGACCTCAACATAGTCTTCCCGTTTGATAGTTTACATGGTCTCCTTGGCTACCCCCACAGTGCCTCACGCTGCGTTCGAATCCAGGAAAATTGTTATAAAATTCTCACCAGATGGTATAACACGCCCGATAAAACATCACTCTACTCTGAATCCTCTTCGGACGCGTGCTGGAGGCACTGTGGGGAAAAAGGCACTTTCCTACACATTTGGTGGACTTGTCCCAACATACACAGATGGTGGATGGAGATTTTTGCATCAGCTAATAAGATCTGTGGGTCAGCTGTCCCACCCTCTCCACAGCTTGCTCTCTTATCCCTCCATAATGCAGACCAGAAGGTAAAACCATCATACATCTTTATGCAAATGTTAATGGCTGCCCGCCTATTGCTTCCCACTTACTGGCTCCAAGTCCAAGTTCCTACCTTGGAGAATTGGATGCAAAAAATGGATCAACTTCACAGGTTTGAAGAACTTTCCTCCTGGGAGAAGCGATCCCATAAGGAATTTCTCAAAAAATGGTCACCCTGGTCGAACTTCAGAAACCCAGACTAGAGAGATGTAAGCATGACCTTCTGCTCTCTTGGCCCCTAAGTTACAGACCTGTTTGTCCAGTAGAACCCACTCTTCCTGTAATGCTTTAATTGTTTCTATAACATTGTCCTTCTCCTCTTTGTGTCGTCTAGATGATGTGACAAAATGTTCTAAATGTACTTTTTGGATCCTCGCTGTATCACCCATACATTCGCATTATAGCTGTCTCTTTACTGTCCAGATCTGTAAAGGCTTGCACGCCTATGCCTTGATACCTTGATTCTTGTAACTCCCTGTTTCATGTTGAAAAAAAAAAATAAATAAATAAATTATATGCAAGGGCCTGCAGGTTAGCTGACCCTGTAAAACATTATATGCGAGGGCCTGTAGGTGAGCTGACCCTGTAAAAAATGATATGCGAGAGCATATATGCGAGGGCATTATATGCGACGAATAAGCATGTTGATATGATGGAAGAGGAGGAGGAGGATGAGAAAAGGAACATTTAACCATATACCCTTTTTGTGGTGGAAGGGGTGCATTGTAATACAGTGTATTGAGTACATTAAACAACACATTTAAAGTGCCTTTGTTCATCCGCTTTCCTCTGGTGGAGTTCAGAAGTCTGGGGCAATCCAGGCCTTGTTCATTTTTATAAGAGTCATCCTGTCAGAATTTTTACCTGACAGGTGGATACGTTTATCTGTTATAATGCCACCAGCAGCACTAAATACCTGCTCAGACAAAACGCTGGCGGCAGGGTAGGCCAGCCCCTTGAAGGCGTAGAGCGCTAGTTCATGCCACGTGTCCAGCTTGGATACCCAGTAGTTGTAAGGCACTGAGGACGCTGACACAGTCTGCTGCATACTCCTTCACCATCTTCCAAAACTTTTCCCTCCTTGTGACACTAGGCCGCACATCAGGATGGCCCTGGCAATATTTCCAGGGCCAGTAATTTTGAAAGGTGCACATTTAATGCAATCGCCTGTGGGTGGGTGGCTGGGTATTTGCGCTTGTGTTCAAATGCCTGGGGTAATGAAATTTGGATGCTGCACTGGGACAGGGAAGTGGATGTGGTCACTGATGGTGCTTGTAAAGGTCCAGGTGCAGGGCGGGAGGCATCCTCGCCTGCGCCTTTGACAGGCGATTGGCCAGCACATACCATAGGGAAAGAGGAGGCAGTGGTGTGACCCGCAGACACAGATTGTGGACCCAGTCGTTCATCCCACTTATTACTGTGCTTGGATGCCATGTGGCTGATCATGCTGGTGGTGGTGAGGTTGCTAGTGTTCACTCCCCGGCTCATTTTGGTGTGACACAGGTTGCAAACTACTATTTTTTGGTCGTCCGTACTTTCCTCAAAAAAGTGCCATACTGTGGAACACCTACCCCTTGGCAAGGGACATTTACGCAAGGGGGTGCTCCGTGGATCAGTTGGCGGCCTGTTTGGTGTGGACCACCTTCACCCTTTTGCATCCCCACTGCCTCTTTCAGCCTGTTGCGGTGCTGCAGATCCTTCCCCATCTGTACTGCTGTGCCCGCTCGGCTTTCCACCTTCCCAGGTTCGGTCAGTTATCTCATCGTCCACCACCTCCTCTTCCACTTCCTCACTCTGATCATCCTCTTGATTTGTTGACCTAACCACAACCTCAGTGATTGACAACTGTGTCTCATCCTCTTCATCAACCTCTTGAGACTGTAATTGCGGTTGACTCATTGGCAACTGTGTCTTATCATCATCCACCTCATTAAACACTAATTGCCGTTCCACACCTTCATGTTCTTGTGACTGTGGATTCTCAAGAGGTTGGGAATCAGGGCACAAGATCTCATGTCCCTCTTCAAGCGTGCTTGGCGAGAGGGCCAAATCAAGTAATGGCGATAAAAAGAGCTCCTCGAAATATCCGAGTGTGGGATCACTTGTTTGGCCTGATTCTCCATGGTAGGAGGTAGGAGGATCAGGGTGAGGATTCTGTTGACCAGACTCTTGGCTACTGAGACTGGACTTGGTGGTAGACAGGGTGGTGCTTAACTAACTAGAAGCATTATCTGCTGCAATCCAACCGACCACCTGGTCACACTTGTCTGACTTCAAGAGTTTTGTCCTGCGACGTCCTGAAAACTGGGACATGAAGCTAGGTATCGTGGATGATTTTTTTTTTTTGTGCTCTGGCAGCAGACACAGTTTCAACGCGTCCAGGGCCAAGGCCTCTGAGTGAACCATCAGCATCACGGCCACTTCCCCATCCCTTACTGCTCGACTTCTTCATATTAAATGTTATATGCACGCTTGACACACAAGATGTGGCATGGATGTCACAGTTCACAGCAAGCACAGTATATTGGAAAAGTATGTAAAAGTATGGAAAAAGGAAAATAGATTTCACTTTTTCCCATCTCTGGCCCTGACACACAGAGATATCACAAGTCACTGCAGACACCCTCTATAGAAAAAGTATTGAAAATGATGGAAATAATATACTAGTTTTCACTTATATTTTTCCTATCTCTGGCCCTGACACACAGAAGGTATTAGACAGATGTCACAAGTCACTGCAGACACTCTCTATAGAAAAAGTATTGGAAATGATGGGGAAAAAAATTATGGCTATATTATATTGCTGCCACCACACACAATAGTCCTTAAAATGATTTTTGGGTTTTTGAAATGTTTTTCAACTAAATAGATTGAGATCACACTCCCTACACTTTCTCTTTCTAAGTGCAGCTCTCTCAAACTACAAATGAGCCGAACATGGGTGTGGTCCAGCCAGCCAATCACTGTAATGCCAGTAGCCAACATGGACTTCTCTGGAGTTGCTCTTTTCTACGATTAGCGTTCCACTCCTAAACCGAACCTCCTTTGCTCCCTGTATTGAAGCCTGGTGCAGACTCTATGTTCGGTGTCTCACATGGCATCCCACGTGATCAGACTTTTACTTGGTCTCCGATGCAGCGCTCTGTTATCTAGTGTGCTTCAGATCTCTTATCGGCAATATCTTATCTTATCAAATGCTGCACCGCTGTATTCAGTTATGGCTATATCAGGGGTATATTGCCATAACTGAATACAGCCTGTGCCTGTTATTCTAGATTTATAAGTAGGAATATATAGGTATATAGGTGACAATATACAATTGGAACCAGAACTAAAACTTTGGAAAGATTTAGCTAAGATGGCTGGTTCTATGAGGACAGGGTAACATAGTAACATAGTACATAAGGCCGAAAAAAGACATTTGTCCATCCAGTTCAGCCTGTTAACCTGCAAGTTGATCCAGAGAAAGGCAAAAAAAAAACTGTGAGGTAGAAGCCAATTTTTCCCACTTTAGGGGAATAAAAAAATTCCTTCCCGACTCCAATCAGGCAATCAGAATAACTCCCTGGATCAATGACCCCCCTCTAGTAGCTATAGCCTGTAATATTATTATGCTCCAGAAATACATCCAGGCCCCTCTTGAATTCCTTTATTGTACTCACCATCACCATCTCCTCAGGCAGAGAGTTCCATAGTCTCACTGCTCTTACCGTAAAGAATCCTCCTCTATGTTTGTGTACAAACCTTCTTTCCTCCAGACGCAGAGGATGTCCCCTCGTCACAGTACTGGGGATAAATAGATGATGGGATATGATGGGTAGAGAAGCCTTACTCTCTAGTGAGAAATAATTTATTTTGTGACCAATGGTGTACATAGAGAAGTAAGGGGCCCATAACAAGGATCAAACCAGGCCCCCCACACAGGATAGAAGGGTTTCTGCCTAAACCTTTTTCAATGACCCTTGGGCCATTTTTCCACTGCCTCATTTTCTAAAAGTTATTCCATTAGAGGGTGGAGTCCTGACCAAGTTTTCACCTCCAGTAGAAGAGGAGATAATCCCAACTAAGTCTGGGACACCTCTTGCCCTGATCCTCATAGCAGTGGCATGGTCTGCAACTATGGTAGTTACACCCCTGTTTGTGACCCAAGCAAGGATGGTCAAACAAGTGTTGTTTACACACTCTAGCAACAAGAAAGGCTTCTTATACAGGGAAGACAAGCCAAACTGGAATCCCTGAGAAAGAAAATCAAACCTTCTTCAGAAACATGTAGAAGTGGAGTGTCCTGCAATAGATACCGGAGCACTAGAGGTGACATCTCTCAGCTCAGGTGGTCTGAACTTTTCCGAGACACATGGATCACCACCGCCCACGGTAGATCCAATTGATTTAGTCCATACAAACAAACCCCGGTTTAGTGACTTTTTAAATGCCATAGATTTTTTTAGTTGCCACTGGCATTGTTATGCTGCACTCGTCAGTTTCTGAAAATCAGTTGTCAGTGTAAGGCCTCATGCACACGACCGTTGTGTGCATCCGTGGCCGTTGTGCCATTTTCCGTTTTTTTTCGCGGACCCATTGATTTTCAATGGGTCAGTGGAAAAATCGGAAAATGCACCGTTTTGCAGCCGAGACCGTGATCCGTGTTTCCTGTCCGTCAAAAAAATATGACCTGTCCTATTTTTTTGACGGACAACGGTTCACGGACCCATTCAAGTCAATGGGTCCGTGAAAGAACACGGATGCACACAAGATTGGCATCCGTGTCCGTGATCCGTGGCCATAGGTTACTTTCATACAGACGGATCCGAAGATCCGTCTGCATAAAAGCTTTTTCAGAGGTGAGTTTTCACTTCGTGAAAACTCAGATCCGACAGTATATTCTAACACAGAGGCGTTCCCATGGTGATGGGGACGCTTCAGGTTAGAATATACTGAAAAACTGTATATATGACTGCCCCCTGCTGCCTGGCAGGTGCTGCCAAGCAGCAGGGGGCAGACCCCCCCCCTGTTTTTAACTCATTGGTGGCCAGTGCGGCCGCCCCCCCTCCCCTGTAGTTAACTCATTGGTGGCCAGTGCGGCCGGCCCCCCCTCCCTCCCCTGTAGTTAACTCATTGGTGGCCAGTTGGCCCCCCTCCCTCCCCTGTAGTTAACTTGTTGGTAGCCAGCCCCCCTCCCTCCCCTGTAGTTAACTCATTGGTGTCCAGTGGGCCCCCCCTCCCTACGCTGTAGATAACTCGTTGGTGGCCAGGGGGCCCGCTCCCCTCCCTCCCCCTCCTAATTAAAATCGCCCCCCCTATCATTAGTGGCAGTGGAGAGTACCGATCGGAGTCCCAGTTTAATCGCTGGGGCTCCGATCGGTAACCATGGCAACTGGGACGCTACTGCAGTCCCGGTTGCCATGGTTACTTAGCAATTTGTAGAAGCATCATACTTACCTGCGAGCAGCGATGTCTGTGACCGGCCGGGAGCTCTTCCTACTGGTAAGTGACAGGTCTGTGCGGTGCATGGCCTAATGATCTGTCACTTACCAGTAGGAGGAGCTCCCGGCCGGACACAGACATCGCAGCTCGCAGGTAAGTATGAAGCTTCTACAAATTGCTAAGTAACCATGGCAACCGGAACTGCAGTAGCGTCCCGGTTGCCATGGTTACCGATCGGAGCCCCAGCGATTACACTGGGACTCCGATCGGTACTCTCTACTGCCACCAATGATAGGGGGGGAGATTTTAATTAGGAGAGGGAGGGAGGGGAGAGGGCCCACTGGCCACCAACGAGTTAACTACAGCGGAGGGAGGGGGGGCCCACTGGACTCCAATGAGTTAACTACAGGGGAGGGAGGGGGGGCTGGCTACCAACAAGTTAACTACAGGGGAGGGAGGGGGGCCCACTGGCCACCAATGAGTTAACTACAGGGGAGGGAGGGGGGCCCACTGGCCACCAATGAGTTAACTACAGGGGAGGGAGGGGGAGGGCGGCCGCACTGGCCACCAATGAGTTAAAAACGGGGGGGGGTCTGCCCCCTGCTGCCTGGCAGCACCTGCCAGGCAGCAGGGGGCAGTCATGTACACAGTTTTTCAGTATATTCTAACCTGAAGCGTCCCCATCACCATGGGAACGCCTCTGTGTTAGAATATACTGTCGGATCTGAGTTTCACGATCTAGCTCATATCTGACAGTATATTCTAACATAGAGGCGTTCCCATGGTGATGGGGACGCTTCAAGTTAAAATATACCATCGGATTGGAGAAAACTCTGATCCGATGGTATAAAAGGGACTCCTGACTTTACATTGAAAGTCAATGGGGACGGATCCGTTTGAAATGGCACCATATTGTCTCAACGTCAAACGGATCCGTCCCCATTGACTTGCATTGTAATTCAGGACGGATCCGTTTGGCTCTGCACGGCCAGGCGGACACCAAAACGACTTTTTTTTCATGTCCGTGGATCCTCCAAAAATCAAGGAAGACCCACGGACGAAAAAACTGTCACGGATCACGGACCTACGGACCCCGTTTTTGCGGACCGTGAAAAAATACTGTCGTGTGCATGAGGCCTGACACAGTAACATAGTTTGTAAGGCTGAAAAAATACATCTGTCCATCGAGTTCAGCCTGTTATCCTGCAAGTTGATCCAGAGGAAGGCAAAAAAAAAACTGAGGTAGAAGCCAATTTTCCTCCCGACTCCAGTCAGGCAATGATAAAAACACCTTGGATGAACAACCTATCCAGAAATCTAATAACTATAACCTGCCTGGATGGGGCCAACAGCCCCAGCAAATTCATTGTTACGTACACCAAAAACGGAGGTAAATATTAACTCCCTGTATTTAGGGATTGAAGACCAGGAGAATTGCAGTCGGAGGAACAACCTCTGCTTCAGGGGAATACCTGAGTCTATGACTAACAAGGTAATTATGGCTGCCGTCAAACAAATCACGGACTCTTTCCTGGGGACCAACAACTCTGCCTCCATTATCGTGGAAACGGCCCATGGAGCCTTTAGACAGAAGCCAAAAGACTCTGAGCCACCCATGGATATAATTTGTCATTTTTTGAATCTCCTGGACAAAGAGAGAATCCTTACAGCAGCCAGAGCCTCACAAAATATCACATTCCTCCATTTCAATATTCCAAGACTTATCTCCAATCACCTTGCAAAAAAGAAGGACCATCAAACCTTTTACCGACCTCCTCTGTGACAAATGTATACCTTATATGTGGACCTTTCCTTTTGGCCTAGCCTTCAGGTACTCTGGAAGGAACATCAACATCTCCTCGCACAGAAATTTGCAAGATGCATTTTCCATCATGGACATTCCTCCTCTGGATATTGCGAACCGGGATGCAGAGACTGACATCACTTCACTTCCGGAACTCCCTAAACCGATCCCTTGGGAAAGATTCTCTACACCAAAGCAACAACGTATGAGACGGCGCAGCGATATCCTGACTCCTAAGAGAATCACCTGATTCTCCTCAGAAACTAAACTGGCTCCCTCCTTTAAGAGTGTTTAACAACCTCCATTATCTTTGTATTCTCCTCCACCCCGCTATAGCTCTCTCTATCTCGCCACAGTCTCTACTTTTTCCTTCCTTTGGTCTCAGGAAATAGCATTGCCTCTGACATGGGTCGAACCCATTTTCCCTCTCAAGATATGCCTCTTGGCCATATAACATTACCACTTACCTTAGCTCTTCTGTTCTATTGTTTTGGTTATTGTTTTGTTCTCCATTTGTTTTCTTATAGATACGAAATGCGTGGGTGCAAACTTCAAAACCAGAGGTCCAGTACGGCTTATAGACTTGCGTCCCTTGGGGCTGCCATGAGAGTCCTTGCTCCTTTGCTGCATTATGACTATACCTACGGTTTGATTTCTCTGTTACCTACTTCTATTATTAACCATGACTAGTTTCCGTTTAGTATCTTATAATGTAAAGGGGCTTAGATCTCCCTCCAAGAGATCCCAAATCTTCTCCCTTCTTTGGAAGGAAAAATGCTCTGTGATCTTCCTCCAGGAAACTCACTACAAGCATGGTAAATACCCAGACCTCTCCTTTTAAAAATTCCCTAACTGGTATCAAAGCGGAGCGGATGGTGCAGCCTGAAGGGAAGTAAGTATAGGCTTTTGGAAAGTCTTCCCTTTCACTTATTCCTACCATACCCAAGATCCAGAAGACAGTTATATTATCCTCAAGGGCCTTATTGGCCATAAAATGTATACTTTTGTTAATGTATACGCACCTAATACAGATCAGATTTCATGGCTAATATCTGTTTTGGATCTGATAGAATCTACCTACGAAGGTACTCTGGTCTTGGCGGGTGATTTCAATGTGGCTTTACAACCCCTCATTGATACATCATCTAAGAAATCCCCCTACTCAGTGAGATTGTTAAAGAAGCTAAACACCAGGCTATTTAAGATGGGTCTAATAGATATTTGAAGATGCCTAACCCTCTGTGTTTGACTATTCTTTTTATTCTGCTGCAGAGCAATCCTACTCAAGGATTGATTACATACTTATGTCCAAAGAGCAATTGCAACACTGTGTGGATTCAGGGATCGGAAGTATCACAATTTCAGATCACTCCCCTGTCTTCTGCACGTGAAAGCCTCTTTCTGATCCAGGTAGGTCATCCATCTGGAGGCTTAATGAGTCCATTCTGAGCAATGATGGTCACAAAAAACACCTCACGTCCCTATTAGAAGAATACTTTTCCACCAACAACACCGCCTATTAAGTCGAATACATACCTAGAGATGCTATTGCTGAGCAATTTAGACTATTTTATGAAAACTTGTATAATCTCGCCACACCCCAGAGGTGACATACCCTCTCAGCCCAGAGATATATTTGCTACTACTTACTTGGATACTTTAGATCTCCCAAAACATTTAACCTCTCAGCGTAAGGCCTTAGAGAAACAATTTACACTAGTAGAACTCTCCCTTGCTCTTAAAACCTCCCCAAAGGGAAAATGTCCCGGACCAGACGGTCTCCCAACTGCCTATTACTCGACTTTCCATAACTCACCTGCTCCCTCACTTGCTTCCTATTTGTAATTTGGCCTTGCAAAACCAACCTTTATCCGCTGATAAGACTAATGCCCTGATTACTATAATTCCCAAAGAAGGTAAGGACCTTACCTCGTGTGCCAATTACCGCCCCATATCATTATTGAAGTTTGACTTAAAGCTCCTGGCAAAAATGTTAGCCACTAGATTACAATCATTCCTCTCAGATCTGATCCATCCAGATCAGGTGGGGTTTGTGAAAGGCCGCAAGGGGAAGGACAATACCGCCAAAGTTCTTGATGCCCTTTTCTACGCTTCACACAAAAAGCTGCCATTAGTGCTCCTTGGTACCGATGCTGAAAAAACATTTGACCGAATAGTTTGGTCCTTTATCAAACACACCCTTTTCAAATTTCATTTCCCAAATGCCATTTTTGCTATGTATGAACATTCTTCTGCTTCTGTATTGGTAAATAACCTCACCCCGGACGTTTTTCTATTAAGAACGGTACACGCCAGGGATGCCCCCTTTCCCCCCTCATCTTTGTATTAGTAATAAAAACCCTTATGCAGGCCCTGAGACAGGAGAAGAATATAATGGGATTGAAAGTGGGCTCTCAGGAATTTAAATTAGCAGCTTTTACTGAGGACTTGATTGATTCTTACCACAAACCCTGTCAAATCCATGCCCTCAATAAAATCCCTATTGCAGAGATTCAGCTCCCTCTCTAACTTCAAAGTTAATCCACATAAGTCCCAGATTCTTTATATTGGCCTTCCCCCTACTTTAGTTTCAACCCTACAACTTGACTCCCCATTCAATTGGTGCATTTAGCAATTAACTTATTTAGGGGTTAAACTATCCCCTCACCTTTCAGATCTTTTTCAACTTAACTACACTCCTCTCCTACTATCCATCGCTGCTCAGTTGGACTCATTGGACTGCCATTACCTATCTTGGTTTGGCAGGAAAAACATGGTAATGTCGTTGGTGATTCCACAGCTGACCTACCTTCTTCAGGTACTTCCAATCGCAATTCCGAAATCATACTTCCTATCCCTGAACAGCCACATTCACCATTTCATATGGCAAGGAAAGAAATCTAGAATTATACTGTACATGAAATCTATTCACCTGTGTAGGGTGGTAGATTGGCTCAGGTCCTCTACTTAAAAACAATGGCTCACCTTGGAAACTGTATATTTTCCTTCCACTCTTAGAGCTTTGTTGTTGGCATGCCTCCCACTCCTGGACCTCCCATCCATTCCCAACCCAATAATCCATTCTACCGTAAAGGTATGGAGGTGGTTTTCAGCCACTCTTAAAACATTTGCCTCCCCCTCCCCTCTTCTCCAAATTAAAGACGTAATTTCTCTCACCCCAAAACCACTCATGGACTCATGTCCTCTTGGGGTCAGATCCTTTGCCATTCCGTTATTGGATTTGCTGGACTCCGAAGGTTGCACCTTATCAGAACCTGAGCTTGAAACTAAGCTGAACATCCCCCATTCCCATAGTCTACTTTTCAATTTCCTTAGAAAATAAATTACTCACTGGCCCCAGTCACCTAAGATTGGCTTGAGAATTTATTGACGTGTACCAAGTACTCTTCTAAACTAATCTCCACTTTGTACAAACAACTGATCCTTCCACCCCTGGATGTCAAACAGGCTGCAATCAGTTTGTGGAAAAAAGATTTAGGGAGACAATTCTCTTTAGCTGAGGTCCACAAACTGTTTAGTACTCCTCACAAACTTTCAAAATGTGCCTGAGTGCAATAAAATGGGTACAAGATCTTGTCTAGGGGGTATAAAACCCCAGACCTGTGCTGGAGGTGTGGATCTGATAGAGGTTCATTCATCCATATCTGGTGGAAATGCCCCCTGATAAATGTTTTGGGGAAAAAGATCTTTCAATTGAGCAACTCGATTTGTCACTCTAATTTCCCATACACTCCCGAGATAGCTCTCCCATGGAGGGGACGTCTATAGTAGAACCCTCTTCTCCTTCTTGATTACAGCCGCTTGTCTTCTCATACCTACATTTTGGCGTTCCTCTGACACACCCAGTGTTGAACAATGGATTAATAAAGTGGACTGGTTTTACCGTCTAGAGGAGATCTCACATTGGAAACTCCAATAAATTCCTTTCCATATGGTTACTCTGGAAGTCCCACAGGCATTTTGCCTAATACTATATCTTTGATTTGAACCCACATGTTTTCTCCACAATAGTCAATCTAGGTTGTTGTATTGACAAATACGTTTATCTGTTACTCATGTTCTTTAACAAAAATAATTTTACTTGACTGTTTGATTGTTTTTTGTATCAATTGTGACATATGCCTTATTCTTTTGACTTTGTATGCATATACAAAACCAATAGAAAAAAAAAACTGAGGTAAATAATGACTGAAAAAAATATGCCAACGATGTGCTGAGTAGATTTTAGGCTGGCTCATAGACTGCATGAGAAGGAACAGGCTTAGTCATAAATTAAACGCCTGCTCCAGCAGCACATGCCCTATAACTACTGACGTAGGGACTGTTTTGTGCTAATGTGATATGATATGTACTGCAGTCCAAGATGAAAAATTCTGAATTTTTGGAGAAGAGAGAAAAAGAGAGAATGTCATCCATAGATTTTCAGAGCAGTTGAAGCACTGTTATTGCCGTATGTGTGGACTTATGCCAAGCCATTGATGTGGATTTCTGCTGACCAATTGGAATCAGAGACACCAGGGGGAAGCAAGGGACAGGCAATACTCATAATCAGGAAACAAGCAAAGATCAGGGCAGATCAAATCCATAATTCAGTCCAGAGGTAAGGAAAGGTGGCACAGGGTCATAATGGTGAGCATGCAGAGGTTGGTACAGATAGACAAATGGGTTATAGCTCTTTTGCAAGGCCTAGCAGAAACTAAGAGAACCTGTTGATCAGGCAAGGGGTGGACACACAGCAGAGAAATTAACACAGCCAGCACCTACACACAGAGCAAAGGAAAATTAGCCTTTGAAGTATTGCAACCAAGGTGAAATACACTTAATACCATTCCTAAATAATGCACAGGCAGCCAATGCCTGTGCACATGGGGTTAGTAGTGGCATGAACAGCCAGTGTAGCAAGCACTTCGGGTGAAATTGATTCAGGTCGAAATCAGATCAGATAATCAATTTAGTCAAATAAGGCCTGGACTTGAATCTACAGAAATTCACTCATCTACAATGTCTATTCTATGTGTGTCTATGTGCAACCACCCAGTAGCTGTGATATGAATTGCAGCCGGTCAATGGCTTTGCTATCATGTCTCACGCAAAACCAAATTCAAACTAAGCTAAAGGGGACACATCTGTAAACAGTAATGGCTTTTCATGAGTCATGTCAATATACAGTCTATTTCTGTGTGACTGGCACATTTCTCTTACTAATGCACTGAAAGAAAGTTCATATCATACCCAGGGACCTACAGCTGTATCATCTACTGTAGCACAAAGTTTAATAGGTTTTACAATCTAAAAGCCATGACTATGTGTCCCAATGGTGCCCTAGGCAACTGCCAACTCTGTCCAGTCACTGGATCCTTATCAGTAGAAAAAAAACACACACACACAAACATGTCTTTTTGTAAAGCAAACACCTTTCTTTCAAGGTAACGCAATGAGTTAAGTAATTTGAGATAAGAGATTGTGTGTTAACCCTGCTACATCTGTACAAAACAGAAAACAGAAAGTACTGGTCCCAAATAAAAAAAATATATAACAAATATTATTAATGCATGAATCCAATAAAAATAAAATTACATAAAATCCGTACTGCTGAAACAAGGGAAAATACTTCATACAGAGTGCACCCTGCAGTGGCGGATTATAATTGGGGCGTTTAGGTCTGTAGCCCCGGGCCCAACGCCGACCCAAACGCCCACAAAATACGGCAGGGCACAGGAGAGCATAGTTCCCTGCCCCCCTATCACCGTGTAGGCGTTAGTAAAATCCCGGTGAAGGCGGGCGTGATGACGTCATCCGGCGCCTGTGCCCAGACACATCAGCGCCTGCCTACCATCTACAAGTGAGCACCGAATAGGACACAGGTAACTATTAGATTTTTTTTTTTTTTGTGTGCTAACTTTGGGGGACATTAATGGGGGGCACAGGAGAATATTACTGACGGACAGTGGGGGGCAAACTACTACGTGGGGGCAAATTACTAGTGTGGGGGAAATTAATACTGTGGGGGCAGTGTGGGGGAAAATTACTACCATGGGGGGAATTAATACTGTGGGGGCAGTGTGGAGAAATTACTATATGGGGGTAGTGTGGGAAATGTTGATATTGGGTAGGAACTATAGGGGCATTTCTATTACAAGAACATATTAGGGGACATTATTGTTCAGGGACACTATACAGGCATTATTACATTGAGCACAATATAGGGTGTTATTATCACTGGGGGCACTCTAGGGGACACTATAATTGCTGTAGACTCTATAGGGACATTTGGGGGTCATTTATCATACTGGTGTAACGTAGAACCGGCTTAGTCGCCCATAGAAACCAGACTCCACTTTTCATTTTAGACAGCTCCTTTTGAAAATGAAAGGTCGAATCTGATTAGTTGCTATAGGCAACTAAGTCAGTTGTACTTTACACCAGTTTGATAAATGACCCCAATTATGAGAAATCTAACGTGTCTGTGGAACAAACTCTGCAGAGACGAGATGCGGCTGAAAGAATTTGTCATGGCGTTCTGGGGCAAATGGAGGAGAAGAGGTATGTGGTGCTGTATTCTATTGTATGTAGAGCTGGCTCACTACTGTGAGCTGCCTCTCATCTTCTCCTCCAAGTCTTTTTTTATTATAATTTACCGTATTTTTCACTTTATAAGACGCACTTTTCCTCCCAAAATGGTGGGAACAAGTCAATGCGTCTTATAAAGCGAACGTGCCCAGAAATATGGCCGTCACATTGCAGGCTGTTATCTAGAGACGCACCTCTAGTAGGAAGTGTGGGGCGGGCGGCATGTTTAATAGGACGTGTGAGCGCTCAGTCTGCTTAGCAGCACTGATGCTGTGCTGTCCCCCGAACCACACCTCCCTCCACTACTGTCACTGCTGCCCTGTATGTTGAGCTGATTGGTGGTGAGCACGGCGAACTGCTGCTCTGCCGCCTCCACCAATCAGTTTAGTCCGTTGCCCGACCATTCGCCACTACCAACTGCTCGTCACTACCGAACCTCCGGCACCCTGAGTCAGCACTGCTTTCCCCTGGGACTACTGGGCTGTCTCTACCTGAGACGTGGTGAGTGACAGCCTGGATATAAAGAAGGGGAGCTCAAGGGCCGACCTGGACAAATACGTATTACATACTGTATGTCTATAACCTCTCCTCATCTATAGGAATACACCCATGTGCTTCAGTACATGGGTGCACTCTTAGCATGAGCGGGGTTATAGTCACATTTAATATAAACACTGTCCAGGAGCTGTACTATTATTGGCCTAAGTGTTTGCATTAAATGTGACTATAACCCCCCTCATTCATAAGAATACATCCATGTGCAGCAGTGCATGGGCAAATCTCTATGGATGAGGGGGGTTATAGTCACATTTAATATTTAAACTGTCCAAGGATTGTACCATAATTGACCTGTGTATAATAAATGTGATCATAAGCCCCCTCATCTATAGGAACACACCCATGTACTGCAGTACATGGGTGCATTCCTATGGATGAGGGGAGTTATAACACAGGTGAATTACGGTACACTGGACAGTGTTTATATTATATGACTATAACCCCCTTCATCCATATGCACCCATGTACTGCACATGTTTTAGCCCACCTTTAGGTTGAAAATATTTTTTTATTATTTTCCTTCTCAAAACCTGGGGTGCGTCTTACATTCAGGTGCGTCTTATAAAGTGAAAAATACGGTATGTATTTTAAATTTGGCAACTAAAAATTTTATTTGGCTCCTAAATTTTTCAGTTTAGGAGTAGAGTTGAGCGAACACCTGGATGTTCGGGTTCGAGAAGTTCGGCCGAACATCCCGGAAATGTTCGGGTTCGGGATCCGAACCCGATCCGAACTTCGTCCCGAACCCGAACCCCATTGAAGTCAATGGGGACCCGAACTTTTCGGCACTAAAAAGGCTGTAAAACAGCCCAGGAAAGAGCTAGAGGGCTGCAAAAGGCAGCAACATGTAGGTAAATCCCCTGCAAACAAATGTGGATAGGGAAATGAATTAAAATAAAAATTAAATAAATAAAAATTAACCAAAATCAATTGGAGAGAGGTTCCATAGCAGAGAATCTGGCTTCCCGTCACCCACCACTGGAACAGTCCATTCTCAGATATTTAGGCCCCGGCACCCAGGCAGAGGAGAGAGGTCCCGTAACAGAGAATCTGTCTTCATGTCAGCAGAGAATTAGTCTGCATGTCATAGCAGAGAATGAGGCTTCACGTCAGCCACCACTGCAACAGTCCATTGGCATATATTTAGGCCCAGCACCACAGGCAGAGGAGAGAGGTCCCGTAACAGAGAATCTGGCTTCATGTCAGCAGAGAATCAGTCTGCATGTCATAGCAGAGAATGAGGCTTCACGTCAGCCACCACTGCAACAGTCCATTGGCATATATTTAGGCCCAGCACACACACAGGCAGAGGAGAGAGGTCCCGTAACAGAGAATCTGGCTTCATGTCAGCAGAGAATCAGTCTGCATGTCATAGCAGAGAATGAGGCTTCACGTCAGCCACCACTGCAACAGTCCATTGGCATATATTTAGGCCCAGCACACACACAGGCAGAGGAGAGAGGTCCCGTAACAGAGAATCTGGCTTCATGTCAGCAGAGAATCAGTCTGCATGTCATAGCAGAGAATGAGGCTTCACGTCAGCCACCACTGCAACAGTCCATTGGCATATATTTAGGCCCAGCACACCAGGCAGAGGAGAGAGGTCCCGTAACAGAGAATCTGTCTTCATGTCAGCAGAGAATTAGTCTGCATGTCATAGCAGAGAATGAGGCTTCACGTCACCCACCACTGCAACAGTCCATTGGCATATATTTAGGCCTAGCACACAGGCAGAGCAGAGAGGTCCCGTAACAGACAATCTGGCTTCATGACAGCAGAGAATCAGTCTGCATGTCATAGCAGAGAATGAGGCTTCACGTCACCCACCACTGCAACAGTCCATTGGCATATATTTAGGCCTAGCACACAGGCAGAGCAGAGAGGTCCCGTAACAGACAATCTGGCTTCATGTCAGCAGAGAATCAGTCTGCATGTCATAGCAGAGAATGAGGCTTCACGTCACCCACCACTGCAACAGTCCATTGGCATATATTTAGGCCTAGCACACAGGCAGAGCAGAGAGGTCCCGTAACAGACAATCTGGCTTCATGACAGCAGAGAATCAGTCTGCATGTCATAGCAGAGAATGAGGCTTCACGTCACCCACCACTGCAACAGTCCATTGGCATATATTTAGGCCTAGCACACAGGCAGAGCAGAGAGGTCCCGTAACAGACAATCTGGCTTCATGTCAGCAGAGAATCAGTCTGCATGTCATAGCAGAGAATGAGGCTTCACGTCACCCACCACTGCAACAGTCCATTGGCATATATTTAGGCCTAGCACACAGGCAGAGCAGAGAGGTCCCGTAACAGACGATCTGGCTTCATGTCAGCAGAGAATCAGTCTGCATGTCATAGCAGAGAATCAGGCTTCACGTCAGCCACCACTGCAACAGTCCATTGTCATAAATTTAGGCCCAGCACCCAGGCAGAGGAGAGAGGTCCCGTAACAGACAATCTGGCTTCATGTCAGCAGAGAATTAGTCTGCATGTCATAGCAGAGAATCAGGCTTCATGTCAGCCACCACTGCAACAGTCCATTGGCATATATTTAGGCCTAGCACACAGGCAGAGGAGAGGTTCATTCAACTTTGGGTAGCATCGCAATATAATGGTAAAATGAAAATAAAAATAGGATTGAATGAGGAAGTGCCCTGGAGTCCAATAATATATGGTTATGGGGAGGTAGTTAATGTCTAATCTGGACAAGGGACGGACAGGTCCTGTGGGATCCATGCCTGGTTCATTTTTATGAACGTCAGCTTGTCCACATTGGCTGTAGACAGGCGGCTGCGTTTGTCTGTAATGACGCCCCCTGCCGTGCTGAATACACGTTCAGACAAAACGCTGGCTGCCGGGCAGGCCAGCACCTCCAAGGCATAAAAGGCTAGCTCTGGCCACGTGGACAATTTAGAGACCCAGAAGTTGAATGGGGCCGAACCATCAGTCAGTACGTGGAGGGGTGTGCACACGTACTGTTCCACCATGTTAGTGAAATGTTGCCTCCTGCTAACACGTTGCGTATCAGGTGGTGGTGCAGTTAGCTGTGGCGTGTTGACAAAAGTTTTCCACATCTCTGCCATGCTAACCCTGCCCTCAGAGGAGCTGGCCGTGACACAGCTGCCTTGGCGACCTCTTGCTCCTCCTCTGCCTTGGCCTTGGGCTTCCACTTGTTCCCCTGTGACATTTGGGAATGCTCTCAGTAGCGCGTCTACCAACGTGCGCTTGTACTCGCGCATCTTCCTATCACGCTCCAGTGCAGGAAGTAAGGTGGGCACATTGTCTTTGTAGCGTGGATCCAGCAGGGTGGCAACCCAGTAGTCCGCACAGGTTAAAATGTGGGCAACTCTGCTGTCGTTGCGCAGGCACTGCAGCATGTAGTCGCTCATGTGTGCCAGGCTGCCCAGGGGTAAGGACAAGCTGTCCTCTGTGGGAGGCGTATCGTCATCGTCCTGCCTTTCCCCCCAGCCACGCACCAGTGATGGACCCGAGCTGCGTTGGGTGCCACCCCGCTGTGACCATGCTTCATCCTCATCCTCCTCCACCTCCTCCTCATCCTCGTCCTCCTCGTCCTCCAGTAGTGGGCCCTGGCTGGCCACATTTGTACCTGGCCTCTGCTGTTGCAAAAAACCTCCCTCTGAGTCACTTCGAAGAGACTGGCCTGAAAGTGCTAAAAATGACCCCTCTTCCTCATCCTCCTCCTCCTCCTCCTGGGCCACCTCCTGTTCCATCATCGCCCTAAGTGTTTTCTCAAGGAGACATAGAAGTGGTATTGTAACGCTGATAACGGTGTCATCGCCACTGGCCATGTTGGTGGAGTACTCGAAACAGCGCAACAGGGCACACAGGTCTCGCATGGAGGCCCAGTCATTGGTGGTGAAGTGGTGCTGTTCTGTAGTGCGACTGACCCGTGCGTGCTGCAGCTGAAACTCCACTATGGCCTGCTGCTGCTCGCACAGTCTGTCCAGCATGTGCAAGGTGGAGTTCCACCTGGTGGGCACGTCGCATATGAGGCGGTGAGCGGGAAGGCCGAAGTTACGCTGTAGCGCAGACAGGCGAGCAGCGGCAGGATGTGAACGCCGGAAGCGCGAACAGACGGCCCGCACTTTATGCAGCAGCTCTGACATGTCGGGGTAGTTGTGAATGAACTTCTGCACCACCAAATTCAGCACATGCGCCAAGCAAGGGATGTGCGTCAAATTGGCTAGTCCCAGAGCTGCAACGAGATTTCGCCCATTATCACACACCACCAGGCCGGGCTTGAGGCTCACCGGCAGCAACCACTCGTCGGTCTGTTGTTCAATACCCCGCCACAACTCCTGTGCGGTGTGGGGCCTGTCCCCCAAACATATGAGTTTCAGAATGGCCTGCTGACGTTTACCCCGGGCTGTGCTGAAGTTGGTGGTGAAGGTGTGTGGCTGACTGGATGAGCAGGTGGAAGAAGAGGAGGAGGAAGCCGAGAAGGAGGAGGTGGCAACAGGAGGCAAAGAATGTTGCCCTGCGATCCTTGGCGGCGGCAGGACGTGCGCCAAACAGCTCTCCGCCTGGGGCCCAGCTGCCACTACATTTACCCAGTGTGCAGTTAGGGAGATATAGCGTCCCTGGCCGTGCTTACTGGTCCACGTATCTGTGGTTAGGTGGACCTTGCTACAGATGGCGTTGCGCAGTGCACACTTGATTTTATCGGATACTTGGTTGTGCAGGGAAGGCACGGCTCTCTTGGAGAAGTAGTGCCGGCTGGGAACAACATACTGTGGGACAGCAAGCGACATGAGCTGTTTGAAGCTGTCTGTGTCCACCAGCCTAAATGACAGCATTTCATAGGCCAGTAGTTTAGAAATGCTGGCATTCAGGGCCAGGGATCGAGGGTGGCTAGGTGGGAATTTACGCTTTCTATCAAATGTTTGTGAGATGGAGAGCTGAACGCTGGCGTGTGACATGGTTGAGACGCTTGGTGACGGAGGTGGTGGTGGTGGTGTTGGTGGTACATCCCCTGTTTGCTGGGCGGCAGGTGCCAACGTTCCTCCAGAGGCGGAGGAAGAGGCCGAGGCGGCAGCAGCAGAATAGGCCGAGGCGGCAGCAGCAGAAGAGGTAGCAGGGGGAGCCTGAGTGACTTCCTTGGTTTTAAGGTGTTTACTCCACTGCAGTTCATGCTTTGCATGCAGGTGCCTGGTCATGCAGGTTGTGCTCAGGTTCAGAACGTTAATGCCTCGCTTCAGGCTCTGATGGCACAGCGTGCAAACCACTCGGGTCTTGTCGTCAGCACATTGTTTGAAGAAGTGCCATGCCAGGGAACTCCTTGAAGCTGCCTTTGGGGTGCTCGGTCCCAGATGGCGGCGGTCAGTAGCAGGCGGAGTCTCTTGGCGGCGGGTGTTCTGCTTTTGCCCACTGCTCCCTCTTTTGCTACGCTGTTGGCTCGGTCTCACCACTGCCTCTTCCTCCGAACTGTGAAAGTCAGTGGCACGACCTTCATTCCATGTGGGGTCTAGGACCTCATCGTCCCCTGCATCGTCTTCCACCCAGTCTTGATCCCTGACCTCCTGTTCAGTCTGCACACTGCAGAAAGACGCAGCAGTTGGCACCTGTGTTTCGTCATCATCAGAGACATGCTGAGGTGGTATTCCCATGTCCTCATCATCAGGAAACATAAGTGGTTGTGCGTCAGTGCATTCTATGTCTTTCACCGCTGGGGAAGGGCTAGGTGGATGCCCTTGGGAAACCCTGCCAGCGGAGTCTTCAAACAGCATAAGAGACTGCTGCATAACTTGAGGCTGAGACAGTTTCCCTGGTATGCATGGGGGTGATGTGACAGACTGATGGGGTTGGTTTTCAGGCGCCATCTGTGCGCTTTCTGCAGAAGACTGGGTGGGAGATAATGTGAACGTGCTGGATCCACTGTCGGCCACCCAATTGACTAATGCCTGTACCTGCTCAGGCCTTACCATCCTTAGAACGGCATTGGGCCCCACCATATATCGCTGTAAATTCTGGCGGCTACTGGGACCTGAGGTAGTTGGTACACTAGGACGTGTGGATGTGGCAGAACGGCCACGTCCTCTCCCAGCACCAGAGGGTCCACTAACACCACCACGACCATGTCCACGTCCGCGTCCCTTACTAGATGTTTTTCTCATTGTTATGGTTCACCACAACAACAAATATATTATTTGGCCCAATGTATTGTATTCAAATTCAGCGGGATATAAATTTGAGGCCTAGTATTTAGGCGCTGGGTGACCGGTATGGATTTAGTGACAGAATTAGACTTGGAAATGCACAGAAGCGTGTGTGTGAAGTTATTCTGAATGACCCTATGTGCACCTTCAATATTATATACCCTTTTAGGGATAGATTTCAAATAGCTCTGATATAGCAGAAACCACTAAATTATGAAATTGCTAAATTGGGAATTGTACTTCAACCCAGAACAAAAAATGTGCTTTGACGGACACTAAATATCTTGCCCAGCAACAACAGTACAGCGGTGGGTAACGAGAGATTTAGAGGGATTTAAATTTGAGGCCTAGTATTTAGGCGCTGGGTCACCGGTATGGATTTAGTGACAGAATTAGACTTGGAAATGCACAGTAAGCGGTGTGTGTGAAGTTATTCTGAATGACCCTATGTGCACCTTCAATATTATATACCCTTTTAGGGATAGATTTCAAATAGCTCTGATATAGCAGAAACCACTAAATTATGAAATTGCTAAATTGGGAATTGTACTTCAACCCAGAACAAAAAATGTGCTTTGACGGACACTAAATATCTTGCCCAGCAACAACAGTACAGCGGTGGGTAACGAGAGATTTAGAGGGATTTAAATTTGAGGCCTAGTATTTAGGCGCTGGGTCACCGGTATGGATTTAGTGACAGAATTAGACTTGGAAATGCACAGTAGCGGTGTGTGTGAAGTTATTCTGAATGACCCTATGTGCACCTTCAATATTATATACCCTTTTAGGGATAGATTTCAAATAGCTCTGATATAGCAGAAACCACTAAATTATGAAATTGCTAAATTGGGAATTGTACTTCAACCCAGAACAAAAAATGTGCTTTGACGGACACTAAATATCTTGCCCAGCAACAACAGTACAGCGGTGGGTAACGAGAGATTTAGAGGGATTTAAATTTGAGGCCTAGTATTTAGGCGCTGGGTCACCGGTATGGATTTAGTGACAGAATTAGACTTGGAAATGCACAGAAGCGTGTGTGTGAAGTTATTCTGAATGACCCTATGTGCACCTTCAATATTATATACCCTTTTAGGGATAGATTTCAAATAGCTCTGATATAGCAGAAACCACTAAATTATGAAATTGCTAAATTGGGAATTGTACTTCAACCCAGAACAAAAAATGTGCTTTGACGGACACTAAATATCTTGCCCAGCAACAACAGTACAGCGGTGGGTAACGAGAGATTTAGAGGGATTTAAATTTGAGGCCTAGTATTTAGGCGCTGGGTCACCGGTATGGATTTAGTGACAGAATTAGACTTGGAAATGCACAGAAGCGTGTGTGTGAAGTTATTCTGAATGACCCTATGTGCACCTTCAATATTATATACCCTTTTAGGGATAGATTTCAAATAGCTCTGATATAGCAGAAACCACTAAATTATGAAATTGCTAAATTGGGAATTGTACTTCAACCCAGAACAAAAAATGTGCTTTGACGGACACTAAATATCTTGCCCAGCAACAACAGTACAGCGGTGGGTAACGAGAGATTTAGAGGGATTTAAATTTGAGGCCTAGTATTTAGGCGCTGGGTCACCGGTATGGATTTAGTGACAGAATTAGACTTGGAAATGCACAGAAGCGTGTGTGTGAAGTTATTCTGAATGACCCTATGTGCACCTTCAATATTATATACCCTTTTAGGGATAGATTTCAAATAGCTCTGATATAGCAGAAACCACTAAATTATGAAATTGCTAAATTGGGAATTGTACTTCAACCCAGAACAAAAAATGTGCTTTGACGGACACTAAATATCTTGCCCAGCAACAACAGTACAGCGGTGGGTAACGAGAGATTTAGAGGGATTTAAATTTGAGGCCTAGTATTTAGGCGCTGGGTGACAGGTATGGGTTTAGTGACAGAATTAGACTTGGAAATACACAGTAGCGGGTGTGTGTGAAGTTATTCTGAATGACCCTATGTGCACCTTCAATATTATATACCCTTTTAGGGATAGATTTCAAATAGCTCTGATATAGCAGAAACCACTAAATTATGAAATTGCTAAATTGGGAATTGTACTTCAACCCAGAACAAAAAATGTGCTTTGACGGACACTAAATATCTTGCCCAGCAACAACAGTACAGCGGTGGGTAACGAGAGATTTAGAGGGATTTAAATTTGAGGCCTAGTATTTAGGCGCTGGGTCACCGGTATGGATTTAGTGACAGAATTAGACTTGGAAATGCACAGAAGCGTGTGTGTGAAGTTATTCTGAATGACCCTATGTGCACCTTCAATATTATATACCCTTTTAGGGATAGATTTCAAATAGCTCTGATATAGCAGAAACCACTAAATTATGAAATTGCTAAATTGGGAATTGTACTTCAACCCAGAACAAAAAATGTGCTTTGACGGACACTAAATATCTTGCCCAGCAACAACAGTACAGCGGTGGGTAACGAGAGATTTAGAGGGATTTAAATTTGAGGCCTAGTATTTAGGCGCTGGGTCACCGGTATGGATTTAGTGACAGAATTAGACTTGGAAATGCACAGAAGCGTGTGTGTGAAGTTATTCTGAATGACCCTATGTGCACCTTCAATATTATATACCCTTTTAGGGATAGATTTCAAATAGCTCTGATATAGCAGAAACCACTAAATTATGAAATTGCTAAATTGGGAATTGTACTTCAACCCAGAACAAAAAATGTGCTTTGACGGACACTAAATATCTTGCCCAGCAACAACAGTACAGCGGTGGGTAACGAGAGATTTAGAGGGATTTAAATTTGAGGCCTAGTATTTAGGCGCTGGGTCACCGGTATGGATTTAGTGACAGAATTAGACTTGGAAATGCACAGAAGCGGTGTGTGTGAAGTTATTCTGAATGACCCTATGTGCACCTTCAATATTATATACCCTTTTAGGGATAGATTTCAAATAGCTCTGATATAGCAGAAACCACTAAATTATGAAATTGCTAAATTGGGAATTGTACTTCAACCCAGAACAAAAAATGTGCTTTGACGGACACTAAATATCTTGCCCAGCAACAACAGTACACCGGTGGGTAACGAGAGATTTAGAGGGAATTAAATTTGAGGCCTAGTATTTAGGCGCTGGGTCACCGGTATGGATTTAGTGACAGAATTAGACTTGGAAATACACAGTAGCGGGTGTGTGTGAAGTTATTCTGAATGACCCTATGTGCACCTTCAATATTATATACCCTTTTAGGGATAGATTTCAAATAGCTCTGATATAGCAGAAACCACTAAATTATGAAATTGCTAAATTGGGAATTGTACTTCAACCCAGAACAAAAAATGTGCTTTGACGGACACTAAATATCTTGCCCAGCAACAACAGTACAGCGGTGGGTAACGAGAGATTTAGAGGGAATTAAATTTGAGGCCTAGTATTTAGGCGCTGGGTCACCGGTATGGATTTAGTGACAGAATTAGACTTGGAAATGCACAGAAGCGGTGTGTGTGAAGTTATTCTGAATGACCCTATGTGCACCTTCAATATTATATACCCTTTTTGGGATAGATTTCAAATAGCTCTGATATAGCAGGAACCACTAAATTATGAAATTGCTAAATTGGGAATTGTATTTCAACCCAGAACAAGAAATGTGCTTGAACGGACACTAAATAACTCGCCCAGCTACAGCACTAGGGACAGATTTAGCTGGATATAAATTTGAGGCCTAGTATTTAGGCGCTGGGTGACCGGTATGGATTTAGTGACAGAATTAGACTGGGATATGGCCAAAAAATGAACAGACTATTGCTGGTTAAATGCACTTGGTGTGACAGCTTCACCCTGATGTAGGCTTTAGCCAAAAAACAACCACACCATTGAGGGTTAAATGCACTTGGTGACAGGCGCAGCTTGCCCCTGATTTTGTATATGGCCAAAAAATGAACAGACTATTGCTGGTTAAATGCACTTGGTGTGACAGCTTCACCCTGATGTAGGCTTTAGCCAAAAAACAACCACACCATTGAGGGTTAAATGCACTTGGTGACAGGCGCAGCTTGCCCCTGATTTTGTATATGGCCAAAAAATGAACAGACTATTGCTGGTTAAATGCACTTGGTGTGACAGCTTCACCCTGATGTAGGCTTTAGCCAAAAAACAACCACACCATTGAGGGTTAAATGCACTTGGTGACAGGCGCAGCTTGCCCCTGATTTTGTATATGGCCAAAAAATGAACAGACTATTGCTGGTTAAATGCACTTGGTGTGACAGCTTCACCCTGATGTAGGCTTTAGCCAAAAAACAACCACACCATTGAGGGTTAAATGCACTTGGTCGCAGCTTGTGCTGGCGCACCACAAGACACAAAATGGCCGCCGATCACCCCAGAAAAATGAGACTGACAAACGGTCTGTGCAGCCTAAAAACAGTGAGCAATTGAGGATCAGCAGCTCAATGATCCACAGCTGCAGATCGATCAGTTAATCAAGTCCTTTGGAGGAGTTAATCTGCCTAATCTCGCCCTACTGTCGCAGCCGCAACCTCTCCCTACGCTAATCAGAGCAGAGTGACGGGCGGCGCTATGTGACTCCAGCTTAAATAGAGGCTGGGTCACATGGTGCTCTGGCCAATCACAGCCATGCCAATAGTAGGCATGGCTGTGATGGCCTCTTGGGGCAAGTAGTATGACGCTTGTTGATTGGCTGCTTTGCAGCCTTTCAAAAAGCGCCAAGAAAGCGTCACAAAAGCGCGAAGAAAGCGACGAACACCGAACCCGAACCCGGACTTTTACGAAAATGTCCGGGTTCGGGTCCGTGTCACGGACACCCCAAAATTCGGTACGAACCCGAACTATACAGTTCGAGTTCGCTCATCCCTATTTAGGAGCCAATGACTCCTGGGTATTTTTGCAGTCCTATGTAACACTACAGATAGCATAAGGTAAAAGGATTCTCTGGGATATATATATTGATGGCCTATCCTCAGGATAGGTCATCAATATGAGATTGGTGGGAGTCCGACTCCTGGCACCCTAGCCAATAAGCTATTTAAGGAGACCGCGATGTTCCAGTAAGCGCCGCAGCCTCTTTGCTCAGCGCTGTCATTTGATAGCCCTGTGCTTGGTATTGCAGCTCAGCCCCAATCACTCGGATGGAACTGAGCTGCACCAAGGCCATGTAACGATGAATGTGATGTAATATGGCCTAGGAAGAGACTAAACTAAAATGTAGGGAGGGGCCCGAGTTGGGTAGACAGCCCCGGGCCCATCACGCCCCTGGCACCCTGACATTATATATACCCCACTATATGGCACAAAATATGTAAAAAGCATAGAACCAATATTGGTACAGTGTCTTTGCTTTACTTAGCATGAGGGCTATACGGCTCGTTGTTGCCCTTATTAGGTGAAGATTGATGAGTTATTATTGGGAGTTTTGCACTTAGGCCACTTTGGATATATATATATATATATATATATATATATTTTTTTTTTTTTTATATAAAAAGGGCATGTGACATTATTGGTTCTATGCTTTTTTACATATTTTGTGCCATACAGCGGGGTATATGCAACACCAGGATGCACTCTGTATGAAGGTTTTATTCCTTTTTCCCGAAATATTGATTTGATGTAATTGTATTTTTATTAGATTCATGCATTTATAAAATTTGTTATACATTTTTTTTGGGGGGGGGGGGGGACCAATACGGTAAGTTTTCTGTTGTGTATATTATATATTTGCATACTGCCTTTTGCAGCCTCTGTACTGTGACATATTCTATAGTTTCGGAGTTGTAAGTTAATGGGATTATGTTCATCCTGTGCATTTCCCCCTCTTTCTCTTAGATCTTTCCTAATACTTGATCATGTAAAGTATGTCCCCGTGACTTTCTGTAATTTATGCAGCAGCATTTCATTCTTTAATGTTTCAAGGACACTCTCGGAGCACTGCAAATATTTGGGAAAGTTCTCTTTAGCGTCTCTAATCTCTCATTTACTTTTTACCACATCAATATCAGATTTACTTTTAATTAGATTGCTCTGTGCTTCCACATTAGTAAAAGCTATTAAATCTGCATTTCATATTTTTCTCTAATTCTCTGTCAGCAAGTACAATAATTCTGATGGTCTACAGGCTTCTTTGCACTGTATATCACCTTAGGAATCCATTTGACAGCCTGTGCTTAATCAGTGTGCTCATTTTTTTTAAAAGAAAGCTGCTTGTGCATTATTACAGCGTTAATTACTCAGCCCGAGAATTGTCAGTACGTTTTTATAACTTAAAGAGGACCTGTCACCACTCCTGACAGGCCTGTTTTAATAGCGTCATGCATTCCCCACGTGCTAACAATTCTGGAGCATCTATTCTTATGTCTGTATGTCCTGCCATTCCTTTATTATTTCTACTAGAATTTATGAATAATTCAGTGGGGTGTTAACAAGTTGGGTGTGTGTACCTGCACAGTCTGAGAATGGCAACACTGATTGGATAGAGGGAGACTGAACAGGTATACCCCCCCAACTTGTTATCGCCCCTCTGTACCCTTAGTGCAGACTGCTAGCAATTCATTCATAACTTCTAGTAGAAATAATAAAGGAATGGCAGGACATAGAGCCATAAGAATAGATGCTCCAGAATTGTTATTACACGGGGAATGCATGAAGCTATTAATACAAGACATGTCAGGAGCGGTGAAAGGTCCTCTTTAAGCTTGACCCTTTACGTCCTGTTGTAGTAGAGGCTAATAATTGTGTTTATGCAATGCCCCACTGAAGAAGTTTTTTGTTCAGTCCAACCCCATTCCAGATGTGTTCTTCCTTACCTTTATTCTTGGCTCAAGATATGTCTAGATGAGTGAAGTGAGATGACAAGCCTTAAAAAAAGTTTGGTGACTCAATCAAGCATAATTTTTCAAAGGTGGTCATCTTGAACCACTCATCTTGGGATATCTCGATCACAAAGGAGAGGTCAGGAAGGACATCTGTTTAAGTTGCAATGATAACATATTGCATGGCTAGCTTATCATTTTTTTTATATATTTAGTACATGTAACAACAATAGGAACATTTTTATTAGAGTTTGTATGGTTCTTGATTTAGGTTAAACAGTATGAATCTACTTTAAAGGGACTCTGTCACCAGTTTCTAACCCCCCCTTTTAAAACTATTGTTCTCTCCATGGTGCCCTTGTCATTACAAAGCTGTTGTTATAAGATAAATCCGCCGTGTAGTTTTGATAAAAATCGCTTTTATCTAACCTGCCAATCTTCTTGATAAGGTGCCCAGGGCGTTTCTGAAGGTCTGAATCTGCCGCTCTCCGCCGCCGCCGTTGGTGCCCAGCTTGCGCACTTCGCTCCACGAGGCAGAATCTAAAAGTACGCACGGGCGCATCAGGCACAGGCCTGTGCGCACGCGCGGGATCTTTGAAAAGGAGGAGGGGGCACTGAGGAGGGCCGGAGGCGGATTTCATTACATCGAGGTGGCGCTGAAAGGATCATGGGAGGAGCTGGGCACCAACGGCGGCGGCGGAGAGCGGCAGATTCAGACCTTCAGAAACGCCCTGGGCACCTTATCAAGAAGATTGGCAGGTTAGATAAAAGCGATTTTTATCAAAACTACACGGCGGATTTATCTTATAACAACAGCTTTGTAATGACAAGGGCACTATGGAGAGAACAATAGTTTTAAAAGGGGGGGTTAGAAACTGGTGACAGAGTCCCTTTAACAAGTATTCCTAGTCTAATAAATTATTGCTATACACAATTTTCTCCTACACACATACTGTAGGCCCCCATAAAACCACCCCCAGTAAGGTCTAGTTAAATGGTTCATTTATTTCCCTAAGTAGGCTTGATTTCCCAATTTTAAAATCAAGTTCTTCTCAAGATCTTTATAATTCCGGACCGGAATGAATCAGGTTCATTATGTTCCTCAACATATACGTATGAATAAACTATCTATCAAGAAACTGTCAGGAGCCAAATTATTTTTACAGATGACATGGTAGAAATTAACATCAGACTATTTACACTATTAATGTACAATGCCTTGCAAAGGTATTCACCCCCCTTGACTTTTTTGGGTATTTTGTTACAGCCTTAAATTTAATGTGTTAATCAGAATTTTATGCGATGGATCAGAACACAATAGTCTAAGTTGGTGAAGTGAAATGAGAGAAAAATATAAATAAAACTATTGTTTAGAAATAGAAAACAGAAAATTGGCATGTGCGTATGTATTCACCCACTTTGTTAGGAAGCACATAAAAAGCTCTGACGCAACCAATTACCTTTCAGAAGTGACATATTAGTGAAATGATGTCCACCTGTGTGCAATCTAAGTGTCACATGACCTGTCATTACACATAGACACCTTTTTTGAAAGGCCCCAGAGGCTGCAACACCAGAGAGGCATCACTAACCTAACACTGCCATGAAAACCAAGGAACTCTCCAAACAAGTAAGAGACAATGTTGTTGAGAAGTCAGGGTTAGGTTATAAAAAAATATCCTAATCTTTGATGATCCCAGGAGCACCATCAAATCTATCATAACCAAATGGGAAGAACATGGCACAACAGCTAACCTGGCACAACAGCTAACCTGCTAAGAGATGGCCGCCCACCAAAACTCATAGACCAGGCAAGGAGGGCATTAATCCGAGAAGCAGTACAGAGACCTAAGGTAACCCTGGAAGAGCTTCAGAGTTCCACAGTAGAGACTGGAGCATCTGTACATAGGACAACAATAAGCTGTACGCTCCATGGAGTTGGGCTTTATGGCAAAGTAGATAGAAGAAAGCCATTACTTTCAGCTAAAAAACAATAAGGCACGTTGTGAGTTTGCGAAAAGGCATGTGTGAGACTCCCAAAATGTATGGAGGAATGTGCTCTAGTCTGATGAGACTAAAATTGAACTTTTCGGCCATCAAACAAAATGCTATGTCTGGCGCAAACCCAACACATCAGATCACCCAAAGAACACCATTCCCACAGTGAGACATGGTGGTGGCAGCATCATGCTATGGGGATGTTTTTAAGCAGCCGGGACTGGGAAACTGGTCAGAGTTGATGGAGAGATAGATGGTGCTAGATACAGGGATATTCTTGAGCAAAACCTGTACCACTCTGTGCATGATTTGAGGCTAGGACGGATGTTCACCTTCCAGCAGGACAATGACCCCAAACACACTGCTAACAAACACACATATTGACTGATTGTATTTCACTGTGACAAATGCAGCAAAGACCGCAAATGTATTATCTTGCCATAAATGGGTGTTTTTTTTTAACCCAGAATACTATTGTAGTATTTCAAGCTTGTATTGCACTGTGACAAATGCAGCAAACGCCCCAGATGTAGGGTATTGCCAAAAATGGGTGTTTTTTTAAACCCAGAATATTATTGCAGTATTTCAAGATTGTATTTCACAGCGACACATGCATCAAAGTCCCCAGATGTAGTGTATTGCCAAAAAGGGTGGTTTTTTTAAACCAAGAATATTATTGCAGTATTTCAAGCTTGTATTTTTTAACTCCTTATGGACCGGGCTCATTTTCACCTTAAGGACCAGGCCATTTTTTTGCAAATCTGACCAGTGTCAATTTATGTGGTAATAACTTTAAAACGCTTTGACTTATCCAGGCCATTCTGAGATAGTTTTTTCATCACATATTGTACTTCATAAAACTGGTAAAATGGAGCAAAAAAAAAATCATTTCATTCATAAAAAAATACAAGATTTACCAAAAATTTTGAAAAATTTGCAAATTTCCAAGATTAAATTTCTCTACTTATAGTAACATAGTAAGGCTACTTTCACATTTGCGTTCGCGGCTCCCCTTGTGAGTTCCGTTTAAAGGCTCTCACAAGCGGCCCCGAACGCATCCGTCCAGCCCTAATGCATTCTGAGTGGATGCGGATCCGCTCAGAATGCATCAGTCTGGCAGCGTTTGGGCTCCGCAGGAGGACACCTGAATGCTGCTTGCAGCGTTCGGGTGTCCGCCTGGCCATGCGGAGGCAAACGGATCCGTCCAGACTTACAATGTAAGTCAATGGGAGCGGATCCGTTTGAATTTGACACAATATGGCTCAATTTTCACACTTAGAATTTTTTTTACAATATAATGCAGACGGATCCGTTCTGAACGGATCCATCGTCTGCATTATATGAGACCGCTCTGAACGCAAATGTGAAAGTAGCCTAACATAGTAACATAGAACATAAGGCCGAAAAAAGACATTTGTTCATCCAGTTCGGCCTGTCATCCTGCAAGTTGATCCAGAGGAAGGCAAAAAAAACAAAACTGTGAGGTAGAAGCCAATTTTCCCCACTTTAGGGGAATAAAAAAATTCCTTCCCGAATCCAATCAGGCAATCAGAATAACTCCCTGGATCAACGACCCCCCTCTAGTAGCTATAGCCTGTAATATTATTACACTCCAGAAATACATCCAGGCCCCTCTTGAATTCCTTTATTGTACTCACCATCACCACCTCCTCAGGCAGAGAGTTCCATAGTCTCACTGCTCTTACCGTACTTCTTTAATACATAGTAATACCTACAAAATTAATTATGACTTTACATTCCCCATATGTCTACTTCATGTTTGGATCATTTTGGGAATGACATTTTATTTTTTGGGGATGTTACAAGGCTTAGAAATTTAGAAGCAAATCTTGACATTTTTCAGAAATTTTCAAAAACCCACTTTTTAAGGACCAGTTCAGGTCTGAAGTCACTTTATGAGGCTTACATAATAGAAAGCACCCAGAAATAACCCCATTCTAGAAACTACACCCCTCAAGGTATTCAAAACTGATTTTACAAACATTTTTAACCCTTTAGGTGTTCCACAAGAATTAATGGAAAATAGAGATAACATTTCAAAATTTCACTTTTTTGGCAGATTTTTCATTTTAATATTTTTTTCCAGTTGCAAAGCAAGGGTTAACAGCCAAACAAAACTCAGTATTCATGGCTCTGATTCTGTAGTTTACAGAAACACCCCATATGTGATTGTAAACTGCTGTACGGGCACACGGCAGGGCGCAGAAGGAAAGGAATGCCATACAGTTTTTGGAAGGCAGATTTTGATGGACTGTTTTTTGGACACCATGTCTCATTTGAAGCACCCCTGATGCACTCCTAGAGTAGAAACTCTAAAAAAAGTGACCCCATTTTAGAAACTACACCCCTCAAGGTATTCAAAACAGATTTTTCAAACTTTGTTAACCCTTTAGGTGTTCCACAAGAATTAATGGAAAATAGAGATAACATTTCTAAATTTCACTATTTTGGCAGATTTTCCATTTTAATAATTTTTTTCCAGTTACAAAGCAAGAGTTAACAGCCAAATAAAACTCAATATTTATGGCTCTGATTCTGTAGTTTACAGAAACACCCCATATGTGGTCGTAAACTCCTGTACGGGCACACGGCAGGGCGGAGAAGGAAAGGAATGCCATACGGTTTTTAGCTGGACTGGTTTTTTGACACCATGTCCCATTTGAATCTCCCCCGATGCACCCCTAGAGTAGAAACTGCAAAAAAGTGACCCCATTTTAGAAACTATGGGAGAGGGTGGCAGTTTTGTTGGTACTATTTTAGGGTACATATGATTTTTGGTTGATCTATATTACACTTTTTGTGAGGCAAGGCAATAAGAAATAGCTGTTTTGGCCCGTTTTTATTTTTTGTTATTTACAGCATTCATCTGACAGATTAGATCATGTGGTATTTTTATAGAGTAGGTTGTCACGGATGCGCCGATACCAAATATGTATACTATTTTTTTTTATTTATGTAAGTTTTACACAATGATTTCATTTTTTAAACAAATAAAATCATGTTTTAGTGTCTCCATAGTCTGAGAGCCATAGTTTTTTCAGTTTTTAGGCAATTATCTTGGGTAGGGTATGATTATTGTGGGATGAGATGCTAGTTTGATTGGCACTATTTTGGGGTGCGTATGACTTTTTGATCGCTTGGTATTATACTTTTTGTGATGCAAGGTGACAAAAAATAGATTTTTTTACACCGTTTTTATTTTTATTTTTTACAGTATTCACCTGAGGGGTTAGGTCGAGTGATATTTTTATAGAGCTGGTCGATACGGACACGGCGATGCCTAATATGCATACTTTTTTTAATTTATGTTTTAGACAATGATTTTTTCATTTTGAAACAAAAAAAAAATGCATGTTTTAGTGTCTCCATAATCTGAGAGCCATAGTTTTTTCAGTTTTTGGGTGATTATCTTTGGTAGGGTCTCATTTTTGCGGGATGAGATGATGGTTTGATTGGCACTATTTTGGGGTGCATATTATTTTTTGTTCAATTGCTATTACACTTTTTGTGATGTATGGTTATAAAAAATGGCTTTTTTTTTACACTGTTTTATTTTTATTTTTTTACAGTGTTCACTTGAGAGTTTAGGTCATGTGATATATGCGATACCTAATATGTTTTAGTGTCTTCATATTCTGAGCCATATTTTTTTTTTACTTTTTGGGCGATTGTCTTAGATAGGGGCAAATTTTTTGCAGGGTGAGTTGATGGTTAGATTAATACTATTTTGGTGGGCATACACCTTTTTGATCACTTGCTGTTGTACTTTTAGTGATGTAAGGTGACAAAAGAATGGTTTATTTACATTTTTTATTTTTTACGTTGTTCATCTGAGGGGTTAGGTCATGTGATATGTTTATAGAACCTGTCTATACGGACGCAGCAATACCTAATATGTCTACTTTATTCGGGGGAAATGCCTTTTTTTTTTTTTACTTTTAATTTTTTGGGGGGAAAACTTTTTTAAAAAACTTTTTATTTCACTTTATTTTTTGTCCCACTTTGGGACTTCAACTTTTGGGGGTTTGAACTCTTTTACAATGCATTCCAATACTTCCGTATTGGAATGCATTGGCTGTATGAATAATACAGTGTGTATTGCTCATACATAGAGTTGAGCGAACACCTGGATGTTCGGGTTCGAGAAGTTCGGCCGAACATCCCGGAAATGTTCGGGTTCGGGATCCGAACCCGATCCGAACTTCGTCCCGAACCCGAACCCCATTGAAGTCAATGGGGACCCGAACTTTTCGGCACTAAAAAGGCTGTAAAACAGCCCAGGAAAGAGCTAGAGGGCTGCAAAAGGCAGCAACATGTAGGTAAATCCCCTGCAAACAAATGTGGATAGGGAAATGAATTAAAATAAAAATTAAATAAATAAAAATTAACCAAAATCAATTGGAGAGAGGTTCCATAGCAGAGAATCTGGCTTCCCGTCACCCACCACTGGAACAGTCCATTCTCAGATATTTAGGCCCCGGCACCCAGGCAGAGGAGAGAGGTCCCGTAACAGAGAATCTGTCTTCATGTCAGCAGAGAATTAGTCTGCATGTCATAGCAGAGAATGAGGCTTCACGTCAGCCACCACTGCAACAGTCCATTGGCATATATTTAGGCCCAGCA
This sequence comes from Bufo gargarizans, assembly GCF_014858855.1. Lineage (NCBI taxonomy): Eukaryota > Metazoa > Chordata > Amphibia > Anura > Bufonidae > Bufo > Bufo gargarizans. The sequence goes on from NC_058084.1 coordinate 44,074,103, forward strand.
CCCAGGCAGAGGAGGGAGGTCCCGTAACAGAGAATCTGTCTTCATGTCAGCAGAGAATTAGTCTGCATGTCATAGCAGAGAATGAGGCTTCACGTCAGCCACCACTGCAACAGTCCATTGGCATATATTTAGGCCCAGCACACACACAGGCAGAGGAGAGAGGTCCCGTAACAGAGAATCTGGCTTCATGTCAGCAGAGAATCAGTCTGCATGTCATAGCAGAGAATGAGGCTTCACGTCAGCCACCACTGCAACAGTCCATTGGCATATATTTAGGCCCAGCACACACACAGGCAGAGGAGAGAGGTCCCGTAACAGAGAATCTGGCTTCATGTCAGCAGAGAATCAGTCTGCATGTCATAGCAGAGAATGAGGCTTCACGTCAGCCACCACTGCAACAGTCCATTGGCATATATTTAGGCCCAGCACCCAGGCAGAGGAGGGAGGTCCCGTAACAGAGAATCTGTCTTCATGTCAGCAGAGAATTAGTCTGCATGTCATAGCAGAGAATGAGGCTTCACGTCAGCCACCACTGCAACAGTCCATTGGCATATATTTAGGCCCAGCACACACACAGGCAGAGGAGAGAGGTCCCGTAACAGAGAATCTGGCTTCATGTCAGCAGAGAATCAGTCTGCATGTCATAGCAGAGAATGAGGCTTCACGTCACCCACCACTGCAACAGTCCATTGGCATATATTTAGGCCTAGCACACAGGCAGAGCAGAGAGGTCCCGTAACAGACAATCTGGCTTCATGTCAGCAGAGAATCAGTCTGCATGTCATAGCAGAGAATGAGGCTTCACGTCACCCACCACTGCAACAGTCCATTGGCATATATTTAGGCCTAGCACACAGGCAGAGCAGAGAGGTCCCGTAACAGACAATCTGGCTTCATGACAGCAGAGAATTAGTCTGCATGTCATAGCAGAGAATGAGGCTTCACGTCAGCCACCACTGCAACAGTCCATTGGCATATATTTAGGCCCAGCACCCAGGCAGAGGAGAGAGGTCCCGTAACAGACAATCTGGCTTCATGTCAGCAGAGAATTAGTCTGCATGTCATAGCAGAGAATCAGGCTTCACGTCAGCCACCACTGCAACAGTCCATTGTCATAAATTTAGGCCCAGCACCCAGGCAGAGGAGAGAGGTCCCGTAACAGACAATCTGGCTTCATGTCAGCAGAGAATCAGTCTGCATGTCATAGCAGAGAATGAGGCTTCACGTCAGCCACCACTGCAACAGTCCATTGGCATATATTTAGGCCCTAGCACACAGGCAGAGGAGAGAGGTCCCGTAACAGACAATCTGGCTTCATGTCAGCAGAGAATCAGTCTGCATGTCATAGCAGAGAATCAGGCTTCACGTCAGCCACCACTGCAACAGTCCATTGTCATATATTTAGGCCCAGCACCCAGGCAGAGGAGAGAGGTCCCGTAACAGAGAATCTGGCTTCATGTCAGCAGAGAATCAGTCTTCATATCATAGCAGAGAATCAGGCTTCACGTCACCCACCACTGTAACAGTCCATTTTCATAATTTAGGCCCAGCACCCAGGCAGAGGAGAAGGTCCCGTAACAGACAATCTGGCTTCATGTCAGCAGAGAATCAGTCTTCATATCATAGCAGAGAATCAGGCTTCACGTCACCCACCACTGTAAGAGTCCATTTTCATAATTTAGGCCCAGCACCCAGGCAGAGGAGAGAGGTCCCGTAACAGACAATCTGGCTTCATGTCAGCAGAGAATCAGTCTTCATATCATAGCAGAGAATCAGGCTTCACGTCACCCACCACTGCAACAGTCCATTGTCATAATTTAGGCCCAGCACCCAGGCAGAGGAGAGAGGTCCCGTAACAGAGAATCTGGCTTCATGTCAGCAGAGAATCAGTCTGCATGTCATAGCAGAGAATGAGGCTTCACGTCACCCACCACTGCAACAGTCCATTGGCATATATTTAGGCCCTAGCACACAGGCAGAGGAGAGAGGTCCCGTAACAGACAATCTGGCTTCATGTCAGCAGAGAATCAGTCTGCATGTCATAGCAGAGAATGAGGCTTCACGTCACCCACCACTGCAACAGTCCATTGGCATATATTTAGGCCCTAGCACACAGGCAGAGCAGAGAGGTCCCGTAACAGACAATCTGGCTTCATGTCAGCAGAGAATCAGTCTGCATGTCATAGCAGAGAATCAGGCTTCACGTCACCCACCACTGCAACAGTCCATTGGCATATATTTAGGCCCTAGCACACAGGCAGAGGCAGAGAGGTCCCGTAACAGACAATCTGGCTTCATGTCAGCAGAGAATCAGTCTGCATGTCATAGCAGAGAATGAGGCTTCACGTCACCCACCACTGCAACAGTCCATTGGCATATATTTAGGCCCTAGCACACAGGCAGAGGCAGAGAGGTCCCGTAACAGACAATCTGGCTTCATGTCAGCAGAGAATCAGTCTGCATGTCATAGCAGAGAATGAGGCTTCACGTCACCCACCACTGCAACAGTCCATTGGCATATATTTAGGCCTAGCACACAGGCAGAGCAGAGAGGTCCCGTAACAGACAATCTGGCTTCATGTCAGCAGAGAATCAGTCTGCATGTCATAGCAGAGAATGAGGCTTCACGTCACCCACCACTGCAACAGTCCATTGGCATATATTTAGGCCTAGCACACAGGCAGAGCAGAGAGGTCCCGTAACAGACAATCTGGCTTCATGTACAGCAGAGAATCAGTCTGCATGTCATAGCAGAGAATGAGGCTTCACGTCACCCACCACTGCAACAGTCCATTGGCATATATTTAGGCCCTAGCACACAGGCAGAGCAGAGAGGTCCCGTAACAGACAATCTGGCTTCATGTCAGCAGAGAATCAGTCTGCATGTCATAGCAGAGAATGAGGCTTCACGTCACCCACCACTGCAACAGTCCATTGGCATATATTTAGGCCTAGCACACAGGCAGAGCAGAGAGGTCCCGTAACAGACGATCTGGCTTCATGTCAGCAGAGAATCAGTCTGCATGTCATAGCAGAGAATCAGGCTTCACGTCAGCCACCACTGCAACAGTCCATGGTCATAAATTTAGGCCCAGCACCCAGGCAGAGGAGAGAGGTCCCGTAACAGACAATCTGGCTTCATGTCAGCAGAGAATTAGTCTGCATGTCATAGCAGAGAATCAGGCTTCATGTCAGCCACCACTGCAACAGTCCATTGGCATATATTTAGGCCTAGCACACAGGCAGAGGAGAGGTTCATTCAACTTTGGGTAGCATCGCAATATAATGGTAAAATGAAAATAAAAATAGGATTGAATGAGGAAGTGCCCTGGAGTCCAATAATATATGGTTATGGGGAGGTAGTTAATGTCTAATCTGGACAAGGGACGGACAGGTCCTGTGGGATCCATGCCTGGTTCATTTTTATGAACGTCAGCTTGTCCACATTGGCTGTAGACAGGCGGCTGCGTTTGTCTGTAATGACGCCCCCTGCCGTGCTGAATACACGTTCAGACAAAACGCTGGCTGCCGGGCAGGCCAGCACCTCCAAGGCATAAAAGGCTAGCTCTGGCCACGTGGACAATTTAGAGACCCAGAAGTTGAATGGGGCCGAACCATCAGTCAGTACGTGGAGGGGTGTGCACACGTACTGTTCCACCATGTTAGTGAAATGTTGCCTCCTGCTAACACGTTGCGTATCAGGTGGTGGTGCAGTTAGCTGTGGCGTGTTGACAAAAGTTTTCCACATCTCTGCCATGCTAACCCTGCCCTCAGAGGAGCTGGCCGTGACACAGCTGCCTTGGCGACCTCTTGCTCCTCCTCTGCCTTGGCCTTGGGCTTCCACTTGTTCCCCTGTGACATTTGGGAATGCTCTCAGTAGCGCGTCTACCAACGTGCGCTTGTACTCGCGCATCTTCCTATCACGCTCCAGTGCAGGAAGTAAGGTGGGCACATTGTCTTTGTAGCGTGGATCCAGCAGGGTGGCAACCCAGTAGTCCGCACAGGTTAAAATGTGGGCAACTCTGCTGTCGTTGCGCAGGCACTGCAGCATGTAGTCGCTCATGTGTGCCAGGCTGCCCAGGGGTAAGGACAAGCTGTCCTCTGTGGGAGGCGTATCGTCATCGTCCTGCCTTTCCCCCCAGCCACGCACCAGTGATGGACCCGAGCTGCGTTGGGTGCCACCCCGCTGTGACCATGCTTCATCCTCATCCTCCTCCACCTCCTCCTCATCCTCGTCCTCCTCGTCCTCCAGTAGTGGGCCCTGGCTGGCCACATTTGTACCTGGCCTCTGCTGTTGCAAAAAACCTCCCTCTGAGTCACTTCGAAGAGACTGGCCTGAAAGTGCTAAAAATGACCCCTCTTCCTCATCCTCCTCCTCCTCCTCCTGGGCCACCTCCTGTTCCATCATCGCCCTAAGTGTTTTCTCAAGGAGACATAGAAGTGGTATTGTAACGCTGATAACGGTGTCATCGCCACTGGCCATGTTGGTGGAGTACTCGAAACAGCGCAACAGGGCACACAGGTCTCGCATGGAGGCCCAGTCATTGGTGGTGAAGTGGTGCTGTTCTGTAGTGCGACTGACCCGTGCGTGCTGCAGCTGAAACTCCACTATGGCCTGCTGCTGCTCGCACAGTCTGTCCAGCATGTGCAAGGTGGAGTTCCACCTGGTGGGCACGTCGCATATGAGGCGGTGAGCGGGAAGGCCGAAGTTACGCTGTAGCGCAGACAGGCGAGCAGCGGCAGGATGTGAACGCCGGAAGCGCGAACAGACGGCCCGCACTTTATGCAGCAGCTCTGACATGTCGGGGTAGTTGTGAATGAACTTCTGCACCACCAAATTCAGCACATGCGCCAAGCAAGGGATGTGCGTCAAATTGGCTAGTCCCAGAGCTGCAACGAGATTTCGCCCATTATCACACACCACCAGGCCGGGCTTGAGGCTCACCGGCAGCAACCACTCGTCGGTCTGTTGTTCAATACCCCGCCACAACTCCTGTGCGGTGTGGGGCCTGTCCCCCAAACATATGAGTTTCAGAATGGCCTGCTGACGTTTACCCCGGGCTGTGCTGAAGTTGGTGGTGAAGGTGTGTGGCTGACTGGATGAGCAGGTGGAAGAAGAGGAGGAGGAAGCCGAGAAGGAGGAGGTGGCAACAGGAGGCAAAGAATGTTGCCCTGCGATCCTTGGCGGCGGCAGGACGTGCGCCAAACAGCTCTCCGCCTGGGGCCCAGCTGCCACTACATTTACCCAGTGTGCAGTTAGGGAGATATAGCGTCCCTGGCCGTGCTTACTGGTCCACGTATCTGTGGTTAGGTGGACCTTGCTACAGATGGCGTTGCGCAGTGCACACTTGATTTTATCGGATACTTGGTTGTGCAGGGAAGGCACGGCTCTCTTGGAGAAGTAGTGCCGGCTGGGAACAACATACTGTGGGACAGCAAGCGACATGAGCTGTTTGAAGCTGTCTGTGTCCACCAGCCTAAATGACAGCATTTCATAGGCCAGTAGTTTAGAAATGCTGGCATTCAGGGCCAGGGATCGAGGGTGGCTAGGTGGGAATTTACGCTTTCTATCAAATGTTTGTGAGATGGAGAGCTGAACGCTGGCGTGTGACATGGTTGAGACGCTTGGTGACGGAGGTGGTGGTGGTGGTGTTGGTGGTACATCCCCTGTTTGCTGGGCGGCAGGTGCCAACGTTCCTCCAGAGGCGGAGGAAGAGGCCGAGGCGGCAGCAGCAGAATAGGCCGAGGCGGCAGCAGCAGAAGAGGTAGCAGGGGGAGCCTGAGTGACTTCCTTGGTTTTAAGGTGTTTACTCCACTGCAGTTCATGCTTTGCATGCAGGTGCCTGGTCATGCAGGTTGTGCTCAGGTTCAGAACGTTAATGCCTCGCTTCAGGCTCTGATGGCACAGCGTGCAAACCACTCGGGTCTTGTCGTCAGCACATTGTTTGAAGAAGTGCCATGCCAGGGAACTCCTTGAAGCTGCCTTTGGGGTGCTCGGTCCCAGATGGCGGCGGTCAGTAGCAGGCGGAGTCTCTTGGCGGCGGGTGTTCTGCTTTTGCCCACTGCTCCCTCTTTTGCTACGCTGTTGGCTCGGTCTCACCACTGCCTCTTCCTCCGAACTGTGAAAGTCAGTGGCACGACCTTCATTCCATGTGGGGTCTAGGACCTCATCGTCCCCTGCATCGTCTTCCACCCAGTCTTGATCCCTGACCTCCTGTTCAGTCTGCACACTGCAGAAAGACGCAGCAGTTGGCACCTGTGTTTCGTCATCATCAGAGACATGCTGAGGTGGTATTCCCATGTCCTCATCATCAGGAAACATAAGTGGTTGTGCGTCAGTGCATTCTATGTCTTTCACCGCTGGGGAAGGGCTAGGTGGATGCCCTTGGGAAACCCTGCCAGCGGAGTCTTCAAACAGCATAAGAGACTGCTGCATAACTTGAGGCTGAGACAGTTTCCCTGGTATGCATGGGGGTGATGTGACAGACTGATGGGGTTGGTTTTCAGGCGCCATCTGTGCGCTTTCTGCAGAAGACTGGGTGGGAGATAATGTGAACGTGCTGGATCCACTGTCGGCCACCCAATTGACTAATGCCTGTACCTGCTCAGGCCTTACCATCCTTAGAACGGCATTGGGCCCCACCATATATCGCTGTAAATTCTGGCGGCTACTGGGACCTGAGGTAGTTGGTACACTAGGACGTGTGGATGTGGCAGAACGGCCACGTCCTCTCCCAGCACCAGAGGGTCCACTAACACCACCACGACCATGTCCACGTCCGCGTCCCTTACTAGATGTTTTTCTCATTGTTATGGTTCACCACAACAACAAATATATTATTTGGCCCAATGTATTGTATTCAAATTCAGCGGGATATAAATTTGAGGCCTAGTATTTAGGCGCTGGGTGACCGGTATGGATTTAGTGACAGAATTAGACTTGGAAATGCACAGAAGCGTGTGTGTGAAGTTATTCTGAATGACCCTATGTGCACCTTCAATATTATATACCCTTTTAGGGATAGATTTCAAATAGCTCTGATATAGCAGAAACCACTAAATTATGAAATTGCTAAATTGGGAATTGTACTTCAACCCAGAACAAAAAATGTGCTTTGACGGACACTAAATATCTTGCCCAGCAACAACAGTACAGCGGTGGGTAACGAGAGATTTAGAGGGATTTAAATTTGAGGCCTAGTATTTAGGCGCTGGGTCACCGGTATGGATTTAGTGACAGAATTAGACTTGGAAATGCACAGAAGCGTGTGTGTGAAGTTATTCTGAATGACCCTATGTGCACCTTCAATATTATATACCCTTTTAGGGATAGATTTCAAATAGCTCTGATATAGCAGAAACCACTAAATTATGAAATTGCTAAATTGGGAATTGTACTTCAACCCAGAACAAAAAATGTGCTTTGACGGACACTAAATATCTTGCCCAGCAACAACAGTACAGCGGTGGGTAACGAGAGATTTAGAGGGATTTAAATTTGAGGCCTAGTATTTAGGCGCTGGGTCACCGGTATGGATTTAGTGACAGAATTAGACTTGGAAATGCACAGAAGCGGTGTGTGTGAAGTTATTCTGAATGACCCTATGTGCACCTTCAATATTATATACCCTTTTAGGGATAGATTTCAAATAGCTCTGATATAGCAGAAACCACTAAATTATGAAATTGCTAAATTGGGAATTGTACTTCAACCCAGAACAAAAAATGTGCTTTGACGGACACTAAATATCTTGCCCAGCAACAACAGTACAGCGGTGGGTAACGAGAGATTTAGAGGGATTTAAATTTGAGGCCTAGTATTTAGGCGCTGGGTGCACCGGTATGGATTTAGTGACAGAATTAGACTTGGAAATACACAGTAAGCGGGTGTGTGTGAAGTTATTCTGAATGACCCTATGTGCACCTTCAATATTATATACCCTTTTAGGGATAGATTTCAAATAGCTCTGATATAGCAGAAACCACTAAATTATGAAATTGCTAAATTGGGAATTGTACTTCAACCCAGAACAAAAAATGTGCTTTGACGGACACTAAATATCTTGCCCAGCAACAACAGTACAGCGGTGGGTAACGAGAGATTTAGAGGGATTTAAATTTGAGGCCTAGTATTTAGGCGCTGGGTCACCGGTATGGATTTAGTGACAGAATTAGACTTGGAAATGCACAGAAGCGTGTGTGTGAAGTTATTCTGAATGACCCTATGTGCACCTTCAATATTATATACCCTTTTAGGGATAGATTTCAAATAGCTCTGATATAGCAGAAACCACTAAATTATGAAATTGCTAAATTGGGAATTGTACTTCAACCCAGAACAAAAAATGTGCTTTGACGGACACTAAATATCTTGCCCAGCAACAACAGTACAGCGGTGGGTAACGAGAGATTTAGAGGGATTTAAATTTGAGGCCTAGTATTTAGGCGCTGGGTCACCGGTATGGATTTAGTGACAGAATTAGACTTGGAAATACACAGTAGCGGGTGTGTGTGAAGTTATTCTGAATGACCCTATGTGCACCTTCAATATTATATACCCTTTTAGGGATAGATTTCAAATAGCTCTGATATAGCAGAAACCACTAAATTATGAAATTGCTAAATTGGGAATTGTACTTCAACCCAGAACAAAAAATGTGCTTTGACGGACACTAAATATCTTGCCCAGCAACAACAGTACAGCGGTGGGTAACGAGAGATTTAGAGGGAATTAAATTTGAGGCCTAGTATTTAGGCGCTGGGTCACCGGTATGGATTTAGTGACAGAATTAGACTTGGAAATGCACAGAAGCGGTGTGTGTGAAGTTATTCTGAATGACCCTATGTGCACCTTCAATATTATATACCCTTTTAGGGATAGATTTCAAATAGCTCTGATATAGCAGAAACCACTAAATTATGAAATTGCTAAATTGGGAATTGTACTTCAACCCAGAACAAAAAATGTGCTTTGACGGACACTAAATATCTTGCCCAGCAACAACAGTACAGCGGTGGGTAACGAGAGATTTAGAGGGATTTAAATTTGAGGCCTAGTATTTAGGCGCTGGGTCACCGGTATGGATTTAGTGACAGAATTAGACTTGGAAATGCACAGAAGCGTGTGTGTGAAGTTATTCTGAATGACCCTATGTGCACCTTCAATATTATATACCCTTTTAGGGATAGATTTCAAATAGCTCTGATATAGCAGAAACCACTAAATTATGAAATTGCTAAATTGGGAATTGTACTTCAACCCAGAACAAAAAATGTGCTTTGACGGACACTAAATATCTTGCCCAGCAACAACAGTACAGCGGTGGGTAACGAGAGATTTAGAGGGATTTAAATTTGAGGCCTAGTATTTAGGCGCTGGGTCACCGGTATGGATTTAGTGACAGAATTAGACTTGGAAATGCACAGAAGCGGTGTGTGTGAAGTTATTCTGAATGACCCTATGTGCACCTTCAATATTATATACCCTTTTAGGGATAGATTTCAAATAGCTCTGATATAGCAGAAACCACTAAATTATGAAATTGCTAAATTGGGAATTGTACTTCAACCCAGAACAAAAAATGTGCTTTGACGGACACTAAATATCTTGCCCAGCAACAACAGTACAGCGGTGGGTAACGAGAGATTTAGAGGGATTTAAATTTGAGGCCTAGTATTTAGGCGCTGGGTGACAGGTATGGGATTTAGTGACAGAATTAGACTTGGAAATACACAGTAGCGGGTGTGTGTGAAGTTATTCTGAATGACCCTATGTGCACCTTCAATATTATATACCCTTTTAGGGATAGATTTCAAATAGCTCTGATATAGCAGAAACCACTAAATTATGAAATTGCTAAATTGGGAATTGTACTTCAACCCAGAACAAAAAATGTGCTTTGACGGACACTAAATATCTTGCCCAGCAACAACAGTACAGCGGTGGGTAACGAGAGATTTAGAGGGATTTAAATTTGAGGCCTAGTATTTAGGCGCTGGGTCACCGGTATGGATTTAGTGACAGAATTAGACTTGGAAATGCACAGAAGCGTGTGTGTGAAGTTATTCTGAATGACCCTATGTGCACCTTCAATATTATATACCCTTTTAGGGATAGATTTCAAATAGCTCTGATATAGCAGAAACCACTAAATTATGAAATTGCTAAATTGGGAATTGTACTTCAACCCAGAACAAAAAATGTGCTTTGACGGACACTAAATATCTTGCCCAGCAACAACAGTACAGCGGTGGGTAACGAGAGATTTAGAGGGATTTAAATTTGAGGCCTAGTATTTAGGCGCTGGGTCACCGGTATGGATTTAGTGACAGAATTAGACTTGGAAATACACAGTAGCGGGTGTGTGTGAAGTTATTCTGAATGACCCTATGTGCACCTTCAATATTATATACCCTTTTAGGGATAGATTTCAAATAGCTCTGATATAGCAGAAACCACTAAATTATGAAATTGCTAAATTGGGAATTGTACTTCAACCCAGAACAAAAAATGTGCTTTGACGGACACTAAATATCTTGCCCAGCAACAACAGTACAGCGGTGGGTAACGAGAGATTTAGAGGGAATTAAATTTGAGGCCTAGTATTTAGGCGCTGGGTCACCGGTATGGATTTAGTGACAGAATTAGACTTGGAAATGCACAGTAGCGGTGTGTGTGAAGTTATTCTGAATGACCCTATGTGCACCTTCAATATTATATACCCTTTTAGGGATAGATTTCAAATAGCTCTGATATAGCAGAAACCACTAAATTATGAAATTGCTAAATTGGGAATTGTACTTCAACCCAGAACAAAAAATGTGCTTTGACGGACACTAAATATCTTGCCCAGCAACAACAGTACAGCGGTGGGTAACGAGAGATTTAGAGGGATTTAAATTTGAGGCCTAGTATTTAGGCGCTGGGTCACCGGTATGGATTTAGTGACAGAATTAGACTTGGAAATGCACAGAAGCGGTGTGTGTGAAGTTATTCTGAATGACCCTATGTGCACCTTCAATATTATATACCCTTTTAGGGATAGATTTCAAATAGCTCTGATATAGCAGAAACCACTAAATTATGAAATTGCTAAATTGGGAATTGTACTTCAACCCAGAACAAAAAATGTGCTTTGACGGACACTAAATATCTTGCCCAGCAACAACAGTACAGCGGTGGGTAACGAGAGATTTAGAGGGATTTAAATTTGAGGCCTAGTATTTAGGCGCTGGGTCACCGGTATGGATTTAGTGACAGAATTAGACTTGGAAATGCACAGAAGCGGTGTGTGTGAAGTTATTCTGAATGACCCTATGTGCACCTTCAATATTATATACCCTTTTAGGGATAGATTTCAAATAGCTCTGATATAGCAGAAACCACTAAATTATGAAATTGCTAAATTGGGAATTGTACTTCAACCCAGAACAAAAAATGTGCTTTGACGGACACTAAATATCTTGCCCAGCAACAACAGTACACCGGTGGGTAACGAGAGATTTAGAGGGAATTAAATTTGAGGCCTAGTATTTAGGCGCTGGGTCACCGGTATGGATTTAGTGACAGAATTAGACTTGGAAATACACAGTAGCGGGTGTGTGTGAAGTTATTCTGAATGACCCTATGTGCACCTTCAATATTATATACCCTTTTAGGGATAGATTTCAAATAGCTCTGATATAGCAGAAACCACTAAATTATGAAATTGCTAAATTGGGAATTGTACTTCAACCCAGAACAAAAAATGTGCTTTGACGGACACTAAATATCTTGCCCAGCAACAACAGTACAGCGGTGGGTAACGAGAGATTTAGAGGGAATTAAATTTGAGGCCTAGTATTTAGGCGCTGGGTCACCGGTATGGATTTAGTGACAGAATTAGACTTGGAAATGCACAGAAGCGGTGTGTGTGAAGTTATTCTGAATGACCCTATGTGCACCTTCAATATTATATACCCTTTTTGGGATAGATTTCAAATAGCTCTGATATAGCAGGAACCACTAAATTATGAAATTGCTAAATTGGGAATTGTACTTCAACCCAGAACAAAAAATGTGCTTTGACGGACACTAAATAACTTGCCCAGCTACAACAGGACAACGGTAACGAGAGATTTAGAGGGATTTAAATTTGAGGCCTAGTATTTAGGCGCTGGGTGACAGGTATGGGTTTAGTGACAGAATTAGACTTGGAAATACACAGTAGCGGGTGTGTGTGAAGTTATTCTGAATGACCCTATGTGCACCTTCAATATTATATACCCTTTTAGGGATAGATTTCAAATAGCTCTGATATAGCAGAAACCACTAAATTATGAAATTGCTAAATTGGGAATTGTACTTCAACCCAGAACAAAAAATGTGCTTTGACGGACACTAAATATCTTGCCCAGCAACAACAGTACAGCGGTGGGTAACGAGAGATTTAGAGGGAATTAAATTTGAGGCCTAGTATTTAGGCGCTGGGTCACCGGTATGGATTTAGTGACAGAATTAGACTTGGAAATACACAGTAGCGGGTGTGTGTGAAGTTATTCTGAATGACCCTATGTGCACCTTCAATATTATATACCCTTTTTGGGATAGATTTCAAATAGCTCTGATATAGCAGGAACCACTAAATTATGAAATTGCTAAATTGGGAATTGTACTTCAACCCAGAACAAAAAATGTGCTTTGACGGGCACTAAATAACTTTCCCAGCTACAACAGGACAACGGTAACGAGAGATTTAGAGGGATTTAAATTTGAGGCCTAGTATTTAGGCGCTGGGTGACAGGTATGGGTTTAGTGACAGAATTAGACTTGGAAATACACAGTAGCGGGTGTGTGTGAAGTTATTCTGAATGACCCTATGTGCACCTTCAATATTATATACCCTTTTTGGGATAGATTTCAAATAGCTCTGATATAGCAGAAACCACTAAATTATGAAATTGCTAAATTGGGAATTGTACTTCAACCCAGAACAAAAAATGTGCTTTGACGGACACTAAATATCTTGCCCAGCAACAACAGTACAGCGGTGGGTAACGAGAGATTTAGAGGGAATTAAATTTGAGGCCTAGTATTTAGGCGCTGGGTCACCGGTATGGATTTAGTGACAGAATTAGACTTGGAAATACACAGTAGCGGGTGTGTGTGAAGTTACTCTGAATGACCCTATGTGCACCTTCAATATTATATACCCTTTTTGGGATAGATTTCAAAGAGCTCTGATATAGCAGGAACCACTAAATTATGAAATTGCTAAATTGGGAATTGTATTTCAACCCAGAACAAGAAATGTGCTTGAACGGACACTAAATAACTCGCCCAGCTACAGCACTAGGGACAGATTTAGCTGGATATAAATTTGAGGCCTAGTATTTAGGCGCTGGGTGACCGGTATGGATTTAGTGACAGAATTAGACTGGGATATGGCCAAAAAATGAACAGACTATTGCTGGTTAAATGCACTTGGTGTGACAGCTTCACCCTGATGTAGGCTTTAGCCAAAAAACAACCACACCATTGAGGGTTAAATGCACTTGGTGACAGGCGCAGCTTGCCCCTGATTTTGTATATGGCCAAAAAATGAACAGACTATTGCTGGTTAAATGCACTTGGTGTGACAGCTTCACCCTGATGTAGGCTTTAGCCAAAAAACAACCACACCATTGAGGGTTAAATGCACTTGGTGACAGGCGCAGCTTGCCCCTGATTTTGTATATGGCCAAAAAATGAACAGACTATTGCTGGTTAAATGCACTTGGTGTGACAGCTTCACCCTGATGTAGGCTTTAGCCAAAAAACAACCACACCATTGAGGGTTAAATGCACTTGGTGACAGGCGCAGCTTGCCCCTGATTTTGTATATGGCCAAAAAATGAACAGACTATTGCTGGTTAAATGCACTTGGTGTGACAGCTTCACCCTGATGTAGGCTTTAGCCAAAAAACAACCACACCATTGAGGGTTAAATGCACTTGGTCGCAGCTTGTGCTGGCGCACCACAAGACACAAAATGGCCGCCGATCACCCCAGAAAAATGAGACTGACAAACGGTCTGTGCAGCCTAAAAACAGTGAGCAATTGAGGATCAGCAGCTCAATGATCCACAGCTGCAGATCGATCAGTTAATCAAGTCCTTTGGAGGAGTTAATCTGCCTAATCTCGCCCTACTGTCGCAGCCGCAACCTCTCCCTACGCTAATCAGAGCAGAGTGACGGGCGGCGCTATGTGACTCCAGCTTAAATAGAGGCTGGGTCACATGGTGCTCTGGCCAATCACAGCCATGCCAATAGTAGGCATGGCTGTGATGGCCTCTTGGGGCAAGTAGTATGACGCTTGTTGATTGGCTGCTTTGCAGCCTTTCAAAAAGCGCCAAGAAAGCGTCACAAAAGCGCCAAGAAAGCGACGAACACCGAACCCGAACCCGGACTTTTACGAAAATGTCCGGGTTCGGGTCCGTGTCACGGACACCCCAAAATTCGGTACGAACCCGAACTATACAGTTCGAGTTCGCTCATCCCTACTCATACAGCTTCCTTCCTGTGAGATCCAGGGGGCTGGATCTCACAGGCTCTTCATTGGAAGGCAGCGCCGATGCCTAAGGAAGGCCTCACGCTGCCTTCCATGCCATCGGATCCCCATTACAGCAGCACGGGGACCCGATGGCACTGCCGACCGCCCACCGCAACGACCCGTAAACGCCTCAAACCGCAGGACTAAATTGTCACGGGACTTCCCCCTGTGCATTGTCCCAGGGTGCCTGCTGATTGATCTCAGCAGGCACCCAGTTCCAATCACCGCCCACTAGGCGGCGTGATCGGAACTAAACACTAAACATACGTCATGTGTCCTTAAGTACCAGGACATCATGATGTACAGGTTTCGTCATGTGTCCCTAAGAGGTTAAAACCCAGAATATAATTGCAGCATTTCAAGCTTGTATTCACAGTGACAAATGCAGAAAAGGCCGCAAATTTATTATCTTGCCAAAAATGGGTGTTTTTTTTATACCAGAATATAACAGCAGTATCTAACGCTCATATTTCACTGTGAGAAATGTAGCAAAGGCGCAAATTTTGTATCTTGCCCAAAAAGTGTGTTTTTTAATAACAGAATATTAGTGCAGTTTTCAAGCTTGTATTTCACTGTGACAAATGCAGCAAAGGCCGCAAATTTAGTATCTTGACTAAAATGTGTGTTTTTTTAAACTCAGAATATTATTGCAGTATTTCAATCTTGTATTTTACAGTGTCAAATGCAGCAAAGGCCCCAGATGTAGGGTATTGGCAGAAATTTGTGTTTTTTTTTAAACAAGAATATTATTGCAGTATTTCAAGCTTGTATTTCACAGTGACAAATGCAGCAAAGGCCCCAGATGTAGGGTATTGCCAGAAATGGGTGTTTTTTTAACCCCTTAAGGACCAGGCTCATTTTCACCTTAAGGACCAGGCCATTTTTTGCAAATCTGACCAGTGTCACTTTAAGTGCTCATAACTTTAAAACGCTTCGACTTACCCAGGCCGTTCTGAGATTGTTTTTTCGTCACATATTGTACTTCATGACACTGCTAAAATTGGGTCAAAAAAGTTAATTTTTTTGCATAAAAAAATACATTTTTTACCAAAAATTTTGAAAAATTAGCAAATTTCAAAGTTTCAGTTTCTCTACTTCTGTAATACATAGTAATACCCCCAAAAATTGTGATGACTTTACATTCCCCATATGTCTACTTCATGTTTGTAGCATTTTGGGAATGATATTTTATTTTTTGGGGATGTTACAAGGCTTAGAAGTTTAGAAGCAAATTTTGAAATTTTTGAGAAATCTTCAAAATCCCACTTTTTATGGACCAGTTCAGGTTTGCAGTCATATTGTGAGGCTTAGATAATAGAAACCTCCCAAAAATGACCCCATTCTAGAAACTACACCCCTCAAGGTATTCAAAACTGTTTTTTCAAACTTTATTAACCCTTTAGGTCTTCCACAAGAGTTGATGGCAGATGGAGAAACAATTTTGAAATTTCTATTTTTTGGAAAATTTTCCAATATAATCAATTTTTTCCAGGAGTAAAACAAGGGTTAACTGCCAAACAACACTCAAAATGGGTTGCCCTGATTCTGTAGTTTGCAGAAACACCCCATATGTGGTCGTAAACTACTGTTTGGCCGAACGGTAGCACATAGAAGGAGGGGAACACCATATGGGTTTTGGAAGGCAGATTTTGCAGGACTGGTTTTGTTTATACCATGTCCCATTTGAAGCCCCCTGTTGCACCCCTAGAATAGAAATTTCAAAAAAGTGACTCCATCTAAGAAAGTACACCCCTCAAGGTATTCAAAACTGGGTTTACAAACTTTGTTAACCCTTTAGGTGTTCCACAAGAGTTAATGGCAGATGGAGAAACAATTTTGAAATTTCTATTTTTTGGAAAATTTTCCAATATAATCAATTTTTTCCAGGAGTAAAACAAGGGTTAACTGCCAAACAACACTCAAAATGGGTTGCCCTGATTCTGTAGTTTGCAAAAACACCCCATATGTGGTCGTAAACTACTGTTTGGCCGAACGGTAGCACATAGAAGGAGGGGAACACCATATGGGTTTTGGAAGGCAGATTTTGCAGGACTGGTTTTGTTTATACCATGTCCCATTTGAAGCCCCCTGTTGCACCCCTAGAATAGAAATTTCAAAAAAGTGACTCCATCTAAGAAAGTACACCCCTCAAGGTATTCAAAACTGGGTTTACAAACTTTGTTAACCCTTTAGGTGTTCCACAAGAGTTAATGGCAGATGGAGAAACAATTTTGAAATTTCTATTTTTTGGAAAATTTTCCAATATAATCAATTTTTTCCAGGAGTAAAACAAGGGTTAACTGCCAAACAACACTCAAAATGGGTTGCCCTGATTCTGTAGTTTGCAAAAACACCCCATATGTGGTCGTAAACTACTGTTTGGCCGAACGGTAGCACATAGAAGGAGGGGAACACCATATGGGTTTTGGAAGGCAGATTTTGCAGGACTGGTTTTGTTTATACCATGTCCCATTTGAAGCCCCCTGTTGCACCCCTAGAATAGAAATTTCAAAAAAGTGACTCCATCTAAGAAAGTACACCCCTCAAGGTATTCAAAACTGGGTTTACAAACTTTGTTAACCCTTTAGGTGTTCCACAAGAGTTAATGGCAGATGGAGAAACAATTTTGAAATTTCTATTTTTGGGAAAATTTTCCAATATAATCAATTTTTTCCAGGAGTAAAACAAGGGTTAACTGCCAAACAACACTCAAAATGGGTTGCCCTGATTCTGTAGTTTGCAAAAACACCCCAAATGTGGTCGTAAACTACTGTTTGGCTAAACGGCAGGACATAGAAGAAGGGGAACGCCATACGGTTTTTGGAAGGCAGATTTTGCTGGACTGGTTTATTTACACCATGTACCCTTTCAAGCCCCCTGATGCACCCCTAGAGTAGAAACTCCATAAAAGTGACCCCATCTAGGAAACTACGGGATAAGGTGGTTGTTGTTTTGGGACAATTTTTGGGGTAAATTAGATTTTTGGTTGCTCTATATTACTCTTTTTTGAGGCAATGTAACAAAAAAATTTAATTCTAAAATTGTTTCTACATTCGCTATTTAGTTTTGTGGAACACCTAAAGGGTTAACATAGTTTGTAAAGTAATTTTTGAATACCTTGAGGGGTGTAGTTTCTTAGATGGGGTCACTTTTTTGGAGTTTCTAGTCTAGGCTACATCAGGGGGGGCTTCTAATGGGACATGGTGTAAAAAAATAAAACTGTCCATCAAAATCTGCCTTCCAGAAACCATATGGAGTTCCCTTCGTTCTATGCCCTGCCGTGCGGCTATATAGCCATTTACGACCACATATGGGGTGTTTCTGCAAACTACAGAATTGGGGCAATAAATGTTTAGTTTTGTTTGGCTGTTAACCCTTGCTTTATTACCGGCAAAATGGATTTAAATTAAAATTTTGCCCAAAAATAGGTGTTTTGGCACCGTTTTTATTTTATATTTTTAACACCGTTCATCCGAGGCGTTTGGTAAAAAGTTATTTTTATAGCGACGACTTTTACGCACGCGACAATGCCCAATATGTATGGCTCTCAGACTTTGGAGACACTAAGCAGGCATCCTAAAACTGCGGCCCTCCAGATGTTGTAAAACTACAATTCCCACCATGCCCTGATGATGGCTGTAGGTTGTCTGGGCATGCTGGGAGTTATAGTTTTACAACATCTGGAGGGCCGCAGTTTGAGGATGCCTGCACTAAAACTAATATTTTTTGGGGAAAGAAAAATTGTTTTCGTGTCTCCAAAGTCTGAGAGCCATAGTGTTTTATGTTCTCTAGTGAACTGTTGGGGATTATAAAAATGTAGTACTCCATGGAAGTGTGATACTCCCTGAAGCAATCGATAATGCAGAGGCCCGGATGATCGGGGCACGTGTCACATTGAGTTGTGGTGTCCTTCCGTATCCCCCTCTTGTGACACACTCTGCACTTTTTTTGGGTTCGTCCCTTCTTTCCAGTATGGGGGACCGCACCTGGAAAGTGTTGGCCAGGGACGATCCGGGCGCCTCCAGTTCCCGAGGTACTCCGGCCTGCTCTTTCCCGGTCCGAAAAGATCAGGTCTTTGAGGACTGCCTCATAGAATTGGAGGAATGTCCCTGTGCTGCCAGCGCTTCGGGATAGTACAAAAGAGTTGTACATGGCAACCTGCACCATGTAGACCGCAACTTTTTTGTACCATGCCCGGGTTTTGCGCATGGCGTTATATGGCGTGAGGACTTGATCAGAGAGATCAACTCCTCCCATATACCGATTGTAGTCGACGATACAATCGGGCTTGAGGACCGTTGCCGCGGTACCTCGCACAGGGACTGGGGTGGTGCTGTTACCGTGGATTGTGGACAGCATAAGGACATCCCTCTTGTCCTTATACCTGACCAGCAACAGGTTTCCACTGGTAAGTGCACAGGTCTCACCCCTGGGGATAGGTACCTGGAGGGGGTAGGCAGGGAGGCCGCGTTGATTTTTCCGCACGGTCCCACAAGCGAACGTGGATCTGGCGGCAAGGGACCTGAACAAGGGAATGCTGGTATAAAAGTTGTCCACGTACAAGTGGTAACCCTTATCCAGCAGTGGGTACATAAGGTCCCACACGAGTTTCCCGGTAACACCCAGAGTGGGGGGACATTCTGGTGGTTGAATCCGGGAATCTCGCCCCTCGTACACACGAAATTTGTAAGTGTACCCTGAGGTACTCTCACAAATTTTGTATAGCTTCACGCCATACCTCGCCCGCTTTGTGGGAATGTATTGGCGGAAACTGAGTCTCCCCTTGAACGCAACGAGAGACTCATCAACCGCGACCTCCCTTCCAGGTACGTAGGCCTGCTGAAATGTGGCCCCAAAGTGATCGATGACCGGCCGTATCTTGTACAGCCGGTCATAGGCAGGATCACCTCGGGGTGGACATGCTGCATTATCGGAATAATGCAGACATTTCCGGATGGCCTCAAACCGGTGACGTGTCATGACCATACTGTACAGTGGGGTCTGGTACAGGACGTCCCCACTCCAGTATTGCCTGACACTGGGTTTTTGGACTAGACCCATATGCAGCACGAGGCCCCAAAATGTCCTCATCTCGGCTGCACTGACCGGCGTCCAGCCACCGGGTCTAGCCAAAACTGAGCCTGGGTTTTGAGCGACGAACTGTTGGGCGTACAGATTCGTCTGCTCCACCATCAAATTCACCAGTGGGTTACTGAAAAAAAAACTAAAAAAGTCTATTTCAGTAAACCCCACTGTGGGAATCTGGATTCCAGGATTGCCAGCGAAATCCGGAATCTCAGGCTCAAAGTCCACTGGGGGACACCAGCTAAGTTCATCGGCAGGGGGCTCCGGTGAACTTATTTGGTGGGCCGGGAAACCAGTACGAACCCCAGGGCGGCTCGTACTAGGGTGGGCCACAGGATCCCTAGCATGTGTGGCCCCTGGCTCCGCCTGGCGGCGTCTCCGCTGCCTTGGTGGCTCATCGTCATCCGATGATGATGAGGAGGATGCGGATGACAAAAGGAACGTGGGGTCATCCTCATCCTCACTGGGGCTCTCAGAGTCGGAGGCAATCTGGGCATATGCCTCCTCGGCCGAGAACACCCGGCGGGCCATGGGTGTGTGTGTGTGCGTGTGTATGTGCGTGTGTATGTGCGTGCGTGTAAAACTTTATTCTATGTGCGTGTGTGTGGGGGCACGGGTGTTCACGTACTAAAAAGTCCAGGCAAAAAAAAGTGTTAGGAAAAAAAAAAAAAAAAAGTTCAAACTTGCTGATCTGCGGTTCAACGCTGATCAGCGGTCGGTGGGGTGGTGGGGCGGGCGATGCGCTAACAGTGGACGGACGCTAAAAAGTGCCGGCCAGTCAGCGCACGCAGAAAAAAAAAAAAAGTGAAGGGTCTGGTGGGGGGGGGGAGGGGGTTGGTGGGTGGGGGGGGGGCTGGTGGTGGGGGGGATGCGGGGGGGGCTGGTGGTGGGGGGGATGCGGGGGGGGCAAGTGGCAGGGGGGGTCTGGGGTCTGAAAGTTGAAAAAAAAAAGTTTGGAATAAATGTGCTTTTTTTTTTTTTTTTTTCTAACTTTTCCCTTCTATCCCTGCCTAAAGGTGCCTCTCCCTCACTGACCCTAACCTACCTGGGTGGCGATGGGTGCAGGAGGGTGATGGATGCCGATTTAGGGGGACACAGGAGCTGGTGCTGGACGATGCTGCACGGTCAGGGTGCTGGACAGGAAGAGGAGGGGAGAGAGGAGCGCAGGAAGTTTGAATCTCGCGCCTCTCTCCCCTGCACCAATCAGCACCCTGGACAGCGGCGTTCAGCACCAGGGCCAGCTCCGCCTCTGCAAATCCTCGGACTGCGATTGGTGGTGTAAAATTACGCCACCGATCGCAGTCTTTTTCCGGTTCATCGGGTCACAGGACACCCGAATGGACCGGAAACGCAGAAAACCGCAGGTCTGAATTGACCTGCGGTTTTCTGCGATCGCCGATACGGGGGGGTCCAATGACCCCCCCCCCTGCGTTGTTACGGGATGCCGGCTGAATGATTTCAGCCGAAAACCCGTTTCGATTAACCCCCGCGGCGCCGGAATTCAGATTTTAAGTCAGGACGTACCGGTACGTCCTCGGTCCTTAAGGACTCGGGAAATAGGGCGTACCGGTACGTCCTCGGTCCTTAAGGGGTTAAACCCAGAATATTATTGCAGTATTTAAAGCTTGTATTTCACTGTGACAAATGCAGCAAAGGCTGCAAATGTAGTATCTTGCCCAAAATGGGTGTTTTTTTAATAACAGAATATTAGTGCACTTTGTATTTCACTGTGACAAATACAGCAAAGGCCTCAAATGTAGTATCTTGTCCAAAATTAGTGTTTTTTTTATACCAGAATATAACAACGGTATATAACTCTTGTATTGGACTCTCATAAATACAGCAAAGGCCTCAAATGTATTATCTTGCCCAAAATGAGTGTTTTTTTTTTAAATAACAGAATAGAATAGCAGTATCTAACTCTTGTATTTCACTCTGACAAATGCAGCAAGGGCCGCAAATGTATTATCTTGCCATAAATGGGTGTTTTTTTAAACCCAGAATATTATTATAGTATTTCAAGCTTATATTGCACTGTGCAAATGCAGCAAAGGCCCCAGATGTAGGGTATTGGCAAACATTTGTGTTTTTTTTTAAACAAGAATATTATTGCAGTATTTCAAGCTTGTATTTCACAGTGACAAATGCAGCAAAGGCCCCAGATGTAGGGTATTGCCAGAAATGGGTGTTTTTTTAAACCCAGAATATTATTGCAGTATTTAACCACCTCCGGACCGCCTAACGCGCCGATGCGTCCGGAAGGTGGTTGCTTTTCTCCTCCTGGACGCATCGGCGCGTCATCTCGCGAGACGCGAGATTTCCTGTGAACGCGCGCACACAGGCGCGCGCGCTCACAGGAACGGAAGGTAAGCGAGTGGATCTCCAGCCTGCCAGCGGCGATCGCTCGCTGGCAGGCTGGAGATCCGAATTTTTTAACCCCTAACAGGTATATTAGACGCTGTTTTCATAACAGCGTCTAATATACCTCCTACCTGGTCCTCTGGTGGTCCCTTTTGTTAGGATCGACCACCAGAGGACTCAGGTAGGTCAGTACAGTCCCACCAAACACCACACCACACTACACTACACTACACCCCCCCCCCCCCCCCCCCCGGTCACTTATTAACCCCTTATAAACCCCTGATCACCCCATATAAACTCCCTGATCACCCCCCTGTCATTGATCACCGCCCTGTCATTGATCACCCCCCTGTCAGGCTCCGTTCAGACGTCCGCATGATTTTTACGGATCCGATCCATGTATCCATGGATCCGTAAAAATCATGCGGACGTCTGAATGGAGCCTTACAGGGGGGGTGATCAGTGACAGGGGGGTGATCACCCTGATTACCCTGATCACCCCCTGTCATTGATAACCCCCCTGTAAGGCTCCATTCAGACGTCCGCATGCGTTCTGTGGATCCGATCCATGTATCCATGGATCCGTAAAAAATCATGCGGACGTCTGAATGGAGCCTTACAGGGGGGGTGATTACCCTGATCACCCCCTGTCATTGATAACCCCCCTGTAAGGCTCCATTCAGACGTCCGCATGCGTTCTGTGGATCCGATCCATGTATCCATGGATCCGTAAAAAATCATGCGGATGTCTGAATGGAGCCTTACAGGGGGGTGATCAGTGACAGGGGGGTGATCACCCTGATTACCCTGATCACCCCCTGTCATTGATAACCCCCCTGTAAGGCTCCATTCAGACGTCCGCATGCGTTTTGTGGATCCGATCCATGTATCCATGGATCCGTAAAAAATCATGCGGATGTCTGAATGGAGCCTTACAGGGGGGGTGATCAGTGACAGGGGGGTGATCACCCTGATTACCCTGATCACCCCCTGTCATTGATAACCCCCCTGTAAGGCTCCATTCAGACGTCTGCATGCGTTCTGTGGATCCGATCCATGTATCCATGGATCCGTAAAAATCATGCGGACGTCTGAATGGAGCCTTACAGGGGGGGTGATCAGTGACAGGGGGGTGATTACCCTGATCACCCCCTGTCATTGATAACCCCCCTGTAAGGCTCCATTCAGACGTCCGCATGCGTTTTGTGGATCCGATCCATGTATCCATGGATCCGTAAAAAATCATGCGGATGTCTGAATGGAGCCTTACAGGGGGGGTGATCAGTGACAGGGGGGTGATCACCCTGATTACCCTGATCACCCCCTGTCATTGATAACCCCCCTGTAAGGCTCCATTCAGACGTCCGCATGCGTTCTGTGGATCCGATCCATGTATCCATGGATCCGTAAAAATCATGCGGACGTCTGAATGGAGCCTTACAGGGGGGGTGATCAGTGACAGGGGGGTGATTACCCTGATCACCCCCTGTCATTGATAACCCCCCTGTAAGGCTCCATTCAGACGTCCGCATGCGTTTTGTGGATCCGATCCATGTATCCATGGATCCGTAAAAATCATGCGGATGTCTGAATGGAGCCTTACAGGGGGGGTGATCAGTGACAGGGGGGTGATCACCCTGATTACCCTGATCACCCCCTGTCATTGATAACCCCCCTGTAAGGCTCCATTCAGACGTCCGCATGCGTTTTGTGGATCCGATCCATGTATCCATGGATCCGTAAAAAATCATGCGGATGTCTGAATGGAGCCTTACAGGGGGGGTGATCAGTGACAGGGGGGTGATCACCCTGATTACCCTGATCACCCCCTGTCATTGATAACCCCCCTGTAAGGCTCCATTCAGACGTCCGCATGCGTTCTGTGGATCCGATCCATGTATCCATGGATCCGTAAAAATCATGCGGACGTCTGAATGGAGCCTTACAGGGGGGGTGATCAGTGACAGGGGGGTGATTACCCTGATCACCCCCTGTCATTGATAACCCCCCTGTAAGGCTCCATTCAGACGTCCGCATGCGTTTTGTGGATCCGATCCATGTATCCATGGATCCGTAAAAAATCATGCGGATGTCTGAATGGAGCCTTACAGGGGGGGTGATCAGTGACAGGGGGGTGATCACCCTGATTACCCTGATCACCCCCTGTCATTGATAACCCCCCTGTAAGGCTCCATTCAGACGTCCGCATGCGTTCTGTGGATCCGATCCATGTATCCATGGATCCGTAAAAATCATGCGGACGTCTGAATGGAGCCTTACAGGGGGGGTGATCAGTGACAGGGGGGTGATTACCCTGATCACCCCCTGTCATTGATAACCCCCCTGTAAGGCTCCATTCAGACGTCCGCATGCGTTTTGTGGATCCGATCCATGTATCCATGGATCCGTAAAAAATCATGCGGATGTCTGAATGGAGCCTTACAGGGGGGGTGATCAGTGACAGGGGGGTGATTACCCTGATCACCCCCTGTCATTGATAACCCCCCTGTAAGGCTCCATTCAGACGTCCGCATGCGTTCTGTGGATCCGATCCATGTATCCATGGATCCGTAAAAAATCATGCGGATGTCTGAATGGAGCCTTACAGGGGGGGTGATCAATGACAGGGGGGTGATCAGGGAGTCTATATGGGTGATCACCCCCCTGTCATTGATCACTCCCCCCCTGGTAAGGCTCCATTCAGCCATTTTTTTTGGCACAAGTTAGCGGAAATTTTTTGTTTGTTTTTGTTTTCGTTTTTTCTTACAAAGTCTCATATTCCACTAACTTGTGTCAAAAAATAAAATCTCACATGGACGCACCATACCCCTCACGGAATCCAAATGCGTAAACATTTTTAGACATTTATATTCCAGACTTCTTCTCACGCTTTAGGGCCCCTAAAAAGCCAGGGCAGTATAAATACCCCACATGTGACCCCATTTCGGAAAGAAGACACCCCAAGGTATTCCGTGAGGGGCATATTGAGTCCATGAAAGATTGAAATTTTTGTCCTAAGTTAGCGGAAAGTGAGACTTTGTGAGAAAAAAAACAAAAAAAATCAATATCCGCTAACTTATGCAAAAAAAAAAAAATTCTAGGAACTCGCCATGCCCCTCATTGAATACCTCGGGGTGTCTTCTTTCCAAAGTGGGGTCACATGTGGGGTATTTATACTGCCCTGGCTTTTTAGGGGCCCGAAAGTGTGAGAAGAAGTCTGGGATCCAAATGTCTAAAAATGCCCTCCTAAAAGGAATTTGGGCCCCTTTGCGCATCTAGGCTGCAAAAAAGTGTCACACATCTGGTATCGCCGTACTCAGGAGAAGTTGGGCAATGTGTTTTGGGGTGTCATTTTACATATACCCATGCTGGGTGAGAGAAATATCTTGGTCAAATGCCAACTTTGTATAAAAAAAATGGGAAAAGTTGTCTTTTGCCAAGATATTTCTCTCACCCAGCATGGGTATATGTAAAATGACACCCCAAAACACATTCCCCAACTTCTCCTGAGTACGGCGATACCAGATGTGTGACACTTTTTTGCAGCCAAGGTGGGCAAAGGGGCACCTTTCAGATTTCGCAGGCCATTTTTTACACATTTTGATTTCAAGGTACTTCTTACACATTTGGGCCCCTAAATTGCCAGGGCAGTATAACTACGCCACAAGTGACCCCATTTTGGAAAGAAGACACCCCAAGGTATTCCGTGGGGGGCACGGCGAGTTCCTAGAATTTTTTATTTTTTGTCACAATTTAGCGGAAAATGATGATTTTTCTTTTTTTTTTCTTTTTTCCTTACAAAGTCTCATATTCCACTAACTTGCGACAAAAAATAAAAAATTCTAGGAACTCGCCATGCCCCTCACGGAATACCTTGGGGTGTCTTCTTTCCAAAATGGGGTCACTTGTGGCGTAGTTATACTGCCCTGGCAATTTAGGGGCCCTAATGTGTGAGAAGAACTTTGCAATCAAAATGTGTAAAAAATGCCCTGCAAAATCCGAAAGGTGCACTTTGGAATATGTGCCCCTTTGCCCACCTTGGCAGCAAAAAAGTGTTACACATCTGGTATCGCCGTACTCAGGAGAAGTTGGGCAATGTGTTTTGGGGTGTCATTTTACATATACCCATGCTGGGTGAGAAAAATATCTTGGTCAAATGCCAACTTTGTATAAAAAAATTGGAAAAGTTGTCTTTTGCCAAGATATTTCTCTCACCCAGCATGGGTATATGTAAAATGACAGCCCAAAACACATTCCCCAACTTCTCCTGAGTACGGCGATACCAGATGTGTGACACTTTTTTGATGCCAAGGTGGGCAAAGGGGCACATATTCCAAAGTGCACCTTTCGGATTTCACCGGTCATTTTTTACACATTTTGATTGCAAAGTACTTCTCACACATTTGGGCCCCTAAATTGCCAGGGCAGTATAACTACGCCACAAGTGACCCCATTTTGGAAAGAAGACACCCCATGGTATTCCGTGAGGGGCATGGCGAGTTCCTAGAATTTTTTATTTTTTGTCGCAAGTTAGTGGAATATGAGACTTTGTAAGGAAAAAAGAGAAAAAAAAAAAATCATCATTTTCCGCTAACTTGTGACAAAAAATAAAAAATTCTAGGAACTCGCAGTGCCCCTCACGGAATACCTTAGGGTGTCTTCTTTCCAAAATGGGGTCACTTGTGGCGTAGTTATACTGCCCTGGCAATTTAGGGGCCCAAATGTGTGAGAAGTACCTTGCAATCAAAATGTGTAAAAAATGGCCTGCAAAATCCGAAAGGTGCACTTTGGAATATGTGCCCCTTTGCCCACCTTGGCAGCAAAAAAGTGTGACACATCTGGTATCGCCGTACTCAGGAGAAGTTGGGCAATGTGTTTTGGGGTGTCATTTTACATATACCCATGCTGGGTGAGAAAAATATCTTGGTCAAATGCCAACTTTGTATAAAAAAATGGGAAAAGTTGTCTTTTGCCGAGATATTTCTCTCACCCAGCATGGGTATATGTAAAATGACACCCCAAAACACATTCCCCAACTTCTCCTGAGTACGGCGATACCACATGTGTGACACTTTTTTGCTGCCAAGGTGGGCAAAGGGGCGCATATTCCAAAGTGCACCTTTCGGATTTCACCGGTCATTTCTTACACATTTTGATTGCAAAGTTCTTCTCACACATTTGGGCCCCTAAATTGCCAGGGCAGTATAACTACCCCACAAGTGACCCCATTTTGGAAAGAAGACACCCCAAGGTATTCTGTGAGGGGCATGGTGAGTTCCTAGAATTTTTTTTTTTTTGTCGCAAGTTAGTGGAATATGAGACTTTGTAAGAAAAAAATAAAATAAAAAATCATCATCATTTTCCGCTAACTTGTGACAAAAAATAAAAAGTTCTATGAACTCACTATGCCCATCAGCGAATACCTTAGGGTGTCTACTTTCCGAAATGGGGTCATTTGTGGGGTTTTTCTACTGTTTGGGCATTGTAGAACCTCAGGAAACATGACAGGTGCTCAGAAAATCAGAGCCGTTTCAAAAAGCGGAAATTCACATTTTTGTACCATAGTTTGTAAATGCTATAACTTTTACCCAAACCATTTTTTTTTTGCCCAAACATTTTTTTTTTATCAAAGACATGTAGAACTATAAATTTAGCGAAAAATTTATATATGGATGTCGTTTTTTTTGCAAAATTTCACAGCTGAAAATGAAAAATGTCATTTTTTTGCAAAAAAATCGTTACATTTTGATTAATAACAAAAAAAGTAAAAATGTCAGCAGCAATAAAATACCACCAAATGAAAGCTCCATTAGTGAGAAGAAAAGGAGGTAAAATTCATTTGGGTGGTAAGTTGCATGACTGAGCGATAAACGGTGAAAGTAGTGTAGTGCCGAAGTGTAAAAAGTGGCCTGGTCATGAAGGGGGTTTCACCTAGCGGGGCTGAAGTGGTTAAAGTTTGTATTTCACTGTGACAAACGCAGCAAAGGCTGCAAATGTAGTATCTTGCCCAAAATGGGTGTTTTTTTAATAACAGAATATTAGTGCACTTTGTATTTCACTGTGACAAATACAGCAAAGGCCTCAAATGTAGTATCTTGTCCAAAATTAGTGTTTTTTTTATACCAGAATATAACAACGGTATATAACTCTTGTATTGGACTCTCATAAATACAGCAAAGGCCTCAAATGTATTATCTTGCCCAAAATGGTTTTTTTTTTTTTTAAATAACAGAATAGAATAGCAGTATCTAACTCTTGTATTTGACTCTGAGAAATGCAGCAAGGGCCGCAAATGTATTATCTTGCCATAAATGGGTGTTTTTTTAAACCCAGAATATTATTATAGTATTTCAAGCTTATATTGCACTGTGCAAATGCAGCAAAGGCCCCAGATGTAGGGTATTGCCCAAAATGGGTGTTTTTTTTAAACCCAGAATATTATTGCAGTATTTCAAGCTTGAATTTCACAGTGACACATGCAGCAAAAGCCCCAGATTTAGGGTATTGCAAAAAATAAGTGTTTTTTTAAACCCAGAATATTATTGCAGTATTTCGAGCTTGTATTTCACATTGACAAATGCAGCAAAGGCCCCAGATGTAGGGTCTTGCAAAACATGGGTGTTTTTTTTTTAACCCAGAATATAACTACAGTATTTCAAGCTTGTACTTGACTGTTACAAATGCACATATGCTGTGCTGGTGCACTGAACTTGCATAAAATGGCCGCCAACGCCCACCTAACTAACAGACGGATAAAAGTTATTTTTCTGTGTCACTGGGCTCAGGGCAGGGTAAAAAAATTGCACACTACACCCACAAAACAAAATTGCTGTAGATCGCTGAGTTAACAAGCACTTCTGATAAAAGATTCTGTCCTATTCTCTTCCTCACAGCAGCAGCATCCTCTCCCTACACTAGTAAGAGCACAGTGACGAGCAGCGCTACATGACTCCATCTTATATAGAGCCTCGGTCACATGCTGCACTGGCCAATCACAGCCATGCCATTTGTAGGCATGGCTGTGATGGCTCTAAGGGCACACGAGTTAAACGCTTGTGGATTGGCTGCTCTGCAGCCTTTCAAAAAGCGCCATTAAGTCGCCGAACACCGAACCCGAACTTTTACTGAAAAGTTCGAGTTTGAGTCCAGGGTCCAAAAACCCTAAATCCTATTGCTTATGCATTTCAGGCATACAAGCCCTTCCTCATTGCAATAGTTATGAGTCAAAGTTAAATTTTTTAACAGGCCTTGGAACATGATAAAATTTCCAACAGTTCTCTTTTCCTGGAAGATATCTATTTGCATATTTTTTTTTCCGATATAGAATTGTTGCTACAGATTTAACCATCATTATTTTGACTGCCTTAACACAACAAAAATACATTACAGTAATACAACAAAATGCATTACAGTGACCATTCTGGTGCCAATGATGTCAAATTAACGCTAACTACATCTGTACGTCTCTAACATAAAGTTTATTCAAAATGACATTGATAACTGATCATGCTATTCATCTTAACTATATCTATTATTTTCCATTATATTTTACATGTCTTTGGCTAGAAATACCAAAGAGCAAAGCACATAAGGAAAAGACAACCTAAAAAGTAAATTGCCAAATACTATTGTGTATGGAAACAAAGTCATGAAGATTACATGTAGATTATCTAATGTCAAAATGTTACTGTTAAGTGAAGTTCTTGTACTTATCATTAGTAAAAAATTTATTTGGAAATTACTTATTACTTTAAATCTTCCATTCACACGTGACAGCCTTCCATGGGAATTGCATTACACTTTATGGGCCAAGAGTGTAATGAATCTTATTATCTGCTTTACTTAATGGATAATTTATTTCTCTCCCTGCAATCAAATTGGAAGGTTACGAAAAATATCTTACCATAAAAGAAGCACATTTGGAACCATAGAACTTGTATTATGACCTTTATTTCAATACCCGTAGTTTGGAATATGCATGTCCAGCTGTAAAATATCTTTACATAATCCTAATATTCTGAATGCAAAAATATCAATTGTCACAATGAATGCATTAGGCTGATTCATCCAATTTCTTTGTTTGAAGCCTTATTAATATGCACTTCTATGTGAAGTACCATATACAGTACTAGTCAACCTATCATGTTTACACACTCATAGGTGGGCCATATGCTGAGAGCTTTTTCTTCTGACAGCCCCATACTTTATTCATGCAGCCTTGGACGAGTATACAAATGTTCTGAAAGCAGAGAAAGTTGCTAAAAGACTCCACTGGTGGCAGCTTACCTCTCCTGAGAACAAAAAGATTGGACATGTTCAAATTCGCCAGTCCAATCTTTTTCTCCAGCATGAGCACATCAAATATATGAGTTATATAGGTTAGTACATTTAAGAGGTATTATAACATTATAGCAGTAGAGAAGAGGTCCCATATGTTGCTATGAGGTACGGTTGAATAGGGTACATGGTACAATGAGCAAATGGACCGTGGGACGTGCTTGGCGGATGTCTCCACCAGCTACTGGACGGCTCCAGTCCTAAAAATGAAAAATAATAACATACATTAGAATATCTCATAGGGGAAATTTGCAACACTATTCATCCAAAAAGTAATCTCTATTAAGTCCAATGGGTTGCAAAGTACTCAGGCGTCGAATCCACGCCATCTTTCTCTCCCGTAACATCAGTTGACGATCGCCCCCTCTTCTTAGGGGGGGAATCCAATCAATCACCTGAAACCGTAATTGGCTTATGGCGTGTTTGTGCGTGATGAAATGTTCAACTAGTGGGGCATCTGTGTTTCAGTCAGCAGCCAAAATGCTTGACAATTTACTTGATGCTTGACCCTATGCCCAAAAAGGAAGATCTTTTATCCAGGACACAACAGATTTCCTCAATAGAATTCAAGAGGTTAACCTGGAAGGAAATAATTATTTCCTGGTTACTATGGACGTGACTAGTCTATACACTAACATCCCTACAGATGAAGGTATAAAGTGTGTGAAAATATCTTTACAACAGCAGGTGGAATTCACAATGACTGAACAAGATTTCATTCTGTCCCTCCTATCCATTGTCCTCAAACGTGTATGGAGTATATGTATCTCTTACCACACCCACCCCCGCCATATATATGGACTGTGTGTTGGGTGTTGAATTGATAACCACATGTTATCAACTTCAGTTCTATATCAAGTATGTTGTTTATGTACAATCATGTTCAAAAGAATCATGTTTAAATATTGTTTCCTATTCACAAATCATGTATTACGTAGATCTGTAATTTCTTTGTGTATGAAATGCTAGTGCACTCACTCACTATATATATATATATCTTTTTAAGTTCCAATAAAAAACAAAAAAGAAAGAAGGAACAAAAATTGGATAACGCATCTGCCTTTTTAGATCCAACAGGTCATACCAACAGAAAAAAGCTACAAGACGTGGGGGCCGCAACAGGAAGCGATACTGTAAAAACCAGAAGTCAAAAGAATCAGAAGAATTGCAGGACTTAACTTCACAAACCGTGGTAAATATCTCATCTCATTTTTTGACTTTAGAACAGATACAAGTATTAGAAAAAGGATTGAGTTTTTGTCCGTCTAGTCATATTGATTGGTTTCAGTTGGAGTCAGATTTGCAATATTTTTTTAGATCTCTGAAACTTAAAATATTTTTTCACAACAACAATAATGTTATGTCTTCTGCCAATGATTGTGAATTGTGTTTATCTGATTGGAGTCTCTCATTGAAGAGTTATTTTGCACCACAGATTTCTTCTCAAGCATTTGATTTATTTATGCTACTGTTTTGAAAAAAATACAGTTACTGAGAGAAACTGATGTAAATGATAGTTTATCAAATCCAAATACGACTACAGATCAGATGAGACCCTGGAACCAGTTGGTCCATGACCACTCCCTCACCATCAAACCCGCAGACAAGGGCGGTGGGGTAGTGGTCATGGATACTCCTATGTATTTGGCGGAAGCTAAGAGGCAATTGATGGATGGGAAAGTATATATGCAATTACAAGGTGATCCAAAATTTGGTATTTAAAGAAAAATTTGAGATTTAATTGAATGCAAATGACAAACAGGTCTGATTGATGACAGATTGTGTGATTTTTGCTAGTAGAACATCCTGTTACACCTTTATTTTATTTACTGCCTAAGATTCATAAAAATATACATTGTCCACCAGGTAGATCCATTGTTTCCAGCAGAGGGTCCCTGCTGAGCAATGCTTCGGTATTCTTGGATAAAGTATTGCGCCAATTTGCACAAGGAGTGAAATCATTTATACAAGACACTACAGATTTTGTTAAAAAACTGGCCATGGTTGACATACCGGAGGGGGCCATTTTTGCCTCCTTCGACATTGTCAGCCTCTACACGTCTATCTAACATTTTTGGGGTATGACAGCAGTAGGGGAGGCTCTTAACTTGTCTGATTTTTCACTTGAGTGCCAAGACTTCATTTTAACCTTACTACATCTGGTACTTAATAATAATCATTTTCTATTTGGCGATGACTTGTATATCCAAATTAGGGGGACGGCGATGAGGATGAATGTGGCGCCAACTTACGCCAACATGGTCGTCGCCCATATAGAGGAACGATATGTCTATGTGTCCCACCACTTCGGCCATGTGCTGAGGTGGTGGAGATACATAGACAATATCTTTGTTATATGGACAGGTACCACCTTAGAATTATAATCATTTCATAATTTCCTCAATGGCCTGTTTCCTGACATACAATACACTTTAGAGTATTCACGAGAAAAAAAATCACTTATGCCTTCAAGGCAATTCAATATGTACCAACCTATATGTAAAGCCGACGGATAAAAACCACGATCCTTAGGTACGACAGTGTACATCCTCGGAAAATAATCTAGGATTTGCCCTTTAGCCAATTTACTAGGGCCAAGAGGATCATTAGCGAAGATTCGGAATTGGAAAAACACCATGGTACATTTATTTAAAACTAGGGGTTATCCCCAAAAAGTATTAAGCGATCAACGAAAATGCCTCCAAGTGAAGGATAGATCAGAAATTCTACGAAAATCTATTAGGGAGAATAACAAGAAGCGGTTACCCTTTGTATCTACTTATAACAACATGAGTGCTAATGTCAGCAAGATTATCAACAGACACTGGCCCATTCTGTCCAGTGGACATGCTGATATTACAGAATTTAGATCAAAGCCCTTAATGTTCTATAGAAGATCAAGAAACCTTAAAGATAGGTTAGTGAAGAATGATATAGGCCCTAATAATATTTTCAAGCAAACCTTTTTGACCACAAAAAAACAGGGGTGCTTTCCATGTTTATATTGTGTCAATTGCAAATATATGGTTAAGGGTACACAATTTATACATCCCTTTAAACAAACTACATATAGCATAAGACATTACTTGACATGTGATTCCTCCTATGTGGTTTATGTCCTTTGGTGTCCCTGTCACTTACTATATGTTGGCGAAACCACCTG
This sequence comes from Bufo gargarizans, assembly GCF_014858855.1. Taxonomy (NCBI): domain Eukaryota; kingdom Metazoa; phylum Chordata; class Amphibia; order Anura; family Bufonidae; genus Bufo; species Bufo gargarizans. The sequence goes on from NC_058084.1 coordinate 44,107,618, forward strand.
TGATTTCAAAACACAATTCAATCAGAAAGCGACGTATGGATTTACCGGTATCAAAACATTTTGACAAAAAAGAACATAGTGAACACGATCTCAAAGTTATGATCATAGATCAAGTTCCTCTTCCCAGAACAGGTGGCGACCATATTAAACTATTAAAGAAACGTGAAGCAGAGTGGATATTTAAACGTAAAATGGTAAAACCAAATGGCCTTAATGTGGATTTCAGACCTTGGTTATATGTCTAGGTCCCTTTGTAGTATACTCTGTCCTTTTGCCTTTTATAGCCTCTGTATACTAATATACATGGTAGTTTTTATACTTATTTATTGACTCACTTTTTTTATTCATTTTTTAGAATGGTTCCGGATGGAGAACTAGGGACCGCTGTACCTTAACGTGAAATGCATTTGACTATATTGAAGCTTTTATTCATTTTACTTATTTTGGTGACATGTATGAAATCCATTACCTTAATAATATAATATTTGTGTCACTTAATAATTAACTACTTAGTTAATTTACAATATATATTTTTTATTACTTATAAGGTTGTCCACTATCAGGATATGTACTTTTATGACCATAAGCCACTGTATGAGGCAGGTAGCTTGGTTTGATTGGCATGTATCGAGGTTGGTTATTACCAGTTATTTCCCCCGTATGTCTTTTGACATTAGATCAGGGTAAGTGCGCTTTAGTGTAGCACCCCCTGCTCTTGCTACCGTATCCTCAGGTGGAGGTTGAATTTACTTTTAATACTAGAATCGTGACACTTAGATATTTGAACTTGTTGTTATGTTATAATCTAGTAACGTGACGTGTCAAGATTTAGTAACGTGATCAAACATGTGACCAGGAAATACAGACCTGCGCACTGCAACTGTGTTCATTTCACTTTAATTTTTCCAATCACGTGACGAGTATACGTAACAGTGACGCGCAGACATGCGCACTGGACTTATACGCACATCTATTCACATGAGCTCCTTTGATCATGTGACGAACACACGTAATAGGGAAGTGCGGGGATGCGCATTGGATTTGTCAGCATGCTAAGCGGAATATACCGACTGTGTTTTTTAATGTTTTACAGGTGAGCCGTCCTGGTTCTCTATAGGCTACCACCTCTTACACCTGAAGATTGATTACACTAATTAGCAATTATGAGCTATGTTGATGTTTATAGATGTAATAATTAGATATTACATGTGAGCACTTTGGCACATGACACTATATTAAGAAGTTTATGAGAGCCTATGCACTTTGTTGTTTTTTAATGGTGATTATATGAAATCATGTAAAGTGATGATTAATTATGTAAATGTATGGATACCCTATAAATTATGTACTGAGACTATGTATCTATTGCTTGATAACGGTCCCAGGAAGTTGACTGAAACGTTGCACGGGTGAATAAAGACCACTTTTTTCTTTCATCACATCGGATGTGCTGCAGTTTTTCCTTTTGCTACATTTGTGGACGGCTGGTTGCGTCTTTACCGCTCCAGATTTATATTACGGTTTGTGCTGCCTTGGACTTTATTATATTGTTTTCATTCTACTTTTTTATCAGCCTGATGAAGGGCTTATGTTAGCCCGAAACGTTGATTCTTGTGTACCACTGTGCCCGGCTGAAATGAAATAAAATTCACTGAGCATCATAACTGTTGCTGCAGTGCTGTTTAAATCTATACAACGTATACAGGGAACTACTTTACATTATGGAAGAGGAAGGGATAAACTCCGCCTCTGAAGTCCCGCCTTTGTTTCCTGTCTGCACCAGTGAAGGTGACATGGCAGCACCTCACCCGAGCGGGGAGAATTATCTCCCCGAAGTGAGAGCCCCTCTATCGTCTCCAGTACTTGCCAAAGAGGAGGATGATGCACTGGCATCTAAGCTGCAGCGCAAGCGGTACCGGAGAAAAGAGCCGCAGGCTACCCCCGTGACGGCAGGTACGGTGGAGGGGGCTGGATCTCTCCCTCCGCTGATCAGAAGGACTTGGATACAAGGTGTCTTCTGCTATATGGGCCCTCGGCCTGTGGTATACCCGCGCCTGGTGAGAAAGGTGCACCCGATGAGGGTTACCGACACTTTTATGCTTGTCCCATGGGATTCAACTACCCTACTGACCCAATTGAGAGCCCCGGTATCGGAAGAGCCGACGGTACAGCAAGATAAGGAAGAGGGCCCAGTTCACTGCACCCAAGTGCGACCAGGAAGTCTGGCCCTGACCCCTTGGATGTACGAGGAGGATGAAAGACTTGTACATGAACCCCACAAAGAGTATATGTCGCGCCATTACTCGTATTGGCCGCAGACCCCACCTCCAAAACCTGAGGAGATCCTGGCGGAGCTGAGCCGAAGTTCTGACCAGGTTGTACCGAACACAGACTATCTGGAGACGTTCCAATGGACCAGGAACCCGGACATGGTCCCGATGGAGAGTGGAACCGTCCGAAGGAGCAGGATTAACTCCACCTCATCACTATCCTTAAAAAAAAAATGAACTGACCTTGGGAGCCACGGTGTGGACTGCGCTTGAAGGGTGAGGGCCAGTTGGCATGTTTTATGTGTTTTATATTTCAGGTTGCCATTTTTGTCCTCACCTGGATAGTCGTACTTAGTCAGGACTCCCCCCAACTATAAATACCTCCAAGTTGTGCTCAACAGTGACACCTACCTTTATTTCCTTTTTCACCCTTTTTCAGGTTATTTGGGAGCCTATTGCTTTTGGTTTCCATGACCTGTGCTGCTACACTATTACCCATGTGGATTACAAATGACTTTTGTTGCACTTAAAGTTCCTGTTTGGTGCACTTCGTACTCAAAGCACTAAAGAATAGAATAAAGAGACTTTAAAATGATTTACTTGCACTACTTTATTGCACTATTTGCTTTATTAAAAATGTGCCTTTTATATTTGCACCAATGTTTTACATTTTCAGCAACGTTTAGGAAATGTGCCTATTGTATGCAATCTTTTACAGGTCCCGCAATATGTTTTATTAGGCACTTATTGTCCAACTTATTCATCACATCATCTTATCCATAATAGCACCCTACTTCGTTGCTCACAATGGACTGCCTCTGAGTGCCTCTGGTACGTTCCAATCACGTCCTATATCAATTATTGCTCAATAATGTTTGCCTCTGAGTACAATGTGAACTAATGGTTCTAAACCAAGTGGTATTGTGCTAAGTTAAGCTGGTATATGTAGAACTAATGGTTATAGACCAAGTGGTTATGTTCCAAGCAAACTTAGGACAAAGTCAACTGACCCAAGGAAGAGTCATGAGAACCACCCCATATATGCACATTCAACAATCCAAAATTATCATAAAATATAAAGTTTATTAGACACACCAACAAATACAGTTTAAAAATTGTATACAATTGGAACAAAGTGCGGTATACAGTAAATATGACCGACACACACAGGTCCACTAAATGCCACAATTAAGCATGTATATTATAAACCAGCACGTAGATGTACAATATCAAGCATAAGGCAAATATAAGATAAGGTGAGACCATTAAAGATGCAAGCAAACCAGAATAAAGTCTGAATACATAAGAGTCAAACCTAAATGGACCGCTAGTATAGTGGACCTGTAAGAATAAGAACGCACCCAACGTGTATCGCCGGAGCAGTCCGGCTTCCTCAGGAGTTATGTTCCAAGCAAACTTAACACCATTAAGGGTGATCAGCTGCTATTATCTATGGAGTTGAAGGAGAAAATGTTACTCCTCCTAAAGTACTGAATTATTGGAGTGTTTTAGGTTTAATCAATCCTCCATGTCCTAAGGCCCTGTGCACCAGGCTTTGGAAAAATAATATTTGCTACCTGTTTTAATCTTCAAGGTGACATAGCGTAAAACATAATTAGACCTTGTTTCCAAAGGAGACCCCGGATAATGCCACCCTTCTATCTGCGGGTGTTTTCATTGCATAGTGGTGGGTCAATGGAGTCAAGTCACCTCTGCGCTTTCTTTGGTATTAGTGGCCCGATATACAAAGTAAAGTCAGTAATGATTGCTTAGTGCACACCTGTTTGGTTCTCTGGTTATACCTGAGAGGGAAACTGTTGCTGGACAACCTACTCATTCAGGCAGAGAGACCTGTCGGTAGCTATTGCTAAACTTTATGTCCTTTTATGCAGAATGTTATTTATTATTGATATCCTTAGAGCATATATTTATTTATTTACCTCTACCTCTACCCAGAGTCGAGGGCGACTTGCCTTTGAATAAGGGGGAATGTAATGTCTCCTTCCGCACCTTGCTACCACTTTCCTATGTGCTAATTTATATCACCTGATGTATTTCCTATAATGTGCATGTTTATTCCTAAAACTGTTATGTTCAAGTGTAATTTCCTGATGTACCAGCAGATGGCAGCAACATTGACATCATTAGCTTCCCTGGAGAGGAACCTCTTTGTTACCTTCCAGCCCTCTCTAGAGAGGGAGGAGTTAGTTAGAAGTCAGTGTCTAGCCACCCTCCTTAGGGAGAGGTTGTGTGCTGGCTAGCAGAGTACTGCCTGCTCTGCTAGGCCCAGAGGCCCTGCCTTTAAAGTCTACATGGTTGCTTGTCCCCTCCTGGGCTTGCATTGCCTTCATTCAAGCTGAGCCGAAGCTTGAGGTACTCACTGCCAAGACAAGAAGTTCCAAGGATTATAAGCAAGAGGCAGACTATAGCTAACTTAAGTTCCAGCAGAAGGGGAAGAGTTTCCTTTTTATCCAGCCAAGCATAGCAGAATTGAGATTGTTGCAGATAAGAATTTGCCTGCCAGTTAAGCCAATACCTGCTGATGACCAATATATAGTTTGGAAGCTGTTTGGATTACCAATTTATGCCAACTAAAAGCAACTGTTCAACGTTACTACAAAGTCTGGACTCCATTTATTCTACTCATCCACCATCAAAGTTCACCTACCCCATTTGCACTGCTTTGGACTACACCACGTCTGGGATCCAAGGACATCCAGGTAGGAGCACCGTGTCACGTGTACATAACATCTACAAAGGGAGCCTTGTGCTTCTGCTGCTTAACCTCAGCTGGCGTCTCATTTACTTGCTCTATAAGAGGGACATATTTCATAGAAACCTCCCAAGGGGCAAGGGATACCGCAGGCGTGGCCTTAGTGGGACGTTGCAATAATAACATGGTTTATATGGCTAAAAAAAGACATACAGTACAGGCCAAAAGTTTGGACACACCTTCTCATTCAAAGATTTTTCTTTATTTTCATGACTATGAAAATTGTAGATTCACACTGAAGGCATCAAAACTATGAATTAACACATGTGGAATTATATATATAACAAAAAAGTGTGAAACAACCGAAAATATGTCATATTCTAGGTTATTCAAAGTAGCCACCTTTTGCTTTGATTACTGCTTTGCACACTCTTGGCATTCTCTTGATGAGCTTCAAGAGGTAGTCACCTGAAATGGTTTTCACTTCACAGGTGTGCCCTGTCAGGTTTAATAAGTGGGATTTCCTGCCTTATAAATGGGGTTGGGACCATCAGTTGCATTGTGGAGAAGTCAGGTGGATACAGAGCTGATAGTCCTACTGAATAGACTGTTAGTATTTGTATTATGGCAAGAAAAAAGCAGCTAAGGAAAGAAAAACGAGTGGCCATCATTACTTTACGAAATGAAGGTCAGTCAGTCTGAAAAATTGGGAAAACTTTGAAAGTTTCCCCAAGTACAGTCACAAAAACCATCAAGCGCTACAAAGAAACTGGCTCACATGTGGACCACTCCAGGAAAAGAAGACCAAGAGTCACCTCTGCTGTGGAGGATAAGTTCATCCGAGTCACCAGCCTCATAAATCGCAGGTTAACAGCAGCTCAGATTAGAGACCAGGTCAATGCCACACAGAGTTCTAGCAGCAGACACATCTCTAGAACAACTGTTAAGAGGAGACTGTGTGAATCAGGCCTTCATGGTAGAATATCTGCTAGGAAACCACTGCTAAGGACAGGCAACAAGCAGAAGAGACTTGTTTGGGCTAAAGAACACAAGGAATGGACATTAGACCAGTGGAAATCTGTGCTTTGGTCTGATGAGTACAAATTTAAGATCTTTGGTTCCAACCACCTTGTCTTTGTGCGACGCAGAAAAGGTGAACGGATGGACTCTACATGCCTGGTTCCCACCGTGAAGCATGGAGGAGGTGTGATGGTGTGGGGGTGCTTTGCTGGTGACACTGTTGGGGATTTATTCAAAATTGAAGGCATACTGAACCAGCATGGCTACCACAGCATCTTGCAGCGGCATGCTATTCCATCCGGTTTGCGTTTAGTTGGACCATCATTTATTTTTCAACAGGACAATGACCCCAAACACACCTACAGGCTGTGTAAGGGCTATTTGACCATGAAGGAGAGTGATTGGGTGCTGCGCCAGATGACCTGGTCTCCACAGTCTCCGGACCTGAACCCAATCGAGATGGTTTGGGGTGAGCTGGACCGCAGAGTGAAGGTAAAAGGGCCAACAAATTCTAAGCATCTCTGGGAACTCCTTCAAGACTGTTGGAAGACCATTTCAGGTGACTACCTCTTGAAGCTCATCAAAAGAATGCCAAGAGTGTGCAAAGCAGTAATCAAAGTAAAAGGTAGCTACTTTGAAGAACCTAGAATATGACATATTTTCGGTTGTTTCACACTTTTTTGTTATGTATATAATTCCACATGTGTTAATTCATAGTTTTGATGCCTTCAGTGTGAATATACAATTTTCATAGTCATGAAAATAAAGAAAACTCTTTGAATGAGAAGGTGTGTCCAAACTTTTGGTCTGTACTGTATGTCCATCTATATCAACCTGTTATCCTTCATGTTGATCCAGAGGAAGGGGGAAAAAAACCCTCAGAGGCAAAAGCCAATTTTCCCCACTTTAGGGGAAAAAATCCTTTCCGACTCCGATCAGGCAATCAGAATAACTCTCTGAATCAATGACTCTAGTAACTGTAACATGTAATATTATTAGACTCCAGAAATACATCCAGGCCCCTTTAAACTCTTTTAGTGAACTGGTCTAACTAGTGATGTGTAAAGTGGTAGGACTATGTTCTCATCACGGGCATCTATGTCCCTTTCGATGCAACCCATTATATTATTGGCCTTTGCAGCAGCTGCCTGACACTGGTTTCCACAGCTTAGTTTGCTGTTCACAAAAATTCCTTGGTCCTTTTCCATGTCAATGTTACCCAGTGTTTTACCATTTAGTGTGTATGGGTGACTTGCATTATTCCTCACCATGTGCATAACCTTACATTTGTCAGTGTTAACCACTTCAGCCCCGCTAGCTGAAACCCCCTTCATGACCAGAGCACTTTTTACACTTCGGCACTACACTACTTTCACCGTTTATCGCTCGGTTATGCAACTTACCACCCAAATGAATTTTACCTCCTTTTCTTCTCACTAATAGAGCTTTCATTTGGTGGTATTTTATTGCTGCTGACATTTTTACTTTTTTTTGTTATTAATCAAAATGTAACGATTTTTTTGCAAAAAAATGACATTTTTCACTTTCAGCTGTCAAATTTTGCAAAAAAAAACGACATCCATATATAAATTGTTCGCCAAATTTACTGTTCTACATGTCTTTGATAAAAAAAAATGTTTGGGCAAAAAAAAAAAATGGTTTGGGTAAAAGTTATAGCGTTTACACACTATGGTACAAAAATGTGAATTTCCGCTTTTTGAAGCAGCTCTGACTTTCTGAGCACCTGTCATGATTCCTGAGGTTCTACAATGCCCAAACAGTAGAAAAACCCCACAAATGACCCCATTTCGGAAAGTAGACACCCTAAGGTATTCGCTGATGGGCATAGTAAGTTCGTAGAACTTTTTATTTTTTGTCACAAGTTAGCGGAAAATGATGATGATTTTTATTTTATTTTTTTCTTACAAAGTCTCATATTCCACTAACTTGCGACAAAAAATAAAAAATTCTAGGAACTCACCATGCCCCTCACAGAATACCTTGGGGTGTCTTCTTTCCAAAATGGGGTCACTTGTGGCGTAGTTATACTGCCCTGGCAATTTAGGGGCCCAAATGTGTGAGAAGTACTTTGCAATCAAAATGTGTAAAAAATGACCGGTGAAATCCGAAAGGTGCACTTTGGAATATGTGCCCCTTTGCCCACCTTGGCAGCAAAAAAGTGTCACACATTCCCCAACTACTCCTGAGTACGGCGATACCAGATGTGTGACACCTTTTTGCAGCCTAGATGCGCAAAGGTGCCCAAATTCATTTTAGGAGGGCATTTTTAGACATTTGGATCCCAGACTTCTTCTCACGCTTTAGGGCCCATAAAAAGCCAGGGCAGTATAAATACCCCACATGTGACCCAACTTTGGAAAGAAGACACCCCAAGGTATCCAATGAGGGGCCTGGCAAGTTCATAGAATTTTTTTTTTTTCACATAAGTTAGCGGAAATTGATTTTTATTTTATTTTTTCTCACAAAGTCTCACTTTCCGCTAACTTAGGACAAAAATGTAAATCTTTCATGGACTCAATATGCCCCTCAGCAAATACCTTGGGGTGTCTTCTTTCCAAAATGGGGTCAGTTGTGGGGTGTTTGTACTGCCCTGGCATTTGAGGGTCTCCGCAATCATTACATGTATGGCCAGCATTAGGAGTTTCTGCTATTCTCCTTATATTGAGCATACAGGTAATGAGATTTTTTTTTTCCGTTCAGCCTCTGGGCTGAAAGAAAAAAATGAACGGCACAGATTTCTTCATTCGCATCGATCAATGTGGATGAAAAAATCTCTGCCAAAAAAAAAAAATGGAGGGGAAAGGTGTCTGCCAGGACATAGGAGCTCCGCCCTACATCCATACCCACTTAGTTCGTATGCCCTGGCAAACCAGATTTCTCCATTCACATCAATCGATGTGGATGAATAAATCATTGCCGGGATTTATTATTTTTTTTATATATATATATATATATACATACAAAGTGTTTGCCAAAGAATAGGAACGCCGCCTCCTCCTCAGCTCGTATGCCTCGGCAAACGTATCTGTTACTGCAGAGTAGAAATCTCATCTTGCAGCGCCGCATACACCGACTTGCGTGTAATCTGACAGCAGCGCAATGCTTCTGTCAGAATGCACATCAGTGCTGCAGCTAATCGATCGGTTGGTCCACCTGGAAGGTAAAAAAACAAAAAAAAATAAAAATTAAAAAACCAGGCCGCAACGCAATAATTTTATTAACTTTGCAACAGAACATATAAACTTTAACTTTTTTAACTGAACATTAACCTTTTTGCTTACTGTTTTTTTTTTTTTTTTTACCTTTATAGAACAAACCTCTCCTTCCCCATGGGTCAATGTGCAAAGCGCAAATCGCCCAAAGATGTGGCGAAGTGCGTTATGCACTTTGTCCCATGTGAAAGGAGACGTTTGCAGCAGCTGTGTGAGTGAATGGGCCCTAATAGCCCTGTGTGCCTGTCCTGGTGAGATGATCCCTATGCTAATAGTGTACCTGTGAGTGGTACTTCCGGAAACACTCTCCAAAGCATAGGGCAGGGTGGGTGGTCAGGACAGTCAGGACAGAAATAGCGGGTGTCACGCCTTATTCCACTCCTGCTACAGACACGACATCTTTTTCGGGGTGACGGTTGGGTTGAGGTACCAGGAACGACATTGGGGAAATGTCGCTCGTGTAGACGGCTAACTACACTGGTGGATGGGGCCACGGAACCTCCTGGATACAGGAGGTTCTCGATGATCTCTTCCTGAAATTTGAGGAAGGATCCAGTTCTCCCAGCCTTACTGTAGAGAACAAAACTATTATACAGAGCCAATTGAATTAAATATACAGACACCTTCTTATACCAGCGTCTGGTTCTGCGGGAAACTAAATACGGAGACAACATCTGGTCATTGAAGTCCACCCCTCCCATGAGCAAATTATAGTCGTGGACTGAGAGGGGCTTTTCAATGACACGGGTTGCTCGCTCAATTTGTATTGTCGTGTCTGCGTGAATGGAGGAGAGCATGTAAACGTCACGCTTGTCTCTCCATTTCACCGCGAGCAGTTCTTCGTTACACAGTGCGGCCCTCTGCCCCCTTGCAAGACGGGTGCTAACGAGCCGTTGGGGGAAGCCCGCGCGACTAGTTCGCGCGGTACCACAGGCGCCAATCCGTTCTAGAAACAAATGCCTAAAGAGGGCCACACTTGTGTAAAAATTGTCCACATAAAGATGGTACCCCTTGCCGAATAAGGGTGACACCAAGTCCCAAACTGTCTTCCCACTGCTCCCCAGGTAGTCAGGGCAACCGACTGGCTCCAGGGTCTGATCTTTTCCCTCATAGATCCGAAATTTGTGGGTATAGCCTGTGGCCCTTTCACAGAGCTTATACAATTTGACCCCATACCGGGCGCGCTTGCTTGGGATGTATTGTTTGAAGCCAAGGCGCCCGGTAAAATGTATCAGGGACTCGTCTACGCAGATGTTTTGCTCTGGGGTATACAAATCTGCAAATTTCAGGTTGAAATGGTCTATGAGGGGCCGAATTTTGTGGAGCCGGTCAAAAGCAGGGTGGCCTCTGGGACGGGAGGCGGTGTTGTCACTAAAGTGCAGGAAACGCAGGATGGCCTCAAAACGTGCCCTGGACATAGCAGCAGAGAACATGGGCATGTGATGAATTGGGTTTGTGGACCAATATGACCGCAATTCATGCTTTTTTGTCAGGCCCATGTTGAGGAGGAGGCCCAGAAACTTGGACTGGTTTCCACCGGAAAGGCTGGGCATAAAAGCTTCCCGGGTTAGCGGTGATAAATTGTGTGGCATATCTGTTTGTTTCGGCCACAACTATGTCTAAGAGCTCCGCAGTCAAGAACAGCTCAAAAAATCCCAGGGCCGAACCGATCTGAGCTGTCTCAACCCGAACTCCAGACTGGGCAGTGAAAGGGAAAACTACAGGTGCGACTGAAGTTGGGGACTGCCAATCAGGGTTTGCCAGCACCTCAGGGATTCTAGGGGCTCTATGGGCACGTCTTTGCGGTGGCTGCGACGGGGTCACTACTGCACGTGCCACCGTACCAGCTTCAACTGCCCTTCTGGTGCTCGCTACTTCACCAGGTTGTACGGCAGTGCTGGTACTAGGTCCAGGGAGGGCTGGGCTGCTGGTGTATGCCTCACCACGTAATCCGACAGCACCAGCCCCACTCTGCTGCTCTTGAAGCGGATCCTGCGCAACCTGTGGTCTAGCGACACGGGGCCGGGTACGCCTGGTGGTATCAGGGACCTCAGCCTCCTCGTCCGAACTTTGGGTCAGAGAGCCACTGCTTTCTACAGGTTCGTATTCTGACCCGCTGGATTCATCAGATGAGGGTTCCCACTCCTCATTCGACTGGGTCAGAAGCCTGTAGGCCTCTTCAGAGGAATACCCCCTGTTTGACATTTTGGGCAACTAAATTTAGGGGTATTCCCTGAGACTACCCAAGAAAAAAAAAGCAAGCCTGTCTTACAAAGGGGAGGCTAGCGAAGTACCGGAGGCCGCTGCGGTTGATAAAAAATATCAAAACTGATTTTTTTATCGCCGCAGTGCGTGTAAAGTGATTGTGCAGTGATCAAAAAAAAATTTTTTTTTGTCACTGCGGTGGGGCGTGCGTGGGTGAACGCACGTGTGGGCGACCGATCAGGCCTGATCGGGCAAACACTGCGTTTTGGGTGGAGGGCGAACTAAAGTGACACTAATACAATTATAGATCTGACCGTGATCAGTTTTGATCACTTCCAGATACTATAAAAGTACAAATGCTGATTAGCGATACGCTAATCAGCGAATAACGGACTGCGGTGCGGTGGGCTGGGCGCTAACTGATCCCTAAACTACCTAACCAAGGGGCCTAAACTATCCTAAAACCTAACCGTCAATACCAGTGAAAAAAAAAAGTGACAGTTTACACTGATCACTTTTTTCCTTTCACTAGTGATGACAAAGGGGTGATCAAAGGGTTAATTGGGGTTCAGGGGGGTGATCTGGGGCTAAAGTGTGCTGTTTGGTGTACTCACTGTGTAGCCTGCTCCTCTGCTGGATCCAACCGACGAAAAGAACCAGCAGAGGAGCAGGCAGCCATATAACAGATCATATTTACAAATATGATCTGTTATCTGGCTCTGTGATTGGATTTTTTGAAAATCATCAGCTTGCCAGCCGCGATCATTGGCTGGCAAGCTGATGACGAAATGGTCCTCTACGAAATGCCGGCCCGAACTGCGCATGCGCGGGCCGCATAGCGCGTCATCCCGCCTCCGGACCGCACATCTGCGTTAGGCGGTCCGGAGGCGGTTAAACATCATCTGCCACTTCTCTGCTCAACCATCCAATCTATCCAGATCCATCTGTAGCAGTATACTGTTGTCTTCCGTGCTAATTACTTTACACAGTTTAGTGTCTGCAAAAAAAAATATATTTTACTGTGCAAGCCTTCTACAAGATCATTAATAAATATATTGAAGAGAATAGGGCCCAATACTGACCCCTGTGGTACCCCACTAGTGACAGTGACCCAATCTGAGTGTGTACCAATAATAACCAACCTTTTTTTTTCTATCACTGAGCCCAATGTATAGAGCCCAACATTGTTATAACTAGTTGGATTCAACCCGACTTTCAGAGAAAATTTGATTTGCCGTGAAGCTGAATTTCCTCAAGCTTCGTGGAAGCAAATCTATTTTCCTTTAATGGTGGTAAAAATTTTTTAAAAAAATCATACTTACCTCATCCATTTGATTGCGAAGAGCCAACTGTCGCCATCTTGATTGAAGATCTCGCACAAAATCACGTAAGCTGTGATGACATCACGGGCCGAGAGAGAATTAGATATCATATAGTACATGACAATCTCTTTATAAAAGAGCTAGAACCAGCCCTGTAACTCACATGGATCCAGAGCTCCCCCTATTCGTAGGTCCGATTGTTTCTCAGAGGGGTATCCTTTCGGCTACATCTTTCTTCCTGTAATTGTCATAGCTTATAACAGTAGATATGGCTTGTGGAATTTTAAGGATGGTACTGAGCATGTGTGACCACATCCATAGGTGGACATGCAAATTAGTATACAGATTAAACAACAAGGGGAGCACCATTACAATAAAAAGAACATTTACTTTTGTAGCAAGGAGAGCTACTATAATAGGTAATGTAGTTTCTGCTGTTTATAAATTAGTAGGGATTATTTTAATGAAAATAGCTTGACTTAATATGGCTCCTACCGCTGTGGTTTTTGGCAATTAATAATAGATAAAAGGAAATTATGTATTGTAGAATATGTCAAAGGTTTTCCTTTAAAAAAAAAAAAAAAAAGCATCAACTTTGTTTATATACTTAGGGGGGATTTATCATGAGGGAAATATGTAAAGTCAGTTTGGCTTGAGTCTGTGTTGGTTTACTTTTTGCCACATTTATCAAATGTCTCAGGTTTTTTGATAGATTCGTCTTATCCTTAAACCTAACACTTTTGTCTTGAAAAGCTTCTCCAGCTTTTCTACTCCATTCTCCTACTGGAGTGAGACTGCAACTTTTTTTGCAACTTTAAAAAAAAAAAAAGTACCAATGATAAATCTGGCGTGAAACTCGTTAACATAGCTAACCACATCCATTTTCCACCCATATTTCAAAACTGGAGTGGGTGATGTAAAAATGCAAAACGTCTCAAAACGTGTGTGCAACTTGGAGCAATAACTTGCAAAAGCTCTATGAAGTCACTTTTTTTAAGTCAGAATTCTGGAGTGAAAGCATGATAAATCAGGACCTTAGTTTATACCATAATATGTGAGCGGTGTAATTTAAAATATATTGGTTGTACTATTAGGACATTAAGTAAAAGGATTTCAGAGCATGTCTATGATATACTCAATCCTTCAAAGAGGAAAATTTCAGCAGCTTTCACACCTTTTTTTACAAAAATATGTGTGGGATGTTACAAACAGAGATGAGCGAATTGAAACATCTGAAGTGGAATTAAATGTAAAGTTTAGGAAAAGTTAAAGTAAGAAGCCCGGGAACACAATATGACCCATAATGCCATGAAGCCAACCAATTTGCAGGTAGTCATCCCCTGTGATGTCATAGCCCTATAAAAGCCTCATCCCACACAGTCTCCATCATTTCACTGTGAGCTGAGCACAGGGAGAGACGTGGCAAGCGCTAGGGACAGTGTTTCAAAAAGCTTTTAATAGTAGAATATTGGATAGGGAGAGTGAAAGGACAGTGTAGGGAGAGTTCTTAGACACTGTAGGGAGAGCATAGGGAGACTACAGGGACAGTGTATCTTGTTCAACTTCTGCATCATTTATACTTAATCTGTTCTGTTATACATAGACTTACTATGTGTCAGACTCATTGTCAAATGGCGGTCTAATATATAGGTGTGTTTCTCGTTCACCTGCTGCGCAAATTAAGACTTAATCTGTTAAATCTGTTACTGGTTGAATCAATCACGATGTGGGGCACAGATCAATCTAATTGAACGGTGTCCACATTGGGGTGTCCACATTAATAAAACAATTCTATTAGTCCCAAATTCACAAATTGGAGTGATACACAGGTCTCATTCTACTGTTTGTGGTGTGTCCACATTGATTAATAGATAAGCAATTATATTAGTCTCTGATTCACAAATTAGGGTGATACATCTGTCTCATTCTACTGTTGGTGGCATGTCCACATTGATTAATAGATAATAAATTCTACAAGGTGGCACATGAAAAAGTAGCCTACCTCCAGCTATAGTATGACAAGATGAACAAGCAAGTGAGTTATTATTTTAATTACCGACAAGTCACAAAAGATGCCGAAAGTGGTCCCCGTTAACGTCTAAGCATTTTTGGGCAGGTTGGATTATTTTGCATGATACTGATTGCAGCTTTTCAGCAGTGATGCTGTGGATAGTGCTTGTGATGTTTTCTTTGAGTTCATACAGGGTATGTGGATTGTTAGCATACACTATATTTAAATTTTCCCATAGATAAAATATGCAAGTCTGGGGAACGTTGGGACCATAACCCCTTGCTCATAGTTCACCCCTCCATGAACAGTTCATGAACCTGTGCCAGTGAGTCCCCTGAGGTGCGGCATGTTGCCCCATTTTGTTGGAAAAAAGCAGGACATTTTTTTGTCTGCAGCATCACTATTGAAGAGCTGAAAGCAGTATTAGCCAACATAATCTAATCTGCCTAAAGATGCATAGACGTGAATGGGGACCACTTTCAGCATCTTTTGTGACCACTTGCTCGTTCATCTTGCCACACTATCGCTGGAGGTGTTCTACTTTTCCATGGGCCACCCTTTATTAGGCCCTGATTCAGAAAGTGGGGTGGTACATCTGTCTCATTCTACTGTTTGTGGTGTGTCTACTTTGATTAATAGATAAGCAATTCTATTAGTCCCTGATTCACCTGTCAGCAAAGGGTAGACACATGGTATTCGCTTCAGTGCAGCACATGCAGCCCTGCACATGTAAGGCCATCACAGAACAGTTAGCGCTGAATGCCCCTTGACCCTCCAGGAAGTTGGACATGGTGATGTTAAACTTAATTTCATTATTAGGGCACAGTTACAGATGCAAGGAAGATCTTTTTAACTGGAGAAACTTTAATTAGACATTATTGGATGTCTGTTTCCCTTACAAGACTAAGGAGAAATGACCCGCATCTGTCAGAGAAGGGTAGACACATGGCGATCCCTTCAGTGCGTGCAGCCCTGCCTATGTAAGGGCATCACAGAACAGTTAGTACTGAACGCCACTTGACCTTTGAAGATGTTGGACACGGACCGCCTAAGGTCAAATTAATCTTTGTAATTTGGGTAAAACCAGATAAGCCGAACTGGGTGGATGGATCAAACATGGCAGGTGGATTATTGCCATAAGGGAAGAGTCTCGTTGGTTAAAGTAAAGAACCACACAAATCAGTCCACCAACTCGACCCAAATTCATTGTAGCTAATACGTTCTTTTAGTCAGTCTTTGGTCAGTGTTTTCCATCAGCATTTGATTAGAATGTGTAAGCCAAAAGCAGGAGTGGGTCCAAAACACAGATGAGATGCAAATATTTCCATTACATTTTATCTTTGCTTTGGACCCACTCCTGTTTTTAGCTTACAATTACTGATCAAACACTGATGCAAAACACTGACAAAATATTGACCGTCTGAAAGAGGCTTCATGGATGCTCAAAGTACAGGATTGTTTTTTTTTTATGTTCTTCAGAAGAATGGAAACATACTGCATTGCTGCCACCACCGTCCTCAATCTGTCATGGAGCCACTACTGCTGCCACCTTCCCCGCTCTGATATAGGGCCACTAATGCTGCCACAATCCCCACTCTGTCATGGGGCCACTACTGCCACTGCTGCTGCTGACATCATCCCCACTCTGTCATGGGGCCACTACTGCCACTGCTGCTGCTGACACCATCCCCACTCTGTCGTGGGGCCACTACTTGAATCTTGGGGCACTGCATAATAACGTTCATGGAGATAAATTATTATTGGCCTGTAATACTGACACACAGTAATTCCACAACTAACAGAAGGGATTAGCTACGAATCTTGGTGCCCTGCACAGCGATTTAGACAGTGATAAATTACAACGGCCTGTAATACTAACGGCACAGTACCTATAGAACTGATTAACTATGAATGTAGGTGCACTAGAACGTAATGCACACAGTAATACCCCCTCCCTGCATTCTCCCTGCACTGTCCCTGCAGTTTCAGTTCCAAGCCTTCACACTGAGAATGGGCCACCAAATGAGATGCATATGATTAGGCACAGTGGCCTGGGCATACCATATTTATCGTAATTCGTGACAAATTAATTCAGAATGAATTCAATTTCTTGACGAACATAAGCAAATCATTCAAATAAATTTTTTCCAAACTTCACTCATCTCTAGTTACAAACTTTAAGGTATATGGGAGTGAAAGAATCACTAAGCCGGCTAGGGGCAGAGACTGGAGTGACAAGGCACAAACTAGAAAGGCATATTGGATTTTGCAATTATAAACACATTTTCTCTGAATTGGCTTTTGGTGTATTGTATTTTTATTAGGAGAGTCAGTTTAAAATCAAGATGTACCATGTGAATAACCTATATTTAGTGATGGACGAACATCTGCCGGGGACGGTTCACGAACGCGATCGTGCGAACGCAATCAAATGTTCGCGCGATCGCATGTTCGCGGCGGGTCCCTTTCATTTTAATGGCAGGCGAACCTGAAAAACCTTCAGCTCATATTTGCAGTCAAGAAATAATTACTAGAAGTGCACAAATAGTCCCACAACGTGGACAGTGACATACCAGATGTATTATTCAAATTTGCGATCTCCATTCATTATTTTTTTCAATGCGAAATATCGGCAATATAATTTTCGCGTACGCGCATGCCCATACCAGTTATAGTTATTTTTTCCAACATCGTTTTTTACTGTGTGTAGCAGAGGGAACGCAGCAAAACCGCAAACAAATGCTGCAGTACCCAAATGCACTATAAAGAAAGTATATTATTGGTATATAACACCCCACTTCTATCAGTTTTTTTGGGGGGCGACTGGTATATCACATCAGTTATAATTATTTTTTCTAATTGCGTTTGTCACTCTGTGTAGCTGCAGTATCGCTGCAGAACCGCACACAACTGATGCACAATACAAATCCACGATAATATACTTGCTATGTTAGAAAGTATATTATAAGTATACCGCACCCCTCTGTATGTCACACCTATCAATAGTACACCTATACCAGTCCTTAAAAGTACTTTTGTGGCCCTATTAGCTAGTGATTTGTGTCCCTAACAGCCTGTCCCTGCTCCACACAGCAACCTCTCCCTACACTGGCAAAAGACTGAATGTAAATTGGCGGCCAGATCGGGTTTATTTATAAGGTAGGGGGTCTGTCCATGTGCTGAAACGTCTCAATTGGCTGTCCTGTACCACCTGATGGATGTGTCATGGGTCAAAGTTCTTCACAATGTAAAATAATATGGCGGGCGCGAATATCGCCATATGTTCGCATGTTCAAATCGCGAACAAGCAAAGTTTGCTGCGAACCGACCGC
Organism: Bufo gargarizans; assembly: GCF_014858855.1. Classification (NCBI taxonomy): domain Eukaryota; kingdom Metazoa; phylum Chordata; class Amphibia; order Anura; family Bufonidae; genus Bufo; species Bufo gargarizans. The sequence goes on from NC_058084.1 coordinate 44,125,724, forward strand.
AAGGCCATTGCTACCTATATTGGCTTAGAAGGGCTTCATTACCCTGATATAACAAGGGGTTAATATAACTTTATTATGTATTGTGGGTTGGATTTGTTTTAAAAGTGGTTTGTGCACTTGCAATTAACATGCCATAAATAAGTACAGAAAGACAAAAACATGTAGGAGTTTGTTAGTTGTATTTTACTATTAGATTTTTTAAATGATAGGATAAAGAATTTGCTTTTTAACCGGAGAAGAGTACTGGAACTGTAATATATTTGGGTTTCTAAAACCCAAAGATGAGAGAGGGATTTACCTTTGCACCACTCACTTCAGCATTGGGGATGCATGCTCTAAGGATACACAGGCCCGACGGAACAGACTATCAGCAGATTCGGTTTCCAGTTCCATCTCTATGCCGATGACACCCAACTATATACTTCTTCCTGAGACATGACCCCTACTGTACTACAGAGCACCAGTGACCGTCTGTCCACTGTGTCTATCATCATGTCTAAAGATGAGCGAATTTCTCAAAACTTTGATTCGGACGGTTCGCCAAATTTTCCAAAAAGATTTGATTCAATAAAAATGTATTCATTACAAATTGCGTTAAAAAGCTGCTATTTCCTGGCTTCTGATAGCCTGTATAGTAGTGTAGAACACTGTGCGTTCCACAAACATGCATAGGGAGTCCGCTGTGCTAGTAAAACAGTACTGTGAGTCAGTATGAAACCGGAGATGACAGGCGTCACTCTTAGAATCACTGCACACTTCACTTATTTGGGCAGTTATGGGGCCAAAACTGAAAAAATTACTTGTGTGAACTCAGCCTTACAGGTCGATGTTAGCGTCAGGTATAAAGAACGGTGCAGTGGCTTAAGATTCTACTATAGAGTGAAAGAGCGCACTCCTTTTACACCGTTGTCAGCTGATTCCATGTAGATTTCAACAGAGCCTGTTCTGACAAGTTGAGACACAGTGGAGAGGGTGTCAGCAGTAAGTTTGTTTTGACGTCATTGTTTATTTTGCCCTTCTTCTCATCCATAATAAGAACAAACCCCCAAAAAAAATCCTGTCTTTTGAAAATCCTCCTTTACATGGTCAGCATTTGATCAGTAATTCATCAGTATTGCTAGGGGATAAAATAAACAGGAGTGGATCCAAAACAGAGATGACACAATAATGGAATATTTGCATATCTTCTGTGTTTTGTACCCACTATTGCTTTTGGCTTCCATATCAGGATCCAATCCTGATGCAAAATAGGGACCATGTGATACAGGTCTTACGGCTGCTCCAAAGACAGGATCCGTTGTGTTTCTCATTTTTCCATCATTCTGACAAATCAGAAAAAGGGTAAAGAAAAAGGTGATATTAACAAGGCCAAACAGGGACATAGTGGCCCCATCATAGAGTGGGAAGGGTGGCAACAGCATGAGGACTCAACACAGTGGCCCAGTGACAGAGTGGTTAGGTGGCAACAGCCTGAGTAGTCAACAGAGTGGCCCAGTCACAGAGCGGTGAGGTGGCTACAGCATGAGAAGTCTAAACAGTGGCCCAGTAACATAGTGGTGAGGTGGCAACAGTATTAGGAGTCAATACAGTGGCCCGAGTGACAGAGTGGTGAGGTGGAAACAGCATGAGGATTTAACACAGTGGCCCAGTCACAGAGTGGTGAGGTAGGCGGCAAAAGCAGTGGCAGTAACAGCACAAGATGGTGGGTGGCAGTAGGATCATATGGCAGCAGGTACGTGGCATCAGGCGGGTGGCAACATTCAAATAGTGGATGAAACAGGAGACTAGAAGAACCAGGTCTATTTTAACAAAGTTTGGCGGTGGCACCCAGAATGATCCAGTCTGATTCATTAGGCACTAGCATGTAGAAATCCTGGCTGATCCACGTCTGATTCATCTTCACAAAGGTCAGTGTCTCCACATTTTGGGTGGAAAAGCTAGTCCTTCTTGGGGCAATTATGCCCCCAGTTGAACTAAACAGGATAGGTGATGGCACACATAGGCAGCGGCCAACTGATTACATATGATGTCTCAATAGTAGTTCAGTTAATTCTCCCTCTCAGCGGGTGTAAATAAGGCCCCCATTTTGGACCATTAGCGAGGGTCTAAAATCGCTTTGGTGACGAAATGCGTGAGTAGGAGGACGAGAAGCAGGAGCATCAGGACCAGTAGATGATGGTAAGGAAACACAGCTCCCTTGTGCTGAGGTGGTGGAGCCTTGACTGTAGGGAAAGGGGTGCGGGCCACTGGGTGATGCAGTGATTGCTGCCTCAGGCTGTACCACTACATTAGTGCTACAGTTTTCCCAGGCCACTTTATGGTGATGCTGCATGCGTTGATGCAGGGCCATGGTGCCAACATTGGCATCCTGACCACGCTTCACCTTCTGCCCACAGATTCTGCAAATGGCCATGCTGACATCCTTCGGTGTCTTGATGAAAAATTGCCACACCGCCGAGTATGGCATTTTCCCCCACCACTCTGTGCTGACTGCCTGCTACCGCTGCCTCCGTGAACCCGTGCACCACTACTTCTTTCCGGAAAGGAAGGCTCCTGTATAGTGGGTGGTCTACCCAGGGGCACGTTTGGCTCCCGACCTCCCACTGTTGCCACCCTGCTGACTTATGGCCACCTACCACTGTGCTGGCTCAGCCTCACGCATAAGCTGCCACGCTCTTCTCCTGATGATGATAAAGCCCCCTCTTCACCCTGCTTCCACATGCAATAGGCCACATTATCATCCACTACTGTCTGCACGTCACTGATGTCACCCTCACCAGTCTCAAGGCCACCTACCTAACTGCTCGCAACACCAGCTCCCACATGAATCGCATCATCACTCCTTGTCAGCCTACCGGAGGAAGCAGCAGATCTCTCCTCCAGATCTTGGCTGGGCAGAGTAGAGCAGAGCCGACGGCATACAATACTTCTTGAGCTGAGGGAACAAAAAATGAAGAAGGTTGACAGATGGGGGCACAGAACTTGTTCCTGGGCCATGCCAACTAAGCAATGTGTCAGAGGAACTCACCGCCTACTGGCTAGGGGTGTCAGATGTTACTTGCGATGAAGTAGAAGACCGATTAAACCATTCAAAAACTGCTGCGTTACAGGTCAAGACACGACTGCTATATGACATTGGCAGCTCAGGTGTCACGGAAGGTGTACAGAAAACTAGAAGACACAAAATGAAGATCTGACTGACTGGATCCAAAACTAAGGAACAAAAGGGAGAGCCCTGCAACAGACCTGGCTCTCTCCCTAACTGCTCAGCCTATGCGAAAATCTCAATGGTAGATGATCGCATATCCTCGTACCTCGACTGTATAACACCTGAACACCCTATAATAGTGAGGGAACACGACCACCGGCTCCCTACACTTGAGACGGAGGGAGTCAGGGTCACCTGGGATCCAGCAAATAGGAAAACACAAATAAATGAACAAAACTTATCTGTAGAAGACTCAGAAGTAGGATCAGCATGCACACACTCCAGGAAGTAATATAAACCGCAAAGTGATGCAGTATTTGATATTCTTAGTAGACAACCACACCAGATCACCAACATTCAGGTCCGGACCAGGCACACGTCTCTTATCCTCCACACGCTTATATCTCTCACTCATGCTCTTTAGATTATCCTGAATCTTTTGCCAAATAGATGACAAAGACGAGGAGAATCTGTCCTCATCAGGTAAACCAGAAGACCCCTCTCCAGAGAATGTCCCAAACTGCGGATGAAACCCATATGCACCAAAAAATGGTGACTTATCAGAGGACTCCTGACGACGGTTATTTAAAGCAAACTCTGCAAGGGACAAAAAAGAATACCAATCCTTCTGATTCTCTGCCACAAAACAGCGCAGATATGTCTCCAGATTCTGATTGACGCACTCTGTCTGACCATTCGACTGCGGGTGAAAAGCAGAAGAGAATGACAACCGAACCCCCAAGCGAGAACAGAAAGCCTTCCAGAATCTGGAAACAAACTGTGTGCACCTATCAGAGACTATGTCTGAAGGAATAACATGCAATTTGACAATGTGATCAATAAATGCCTGCGCCAGCGTCTTAGCATTGGGCAAGCCAGGAAAAGGAATGAAATGCACCATTTTGCTAAAACGGTCCACCACCACCAGAATCACAGTCTTCCCCGAGGAACGAGGCAGGTCCATAATGAAGTCCATGGACAGATGTGTCCAAGGACGGGAAGGAATGGGTAACGGAAGGAGAGGACCTGATGGCTGTGAATGAGGGACTTTGGCATGAGCAAAGGTCTCGTAGGCTGCCACAGTGAAGGGAAGTGTCATAGTGCACATAGGCTGCTATACTGCGACAATACCAAACAACTTGTTGCCCGCGGCAACCACAAGTGAGGCAACACACTAGCGGCCCTCACCTGTGGTTGAACAACAAAACCAAACCGCAGGCAACCGCAGGGATTTAAGGGGATGCAATCAGTGCAACTACATGACAGCTGAGAGAGGCTAACGAGATGAGAAAATTAAAGCAAAACAAAAGGAACCTCAAGGAGGAGGTTCTGAAGGACGTCTCAGATGTCTGGTGGTGACATCAGGTCTGTCGTTGTGACTGCTGCTGCCACACCCCTTCTTCTGCTGCTTCCTTTGCCTGCTCCAGAAAATGTTTGAACACTGCCCGTTCCCTTAGAAGAGCCTGGTATATGTCTATCTGACATACTGTAAATTAAAAGAAACTGCATGGGTAAAAGAGAAATACTATCAGACTGCAATTTCGCCCCAGAAGCAAGGATGAATGGAAGTAGATATATATATATATATATATATATATATATATATATATATATATATACTATATTCACCCCAAAAAACTGTTTGTATCAGAGCATACTTTCAGTACAGAAGCAAGGGTAAATGGAAGCAGTTATATATCAACTAAATACACCCCAAAACTGTTTGTATCAGACACCATTTTCATTACAGAAGCAAGGATAAATGGAAGTAGTTATATGTAAACTAACTACACCCCAAAACTGGTTGTTTCAAATTGCAGTTCCACCCCAGAAGCAAGGATGAATAGAAGTAGTTATATATATATATATATATATATATATATATATATATATATAGTACAGACCAAAAGTTTGGACACACCTTCTCATTCAAAGAGTTTTCTTTATTTTCATGACTATGAAAATTGTAGATTCACACTGAAGGCATCAAAACTATGAATTAACACATGTGGAATTATATACATAACAAAAAAGTGTGAAACAACTGAAAATATGTCATATTCTAGGTTCTTCAAAGTAGCCACCTTTTGCTTTGATTACTGCTTTGCACACTCTTAGCATTCTCTTGATGAGCTTCAAGAGGTAGTCACCTAAAATGGTCTTCCAACAGTCTTGAAGAAGTTCCCAGAGATGCTTAGCACTTGTTGGCCCTTTTGCCTTCACTCTGCGGTCCAGCTCACCCCAAACCATCTCGATTGGGTTCAGGTCCGGTGACTGTGGAGGCCAGGTCATCTGGCGCAGCACCCCATCACTCTCCTTCATGGTCAAATAGCCCTTACACAGCCGGGAGGTGTGTTTGGGGTCATTGTCCTGTTGAAAAATAAATGATGGTCCAACTAAACGCAAACCGAATGGAATAGCATGCCGCTGCAAGATGCTGTGGTAGCCATGCTGGTTCAGTATGGCTTCAAATCTGAATGAATTCCCCAACAGTGTCACCAGCAAAGCACCCCAACACCATCACACCTCCTCCTTCATGCTTCACGGTGTGAACCAGGCATGTAGAGTCCATCCGTTCACCTTTTCTGTGTCGCACAAAGACACGGTGGTTGGAACTAAAGATCTCATATTTGGACTCATCAGACCAAAGCACAGATTTCCACTGGTCTAATGTCCATTCCTTGTGTTCTTTAGCCCAAACAAGTCTCCTCTGCTTGTTGCCTGTCCTTAGCAGTGGTTTCCTAGCAGATATTCTACCATGAAGGCCTGATTCACACAGTCTCCTCTTAACAGTTGTTCTAGAGATGTGTCTGCTGCTAGAACTCTGTGTGGCATTGACCTGGTCTCTAATCTGAGCTGCTGTTAACCTGCGATTTCTGAGGCTGGTGACTCGGATTAACTTATCCTCCGAAGACCAGAGGTGACTCTTGGTCTTCCTTTCCTGGGGCATGTGAGCCAGTTTCTTTGTAGCACTTGATGGTTTTTGTGACTGCACTTGGGGACACTTTCAAAGTTTTCCCAATTTTTCGGACTGACTGACCTTCATTTCTCAAAGTAATGATGGCCACTCGTTTTTCTTTACTTAGCTGCTTTTTTTCTTGCCATAATACAAATTCTAACAGTCTATTCAGTAGGACTATCAGCTGTGTATCCACCTGATTTCTCCACAATGCAACTGATGGTCCCAACCCCATTTATAAGGCAAGAAATCCCACTTATTAAACCTGACAGGGCACACCTGTGAAGTGAAAACCATTTCAGGTGACTACCTCTTGAAGCTCATCAAGAGAATGCCAAGAGTGTGCAAAGCAGTAATCAAAGCAAAAGGTGGCTATTTTGAAAAACCTAGACTATGACATATTTTCAGTTGTTTGACACTTTTTTATTATGTATATAATTCCACATGTGTTAATTCATAGTTTTGATGCCTTCAGTGTAAATCTACAATTTTCATAGTCATGAAAATAAAGAAAACTCTTTGAATGAGAAGGTGTGTCCAAACTTTTGGTCTGTACTGTATTTAAAATAAAGACACCCCAAAACTGTTTGTATCAGGCCACAAATTCACCCGAGAAGCAACGGTGAATGGAAGTAGTTATATATCAACTACATACACCCCAAAACTGGTTGCATCAAACAGCACTTTCAACCCAATAACAGATGCTAGGATTACTGCAATTACTGTTTAAAGCCTAACATCTGTAGTAATAGATCATTTTTAGTAACCCCAATTAGTGCAGCAAGGTGTAATAGCTCCTATTACCCATGCTTTACACTCTCCTATTGGTCCCTGCTCTCACCCTACAGTGTGGAAAATGCCCCCCTATCTTTTCCCTACACTATAATTAATCTTTCATTGAAATGCTCAATCATTTTTTTTTTTATAAAGTTTTTTCTAAACACTGTCCCTGGTGTCTGTAGCATCTCTCTGCACTAAGTTCACTGTAAGATGGCAGAAACCGGGCATGAGTAGGCTTTTTATAGGGCTGTGACATCACAGGGGCTGGCTATCTGCTGATTGGCTGTTAGCATGGCATTATGGGTGCTCCCTCATTCCTGAGCTTCTTACATTCTCTTTGTAACATGTGCAGCAGCCATTTTAGAAAAAATATGATTCGTTACCACAAAGCGTGAGAAAATTAAAGTTTGGGACAAATTAAATTTTTCCTGAAATTCGGATCAAATTCCACTACGTGAAGTTCGATTCGCTCATCTGTAATCATGTCCTATGAAAATGAATCTTTTAAAAACTGAACAACTTGTGTTTTCTCCATCTACTAACCTACCTAAACTTAATATCTCCATCTCCTTGTAAGGCTCCATTCAATTGTGCTGCTTTGCCAAATTTTACAAGAAAATTCACTTTGTGACTAATTACTTCGTCACGAAGCACATTTCTTTAGAAGTAGTGGGTGCAATGACAGGGACTGGCGATTGCCCCTAAGATGCCGCGTTCATAGATGATTGCGTGTAAAATTAAAAAGAAAACGAGCAAAAAAAAAAAATCATACTTACCTGATCCATTTACTCACGACTGGCCGCCCGCCGCCAGTGTGCTTGATGATCTGATGCGAAATCTCGCGCGGCCTGTGATGACGTCATGACATCGGCCAGCATAGTGACTAGTCTTGAGCGAAGTGAGCTTTGGATGCTTCATCCGAATTCGCTTCGTTCAACACTTCGGAATAATACTGTACGGAGCTTCGTCTCTGTGCAGTATTAGAATGTATTGGCTCCGATGAGCCAAAGTTAGTTATTCAACGAAGTAACTTCGGTAGTTGATTTTTAAACCACTTTAAAACTTGAAACCGAACTTGGCTTCGGTTCCGAGGTACCAGTCGTTTTATTAATTTTTTTGTTTTTTTACATTTTAGGTTAAATCGATTCGCTACTACAAAGCACGAGGAAATTCAGGCTTCGTGGCAAATCAAATTTATCCTGAAATTCATATCGAAGTCAACTTCATGGACTTTGATTCAATCAGCACTAATCATTTGAATAAAGTGAATTTGAGAATAAGAAACAAAGGATGACTATACTATGGGATTCTTTATTAGCACAAAGACAAATGAACTCTGGTTTTTAATATAGAATATGCACACAAATCCTAATGAACTTTGAATACTGCATGCATTGTTTATCCTGCTCAAGGTTGTTGCTGCTGCTAAAGGATATTTTATTTCCATCTCTCATAATCACCATATGGTTTGCTGGTTGGTTGCAAATCAATATATTTTCATCCACAGGATATAATTCTTTGTAGTACAATCCTTTTACAGTTGGTCTGGCTCAGTGATTTAGTACGTGCTCAGCGCTCACATGTAAAGTAAAGAACTTTTAAACACTTGATTTATATTTTCCTTAAATTGCAATAATAAATAGATGTCTGGCTTTTCTGCATACCATGACATGCTGCCTCAATCTTATTATGCAAAGTGTAAATTAATACAAATGAGATAATTGAGAATAGAGATTTATTTTTATAAAAGCAAGTTAAAATGCAAATGTAAAGGCTTTTTGCAGCTTTGGAGCCAAATCAGTTATTGATTTACATATATTGGTGGTTAATAAACATTTTTGTAACAGGTTTTTATTAAAACTTTTGCACCATTTTTTCTCTACAGCTTCTATGTTTCACACTGTATAGCAGTTACAGAAAGCTGTTGCGTGATAAAATCATCCCCTCCCCCTCCGACTGAACTCTCCTTTAAGTTAATTTATGATTTTTTTACATTTTTATTTATAATTTTGAAAGTGGATCTGCCCACCATAGAAATTTCTGAAATTTCAGGTTTACCCACTATTTCTATGGGCTGAAAGAAGATAGAAAAAGACCAAAGAGGATAACAGGCATAGCTAACAGGTACCCCTGTGGAAGTTGAATGCAGGTGACTGTATCCTGTTGACTCTAAGGAATACAGCGGGTCCGCAATATGCAGGCACCAGCCGTGTGCACCTTGCATCACAGATGCGGACCCATTAACTTAGACGGGTCCGCAATCCAGAAGGTGCCGTGTAGAACGGAGGCACAGAACCCCATTAAAGCACTATGGAGTACATATTCTATTTGTTTTTGCGATGCGGACGGATCACGGACCAATTCAAGTTGAATAGGCCTGGATGTGGATAGTGCCCGAGCATTGGGGAACACAAATTGCTGTCCCCAATGCACGGAAAGGCTGGGCAATGACAGTGTGCATGAGTCCTAACTGTGCTAGTGGAGAATTTAAAGAGCAACTGTCAGCAGATTTGTACCTATGACACTGGCTGACCTGTTACATGTGCACTTGGCAGCTGAAGGCATCAGTGTTGGTCCCACGTTCATGTGTGTCCGCATTGCTGAGAACAATTATGTATTAATACATGAAAATTAACCTCAAGGAGCAACGGGGGCGTTGTCATTACACCTAGAATCTCTGCTTTCACTACAATTGCTGTGCCCTCTGGACTTGACAGGGCTAGACAGTAAAAACATCATCATGCCTGGCCCTGTCAATCAAACTGGAGAGGGTGCAGCAGTTGCAGAGAAAGCAGAGCCTCTAGGTGTAACGGCAATGTCCTCATTGCTCCTTTACATGTATTAAAACATAGTTTTTTTCAGCAATGCAGGCACATATGAACATGGGTCCAACTCAGATGCCTTCAACTGCCAACTGAACATGTAAAAGGCCAGACAATTTCATAGGAACAAATCTGCTGACAGATGCCCTTTAAGAGGGATTGGATCTGGGACATCATATTTTTAGGGCGAAAAAAGAAGGGAAAGGAAAGGGCATAAGAAAAGACAACAGACTTGATCAAAATCCTTTTTGGCTTTAATAGACAAACTCACCTCAGGCAAGATTATTTGTTTCACCAGTGCATGAGGTTAAGGCAGGGGCGTACCTAGAGCATTTGGCACCCGGGGCGAACCCTTTGTTTGGTTGATCACCCCCCTGTAAGGCTCCATTCAGACATCCGCATGTGTTTTGCGGATCCGATCCATGTATCAGTGGATCCGTAAAAATCATACGGACCTCTGAATGGAGCCTTACAGGGGGGTGATCAATGACAGGGGGGTGATCAGGGAGTCTATATGGGGTGATCAGTGGTTCATAAGGGGCATCTCCTCTCCTACATAGCGCCACATACCTCTTACATCCAGTGATGTCACCTTTGATGTAGACGTTCTCTTTCCTCATCTTCTCCATTCAGACCAGACCGCCATGATGATTTTTCTGCCATCTCCCGTCTCTGAAGAGATTGAGAAACAGACATTAGTTTCCTGCCACCCCCAATACTATACTGCAGAAACAGTCCCCCTGCGAATACTACTATAGTGCCCTAGTAATCATGTTCCTCATCGTAGTAGTAAAGCTCCCCATAATACCCCCTAGTGGTACTAATTTTCCCTATAATATGACAGTACATGAAATACCCCCACTTAGTGCCCACAGTTGAGCTAATGTCCCCATAATGTATACCAGTATAAAATACCCCTATATAGTGCCCCAGTAAATGCCCTCATACTGCTCCTCTCCCCCTTCCCCATAGTGTCCCCCATAATATGCCAGTAAAAAAATGCCCCTTAGTGCCCCCAGCAGATGCCCCTATAGTGCTCCACCCCCACAATGTGCCAGTAAAAAAATGCCCCTTCTTAGTGCCACCATATGCCTCAATAGTGCTCCACTCCCCCATAGTGCCGCTCTCCCCTATAGTGCCTCCCATAATGTGCCAGTAAAAAATGCCCCCTTAGTGCCACCAAATGCCAGTGCCCCCCATAATGTTCCAATACAAAAGACCACTTTAGAGCCCCCACTTCCCCATAGTGCCCCCAAATAATGCCCCTATAGTAACACCAGATGCCCCATAGTGCTGCTCTCCCCTATAGTGCCCCCCAGAATGTGCCAATAATTAAAAAAAGCCCACAGATACCCCCATAGTGCTCCTCTCCCCCATGGTGCCCCCCCATAATGTGCCAGTAAGAAATGCCCCCATAGTGCCAGCTCCCCCCCATAGTGCCAGCCCCCCCCCATAGTGCCAGCTCCCCCCCATAGTGCCAGCTCCCCCCATAGTGCCAGCCCCCCCATAGTGCCAGCCCCCCTATAGTGCCAGCTCCCCCTATAGTGCCAGCTCCCCCTATAGCGCCAGCTCCCCCTATAGTGCCAGCTCCCCCTATAGTGCCAGCCCCCCCATAGTGCCAGCCCCCCTATAGTGCCAGCTCCCTCTATAGTGTCAGCTCCCCCTATAGTGCCAGCTGTCCCTATAGTGCCCCCCATAGTGCTAGTTCCCCCATAGTGCCAGATCTCCCCCTATAGTGCCAGCTCCCCCCCATAGTGCCAGCTCCCTCTATAGTGTCAGCTCCCCCTATAGTGCCAGCTGTCCCTATAGTGCCCCCCCATAGTGCTAGTTCCCCCATAGTGCCAGCTCCCCCTATAGTGCCAGCTGCCCCATAGTGCCAGATCTCCCCCATAGTGCCAGATCTCCCCCCATAGTGCCAGATCTCCCCCCATAGTGCCAGCCCCCCTATAGTGCCAGCTCCCTCTATAGTGCCAGCTCCCCCTATAGTGCCAGCTCCCCTTATAGTGCCCCCTCATAGTGCTAGTTCCCCCATAGTGCCCCTCCATAGTGCCAGCTCCCCCATAGTGCCAGCTCCCCCCCCCCCCCATAGTGCCAGCTCTCCCCCCCCCCATAGTGCCAGCTCTCCCCCCCATAGTGCCAGGCCCCCCCCCCCCCCCCCCGCAAAGAGGAAAAAAAAAAAACGAATACTTACCTCCATCAGCTCAGCAGCGATGCAAGCCTTTTCCGGCCTGTGTCCCTGCTGTGTGCTGCCGGAATCAGGCGTCGCGATGATAATGACATCATCGCGCTGCCTGAGCCGGCCTCTGATAGGCTGCAGGCATTAGTGCCTGCGGCCTATCAGAAGAACAGGGGAGGGACACGCCTCTCCCTCCCCTGCCCCACAGCACGGCCGCAATTACATCCAGGGCCGCGCCGCCTGTGGCGATCGGCGGTGCGGCCCTGAAGAATAAAAAATATAATTTTTTTTTTTTAAAGACTGGCGGTCTGGCACCCCCCTTGTGAGTGGCACCCGGGGCCAAAAAAGCCAAAAATGTTGCTGCATGAAATTTAGTAGTCCTTTACCAGGGAAATAAACACAGTAATTAACATTTATTCCAATTATATAATTTTATGTATTTTAAACTAAAAGTGTGTTAAAATTAAAAAAGCATAATAGGAAGAAGAACTGTATATTTGTATCTGGCAGCATTATATATTTTTAGCACAACCTGCGCTAAATAGCTTGCAATTGTTTGGCCGCTGCAGACAGCGACATTATCTGCGCTACATCTCCTTCGTAACGTGTGCGCAGCCTAAAAATATCTGTGACATCCTGTGTACTTTTTCTGTAGACGGTGTCAGCTGCGGACATATCCTACATATCCTGTATAACCTTCGCGTAGAAAAAATCTGTGACATTCAGTCAAATTTTTTTGCTGATGGTGGCAGCGACATTACTTGCGCTACATCTCCTGTATAACATTTGCCCATCCTAAATATCAGTGATATTAATTCAGTGTAATTTTTTGTTAGGTGGTGGTGACAGCGACATTACTTGTGCTTTACCTCCTGTTTAAAGTTTGTGCATCATAAATATCAGTGACATTATTAGGCGGTGGTGACAGCAACATTACTTGCGTTACACCTTCTGTTTAACGTGTGCGCATCTTAAAAATATCTGTGAGGTTCTGTGTACTTTATTTGCACATACACTTACAAAACCTGCGCTCAGGGCCGCCATCAGGGGGGTACAGACGAAATACCAGTGATAGGCCGCGTCGCTACAGGTAATCCGTATCCTGCAGCAACTTTAATCTAGCGGTCAACTCTTTACTACCTTACACTCAGCTCCGGTAACAGGCAATGCAGGCGGCGCTCACTTACTGACGTCACGCGCCTGCTTCTCCCACTAGGCAGCGCTTATGGAGGGATCTGTGAATGACACTGTCATGGGGTGGATCTGTGGATGACACATATAGCATAAGATGCTATATATGGTATGTGTCATCCACAGATCCCCCCCATAAGTGTCATCCACAGATCCCCCTCCATAACAGTGTCATCCACAGATCCCCCTCCATAACAGTGTAATCCACAGATCCCCTCCATAAGTGTCCTCCACAGATCCCCCATGATAGTGCCATCCACAGATCCCCCATAATAGTGTCATCCACAGATGCCCCCCATAAGTGTCATCCACAGACCCCCCTTCATAACAGTGTAATCCACAGATGCCCCCATAATAGTGCCATCCACAGATCCCCCATAACAGTGTCATCCACAGATCCCCCATAACAGTGTCATCCACAGATCCCCCATAACAGTGTCATCCACAGATATGCCATAACAGTGCCATCCACAGATCCCCCTTAATAGTGTCATCCACAGATCTTCCATAACAGTGTCATCCACAGATCCCCCTCCGTAACAGTGTCATCCACAGATCCCCCTCCATAACAGTGTCATCCACAGATGCCCCAATAACAGTGCCATCCACAGATCCCTCATAACAGTGACTGGAGCAGACCCTGATTATAGTGTCATCCACAGATGTGACATAACAGTGCCATCCACAGATCCCCCATAATAGTGTCATCCACAGATCTTCCATAACAGTGTCATCCACAGATCCCCCTCCATAACAGTGTCATCCACAGATGCCTCCATAACAGTGCCATCCACAGATCCCCCATAACAGTGCCATCCACAGATCCCTCATAACAGTGACTGGAGCAGGCCTGCTGATAAACACACCTAGGCCACCATAAGTCAAGGTAAAAACTTACAGTTGTTGATAATGTAATGTAGTGTAGAGGGTCATGTAATGTTTTGAGGCCAATACAGGGAGTGCAGAATTATTAGGCAAGTTGTATTTTTGAGGATTAATTTTATTATTGAACAACAACCATGTTCTCAATGAACCCAAAAAACTCATTAATATCAAAGCTGAATATTTTTGGAAATAGTTTTTAGTTTGTTTTTAGTTTTAGCTATTTTAGGGGGATATCTGTGTGTGCAGGTGACTATTACTGTGCATAATTATTAGGCAACTTAACAAATAACAAATATATACCCATTTCAATTATTTATTTTTACCAGTGAAACCAATATAACATCTCAACATTCACAAATATACATTTCTGACATTCAAAAACAAAACAAAAACAAATCAGTGACCAATATAGCCACCTTTCTTTGCAAGGACACTCAAAAGCCTGCCATCCATTGATTCTGTCAGTGTTTTGATCTGTTCACCATCAACATTGCGTGCAGCAGCAACCACAGCCTCCCAGACACTGTTCAGAGAGGTGTACTGTTTTCCCTCCTTGTAAATCTCACATTTGATGATGGACCACAGGTTCTCAATGGGATTCAGATCAGGTGAACAAGGAGGCCATGTCATTAGATTTTCTTCTTTTATACCCTTTCTTGCCAGCCACGCTGTGGAGTACTTGGACGCGTGTGATGGAGCATTGTCCTGCATTAAAATCATGTTTTTCTTGAAGGATGCAGACTTCTTCCTGTACCACTGCTTGAAGAAGGTGTCTTCCAGAAACTGGCAGTAGGACTGGGAGTTGAGCTTGACTCCATCCTCAACCCGAAAAGGCCCCACAAGCTCATCTTTGATGATACCAGCCTAAACCAGTACTCCACCTCCACCTTGCTGGCGTCTGAGTCGGACTGGAGCTCTCTGCCCTTTACCAATCCAGCCACGGGCCCATCCATCTGGCCCATCAAGACTCACTCTCATTTCATCAGTCCATAAAACCTTAGAAAAATCAGTCTTGAGATATTTCTTGGCCCAGTCTTGACGTTTCAGCTTGTGTGTCTTGTTCAGTGGTGGTCGTCTTTCAGCCTTTCTTACCTTGGCCATGTCTCTGAGTATTGCACACCTTGTGCTTTTGGGCACTCCAGTGATGTTGCAGCTCTGAAATATGGCCAAACTGGTGGCAAGTGGCATCTTGGCAGCTGCACGCTTGACTTTTCTCAGTTTATGGGCAGTTATTTTTCGCCTTGGTTTTTCCACACGCTTCTTGCGACCCTGTTGACTATTTTGAATGAAACGCTTGATTGTTCGATGATCACTCTTCAGAAGCTTTGCAATTTTAAGAGTGCTGCATCCCTCTGCAAGATATCTCACTATTTTTGACTTTTCTGAGCCTGTCAAGTCCTTCTTTTGACCCATTTTGCCAAAGGAAATTGCCTAATAATTATGCACACCTGATATAGGGTGTTGATGTCATTAGACCACACCCCTTCTCATTACAGAGATGCACATCACCTAATATGCTTAATTGGTAGTAGGCTTTCGAGCCTATACAGCTTGGAGTAAGACAACATGCATAAAGAGGATGATGTGGTCAAAATACTCATTTGCCTAATAATTCTGCACTCCCTGTATGGCACAGATGACCACCAAGAATATCTAAAATTATCTGGTCAAGTAAAATGTTGCATGCAACAATCATTAGATAGGTGGCCGACAAAAAAGGGGAGGGTCAAAGGGCGTGGTCAATGGGCTGAGTCAAGGGGGGCGGCAAAATTAGCTTTCGCCTAGGGTGGCAAGAGCCCTTGTACCAGTCGTGTTCGCACGCTGCCGCCTGCCAGTCAATTCTGGTTTTCAGGCGCAGTGGCAGGAAGTGGAATCCTTAGCCAGGGCTAGGAGGAACCAGAACGAGGCAAGACCAAATACCAGAGTCCACAGACTGGAGCGCAGACTGGGTTGTGTTCTAGGGGGTAGAGGGGGGTTGGGAGACGGAGTCAGGACGAATTCTAAAGGGGCAGAGTAGGAGCAGGCGACAGACGGGGGGGGGGGGGGGCCCAGGCCTTGAGCTGTGTAAGGGGCCCCAAAATTTCTGATGCCACTCCTGCCTGCGCTACTGTATGTGTGACATACTTGCAAGCATAAATACCATTTAATATGCACAAGTCGAGCAGTAAGGGACAGGGAATTAGCCATGCTGTTGATGGTGCAAGCAGAGGCTGTAGTCCTGAACATTGTGAAACTGTGCCTTCTGCCAGAGCACAAGAGACACATTCATCCATGATACCTAGCTTCATGTCCCAGTTTGCAGGGCGGCACAGGACACCACTCTCGAAGTCACACCGATGCGACCAGGTGGTCTTTTGGATTGCAGCAAATAATGCTTCCAGTGGGTTAAGCATCACCCTGTCTTCCACAAAGTCCAGTCTCAGTAGCCAAGAGCCTGGTCAAAAGAATCCTGATACTCCTTCCACCCACCATGGAGAGTCTTGGCAAACAAGTGATCCTACACTTGAATATTCAGAGAAGCTCTTTTCATCGTCATTCCCTAATTTGGGCCTCTCGTCAAGCCCACTTGAAGAGGGACATGAGGAGATCTTGTGCACTGATTCCCAAACTCTGGAGCATCCACAGTCAGAAGAAGATGACGGTGGGGAACTGCAATTAGTGTTTCACGAGGTGGATGATGATGATGAGACACAGTTGCCAATAAGTCAACCGCAATTAGTGTCTCAAGAGGTTCATGATGAGGATGAGACACAGTTGTCAATAATAGTGCTGAGTGCGAATATTCGAATCGCAAATTTTAATAGCGAATTTCACCACTTTGAGAATTTGCTAATATTTAGAATATAGTGCTATATATTCGTATATAGCACTATTCGCGAATAGTGTTGAATGTTCTAGGCGCTAATTTATCGCGAATATATTACATTGCTGATTTTTGCAATCAAGTAAACAATGACTGGAGATCACGAATTCTCGAATTTTCTAATTTATGGCGAATATTTGGGTGAAAATATTGCAAATTCGAATACTGCCTATGCCGCTCACCAATAGTCAATAACTGAGGTTGTTGTTAGGTCAATAAGTCAGGAGGATGACCAGAGTGAGGAAGGGGAAGAGGAGGTGCTGGACAATGAAGTCACGGACCCAACCTGAGAAGGTGGCAAGCCGAGCGAGGACAGCAGTACAGAGGGGCAGGGATCCGCAGCACCACAACAGGCTGGAAAAGGCAGTGGGGTGGCAAAAGGGAGAAGGCGGATCACACCAAACAGGCCCGCAACTGTTCCCCAGAGCATCCCCTTGCGGCTATCTCCCTTGTCAGGGAGTAGTTGTTCTGCAGTCTGCCGCTTTTTTGAGGAAAGTGTGGACGATAAAAGAATTTGCAACCTCACCACCACCATATGATCCGCCACATGGCATCCGCTCACACCACTGCCTCCTCTTCCCCTGTGTTACGTGCTGGCAAAACCTCTGTCCAAGACGCAGGCCCAAATGCTTCCCGCCATGCACTTGGACCTATGCAAGCACCATCAGCTAGCACATACACTTCTGTGTCCCAATGCAGCGTACAGATGTCTATACCCCAGGGTTTTTAAAGAAAGCGCAAATACCCAGCCACCCACCCACAGACCACTGCACTAAATGTGCACCTTTCAAAATTGCTGGCCCTGGAAATGTTGCCATTTAGGCTTTCCGCAGCCTGATGGCGGAGGCTGTCCCGCGGTACTCTGTCTGCAGCTGCCAATATTTTTCACGGTGTGCAATCCCAGCCTTACACCAGCATGTGTCCCGTAACATCACCCATGCCCGGACCAACGCAGTTATTGGGAAGGTTGAATAAATGACTGACACATGGACAAGTGATTTTGGCCAGGGACGCTACATTTCCCTGAGGGCACACTGGGTGAACGTTGTGGAAGCCGGGAGCAAGTCGTACCCTGGGATGGCACAGGTACTACTGACGCTAAGGATTGTGGCCATACTTCCATCAGGGTTTCCGCCGCCACCTACGTTAGCGGCTGTAACCCCCCCTTCTCCTCCTCCACCTTCTCCTCCACTTCCACCTCTGAATTATCATCTTGCAGCACCAGTCAGCCATCAGTCAGTAGCTGGAAGCAGTTTAGCACTGCAGTGGGGAAGCGGCAACAGGCCGTGCTTAAACTGATATGCCTAGGTGACAAACAGCACACCGCCGCAGAGCTGTGGCAGGGGATAAGGGACCAGACTGAGCTGTGGCTCTCGCCACTCAACCTACAACCAGGCATGGTTGTGTTTGATAATGGCCGTAACTTGGAGCAAGCTCACACACGTACCATGCCTAGCCCAGGTGTTTGTTTTGGTTATTGAGATCTGCACACCTCTTGGAGGTGGGTGCTCATAGAGAAATGAGTCAATATATAGGAGAACATCTATGGCACACCACTTATGATGATATTAAAGGTTATTGTTTTATTTACTCATTTTGAACACTTTGTGTCACAGTACATCCAGTATTATTTCAGGCATATCATGGAATTATTTACAGTGGTCCTGACGTTCAATCAAGGGATATGGAGGGGAATATCGGAAATAAATATAAATATTAGGTAACACAAGGTGTGAAGTTAAGATCTGGAGACGAAAAAGGGTTTGGTTTGTAAGAATATAGATATATGGCAGAAGCTTGTGATATAGTATAAGATCTATAAAGGCGGCGTGTGGTAAACTCTATGTAGTATATAATGCATAATGTGGCATACAAAATGTAGATATAGAGTACAGACCATATATGGGCGTATAGTACAAGTGTCATATGTAGTATATGCAGTTGTTTGAATACAATGTGGGATGGAGGATGTTAGGTGATATGCAGCAGTATATAATGGATAGCTGAAGGTCCGTAATTCTGGCTAATTAAAAGAAAATAACATATGGCCGGGCAGGGAGCATCACACTCCTAACTAGATCCGGAAATGTGTACACAAATATAGATAGGACCCAACAGCAGCTATTATACACTCCATGGGTCAGATTGCATTTCATATTATAAGGCAAGGAAATGACCTGTAATCCATGTGTTCAGGAGAGGCAGGATGTATGTGCTACTTCGGCAAAGAGGGAATGCCCATACTTGTAGAACATAATAACAGAGCCGTATGTTGTGCGGGAAAGAAGAAGATATATAGGTATTCTCAGTAGAATGGCCAGTGGTGTACATATAGATTATAGGTGTAGATGATATTAGTGGAATAAAGGACATAGTTCTATAAGTCTATTGATTTATACACAGGATATAAAGTAAGATGGCACAACAATAATGACCATACTCAACGTACTAAAAATAATACATTCAAAAACATAATCATATCCATATGTTTAAGAATTATGCATAAGGGCTATATATATAGCCCAGGTGTTCAACCTAGTGGTTCAACCTACCCTAATTTGCCTGATCTACTGGTGAAGGTGCGCCGCGTGTGTGCCCATTCCCACAAGTCATCGTCAGCTTCCGCCGTTCTGGCAACACTGCAGCAGCGCTTGCAATTGCCAGATTGTCGACTATTGTGCGACGTGAGCATGCGCTGGAACTCGACGTTCCACATGTTGGCCAAGCTTTGTGAGCAGCAGAGGGCAGTAGTAGAATACCAGCTGTAACAAGGTTGTCGCCTTCCGAATCAGCTTCCGCTCTTCACGAGTGACCAGTGGGTGTTGATGTCTGACCTGTGCGAGGTTTTATGCAACTTTGAGTAATCAACACAGATGGTGAGCGGCGATAACGATATTATCAGCGTAACCATCCCACTTCTGTATCTACTCAAACGCTCGCTGCTCAAAATTAAGGCGGACACTTTGCATGTAGAATAGGTGGAAATGGGGGAAGAAAATACACAGGGTGATAGCCAGGCCACCCTCAGTTCCTCTTTTCAGCTCGAATCAAAGCCTGGATTGCCCCTGACTTCTCTACCCCACCAGAGGAAAGCGGTGGAACATAAAGACACTCAAAATGTGGCTTTTATGGTGCATTGAATACACTGTATTCCCATGCACCCCTTTCACCACTAAAAAGGGTATATGGTTCAATCTCCCTTTTCTCGTCCTCCTCCTCCATCTTATCAACATGCTCATTAGGCTGCCATTGCTCCTATTTTGTTAGAGGGTCACCAGCAGGCCCTCAACCATGTTTTACCCTCACCCCTAAATTTTTAGATGGTCAGTTCGGCAACAGGCCCTTGCCCACAGAATGTTTTAGATGGTCAGCTCGGCAGCAGGCCCTCGCCCACACATTTTTTTAGATGGTCAACTCAGCAGCAGGCCCTCGCCCACAATTTTTTTTAGATGGTCAGTTCGGCAGCAGGCCCTAGCCGCTAAATTTTTTAGATAGTCAGCTTGGTAGCAGGTCCTCACCCCTAATATTTTAGAGGGTCACCAGCAGGACAGGAATCATAATTTTTCAAGGGTGTTGTCAGCCCTTTCCCTTAGTGCATAGGCTTTATGAGTGTAAGAGTCCCACTACCTTAACAATTGTACCACAATATGAATGAGGCCCTCCTTTATGTGATATACAGGTTGTATCGGAGTGCCTCTTCCTTGCAATTTTTGGCAGTATTTGCACTTAATATACAAGTAAATATACAGGAAAGAATGTTTGCTAACAATATTTCCTCTAAAATCGATTTTATCTTCGGTTTGGAGCGTATTATTGTCAGTCTGTAAAAGTGGAGAACTACTTGGACAACATCGTTCCCTGCAGCGACCTGGGAGTCCAAGATGCATCCAGACATCCTCCCCACACTGTTCCCAAACCATTTCAGTGGTGTTTCCATCAATTTCTAACTTTTTTTTATGAACCAGACACCCTCCCCTCTTCAGAGCAGGGGGTGCCTGGTTTAATGCTCGGTTTCTCCCATTGACTTCCATTGTGCTCGGTAGAGCACCCAAGCATCCAGAGGTGTTCTACTCAAGCACCCAAACACTTTGTTGCTTGACTAACACTATTCATAATTAGAGTTGAGCGAACACCTGGATGTTCGGGTTCGAGAAGTTCGGCCGAACTTCCCGGAAATGTTCGGGTTCGGGATCCGAACCCGATCCGAACTTCGTCCCGAACCCGAACCCCATTGAAGTCAATGGGGACCCGAACTTTTCGGTACTAAAAAGGCTGTAAAACAGCCCAGGAAAGGGCTAGAGGGCTGCAAAAGGCAGCAACATGTAGGCAAATCCCCTGCAAACAAATGTGGATAGGGAAATGAATTAAAATACAAATTAAATAAATAAAAATTAACCAAAATCAATTGGAGAGAGGTCCCATAGCAGAGAATCTGGCTTCACGTCACCCACCACTGGAACAGTCCATTCTCAGATATTTAGGCCCCGGCACCCAGGCAGAGGAGAGAGGTCCCGTAACAGACAATCTGGCTTCATGTCAGCAGAGAATCAGTCTTCATATCATAGCAGAGAATCAGGCTTCACGTCACCCACCACTGTAAGAGTCCATTTTGATAAATTTAGGCCCAGCACCCAGGCAGAGGAGAGAGGTCCCGTAACAGACAATCTGGCTTCATGTCAGCAGAGAATCAGTCTTCATATCATAGCAGAGAATCAGGCTTCACGTCACCCACCACTGTAAGAGTCCATTTTCATAAATTTAGGCCCAGCACCCAGGCAGAGGAGAGAGGCCCCGTAACAGACAATCTGGCTTCATGTCAGCAGAGAATCTGTCTTCATATCATAGCAGAGAATCAGGCTTCACGTCAGCCACCACTGTAAGAGTCCATTTTCATAAATTTAGGCCCAGCACCCAGGCAGAGGAGAGAGGTGTCATGGTCTTACCTTCTTGCTGTTCTCCTTCGTTTGACATGTGCTGGCGGCCATCTTGGTTTCTGGGTTTCTTGTAGCCTCCCACCCTGCGGCTTCTCCTTCCCACTGGGAGGAGCTGGATGCCTAGCTCATATATATAGGAGGTCTGTGGCTTCAGTTCCTTGCTTGGTCCTCCTGTGTTCACATGCTTCTAAGACTGCTGCTGCTTCTGGTTCCTGATCCTGGCTTCGTCTGACTACCCTGCTGGTTCCTGATCCAAGGCTTCGTCTGACTACCCTGCTGGTTCCTGATCCAGGCTTCGTCTGACTACCCTTCTGGTTCCTGACCTCTGGCTTCGCAAGACCCTGCTTCGGTTTAGCCATCCGTTTGGACTTTTGCCTTACAGCTTGATTTTCAATAAAGCCTTCTTATTTCCACTTATCTCTTGTTGTACGTCTGGTTCATGGTTCCATGACAAGAGATCCCGTAACAGACAATCTGGCTTCATGTCAGCAGAGAATAAGTCTTCATATCCTAGCAGAGAATCAGGCTTCACGTCAGCCACCAATGCAACAGTCAATTGTCAGATATTTAGGCCCAGCACCCAGGCAGAGGAGAGAGGTCCCGTAACAGACAATCTGGCTTCATGTCAGCAGAGAATCAGTCTTCATATCATAGCAGAGAATCAGGCTTCACGTCAGCCACCAATGCAACAGTCCATTGTCAGATATTTAGGCCCAGCACCCAGGCAGAGGAGAGAGGTCCCGTAACAGACAATCTGGCTTCATGTCAGCAGAGAATCAGTCTTCATGTCATAGCAGAGAATCAGGCTTCACGTCAGCCACCAATGCAACAGTCCATTGTCAGATATTTAGGCCCAGCACCCAGGCAGAGGAGAGAGGTCCCGTAACAGACAATCAGGCTTCACGTCAGCCACCAGTGCAACAGTCCATTGGCATATATTTAGGCCCCGGCACCCAGACAGAGGAGAGGTTCATTCAAATTTGGGTAGCCTCGCAATATAATGGTAAAATGAAAATAAAAATAGGATTGAATGAGGAAGTGCCCTGGAGTACAATAATATATGGTTAAGGGGAGGTAGTTAATGTCTAATCTGCACAAGGGACGGACAGGTCCTGTGGGATCCATGCCTGGTTCATTTTTATGAACGTCAGCTTGTCCACATTGGCTGTAGACAGGCGGCTGCGTTTGTCTGTAATGACACCCCCTGCCGTGCTGAATACACGTTCAGACAAAACGCTGGCCGCCGGGCAGGCCAGCACCTCCAAGGAATAAAAGGCTAGCTCTGGCCACGTGGACAATTTAGAGACCCAGTAGTTGAATGGGGCCGAACCATCAGTCAGTACGTGGAGGGGTGTGCACACGTACTGTTCCACCATGTTAGTGAAATGTTGCCTCCTGCTAACACGTTGCGTATCAGGTGGTGGTGCAGTTAGCTGTGGCGTGTTGACAAAACTTTTCCACATCTCTGCCATGCTAACCCTTCCCTCAGAGGAGCTGGCCGTGACACAGCTGCCTTGGCGACCTCTTGCTCCTCCTCTGCCTTGGCCTTGGGCTTCCACTTGTTCCCCTGTGACATTTGGGAATTCTCTCAGTAGCGCGTCTACCAACGTGCGCTTGTACTCGCGCATCTTCCTATCACACTCCAGTGCAGGAAGTAAGGTGGGCACATTGTCTTTGTAGCGTGGATCCAGCAGGGTGGCAACCCAGTAGTCCGCACACGTTAAAATGTGGGCAACTCTGCTGTCGTTGCGCAGGCACTGCAACATGTAGTCGCTCATGTGTGCCAGGCTGCCCAGGGGTAAGGAGAAGCTGTCCTCTGTGGGAGGCGTATCGTCATCGTCCTGCCTTTCCCCCCAGCCACGCACCAGTGATGGGCCCGACCTGCGTTGGGTGCCACCCCGCTGTGAACATGCTTCATCCTCATCCTCCTCCACCTCCTCCTCATCCTCGTCCTCCTCGTCCTCCAGTAGTGGGCCCTGGCTGGCCACATTTGTACCTGGCCTCTGCTGTTGCCAAAAACCTCCCTCTGAGTCACTTCGAAGAGACTGGCCTGAAAGTGCTAAAAATGACCCCTCTTCCTCCTCCTCCTCCTCCTCCTCCTGGGCCACCTCCTCTTCCATCATCGCCCTAAGTGTTTTCTCAAGGAGACATAGAAGTGGTATTGTAACTCTGATAACGGAGTCATCGCCACTGGCCATGTTGGTGGAGTACTCGAAACAGCGCAACAGGGCACACAGGTCTCGCATGGAGGCCCAGTCATTGGTGGTAAAGTGGTGCTGTTCTGTAGTGCGACTGACCCGTGCGTGCTGCAGCTGAAACTCCACTATGGCCTGCTGCTGCTCGCACAGTCTGTCCAGCATGTGCAAGGTGGAGTTCCACCTGGTGGGCACGTCACATATGAGGCGGTGAGCGGGAAGGCCGAAGTTACGCTGTAGCGCAGACAGGCGAGCAGCAGCAGGATGTGAACGCCAGAAGCGCGAACAGACGGCCCGCACTTTATGCAGCAGCTCTGACATGTCGGGGTAGTTGTGAATGAACTTCTGCACCACCAAATTCAGCACATGCGCCAAGCAAGGGATGTGCGTCAAACTGGCTAGTCTCAGAGCTGCAACGAGATTTCGCCCATTATCACACACCACCAGGCCGGGCTTGAGGCTAACCGGCAGCAAACACTCGTCGGTCTGTTGTTCTATACCCTGCCACAACTCCTGTGCGGTGTGGGGCCTGTCCCCCAAACATATGAGTTTCAGAATGGCCTGCTGACGTTTACCCCGGGCTGTGCTGAAGTTGGTGGTGAAGGTGTGTGGCTGACTAGATGAGCAGGTGGAAGAAGAGGAGGAGGAAGCCGAGTAGGAGGAGGTGGCAACAGGAGGCAAAGAATGTTGCCCTGTGATCCTTGGCGGCGGAAGGACGTGCGCCAAACAGCTCTCCGCCTGGGGCCCATCTGCCACTACATTTACACAGTGTGCAGTTAGGGAGATATAGCGTCCCTGGCCGTGCTTACTGGTCCACGTATCTGTGGTTAGGTGGACCTTGCCACAGATAGCGTTGCGCAGTGCACACTTGATTTTATCGGATACTTGGTTGTGCAGGGAAGGCACGGCTCTCTTGGAGAAGTAGTGCCGGCTGGGAACAACATACTGTGGGACAGCAAGCGACATGAGCTGTTTGAAGCTGTCTTTGTCCACCAGCCTAAATGACAGCATTTCATAGGCCAGTAGTTTAGAAATGCTGGCATTCAGGGCCAGGGATCGAGGGTGGCTAGGTGGGAATTTACGCTTTCTCTCAAATGTTTGTGAGATGGAGAGCTGAACGCTGCCGTGTGACATGGTTGAGATGCTTGGTGACGGAGGTGGTGGTGGTGTTGGTGGTACATCCCCTGTTTGCTGGGCGGCAGGTGCCAACGTTCCTCCAGAGGCGGAGGAAGAGGCCGAGGCGGCGGCAGCAGCAGAAGAGGCCGAGGCGGCAGCAGCAGCAGAAGAGGTAGAAGGGGGAGCCTGAGTGACTTCCTTGGTTTTAAGGTGTTTACTCCACTGCAGTTCATGCTTTGCATGCAGGTGCCTGGTCATGCAGGTTGTGCTCAGGTTCAGAACGTTAATGCCTCGCTTCAGGCTCTGATGGCACAGCGTGCAAACCACTCGGGTCTTGTTGTCAGCACATTGTTTGAAGAAGTGCCATGCCAGGGAACTCCTTGAAGCTGCCTTTGGGGTGCTCGATCCCAGATGGCGACGGTCAGTAGCAGGCGGAGTCTCTTGGTGGCGGGTGTTCTGCTTTTGCCCACTGCTCCCTCTTTTGCTACGCTGTTGGCTTGGTCTCACCACTGCCTCTTCCTCCGAACTGTGAAAGTCAGTGGCACGACCTTCATTCCATGTGGGTTCTAGGACCTCATCGTCCCCTGCATCGTCTTCCACCCAGTCTTGATCCCTGACCTCCTGTTCATTCTGCACACTGCAGAAAGACGCAGCAGTTGGCACCTGTGTTTCGACATCATCAGAGACATGCTGAGGTGGTATTCCCATGTCCTCATCATCAGGAAACTTAAGTGGTTGTGCGTCAGTGCATTCTATGTCTTTCACCGCTGGGGAAGGGCTAGGAGGATGCCCTTGGGAAACCCTGCCAGCGGAGTCTTCAAACAGCATAAGAGACTGCTGCATAACTTGAGGCTGAGACAGTTTCCCTGGTATGCATGGGGGTGATGTGACAGACTGATGGGGTTGGTTTTCAGGCGCCATCTGTGCGCTTTCTGCAGAAGACTGGGTGGGAGATAATGTGAACGTGCTGGATCCACTGTCGGCCACCCAATTAACTAATGCCTGTACCTGCTCAGGCCTTACCATCCTTAGAACGGCATTGGGCCCCACCATATATCGCTGTAAATTCTGGCGGCTACTGGGACCTGAGGTAGTTGGTACACTAGGACGTGTGGATGTGGCAGAACGGCCACGTCCTCTCCCAGCACCAGAGGGTCAACTAACACTACCACGACCATATCCACGTCCGCGTCCCTTACTAGATATTTTCCTCATTGTTATCGTTCACCACAACAACAAAAATATTATTTGGCCCAATGTATTGTATTCAAATTCAGCTGAATATAAATTTGAGGCCTAGTATTTAGGCGCTGGGTGACCGGTATAAATTTACTGACAGAATTAGACTTGGAAATGCACAGTAGCGTGTGTGTGAAGTTATTCTGAATGACCCTATGTGCACCTTGAATATTATATACCCTTTTAGGGATAGATTTCAAATAGCTCTGATACAGCAGAAACCACTAAATAATGAAATTGCTAAATTGGGAATTGTATTTCAACCCAGAACAAAAAATGTGCTTTGACGGACACTAAATAACTTGCCCAGCCACGACAGTACAGCGGTAACGACAGATTTAGCGGCATATAAATTTGAGGCCTAGTATTTAGGCGCTGGGTGACCGGTATGGATTTACTGACAGAATTAGACTTGGAAATGCACAGTAGCGTGTGTGTGAAGTTATTCTGAATGACCCTATGTGCACCTTGAATATTATATACCCTTTTAGGGATAGATTTCAAATAGCTCTGATATAGCAGAAACCACTAAATTATGAAATTGCTAAATTGGGAATTGTATTTCAACCCAGAACAAAAGATGTGCTTTGACGGACACTAAATAACTTGCCCAGCCAGAACAGTACAGCGGTAACGACAGATTTAGCGGGATATAAATTTGAGGCCTAGTATTTAGGCGCTGGGTGACCGGTATGGATTTACTGACAGAATTAGACTTGGAAATGCACAGTAGCGTGTGTGTGAAGTTATTCTGAATGACCCTATGTGCACCTTGAATATTATATACCCTTTTAGGGATAGATTTCAAATAGCTCTGATATAGCAGAAACCACTAAATTATGAAATTGCTAAATTGGGAATTGTATTTCAACCCAGAACAAAAAATGTGCTTTGACGGACACTAAATAACTTGCCCAGCCTGAACAGTACAGCGGTAACGACAGATTTAGCGGGATATAAATTTGAGGCCTAGTATTTAGGCGCTGGGTGACCGGTATGGATTTACTGACAGAATTAGACTGGGATATGGCCAAAAAATAACCACACTATTGCTGGTTAAATGCTCTTGGTGTGACAGCTTGACCAACCACACTACTGAGGATTAAATGCACTTGGTGACAGGCGCAGCTTGCCCCTGATGTAGTATATGGCCAAAAAATGAACAGACTATTGCTGGTTAAATGCACTTGGTGTGACAGCTTGACCAACCACACTACTGAGGGTTAAATGCCCTTGGTGACGGGCGCAGCTTGCCCCTGATGTAGTATATGGCCAAAAAATGAACAGACTATTGCTGGTTAAATGCACTTGGTGTGACAGCTTGACCAACCACACTACTGAGGGTTAAATGCACTTGGTGACGGGCGCAGCTTGCCCCTGATGTAGTATATGGCCAAAAAATGAACAGACTATTGCTGGTTAAATGCACTTGGTGTGACAGCTTGACCAACCACACTACTGAGGGTTAAATGCACTTGGTGACGGGCGCAGCTTGCCCCTGATGTAGTATATGGCCAAAAAATGAACAGACTATTGCTGTTTAAATGCACTTGGTGTGACAGCTTGACCAACCACACTACTGAGGGTTAAATGCACTTGGTGACGGGCGCAGCTTGCCCCTGATGTAGTATATGGCCAAAAAATAAACAGACTATTGCTGGTTAAATGCACTTGGTGTGACAGCTTCACCCTGATGTAGGCTTTAGCCAAAAAACAACCAAACCATTGAGGGTTAAATGCACTTGGTGACAGGCGCAGCTTGCCCCTGATGTAGTATATGGCCAAAAAATAAACAGACTATTGCTGGTTAAATGCACTTGGTGTGACAGCTTCACCCTGATGTAGGCTTTAGCCAAAAAACAACCACACCATTGAGGGTTAAATGCACTTGGTCGCAGCTTGTGCTGGCGCACCACAAGACACAAAATGGCCGCCGATCACCCCAGAAAAAAGTGACTGACAAACGGTCTGGGCAGCCTAAAAACAGTGAGCAATTGAGTATCAGCAGCTCAATGATCCACAGCTGCAGATCGATCAATTAATCAAGTCCTTTGGAGGAGTAAATCTGCCTAATCTCGCCCTACTGTCGCAGCCGCAACCTCTCACTATGCTGATCAGAGCAGAGTGACGGGCGGCGCTATGTGACTCCAGCTTAAATAGAGGCTGGGTCACATGGTGCTCTGGCCAATCACAGCCATGCCAATAGTAGGCATGGCTGTGACGGCCTCTTGGGGCAAGTAGTATGACGCTTGTTGATTGGCTGCTTTGCAGCCTTTCAAAAAGCACCAAGAAAGTGTCAAAAAGCGCCAAGAAAGCGACGAACACCAAACCCGAACCCGGACTTTTACGAAAATGTCCGGGTTCGGGTCCGTGTCACGGACACCCCAAAATTCGGTACGAACCCGAACTATACAGTTCGAGTTCGCTCATCCCTATTCATAATGAATCCAAATTTCCTTGCGCTTTATGGAAACTAATATATTTTTTCCTAAAATGGCGATTACACGTGTTAGAAAGTAAAAGTAAGAAGCTTGGGAACGCAAGATCACCCATAATGCTATGCAGGCAGCCAGCCAGAAGCTAGCCAGCCCTTGTGATGTCACAGCCCTTTAAAAGGCTCATCCTAAGTGGTCTCCGTCATTTCACACTGAGCATAGGGGCTGAAATGAAAAGTGCTATAGATAGTGTTTCCAAAAGCTTTGTAGGGAGAACATAGGGAGAACATAGGGAGATTGCAGGGACAGTGCAGTGACTGTAATGTGAAGCTGAGGGGATCCATAGGAGACAGTGCAGTTTGCATCAATATCTGAGTAGGGCCCAGAGCTATCTAATTAAACAGTGTCCTCCTTGTTTAATAGATAAGCAGTTAAGGCTACTTTCACACTTGCGTTAGGAGCGGATCCGTCTGGTGTCTGCACAGACGGATCCGCTCCTATAATGCAAACGCTTGCATCCGTTCAGAACGGATCCGTTTGCATAACTGTTTATTTCAGATCTGATTTTTCACTTCGGAAAACTCAGATCCGACAGTATATTCTAAACACAGAAGCGTTCCCATGGTGATGGGGACGCTTCATGTTAGAATATACTGAGAACTGTGTACACGACTGCCCCCTGCTGCCTGCCCCCTGCTGCCAGGCAGCAGGGGGCAGACCCCCCCCCTCCTGTATTTAACTTATTGGTGGCCAGTGCGGCCCCCCCTCCCTCCCCAGTATTAAATATGACCAGTGCGGCCTCCCCCTCCCTCCCTCCCCAGTATTAAATATTACCAGTGCGGCCCCCTCCCTCTATATTTATTGGTGGCCGGGCCAGTGCGGATTCCAAGTATTGTGAGCAGTGCGGCCTCCCCTCTCCCCCCCTAATTAAAATCCCCCCCCCCCATCATTGGTGGCAGCGGAGAGTACCGATCGGAGTCCCAGTTTAAATCGCTGGGGCTCCGATCGGTTACCATGGCAACCAAGACGCTATTGCAGTCTTGGCTGCCATGGTTACTTGGCAATAAATACTAGCATTATACTTACCTGAAGAGCTGCGATGTCTGACCGGCCGGGAGCTCCTCCTACTAGTAAGTGAAAGGTCTGTGCGGCGCATTGCCTATAGCACAGACCTGTCACTTACCAGTAGGAGGAGCGCCCGGCCGGTCAGACATCGCAGCTCTTCAGGTAAGTATAATGCTTGTATTTATTGCTAAGTAACCATGGCAGCCAAGACTGCAATAGCGTCTTGGTTGCCATGGTAACCGATCGGAGCCCCAGCGATTTAAACTGGGACTCCGATCGGTACTCTCCGCTGCCACCAATGATGGGGGGGGGGGGGGGGTGATTTTAATTAGGGGGGGAGAGCGGAGGCCGCACTGCTCACAATACTTGGAATCCGCACTGGCCCGGCCACCAATAAATATAGAGGGAGGGGGCCGCACTGGTAATATTTAATACTGGGGAAGGAGGGAGGGCGAGGCCGCACTGGTCATATTTAATACTGGGGAGGGAGGGAGGGAGGGGGAGGCCGCCGCACTGGTAATATTTAATACTGGGGAGGGAGGGGGAGGCCGCACTGGTCATATTTAATACTGGGGAGGGAGGGAGGGGGAGGCCGCCGCACTGGTAATATTTAATACTGGGGAGTGAGGGGGGCCCGCACTGGCCACCAATAAGTTAATTACAGGAGGAGGGGGGGGTCTGCCCCCTGCTGCCTGGCAGCATCTGCCAGGCAGCAGGGGGCAGTCATGTACACAGTTCTCAGTATATTCTAACATGAAGCGTCCCCATCACCATGGGAACGCCTCTGTGTTAGAATATACTGTCGGATCTGAGGTTTACGATGTAACTCAAATCCGATGGTATATTCTAACATAGAGGCGTTCCCATGGTGATGGGGACGCTTCAAGTTAAAATATACCATCGGATCGGAGAAAACTCCGATCTGATGGGGACTCCTGACTTTGCATTGAAAGTCAATGGGGGACGGATCCGTTTGAAATTGCACCATATTGTGTCAACGTCAAACGGATCCGTCCCCATTGACTTGCATTGTAAGTCTGGACGGATCCGTTTGGCTCCGCACGGCCAGGCGGACACGAAAACGCTGCAAGCAGCGTTCAGGTGTCCGCCTGCTGAGCGGAGCGGAGGCCAAACGGTGCCAAACTGATGCATTCTGAGCGGATCCGCATCCACTCAGAATGCATTGGGGCTGTATGGATCCGTTCGGGGCCGCTTGTGAGAGCCTTCAAACGGAACTCACAAGCGGAGCCCCGAACGCTAGTGTGAAAGTAGCCTAATTAGGACTTGATTCTCAAATTGGGGTGATAAGCTGTCTAATTCTACTGTTATTAGGGTGTCCACCTACCTGTGACAATAACTGTTTCACTACCAGAAAGGACTACCTATGCATGTTGCTACAATGCAGAGTGATGTACACCGGGATACACTCTCTCTACAGGCCAGGATATAGCTGATTTAAAGTACTTTGTGCTGAATCAATTTGGAACAAAGCAAATTTCTAGAAAAAATTTGGCAAAGCGTTCAAATTATTATTTTTTTTAAAACGTTTCTCATCTCTAGTGGGTTTCAATGTGCTTAATAGAGAGCAGTATGCTATTATGGGTGTCATTGCAATATATTTGCGTTATTAGAGGGGTACTCCTTCCCATTACTGAGAGTGCCTAGTACGTGTAGTACATGTAGTACGTGTGCCGAGTATTGAAAGCGAGGCAATGCTCTTTTTTGTTTCTGGGAAAAATGTATGCAAATGTATTAGCATGTCTAACATCAGCTGGAATCAGAAAGAATTACCTTTCATAGTTGTCAGAATTTAAATATTTCCCCAAAAACCCAAAGCTATGCAAATTTGCTTTCTTCACAATAAAAGATAAAATATTTTTTTCTGATGCCAGCTGATTAATTTGCATATATTTTCCCAGAAACAAAGAGGAGCATGTTCTGGCCTTCAATACTCCGCTCACATACTGCCTAGAGCTGAGGGATGCAAAACTTTCAAAGCAGGATTTGGTCTGAAGTTTAGAAAACGATTTTTCTCATGCATCATGGTAACGATTCAGGTTTTCCTAAAGTGGCAGCTGCATGTGTTTACAAAACAAAACTAAGCGTAGAGGAGACAAACCCAGGAAAGCAAGACCACCCATAATGCCATTTACCCACCGCAGATAGCCATCCCCTGAGATGTGACAGTCCTATAAAAACCCTCATTCAGTGTGGTATCTGCCATTGTCCTGTGAGCTGAGCATACAGAGAGATGAGGCAAGAGCTCATGTGCTATGGACAGTAACAAAGTAACATAGTTTATAAGGCCATAAAAAGACATCTGTCCATCCAGTTCTGGCTGTTATCCTGCAAGCTGATCCAGAGGAAGGAAGAAATAAAACCTGTGAGGTAGAAGCCAATTTTATTCACTTAAGGGGAAAAAAATTCCTTCCCGACTCCAATCGGGCAATCAGAATAACTCCCTGGATCAATGACCCTTCTCTAGTACCTATAGCCTGTAATATTATTACACTATTAAGGCCCCTCTTAAAACTCTTTTAGTGAACTCACCACCTCCTCAGGCAGAGAGTTCCATAGTCTCACTGCTCTTACCGTAAAGAATCCTCTTCTATGTTTGTGTACAAACCTTCTTTCCTCCAGACGCAGAGGATGTCCCCTTGTCACAGTCCTGGGGATAAATAGATGATGGGAGTGATCTCTGTACTGACCCCTGATATATTTATACATCGCTATTAGATCTAACCTCAGTCGTCTTTTTTTCTCAAGTGAATAACCCTAATTTTGATAATCGTTCAGGGTTTTGTAGTTCCCCCATTCCAGTTATTACTTTAGTTGCCCTCCTCTGAACCCTCTCCTGCTCTGGAATGTCTGCCTTGTTCACAGGAGCCCAGAACTGA
Organism: Bufo gargarizans; assembly: GCF_014858855.1. Taxonomy (NCBI): domain Eukaryota; kingdom Metazoa; phylum Chordata; class Amphibia; order Anura; family Bufonidae; genus Bufo; species Bufo gargarizans. The sequence continues at coordinate 44,158,489 of NC_058084.1, forward strand.
ACACAGTACTCCATGTGTGGTCTGACTAGTGCAGGCATGGCCAACCTGTGGCTCTCCAGCTGTTGCAAAACTACAATTACCACCATGCCCTGCTGTAGGCGGATAGCTGTAGGCAGTCTGGGCATGCTGGGAGTTGTAGTTTTGCAACATCTGGAGAGCCTCAGGTTGGCCACCCCTGGACTAGTAATTTGTAAAGTGGTAGGACTATGTTGTTATCACGGGCATCTATGCCCCTTTTGATATAACCCATTATCTTATTTGCCTTGGCAGCAGCTGCCTGACACTGGTTTTTGCAGCTTAGTTTGCTGTTCACTAAAATTTCTAGGTCCTTTTCCATGTCAGTGTTACCCAGTGTTTTACCATTTTGTATGTACAGGTGACTTGCATTATTCCTTCCTATGTGCATAACCTTACATTTGTCAGTGTTACACTTCACCTGCCACTTATCATCCCAAGCCCCCAATCTATCCAGATCCCTCTGTAGCAGTTAACTGTCCTCTTCCATGTTAATTACTTTACATCATTGAGTGTCATCTGCAAAAATTGATATTTTACTGTGCAAGCCTTCTACAAGATCATTAATAAATATATTGAAGAGGATAGGGCCCAGTACTGACCCCTGAGGTGCTCCACTAGTGACAGTGTCCCAATCTGAGTGTGTACCATTAATAACCACCCTCTGTTTTCTATCATTGAGCCAGTTACTTACCCACATACAGACGTTTTCTCCCAGTCCGAGCATTCTCATTTTATATACTAACCTTTTATGCGGCACAGTGTCAAATGCTTTAGAGAAGTCAAGATATACGACATCCATTGATTCGCCGCTGTCAAGTCTAGAACTTACCTCCTCATAGAAACTGATTCAATTAGTTTGACATGACCGATCCCTCAAGAAGCCATGCTGATATGGTGTAATTTGCTTATTTTCATTGAGGTACTCCAAGATAGCATCTCTTAGAAAACCTTAAAACAGTTTACCCACGACAGATGTTAAACTAACTGGCCTATAGTTTCCGAGCTCTGTTTTGGGACCCTTTTTGAATATTGCCACCACATTTGATATGCGTCAATCCTGTGAATTGTTCCCTGTCAGTATAGAGTCCGCAAATATCATAAATAAGGGTCTGGCTATGACATTACTTAATTCCCTTAGGATACAGGGTGTATGCAATCTGGTCCCGGAGATTTGTCTATTTTAATCTTTTTAAGATGCCGCTGTACTTCTTCCTGGATCAGACAGGGCACGTTTAATGGGGAATTTACTTTTACATTCTGCATATCATCTGACAGTTTATTTTCCTTAATGAATACAGTGGAGAAAAAAAATATTTAACAGCTTTGCTTTCTCCTCATCTCTCTCTGCGACTCCCCCTCATTACTCTTTAAAGGGTCGACACCTTCAGATTCATACTTTTTAACATTTATATAAATGAAGAACATTTTAGGGTTAGTTTTGCTCTCTTTGGTGATTAATCTCTTAGTCTCTTAGTCTCTGCTTTTATTAGTTTTTTTAAATATTTTATTTTGTTCCTTATAGTTTTTCAGTGCTTCCTTGCTACCCTCCTGTTTTAGTGATTTAAATGCTTTCTTTTTGTAATTTATTGCTTTCTTTACAGTTCTATTTATCCACATTGGATTTTTCTTGTTCCTTAATCTTCTATTACCATAAGGTATGTACCTCTCACAATTAGATTTCCGTATGCTTTCAAAAATATCCCATTTTGTGGCTATATTTTTATTTTTGAGGATTTTTTCCCAGTCAGTTAGGCCTATGGCCTCTATTAGTTGGCTAAATTTAGCTTTTTTGAAGTTTCATATTTTAGTTCCTTCCTGAAGAAACACTCTTTTGAATGACAATTGGAAGGTTATTACTTTATGGTCACTATTTCTCAAGTGTCCCCCAACCTGCACATATGTTGTTCTGTAAGGTATATAGGTGTCACAGCCTATGGTGTGCGCTGTGACACTGTTGCTACACTTGCGGTTGCCCACGGCAACTTGTTGCTGTATGTGCATGCGGTGGCAGTGACTCGGCCTTCTGGGTGATTGCCGTGACATGGTTGCCACGCATGTTGTTGCCTGCGGCAATGTGTAGCTTTCTATGCTTGTGTGTGCACTTCCCCTTTAAGAGGCTTCCTTCCCTTGTCTGGTGTTGGAAGGGTTAACTCCCTTCCTAGTGTTTTGAGAACACTGGGTTTTTGTGTGTGTGGGTGTGGCTTCTTGGGCTATTTAGCCTCCGCTAGAGGTCAGGAGTCATTAGTACTCCAGCCATGGTGTGTGCTGGAGCTATGCTACTGGTCTTCATATTCCATCTGTCCAGTGAGGGCCACCCTTGTGATCATCAATGTTATTCTGGTGTCTCTTTCCCTTCCTGTCCCTTTGTGTATGGAGTGGGTTTTGATCAGGCTGTTGGTATGTCTATTTTTGGTGTTACATGTCTGGTAGTGTTTGGTGCCCAGCATGTTTTTAAGACATTACCCTGTCTCACATTTATTGCAGCTATGAGTGTCCTGGGTCCCTGTGTGGTTCTTGGTGTGTGCTGTGTCCTTAAATGTTGGTGTGGACACTAGCACTTGTGCACGGGTTCCAGTCAGTGTTTCTGTGGCAGGTAACTGTCTTACTGGTTTCACTTACCTGCCATCTCCATATGCTGTATGTGTTCCCTTCTCCTTGCAGCTAGGCCTTTAGAGACTCCTGTTCCTCCGTGTTGTGGAGTAACAGCTTGTCTTTACCCTGCTCCTAGTCCAGGGATTTCTTGAGGGTTAGTAGGGCCCCGAGGTTACGGAGTATGAGCCCTCCTACCATCTGGGTTGGCTCATACGGTTAGGAGCTAGGGAGAGGATTAGGGATGCAATAGGAGGTGACCTGCTCCCTGATCCTGGCATCCTGCCCTAGCAGCTACCCTTTATCTCTTTGATACCACACAGTGGGGGGTTTCCCCCACTCCCTGTCGTGACAAATGGTTAATACTAAGTCCAGTATAGCTGTCTCTCTAGTTGGGTCTTGAACAAGTTGGGAAAGGTAATTGTCTTTGGTTATTGCCAAGAACCTGTTTCCTTTATAAGATGTACAGGTTTCAGTTTCCCAGTCTATATCTGGGTAGTTGAAGTCCCCCATAATAACCACATCATTATGATCTGCTGCCTCGTCTATCTCGTTTAGTAGCAGATTTTCTGTGGACTTGTGGTGGTTTATAATAAACTTCTTTTTAGTATTTTATTAATGTTTTTGTCAATAGTGTTGCTGAAAATTATTACTAGAATAATATTGGAGAGGGTGAGTGCAGGGACAGTGCAGAGAGAGGGAGAGTTCAGGGACAGTGCAGGGAGAATCTAGGGACAGTGCAGGGAGAATTATTCTGCATCAGTTTTATTCATTCCTACATTTACTTATTCCTACATCAGCCATAAACTAAGATGAGTAATTCAATACCAATAGGATGGAAGCCTTTATTATTTCACTGCCAGCGTGCCAACCAATACTATCCATTCTGCACCCTTTGGGTGGCCAGGTTTTAATGATGACCATCCTCATCTTTTGCTGGCTTTACTTTTTCAAAATCATCCTTCAAAGTCTCCAGGTCATAGAAAAGTCGGCAAGATGCAGAGAAAAGATCTGGATGTTCCTGCTGACATATTCTCATCGGTATTAGATAGTGTAAAAGGAGGAAAAGCAGATGGCAGAAGAAAGGCTCCCACCTGTAGGGCAGGAGAGCGCTGGTGTTGGAGAAGTGGATATGCCAGAGCTGATTAATATTATGTATCTACTGGTTTACTGTCAAATAACCTGCAGTAGATTGCAGGTAAGAACAGCAATAATATGCATATTGTTCCCCCACCTAATCAGCCAAACCCCATACCATCAACAGCCCCTGTTTAAAGGTGCCGCGCAGCCATTAACAATGAAGAAGGACTATACAGTGCAACCTTCATTATTAAATGAAATGCAGCTGCGATTAATTGGCAACACAGTTCTTTACCGCAGCATGGCTGAAACCTGCCCACAGCACGGCCGTGAGGCCATACCCTAAGGAAGAGGAACCTGGGTATACCTGATTTATAGCTATTTGTGATAAATCAACTCTGAAAACGTATCAAATTTCTTGGTGAACTTTGGTGAAGTTGCCAAATCGAATTTTTCTAAACTTACCATACTAGGCACTCAGTTTAGAGTTCCATTTTAATGCCTTAGTAACACAGTCAGTGTTCGCCCATTGATTTCCATCAGGGATTTTGAGCCAAAACCAGGTGCAGCTCTAAACACAGAATATGTGCAGATCTTTCCCTCACACCTTACGTTTGTGAAGGCTCCAGTCCTGGTGTTTGCTCGCAATCACTGATGGAATCACTGACGTGTGAATAAGACATAAGTTTTAACATTTCCCAACAAGTTTTATCTACCCTACTTTCTCTCTCTCAAATGAATCATAAAAAAAAAAAAAAAAAAAATAGTTTTTTTAGAATACAAACTTTTTGGGAAATTTGGGACGAATTCCAAACAGGTACAGTATAATCGATTTACTCATCCTGAACACATTCACCTGAACATCTGACATGTAATGCTATAATTCTTCTTCAGGAGCTGCTGCAGGGAAAAAGTGTAATATTGTGCACATTCTCTTGGCAATAAAATATGATCCCCGAGGTGGGAGAAAAGTCAGGCCTATAGTTTCCTTTTGAAAAGGGGATGTCTTCATGAAACAAGTTCTTTGAGGACACACATTGTCATAAATCTATCCTCAGCATATCTTTCTGCACAGTGCAAATAATTATTTGATGTGACTACATACATTATTGTCAAGGAGCAATATTTTAAGTTAATTTCTTTGTTTTCATGCAGAAGGTCTGGAAGATGTATGGTATAGAAGAGGAATTTATTTGTTTATGTTCTTTGATATGAAAAAGGTGAATATAAAACACAACTGTAATTTTCAGATTTGATTGCTTTCTTCTTTTTTTTGTTAAGGAAAGAATCTCCTTTCCACATTATATTTCAACTTTCTTTTGCTAAAATGAAAATATCAACAGATTACAGTAGGGGTGACAAGTTTGTGGTTTTGTTCCTTGGTTAATTTTAGACATGGACTCAATGGGGAGTTTTTCAGATAAGTCTTGTTCAGCACTGCTGTAGTTATGTCAGTGAGCTTTGAGAAAGGGCTAGTGTAGCCTGAAATGTGTCAGAGTTTTCTGTATTTATTCAATGCAATAAAGTTCCTGCTTTTATGGAGATACAGAAGTGCTGGACAAGGTTTGTCTGATCTGATTTGAGTCCTGCTCTGTGGGTCATTCTTTCTCCAGGTGGATTGTGATTACAGTGATACTACTGCAGCTGGTGTTTACAGCACTCTGGTGCTTGTGCTTGCCTAAGGCCTCATGCACACGACCGTTCCGTTTTTTGCAATCCGCAAATTGCAGATCCGCAAAACGTGGAAGCGGATTGTAGAAATGCCTATTCTTGGCCACAAAACAGACAAGAATAGGACATGTTATATTTTTTTTGCGGAGCTACGGAACGGAGCAATGGATGTGGACAACACACGGAGTGCTGTCTGCATCTTTTGCGGCCCCATTGAAGCGAATGGGTCCGCACCCGAGCCGCAAAAACTGCGGCTCGGATGCGACACAGAACAACGGTCGTGTGCATGAGACCTAATGGAGAGTTTTTATTTAATTGCCATCATGTGATTTGTGTATACTGTTAACCCCTTCATCCACAGTGAGGTCCCGATTCGTCACAGTGGTGCTGGGGATGAATGGAGCAGGCCTCTGCAGTGGGCCCTCTCCATACGAGGCTGGTGCCAGCTGTATCATATAGCCAGCAACAGGCCACATTGATTGGGAGGGGCGATCACGCTGCACCCATCATTTAACCCCCCAGGTGCCACAATTAATGCTGATCGCAGCATCTGTGAGTGAACGCAGAAGGATGCAGATCCTTATGTCTTCTGATCGGAGCCCTCGCAGTGAAATTGCGGAGCTACGGTTGGTTGCTATGGATGCTGCTGAAGTGCACAAAGCCTGTCATTGCAATCTCCATGCTGAGCTATGCATGAAGCATAGCTCAGCATGGAGAGTGTAACAATCCTATTCACCCTAATAGATCTTTATTAGGGTGAATAGGAGAAGGGATCAAAATATCCCAGGTACTAGTCCCCTGAGGGGTATAATAGTTATGAAAAAAGTGAAAACAAACAAACAAACAAAAACAAAACAATGTCATATTAAAAGTTTAAATAATTCCCCCCCACCTTGCCAATTTTACATATAAAAATAAACATATTAGGTATCGCTACATCCAAGGAAGTCTGAACTATTAAAATTCCTGTCCGGTTACTGCCATGACAGCAATAAATGAAAAACATACGATTTGCAATTTTTTGGTCACCTTTCCACCCCAAAAAATTGAATAACGGGGATCAAAAAGTCCAAAAAAATGGTACCCACAAGAACTAAAATTTTTATAAAAAAAATAAGCCCATACAGCTCTGTAAACCGAAATTAAAAAAAAATTATAGCAGTCAGAAAATGGCGATGCAAAGATTTTTTTTTTAAGTAGTAAAAAAAATTAAATAAAAATACAACTTTGGTATCGTTGGATTCGAATTGAGCTGCAGAAAAAGGATGCCAGATAACTTTTAGCGCACAGTGAGCGCTGTAATATCAAACCCCAAAAACCTTGGTGGAATTATGTTTTTTTTTAAATTTAACCCCACAAATAATTTTTTTCCCCATTTTACTATAAAAATACATGTTTAATAAAATGATACCATTGAAAAATGCATCTTGTCCTGCAAAACACAAACAAAAAAAACCCTTTAAAATATAAAAAAGTTATGGCTGTTTGAAAGTGGGGAGGAAAAAACTAAAATGCTAAACCAAAAATTGGTTGATTACTTAAGGCGTTAAGAGGAAAAAGTCATGTGTTGTGGTCAGAATATGTTAATATCACATCCACTGCAATTTTTTCTCCCAAAGTGAATACTTTGAAGTGACTAAAAATTTTATTATGACAGTTTAGTGGCTAAAAGACTTCATAGCCTTATGGAACCATGTATCCACCTTATTTTTCCACTTGTAAATGTGTTCCTATAAAAAAACTTTATTTTAAACAACATCTACAAATATAAATGATGTTAATATCAACATATACAAAAGAGCTGTTGCTAAGCAACAATGTTGTTCCTAGCTACCCCAGGTGGAAGCTCATCTTGATGGAAATCTATGAATACATTGTGACAATTTTTTAATACACCGATGTTTTATATGGTTAAAAAAATTAAGTTCAAAGAGCCAGCAATTTTTATTTTACTTTATAAAATATATATTGAATATAAAATATATATTGTATATTGCAGTGATGCCCAACCTACGGATTTGGCCTGCGGGACGTAGGTTGGCCCGCGAACCGTGCACCAAATCTGTGTCATGCGGCCTGTACGACTCCCTGGAAAAAGTCTAAGGCGTACCAATACGCAGGTTCGGACTGGCCCACAGGGGAATCCCCTGGTGGGCCCCTGAGCAAAGTGGGCCCCTAGTCTCCCACCCCCTGCACAATTGACCCATAACACATTAGACTTAGGGCTCATTAAGACGGCCGTATGCTGTCCACAAAAATGTGGATCCAATTTTTTGCGGACAGTTCAGCATGTCCCCAAAAAAACGGATTGCATTCCGTTTTTTTTTTTTTGGCTGATATATAGACTTCAATAGGACCATGTCCTGATTTTCACTGACAAGTATAGGACATGTTTCATTTTTTGCTGAGCCGTGCAATGGAAGAAAAGGGCCCCATAGAAGTGAATGGGATAGCATCTAATCTGCAAAAAACGGATCTGCATTTTTGTGGACAGTATACGGCCGTCTGAATGAGCCCTTACTGCACTACATACATACATGTACAGCACCTCAACCAGCCTATGTTCATATAAAAAACTTAGATTATTTGTTATATTTGAATGTATCTGTATGGTGGGCCCCCAAAATACATTTTACTGGTGGGCCCTAGGTATGCCAGTCCGACACTGCCATTGCGGGTACCAAAAGCTCCTTACAGCAAAGAGATTTGTTATTGGTTGGTATAGGCACGCGCCAGAGTGATACAGGTTCTGCAGCAGGGGAAACCGGCGGGAGCTGGAAGGAGTCGGGGCCAGCTCCAGGGGTGGCTGTTGTAAAATGACAGGGCGGCTGGAGAGGTAAGGAGCCATGGACTCAAGTGACTGGTTCCTGGTGACCCTGCTGCCCCCTCCTCCTATCACCCCACTAGTGACCCTGCTTCCTCCTCCTCCTATCACCCACTAGTGACCCTGCTCTCCACTCCTCCTATCACCTCACTAGTGACCCTTCTTCTCCCTCCCGCTGTCACCCCACTAGTGACCCTGCTCCTCCCTCCTCCTGTTACCTCACTAGTGACCCTGCTCCCCCTCCTCATGTCACCCCACTAGTGACCCTGCTTCCCTCTCCTCCTGTAACCTCACTAGTGACTCTGCTCCCCCCTCCTCCTGTCACCCCACTAGTAACCCTGCTCCCCCCTCATCCTGTCACCCCACTAGTGACCCTGCTTCCCCCTCCTCCTGTCACCTCACTAGTGACCCTGCTTCTCCCTCCTCATGTCACCCCAATAGTGACCATGCTCCCCCCTCCTCCTATCACCCCACTAGTGACCCTGCTGTCCCCTCCTCCTGTCAACCCATTAATGACTCTGCTCCCTCCTCCTGCTGTCACCCCACAGGGAAGAAGCTGAACAGACTCCAACGAATAGGATGGTATACATTCAGTTTCCGTTCTGGATCCTAAGTGCTGCATAGAAGGCTTTTTTTGTCTTGCCTTTCGATAGAATCTGCAACAAAGGCTCCAAACGCAGCTTCCAATGCAGATTTAAAGTTTACATTTCTTTCTGGCAAAGCTATCTGGTTCTAGCCCGCAAAATTTATACAATGTCTAGTGCGGCCCTCAGACGAAAAATGGTTGGGCACCACTGGTATATTGTACTAGAAAAAGAAACAGACTAGATTAGAGGAAAGATATCCGTTATAAGTCAATAGGGTCCATCCTGTGTAAATGGAGAGATGGAAAGCCAGGTGGCCAAACCCCCTGGGGAGAAGGAGACAGCGAGAGGTGGGACTGTGTCAAGCCACCACTGTAACAGGGACGATGCTGCGATATTCTACACCAATGGTAATAAGACTTCATGCATGTATTGTTGACAGCCCCAATTTTAGCAATGAAGATGCATTAGAACTCAAATGAGCTCTGCACCTCCTACATATAGCTGGGGTGCCAAACCTTTGACTCCCCACCAATCTGATATTGATACCTATTCTGAGGAATAGGGTTTAAGTATAAAACCCCTTAAATCAATACAATTTAATATGTGAACTTCTTCTTTATTAGATAAACTTTTGACTTTGAAAATCAGTGGACGGTTGATCTGACTAACAGTCACGAGAAAACAGGTTCCAAAATTAAAAATGACATAGGCAAGACTGCAGCATATCTCCATCTCCATATTTCAGCCTGTATGAAGAATAGGGGAATGATAATTTAGGATATATTGATTGATGGATGTCAAGAAAAGAGCAAGGGTCATGATAACAGTAGAAACAGATACCTTCAAGGAGAATATTAAAGGCATATATATAACAGATGGCTTTTACGAACTTTCATTAATTATTAACCACAATGTATCCTGCAGTCAAAAAGTGTGAGCATCATTGTATATACAGTATGCATATGGAAGCAGGACAGTAATGAGGCTTGACAAGCAAAGAACTGGTGGTGACGGTAAATGATTATGTTGTGAAAAGCAAAACAATATTGACCCCAGAACATTTGCACTTTCTTTTTTAATCTAAGCAACATTTTGTGCTAATTATTTTTCTCCCGGATTTCTCTTTATTTTTCCTCATTCAGTTTACTTTATACATTTACATGGCTTAAAAAGCCTATGGCAGGGAAGCATCTTCACAGCACGACACTGCCACCACCATAGTTTTACAGTGCAATGCCTCAACAGACTAAACATTGAGTAGACCACATATGCAGCAGTGGTCATCATTACATTTTCAACAGCCTAAAACCTAAACTTTTTCAGCTATTACTTGGAAGACACCTCATCTATTGTCGCTTGCCTGATATTAATTTAGCTAAAAATGCACCCTGCAGAAGACTTATAACAGTTTGGTAACTTTCTTAAATATGTAATGGAGCACTGAGAAACTCCCAAAATCATTTTAGCCTTGCTATAGAAAAAATAATAATAATTATAATAATATAAATGTAAAAAAAAAAAGTTTTAACTTTAAAGTGTAACTGTCATGCTTTCATAAAAAAAAATCTATTTTAGCATATGTTACTGCTGGTGGAGCATTATGCATAAAGCAATCTTTAGTTTCTTCACATACCACTTTAGTTTATTCACATACCGTCTGATATAGCAGGTAACAGACGTGAGGCCCAGAGGGGAGGGAAGGAGAGTACCCTTTCAGTAAGGAGAGGAAGGTGTGGTGACCCCTAACTCACCTAGCACTTGCACCTGGCTGCCCTGATGCCCCTAGACGGGCTGCTAACCTATATGCCGATCACATGCCTTGTCCCTGGTTTACCCTGGAATAAGCCCTAGGTAGTGAGTAGGGTGATCTGAACACTAGTTCTCACCCCTGACACCTAGGCTAACAACAGGGAAAGGACAAACAACACAAACACCATAAACAATCCCTAAAGGGAGACAACAAACAGGAGACAACCACAGGAGTGAACCGGAGATCCAACATCTCCAGTTCCAATGGCTCCACAGCAACTCCACCGGAGTTCTGAATAGAAGATCTGAAAAGAAGGTCTATATCTGGCAACAAGGGAAGCAGAAAGGGAGAATATATAGTAGCTGGGAGTGGCTAACAGAGAACGAACAGCTGAAAGGAAAAGCTACAGATTCCTAAGTGGCACAAAAAGGATAGCAAACCTAAGCAGGAAAACCTGGACCGAAATCCATACCCACCACTAGGTTATGGAGCAATTTCTTTAAACCGAGTGAGTAGCCACCCCCTGCGACCTTCTGAACTCAGGCACTTTACACTTTAAGCTATCTGTGTGCAATGTGGCTTGACATTTTTACTTTCTGTGTAGCTGAGGCCTAATTTTCTCAAGCATCAGTTCTCTTGCAGACTGCAGCAGATTTATCTTAAAGATAAATAATCAGGATGAAAGCAGAAGACATACATCAGTTTAGCATTTTTTTTGTATGCAATAGTGCATTGAGAACCTAGAAAAAGATTTTTGTTGTAGTTTGTTTTTGTTCTCAATCAAACAAGGCCAGATATGCAACTATGGCAATTTCCTTAGATTTAAAAAAAAATAGAAAGTCTACTGTCAAAAGGGTTTTATGTTATATTTGTTCTTTGGTCATTTACATTTTATTCCGTTTAGATACAAGTCTTACATTTGATGATCAAGTCAGACATAATGTACAGTTACGGATACATATTGACATCCCTTTTAATATCTTGAGTCACTGGCTGGAGGTCACAAATTTAAATGAATCCTTTGCTAAACAGTTGAAGATGCCCTCAATCGGGGCTAATTAATTTAATTGTTCTGATCCTAGGATTTTACATGCATGGAAGAACACACACTGACATTAGGCAAGGGTCAAAGCAGTTTCTCGTTTATTACAGGAAGTACAGCAGTTTATATAGACATCAGAGAGGCATTCCCCCTGAGGTTCGTGGCATTGTCTATATCTATATAATAACTTAATTATAGTTTAATAAAATAATTAGAATAGAAGATAGAAATGATATTGAATTAAAAAACACAATGGTAGAACTCACTTAATCAGGGTTTTTTGATTATATATTTATTGGATAGTGAAGGGACGGTTTTTTAATCAATTGTTTATTAAAAATTATTATTTTTCTTGATAGTATGCACATATATATGTATGTTTTGGCTCTATATGCAGCATTGGACTAAGCATATGGGTAGATGGTATGCTGCTGCATTAAACAATCAGGGGTACCAATGATGTTGCGGTCCACTGCTGCATATCTAGATATGAATATATTTGATTTTGATGAATAACCTGATTTCTCTTGTCCTTCTAATAACTATTTTTTCTTTTCACTCTGTTATGCCGCTATGTCCGCTCGAGCCCCCCTCTCTATGTGCGCTGGTGTTGATTTCATCTATTCCGGAGTACTTCCGGTCCTTGACACGCAGGCTGCTGCCTATGAGCATACGCACCCTGCTGTTTCCTGGTGTTGGAACGCAGGACGCGCTGGTTCGGCAGCGCACATAGATGCGCATCACTCCCGGACTTCAGGTTGTCCCCGGCGCATTATGGCTGCCGTTTATTCGCAGTACTCATGTCATATACGGAGCTCTCTCCTCTCTCCTTCCTCTGTTTCCCTCCCTCCTGTTTCTCTGGCCACATGTATGGAGGGTTGCTGGATCTATACCCTCCCCCTTTTTCCCTCTGCAACCCCCCCTCCTCTTCTGCCGCCTCAGCACAGGTGATGTTCTGAACATTATTAGTGATTGCTATATGTGTATATAAGGATTCATTGTGGCATTCAGAAACAGGCACCCCCGAGGAAGCCAGCAGAGTCTGGCGATACGCGTTGGACTTGTTTCCTGACCACCACGCATACCTTCACTTTGTCATCTTTAATGATAAGTATTCAGTTTTCCACTAATTTCATTGTTGATGGATTACATGCATTATATTCTTTTGTTCATCTGTATGTGTGGGGGTTTGCTTACAGATTTGTGGTGAGTCAGGTAGGGCATGTTATATGATTTATTTACATGGCCCAGATTCATTGTATACAATGTTTTTAATCCAATCTTTGTTGTGTCTGTTGTCTCCAATAAATTTGATACTTTTATAGATGTGCGGCTTTTATCTCGGTATTCTTTCTCTTTTGAATTCATATAGTGTGTTTTATACCATGTGCCGGCACTCTTAATTAAATTTTGATGTGCCCCCGTTCTTTTTTGATTATACAGGTTCGTGGCATTGTTACATTGACTGAAATATAAAAAGAGATAACACTTGGCATCTGCGCATTGTGCATTGTTTTACTAACTCTGTTATGTGAACTATGTAAATAGCTAACCATAGGGGCCATCTTGTAATGAAGTCTTCACTAACAGCAGAAAAGCATATATGAGGCGTGTTCTCTTGGGTAGGATGGAACCTTTATGCTTTGGAGAAGATAAGGTGTTGTCTGAGAGCTGGAGGATATGGGAGCTCTCTTAGCTGATTCAAGGAATGATGGACCAGACGTGGTAGCCAGGGAAGAAACAATTAGGCCCCTTTCACACGAGCGTGACGGATTAGGTCCGGATGCGTTCAGGGTGCGTTCAGTGAAACTCGCACTATTTTGCAAGCAAGTTCAGTCAGTTTTGTCTGCGATTGCGTTCAGTTGTTCAGTTTTTTCCGCGCAGGTGCAATGCGTTTTGATGCGTTTTTCACGCGCATGATAAAAAAAAGTAAGTTTACAAACAACATCTCTTAGCAACCATCTGTGAAAAACGCATCGCACCCGCACTTGCTTCCGGATGCAATGCGTTTTTCACGCAGCCCCATTCACTTCTATGGGGCCAGGGCTGCGTGAAAAACGCAAAATATAGAACATGCTGCGATTTATGTACACAGACCCATTGAAATGAATAGGTCAGGATTCAGTGCGGGTGCAATGCGTTCACGTCATGCATTGCACCCGCGCGGAAATCACGCTCGTGTGAAAGGGACCTTAATATCCTGCATAGGGGTGAGCTCTGCCTTGGATTGGGAAGGAGGAGATGCCTGCTTCTGTGTGTGAAGTGAGTGAGTAAATCCATGGGACACAGTGTTGAAATAGTTGCAGTATAGAATCTTAACTCCTTAAGGATACAGCCTTATTTCACCTTAAGGACCAGGCCATTTTTTGCAAATCTGACCAGTGTTACTTTAAGTGGTGATAACTTTAAAACACTTTTACTTATCCAGGTCATTCTGAGATTGTTTATTTGTCACATATTATACTTCATGACACTGGTAAAATGAAGTTAAAAAAAAAAATTGTATTTATAAAAAAAATATCAAATTTACAAAAAATTAGAAAAAATTTGCACATTTCCAAGTTTTAATTTCTCTACTTCTTTAATACATAGTTATACCTACAAAAATATTATTACTTTACATTCCCCATATGTCTAATTCATGTTAGGATCATTTTGGGAATGACATTTTATTCTGGGGGGACGTTACAAGGCTTAGTTTAGAAGTAAATCTTGAAATTTCTCAGAAATTTTCAAAAAACAATTTTTTAAGGACCAGTTCAGATCTGAAGTCAATTTGTGAGGATTACATAATCGAAACCACCCAAAAATGACCCCATTATAGAAACTACACCCCTCAAGATATTTAAAACTGATTTTACAAATGTTGTTAACCCTTTAGGTGTTCCACAAGAATTAATGGAATATAGAGATACAATTTCAAAATTTCACTTTTTTGGCAGATTTTCCATTTTAATATTTTTTGATTCAGTTACAAAGCAACAGCCAAACAAAACTCTATATATATGGCCCTGATTCTGAGGTTTACAGAAACACCCCATATGTGGTCGTAAACTGCTGTACGAGCACACGGCAGGGCGCAGAAGGAAAGGAATGCCATAAGGTTTTTGGAAGGCAGGTTTTGCTGAACTGTTTTTTTTTACACCATGTGCCATTTGAAGCCCCCCTGATGCATCCCTAGAGTAGAAACTCTATAAAAATGACCCTATCTAAGAAACGACACCCCTCATGTGGTATTTTTATAGAGCAGATTGTCACGGATGTGGTGATACCTAATATGTATTCAATTTTTTTTAATTATGTAAGTTTTACACAATGATTTCATTTTTGAAACAAAAAAAATCATGTTTTAGTGTCTCCATAGTCTGAGAGCCATAGTTTTTTCAGTTTTTGGGCGATTATCTTAGGTAGGGTCTCATTTTTTGCCGAATGAGATGATGGTTTGATTAACACTATTATGGGGTGCATATGACTTTGTGATTGCTTGCTATTACACTTTTTGTGATGTAAGATAAAAAATGGCTTTTTTTGCAACATTTTTATTTTTATTTTTTTACGGTGTTCACCTGAGGGGTTAGGTCATGTGATATTTTTATAGAGTAACTTATTACGGATGCGGCGATACCCAATATGTATATATTTTTTTATTTATGTAAGTTTTACACAATGATTAAATTTTTTAAACAAAAAAATAATAATCATATTTTAGCGTTTCCATAGTCTGAGAGACATAGTTTTCTTAGTTTTGGGGCGATTATCTTGGGTAGGGTATACGTTTTGCGGGATGAGATGACGGTTTGATTGGCAATATTTTGGGGTGCATATGAGTATTTGATCGCTTGCTTTTACACTTTTTGTGATGTAAGATGATGATTTATTTAGCACAGTTTTTATTTTTTACGGTGTTCATCTGAGGGGTTAGGTCGATACAGACGCAGCGATACCTAATATGTATACTTTTTATTTATTTATGTAAATGTTATACAATAGCAGCTTATTGTGTGGACCGGGAATCTGACCTTGTGTGTTGCCAACTAGAAAACTGACTAGTAGAAGAAAGTCACATAGCCAAGTTTAGGCCTCATGCACACTGCCGTGTTTCACGGCCGTATGCGGGCCGTGGAACCGCGGCCTGGATCCCTCCTGAGAGCAGGAGCGCACGGCGTCACTGGTTGCTATGACGCCGTGCGCTCCCTGCTGCCGCCGCAATACAGTGATACACTGGTATGATCTATACCAGTGTATTACTGTACTGTGCCGGCAGCAGGGAGCGCACGGCGTCATAGCAACCAGTGACGCCGTGCGCTCCTGCTCTCAGGAGGGATCCAGGCCGCGGTTCCACGGCCCGCATACGGCCGTGAAACACGGCAGTGTGCATGAGGCCTTACTGTGAGCGAAGTCAGTTCTTTGAAGTAAGGATTAAGTCGAGAATAAAATAAATCAGCTTGGAGACACAGGGAGGGGTGTGCCCTGGCTTTATGCAAAAAAAAAGGGGAAATTATTAGTGAACACAGGATGCTCGGCCTTGATTTAGAACATTCTCTCTGGATAGTATAAAAAACAATGATGAACAGGCAAGTGATTACTTTTACATGCCACCAACAGAGCCCCAAAAAGGGGAGGGAGGACCCTGCTGCTCTCCAGCAGACACATCCCCCATAATAACACCAGCCCCGTCAGTCTCCAGAGGGGTGGACCTGTTAAGTATGTCAGTGCTAAAACCACGCCCTAGTCAAACCTCTTTGTATCCTGTTATCAGATAAGATGGTACTCCCTAACGCTGGGTTCAGACCTGAGCGTTCCGAAAGGAGCGCTCTGTATGCGCGCTTGTACGGGCGTTTACAAGCACGCATACAGAGACAGGCGTGCACACATTGTTGCGCGTTCCCGAAAGTCTATTGTACGGGAACGCGCGACAAACGCTCAAAAAAAGGGTCAGGTACTTGTTTGAGCGTCGGGCGTTTTACAGCGCGATCGTACGCGCTGTAAAACGCCCAGGTGAGAACCATGCTGATAGGGAAGCATTGGTTTCTCCTTGTTGTGCGTTTTACAGCGCGTAGGAACGCGCTGTAAAACGCTCAAGTGTGAACCCAGGGTCAGTCTCAACTTCCGCTCTGGTGGCCATCTTATCTAATTTAGAGTCCAGTCTGGCAGCCATCTTAACTCCTGTAACTTCCGACAAGGGGGCCATTTTAACTGAGGGAATCTCCCTGCCCAGTGGCCATCTTAGTTACTGGAATTTTTTCCTGATACGGCTACTGTGCACAAAACAATACACATAAATCCCAGTAGCACAAGTAACACCACAAGGAGTACTCCCTCGAATCAATAAGTGAATGATACACATATACCTATGATTTGTTATGACCGGTAGTATTGTTTAATTGTTTTACTCAGATGAAATGCCTTAATTTCTATGTTTCTGTTTTTCAAGTAAAGTCAAGTGAAGTCCCCCCTCCTGCCCATTTGCTAGAATCGCAAAAAGAGGGGATTGTGATGGAGATGGTCTCAACTGTGGTAAACTGTAGCTTTAAGGCCGGACAGATTCTGTTCTCTCTTTCTTTCATATGATGTTGCTAAAAAATGCTAACCTTGAGATAAGACACTGCAGAAGTAGTAAAGAATGTAGACAGGCAGTGAAAAACATCAGCAAGCTAAAGCTAATGAAAAGTGTACCCCCCCCCCCCCCCCCGGATCTCCAATGGTGAACTGAGAGTAGTAGTGAGAAAAAGCATTTAGCGAAATAAAGGGTGGCTGAAAGATAACAAGCTCACAAAAAAGACAGAAGTCTTCCTCGAGAGGCAAGTGTATAGAGGAGGAGGTGTAGAGAGACAGAGAAAGTCGGGTTATGAATGTTATCATGATAATGTTAAACCACCTCCGAAACAGAGAAAGGAAAAAATAGGTCTGCCACCCTATAATGGTCCTGGGAGATGGACCTGCAGAGTCAGTGGGACCCAGAACCCAGATTGGAGAGAGTGTTGTGCTGTGTGTGGTACTCCTCGTCCACACCTCAAGAGAGGAATGTATTCTTTGTTGACCATGCCCTGATCACTGTCCCCACAGACACCCATGTTTGGCTGGAGAGGCAGTGAGGATGCCACAAAGACAGGTGCGGGGGAAAAGTTAGACCAATATTACGAAACCATTGAGTGTCGGCTGTGCCCTCAAACATTTTAGCAGATTGAAGTCCGGCCCGAATTATATCCCTCACTCTGGGTGATAAAGAAGTAGTCCCGTTTTTTTATTGACACTGGAACAGCAAAGACAATTGTGCACAGCAAATATGGCCTCCCCTGACTTAATCTCCAAGAACACTAGTCCTTGGGTAGAAGTGGATGGGAAAGTAGTACACTCCCCTTTTTAACAGAACCAATCTGTGTTAGATTTGCCCTTACCCGAGAAGTACTTGCCCGGTTTCTGGTCAGTGAAAACGCCCACTGTTGCCTCCTTGGTGCAGACTTGCTTGCAAAAGTATGTATCTCATACCAGGAGGATGGCACTGTGAAGCTCACAGGTGCCCTCAATGTCCAGGAACTTTGTTTATTAGCCGTTAGTGATAAAACTCCCTGGTCCATCTTTTTGTCAGTACTCCTGGAAGATGAGAAGGAAGCCCTGCTTGCGGGAATGCTGGGCCATCTGTGGGCTATTAGATCCATGGATGTTGGCAAGCTCCCAGTTCCTCCTGTGGAAGAGGAGATAAAACCTGGCGCACCACTTCCCTGGAAGATGCAGTATCTCTTGAGTATGGCACAGTCAGATGCCATATCTCAAACAAAAGACTTTTTGAAAAAGGGGTTATGAAAGACATTGTATCCCCTTCTAACACTCTTTTGTACCCTGTGAAAAAGAAAAGTGAGAAGGGCAAACCCAACCAATACCAGATGGTACGTGACCTACATGCTGTCAATGAAGCCATAGTTTGTAACAGCCCCATTGTGTCCAGCACACACACCTTGTTGGGTTAGGTTCCCATTACCCCTACCCACTCCACTGTGATTGATTTGACAAATGTTTTATTTTCAGTATCACTAAATTCAGACAATTAGTAGTTGTTTGCCTTCACATATGAGGGTAAACAGTATACCTGGGTGGTGCTGCTGCAGGGAGCCTAGAACTCTCCTAGTATGTATACTGCAGCCATGTCACTCCTGTCCTTTTTTTAGAACATGTCTGCAAGTGGAAAAAAATGAATAAATAAATAAATTCAGTTTTGTTGCCTTCCTGGGGTGAAACATCTCATTCCTGAATGTAAGAAGGCTGTGGAGGACATCCCTTTGCCCAGAAACATGAATGCACTGAGGACATATTTTTTAGGCCTGGTTTCTTATTGCAGACCATGGAAACGCAAATTTGATGCACTTTTCTTTATGACTGTTTGTCTTTTAGTCCCTTCCACCTTACAGATGGGGTGGTAAATGCCTTTTATGCCTAAACCTGGCAATTTTGTGCCCCCCCCCCCCCCCGGGCCTATCAGATTATTACATTTAGATTGCATTACCTTTCTTGGCTTATCACAATTGACACTGTTACAGACGATCATGACGTATCACAAACGTATTCCCTGAAGCTTATAGATTAAGTGTTTTAAGTACTATCATCGATTCATCGTGTTGATTTGTTGTCCTAACTACTAATATATTGGACCATTCTAGATAATATTATCATTATAGAATTGTTTCTCTATCACAGAATTTCAGCTATTGTAACTTTTTCCATCAACCTATTCATCAAAATATTGTGCCTATCAGGGATATTATTGTGTTGATGTATGATCATCCACTTTATTTGATTAATGTAATGTGTTTTCGTTGACAAAGGGTATTAGTATGATGCCTGAAATGTCCAAATATGTAATATTTTGGATCCAGCCACACAAGTTGCTTCTGGAGCAAGGGAGGAGGGAAGAGTTAAATTTTCTTCCAAACTTCCAGATCCAGAGGAAGAGGTTTATGACTGTTTGCAGATGATGTCACAAGGGGCAGCGGGATTTGGTAAATCAGCTATTACATAATCCAGATCATGTGCTCTTTGTGGATGTATCGAGGTATGGTCAGGATGGCAGTTTCTACACAGGTTAGGCAGTGGTGACTAAACATGACACTAAAAAGAATAGTCCTTACCACCACACATGTCTGCCCAAGAAGCAGAGCTAAGGGCTCTGGAGATGGCTTTTAGATATGCAGATGGGCAATCAGCCAACATTTATGCTGATTGCAGGTAAAGTCCATGACTATGGGCCCATTTGAAAGCCAGAGACTTCCTGACCATTTCAGGTAAACCCATCAAAATGGGGAAGCAGTGAGGTCCCTTATGGAAGCCCTCATGTCACCAACTTGAGTGGCGGTGATAAAAGTAAAGGTTACTGTAAAACAGACTCAGAGGAGGCAAAGGGAAAAGCCACGGCAGAATAGGCAGCAACAATGGCTGCCAAATTGCCTAGGCAGACCCCTTCCTTAGTGGACACAGCTCAGGTCCCTGAAATAACCCCTCCTGTCTCACTGGAAGTTCTTAAGACCTTACAGAACCAGGCGGGAAAGAAGGAATGAGACTAGTGCATGAAAAAAGGGGGGACTGCAAATGAGGAAGGCCTAAAACAGTTCCAAGGGAAACTCTACCTTCCCAGGTCCCTCTAATTCACAATGGCACAGGCAACCCATGGAGTGACACACCAGTCATAAAACTTCTTTGTGTGATTTAGTACATGGTACACCCCAGGGTTCAGCACTGTAGCAGCCAAATATACTCAAGTATGCATGATTTATGCCCAAAACAACGTGGGCGAGGTGGTTAAGGTTCCCCAGAAACACACGTCTTGCCCTTTGTATCTGTTTCAACGTTTGCAGACTACATTCAGCTACCCAAGGTGGGCGTGTATGAGTATGTATTGGTGTGTGATGACTTGTTTTCAGGATAGCCAGTAGCATACCCGGTAGAAGATTATGGCTGAAGTTGTATGCAGGTATGGGGTACCTGAGACTATTGAAAGTGACTTAGGTGTTCACTTCACAGATGAAGTGATGCAGAAGATAATAAAGGTTTTTCGGTGTAGTACAGGCCTTACATGCTTCGTACCATCCACAAAACAGCGGTAGGGTAGGGGAAAAAGGAACTGAACAGGACACTAAAGGTAAAGATTAAAAAAGCCATAGCAGAGACTGGTAAGCCATAAACATAGTGCCTGCTGGTAGACTTATTTTCAGTAATGTATACCCCTAACCATAAGACAGGCTTTTGTCCCTATAAGGTCCTTTTTGGGTAAGCTCCTTGGACAGGATTGTATTTCCCGCAGCAGCTCCAGATGCAACATGACAGATTATGTGATCAGTTTATGTGATCTGACAGATTATGTGATTAGTTTGCACAAGCATTTGACTAAATTACATTCTCGAGTTCTTGCTTCACTTCCAGATCTTGATAAAGTACCAGAAACCCACCCACTTGTGTCTGGAGATTGGGTGGTAGTAAAAAGACACTTTAGAAAAGTCCTCAAATCCTGGTTTGATGGTCCATTCCAAGTATTGTTGACCATAAGCACATCAGTTAAGTTTGAAGAAAAGACTAATTCGAATAATTTCAAGAAAGTGTTGAGTGTTCCCCCTCGTGTGACTGCTGTTCTTGACTAAAAGAATATGGATTCTAATTGAGATAATAAAAATGGGTTTCTGGGTTGGGGAACAGTTGTGCAAAAGGAAGAAAAAAGTTGTTACAGTCCGATACTTCTAGACCAGTGAACCATTGATAGTATTGACCAAAGATTCTCAGTATTAATAGTTTTTATGTTCAAAATAATCAATGGCCAGGTTATGAATGCCCTACAAGGGCTTACTTCCTATTCCTGAATTTATCTTTAATTCTGCATTAATTATCTGTTGTGTAATCCCTTGCATTAGGAGGCTTTTATTCAAAGTCGTAGCTGAGGCTACCCCGGAGATGATCATGGGAGACCTCCATGAGGATGGGAGACAAGGTTCACTTCATTCTGTTGATTTCCCCCCCCCCCCCCCCTCCTGCCTATGACACCTCCTGGAGATAATCAACCATATGGACAGATATCTGACTTCTCCTTGCTCAAGTCCAGTGTCATGGGAGGCTATACACTATGGTAGGTTGTCATGGAAGCTGGTGAAGATGATGTCGGAGCAGTGGGACAGATGTGCTAGGTTTTCATTAGGAAAAGAATGAGGTCCAAGGGGGGACTGATATAGATGTGATTCAGCGATTTAATGAAAATAAACATTGTAAGTGAAGTAGAGGATAATCTTTCCTCCCGCTAGTTGAGCTCAACCAATTATGCCTTAAGAAAATGACTTATTCAAGCAAATACAGTATTTTTTTTATCTTCTAATTTAGAACTGAACTTAACTATATGACTTAAATATGAAGCTGACTCATTTCATTCTGTCTGCAAAACTGTATTTGACACAATAATAAAAATAAAATAATGTCGCACTAGAATGAGGGGGGGATCCACCAGAGGTGCTCCCACTCACAGACAACACCCGGTCTGAAAAAGTAGAATAAATATAAAATAAAAGTGGGGCACTCTCTTAAGTAAAGGGATCTTTATTATAATGATATGTATAAAATTGCAGTAGAATTAATATAACAATAGACGGACAATAAAATTAATAGTCAATAAAATTGATGCAGGTAGCAAGTAAAACAGAATTACAGTCCTATTAAAATTGTATTAAATAACGACATATAAATTGATCCCAAAATAAATAGATTATTCCATTATTTTCACTCTGGTAATAGTTCATTCATGTAACAATTCAATTGATGTTATAATTTAGTTAGATGTCAGAGTTCCCAGATATAGCCAGTCTCTTCATAAACTTCAGTCTGTGACTGAATACAAAGTTCTCCTGTTAAGGAATAGTAGACTCCACTTCAATGTATCTACAACATTGTTTGCGTATGGTAACTAAAGTTCAAGACGATGTAGCTGTTCGCTAGTTGCGAGTGATGTTAAAAGCTACTAATGAGTACAGCGGCGTCCCGCTGTAATATTTCGGCAAGCGATCGCTATAAGGACAGTATAATCTTACCCAGAGGTCTTTTAGCTGGACGATGAGCCCTTGACTCGGCACGTTTAGTTTCTATAGTCCCGGTCTCAAGGGTTGCTGCTTGGATTCAAATCTTGGCGCCACTTGGATTTGTTTGGTCCACGTGTTTCTGGCGTCTCTGATATCACAATTGGTGAGTTTTTGAAAAAAGTCCTTTTCATAAAGCAGTGTCCAGATCTCCGGAGTTACACAGGCCTTGCTTTCTTTAGGGGGGAAATTTGTACCAGACGCGTTTCGGGGATTTATAGTATTGACCCCTTCCTCAGTGGTTAGCATCCCCCTTCTATTGTCCCATTTTTATAGTGGTTAAGGCATGTATGAAGGACTGGTCTGGAATATTGGTTTTTCAAGGATTGGGATCCAAAGTGTATTGCTTTTCAGCTTAGAATTAGACATGTCATTAAATATCACATTTCCAAATGACATAATATAAAATGCTTATATACAATTGATCTACATGTATTCTGGAATCGACCAATAGAAAAAACGCACCGGCACCGCATGCGGTTTCAGTGCGTTTCCGGTGCGTTTTCTCCAAAAATTCAATTTTTCCAAATATTTCATTAGAATGGTTCACTTGATACCTTCTATAATAAATTTAAAAGATAAAATACTTAAAACATTTAAGATTCATTAAAAACTTCAGATGGGCATTAATTTAACATCAAGATGATAGTGCATGAGAACATTCATATATTAAAAAACAAAAACGCATTTGACACAAACACACATAAAATGTTTGGCATAAATGATTTATCTAGTCAAAAAAATGATGTCTTATTCTACATTTCCTGGCTAATTGATCAATAATGATTTTTAGAAATTAACATATGTTAGTATATTTATAGTAAGTCATTGGTAGTTCTGTAATAAAAATGGGTCTATTTATTGGGTACTGATGTAGCAGAGTTTAGTTTGTTTTTTAAAGGTTGTCCAATTACAGCGAGCCCCTGTAGGAGCCAATGTAGAGGATGGGAGTGTTAGTGACCCTGATGTAGTGATGTGGTGTTATGGTGTTTTACCTCAGCCTCCCTGGGGTTTGTGCAGTGAAAAAAGTGATGATAGAAGAAGCCAGGCAGAGATGATTGAACAAATAATATCTTCCTTTACTGAGTAAACATTCTTCAGCAGTTCATACTGTAGGGATTTGCTCTGGTAGGCAGGGTAAGCGGACGCATTACAGAGGCAAGAACATGGTTGTAAAGCAAAAGTTCAGTGTTTATTCACACAAAAAGCAATAACGCAAAAACAACACTGTGCAGAGTCCTATTGTTAATTCACACCACATAAAGTCCACAGCACAAATGTGTCACCTGGCGGACTGTTTTGTCCATGGCAATCCACAGCCGTCCACAGCAGGCTTTAGGGTGCCTGATTTTCAGCGTGAGGCTCTCCAGCACGCTACCAACTGGTTGGAACCCAAAAACCACAGTGCTTCACAGCTCCACTAGGAAAATGCAGGGTAATCCACACACAGCTGTGACTGCTGGCTGGGTTTTTATTCCCACCCCAAAACCTGGCCTGGAACGTGGGGAACAGCCACCCACCCTGCTCTTTGGCTGCTCCCAATAAGAACCGGCCTGGATCGGCTTTACAGCCACACTAAGTAAAAAACACAGTGTCAGCCAGCCTAGCTGCTGCTGACACAATAAACTACCGGTTCCTATCTCACGAGGAACCTCGGTGACACGTACCTTACGTCAATGACGGTTTGCTTATCTGTCCCAGGACAGATTCTGGGAATCTCCCAGAACTAGTACAAACGTTCTTGCCTTTTTCAGGGTCATTCGGCACAACTGCGTACATTCTTATATGTGACTGATTAAAACCTATTCTTTCTGGTACACATGCCATATAAGGATGTTCCGGTAGTATGTGTATGAGCACCAATGTTTATCTTTTATGATTGGTTTAATGCTGTTGTTATGCAAACTTTTCTACTGCATATATAAGGCCAAACAATAGCATAAGAAAAGTTAGAGTATTTCTCAGTTATACCTGTGTGTGTGTCATGTTATTGCTAGCAGAGAAATATCTCTCCTGACGTCAGTGACATCAAACCAAGGTGGCCGCAGAGGTCCAGAAAGGTCCAAATCCTTTTAGTTTGGGGGCCGCGTCCGGGATAGAGAAGGCCATTCTCATGTCCGGTAAGAGAGAAATCCCTATTGTCCACTGCCCGGTTCGAGGGCACTGGCCACATCTCTACCCATGAGTTGTTTTTTTTTTATTATGTATGCGGGCTACATTGTTAAGCCTTAAAAAATAGACTCAGTGAGTTTATAATAAGTATTTGGAGTACTTTCAAGAATGAGGCCGGCACTTGGAGTGCCACGCACGGCATAGAATCTCAGGGAGATCTATCCATAAGTTGTTTTGTATCAGGGACACACCATAGGATCTCAGGGAAATCTATCCGTAAGTTGTTTTGTGTCAGGGACACACCATAGGATTTTTAGTACCAGGGGTACATGTTAGAGAACAGTCTCGGGGAGACCTGACTTACCTTGGTTTGACACATACCTATATTTAGAGTATAAGATACATAGAGTGTTAAGATTCATCTTTTTGTGTGAGAGCTATTGTTTTGGTGGTAAGTGTAAGAACATATCTCACTGTAATACAGTATTATCACTCTGTCATTTGGTGAATTTTCTTACTGTGGGTGGAGGAAAATCTAAGTTTGAGTTTCCCCTTCCCAACATAGGGACTGCAGACTGCAAATAGTGACCGCCTAGTTCTCCTTCCCAATCTCATGCTGACTGTAAAGCAGAGTGTTTCCTCATGGACCTCAGACAAAATACAAGACTTTGAGAAACACTTATATGAGAAGAAGGCAGCGGGATGCTTTGATATCAGGAAGATACAGACCTCCACACATAGTTACAAAAGTTCAGGAGCCAACACCGTGATTAAACAGAGACAGCCGAGACATTTTTTCAGTTGCTCTCAACCATCCCTGCAGATGCTGTCTGTTTCAGCGTGATAGACCTGAAGAATGCTTTCTTCTCTATCCCGGTTGACAAGCAGAGCAGACTCCTTTTTGCTTTTTCCTTTGAGGGTCGTCAACTCACCTGGTGCAGGATGCCCCAGGTATATGCTGATTCACCTGTAGTGTACAGAATTGTCCTCCAAGCCAGTTTAAAACCATGGCACCCCCCAGGGTTTGCAATACGTGGATGTTTTGTTATTGTGCAGTGTGTCAGAAGAGGCCGATGTAACAGATCGTTTATATTGGTTGAAATGGTTGTCTGAATGTGGACACAAGGTGTCACGCAAGAAAATGCAATGGTGTAAAAAGCAAGTTGAATACTTGGGCTTTGTTCTCACAAAGGGAGAAAGGAGAATCAGCACTGAAGAAGTCCAGTCTGTTGCGGGCCTGGTCACCCCACACACCAAGAAAGAAATGTTATCTTTCCTTGGTATGATAAACTACTGCAGACAATGGATTCCTGATTGTTCCTACCATGACAATGTAATGAGACAAGCCACTGCGGCAGACATGCCAGATCTCATCAGGTGGTCTGAGGAGATGTTTAATGCATTTGATTAATTGAAATGTTCTTTAATGACAAGTCCAGGTTTGGGCCTCCCTGACTACAAACTCACATTCCAAGTATATGCTCAACAAAATTGTAAAACCATGGCGGGTGTGCTGACACAATATCACAGAGGCAAGTTACGTCCTTGTGCCTTTTTCTCAAAGATGGTTCCGGCATCCGTCTAAGGAATGCCGGCCTGTCTGAGATCTCTTGCAGTCTGTGCTTGTCACGGACGGTGTACAGGAAACAAGACAAAGCAACATGCATATATGACTGAGTGGATCCAAAGCTAAGGAACCAAAAGGGAGACCCCTGCACAATACCTGAGACTATCCATGGCTGCTCAGCCTATGCAAAGATCCGAAAGGTGGAGGTTGGCATATCCACGTACCTCGACTATATACCCCTGAACACCCTACAATAGTGAGGGGACACGACCACCGGCTCCCTACTCCAGACACGGAGGGAGTCAGGGTCACCTGGGATCCAGCAAACAGAAAATAACAGATAAATGTTCAGCACTTAACTTTGTAGCAGACAGGAAAACAAGATCAGCATGCACACACACTCCAAGAGGAAGTATAAGCCGCACAGCAATGCACCATGGGGAGGGATTTAAAGGGAAGCAATCAGTCCAACTCCATGACAGCTGAGAGAGGCTAACGAGATAAGGAACTGAACAGCACAACAAAGAGAACTCAAGGAGGAGGTTCTGAAAGGCCTCTGTCAGAGCTTCTCAGCTGTCTGGTTGTGACAGTACCCCTCCCTCTACGAGTGGACTCCGGACACTCAGAGCCCACCTTCTCAGGATGGGACCTATGGAAAGCCTTGATGAGACGAGAGGCCTTAATGTCCGTCACTGGGACCCACATCTTCTCCTCAGGACCATAACCCTCCCAACGAACAAGACGAGAATCCACAATCCTAGAGACCTGAAATTCAAGATTCTCATCAGCCATAATCGGAGGAGGATGCAAAGGCGAGGGTACAATGGGCTGAACATAAGGTTTCAATAGGGACTTATGAAAAACATTATGGATCTTCCAAGTCTGAGGAAGATCAAGACGGTAGGCAACAGGATTGATGACAGACAGGATTTTGTAAGGCCCAATAAACCTAGGACCCAACTTCCAGGAGGGAACCTTCAATTTGATATTCTTGGTAGACAACCACACCAGATCACCAACATTCAGGTCCGGACCAAGCACACGTCTCTTATCTGCCACACGCTTATATCTCTCACTCATGCTCTTTAGATTATCCTGAATCTTTTGCCAAATAGATGACAAAGACAAGGAGAACCTGTCCTCATCAGATAAGCCAGAAGACCCCTCTCCCAAGAAAGTCCCAAACTGCGGATAAAACCCATATGCACCAATAAATGGTGACTTATCAGAGGACTCCTGACGACGGTTATTTAAAGCAAACTCAGCAAGGGACAAAAAAGAACACCAATCCTCTTGATTCTCCACCACAAAACAGCGCAGATATGTCTCCAGATTCTGATTGACGCGCTCTGTCTGGCCATTCGACTGCGGGTGGAAAGCAGAAGAGAATGACAACCGAACCCCCAAGCGAGAACAGAAAGCCTTCCAGAATCTGGAAACAAACTGCGTGCCCCTATCAGAGACTATGTCTGAAGGAATACCGTGCAATTTGACAATGTGATCAATAAATGCCTGCGCCAGCGTCTTAGCATTGGGCAAACCAGGAAAAGGGATGAAATGCACCATTTTGCTAAAACGGTCCACCACCACCAGAATCACAGTCTTCCCCGAGGAACGAGGCAGGTCCGTGATAAAGTCCATGGACAGATGTGTCCAAGGATGGGAAGGAATGGGTAAGGGAAGGAGAGGACCTGATGGCCGTGAATGAGGGACTTTAGCATGAGCGCAAGTCTCGCAGGCTGCCACAAAACCCTCAACCGACTTACGAAGTGCAGGCCACCAGAATCTCCGAGCGATGAGATCCAGTGTGGCTCTTGCCCCCGGGTGCCCAGCAAGGACCGTATCGTGGTGTTCCTTAAAAATCTTGTGTCTTAAAGTGAGAGGCACAAACAACCTCCCAGGAGGACAAAGATCAGGAGCCTCTGACTGGGCTGCCTGCACCTCTGCCTCCAATTCAGAAAAAAGAGCAGAGACCACCACACCTTCAGCCAAAATGGGACCCGGGTCTTCAAAATTCCCGCCTCCCGGAAAACAACGTGACAGGGCATCTGCCTTCACATTCTTAACTCCAGGGCGGAACGTGACCACAAAATTAAACCTAGAAAAGAACAAAGACCATCTAACCTGTCTCGGGTTCAGACGCTTGGCTGACTCCAAGTAGGCCAGATTTTTATGGTCAGTAAATACGGTAATAGGGTGTCTGACTCCCTCTAGCCAATGGCGCCATTCCTCAAAAGCCAACTTGATGGCCAACAATTCCCTATCTCCCACATCGTAATTTCTCTCTGCGGAGGAGAGTTTTTTCGAGAAAAAGGCACACGGTCGCCATTTGGCAGGAGAGGAACCCTGATACAAGACCGCCCCCACAACCACCTCAGAAGCATCAACCTCAACTATGAAGGGTAAAGAAATATCAGGTTGCACCAAGATGGGAGCGGAAGCAAAACTCTCCTTGATATTAGAAAAAGCCTTACGCGCCTCTACTGACCAAGAAGAAAAATCTACCCCCTTTCTGGTCATATCAGTGAGTGGTTTAACAATAGAGGAATAATTCAAAATAAACTTCCTGTAATAATTGGCAAAGCCCAAAAAACGCATCAGCGCCTTCTGATTCTCAGGAAGCTCCCACTCAAGCACAGCGCAGACCTTCTCGGGGTCCATGCGAAAACCAGAAGCAGAGAGAAGAAACCCCAGAAATTGAATTTCTGGAACCGCAAACACACATTTTTCCAGTTTCACATATAATTTATTCTCCCGCAGGATGAGCAAGACCTGACGTAAATGTTCCTTATGAGTTTTGAAATCAGGAGAAAAAATCAGAATGTCATCCAAATACACTAATACAAATTTTCCCATCAAATGATAAAAAATGCTGTTCACGAAATGCTGAAAAACGGCTGGGGCATTCATCAAACCAAAAGGCATAACCAAATTCTCAAAATGGCCCTCAGGAGTATTGAAGGCCGTCTTCCATTCATCTCCTTCTCTGACCCTGACCAGGTTGTATGCCCCTCTTAGATCTAATTTGGAAAAGACTTTAGCCCCAACAATCTGGTTAAACAGGTCCGGGATCAGAGGAAGCGGATAAGGGTCACGAATAGTGATACTGTTCAGCTCCCTGAAATCCAGACAAGGTCTTAAAGAACCATCTTTTTTCTTAACAAAGAAAAAAACAGCGGCAACAGGTGACTTCGAGGGTCATATGTGTCCTTTTCTCAGACTCTCAGAGATATAAGCACGCATAGCGATCCTCTCAGGTTGGGAAAGATTGTATAAACGAGATTTAGGCAGTTTGGCGCCTGGGATGAGATTAATAGGGCAATCGTACTCCCTGTGCGGGGGCAAATCCTGAACTCCACTCTCAGAGAAGACATCCGAAAATTCAGAGTGAAAAGATGGTACAGTCTTAGTATCAACCTCAGAAACAGATGTCGTGAGGCAATTCTCTCTGCAAAAGTCACTCCAACCATTTATTTGCCTTGCTTGCCAATCAATGGTGGGGTTATGTTTAGTGAGCCAGGGTAGCCCCAACACTAGAGGGGTAGGTAATCCGCTAAGGACGAAACATGACACATCCTCAACATGAGCATCACTCACAATTAAACGGATATTGTGAACTATGCCCTTTAATGATTTCTGAGAAAGTGGAGCGGAATCGATAGCAAAAACAGGAATATCCTTTCCCAAAGTGCGCACCTGGAAACCATGAGTTATCGCAAATTGATTATCAATGAGATTGACCGCTGCTCCACTATCCACAAAAATCTCACAAAAAATGTTCTTGCTCTCTAGCGCCACCCTAGCCGGCAGGACAAAACGGGAACTACAAGCAAGCGGAAAACCTTCAATTTCCGCCTCAACCCTGCCAATAGTAACAGACGGAACATTTTTAAAAGATTTTTTCCTGTTTGTTTCTTTATTACTCCCAGAAAACTGCCTGAATCTCCTAGAGGGACAAATATTTGCCAAATGATTTATACCTCCACAACAAAAACAAACCCTCCCATGCGAGCTGAATCTTCTATTGTCAGAAGCAATCAACCCCAGCTGCATGGGCTCCTGCTCAGAAGGGGCTGACAGCGACTGAGACCCCTGCGCACGGAATGGGACCGCTGCACTGTCCTGGGACTGAGTAGGACAGGAAGGGGACATCTCTCCTCTTTCTCTAAGACGCCTGTCAATACGAACGGCCTGAGACATAGCAGAGTCCAAAGAAATAGGCCTCTCATGAAAGGCAAATGCATCTTTCAATCCCTCTGAAAGACCATGGCAAAATTGACTTCGGAGTGCAGCATCATTCCAACCAGTATCAACTGCCCATCTCCGATATTCTGAGCAGTATATTTCTGCAGATTGTTTACCCTGGCATAATAGACGTAGTCTAGACTCAGCCAGAGCAATACGATCCGGATCATCATATATCTGACCCAGGGCTAAAAAGAATTCATCCACTGAACGGAGAGGCCGTGCCCCCTCCGGCAGCGAAAAGGCCCAGGACTGAGCGTTACCTCTGAGCAGCGATATAATGATCCCCACCCTCCGTTCCTCATCACCAGAGGAATGGGGAAGAAGGCAAAAATGGAGTTTGCAAGCCTCTCTAAAACGCACAAAATTCTCACTACCCCCGGAGAACGTATCCGGGAGCGAGATCTTAGGCTCAGAACAAACTCCATGAACGCAAGCTAAACCGGTCACTTGAAGCTGAGAAAAAGTCTTACGGAGATCAGCTACCTCCAATGAAAGACCCTGGAAGCGTTCAGCCAAAAGTGAAACCGGATCCATGCTTGAGACGGTTTTGGCGGCTTATAATGTCACGGACGGTGTACAGGAAACAAGACAAAGCAACATGCATATATGACTGAGTGGATCCAAAGCTAAGGAACCAAAAGGGAGACCCCTGCACAAGACCTGAGACTATCCCTGGCTGCTCAGCCTATGCAAAGATCCGAAAGGTGGAGGTTTGCATATCCACGTACCTCGACTATATACCCCTGAACACCCTACAATAGTGAGGGGACACGACCTCCGGCTCCCTACTCCAGACACGGAGGGAGTCAGGGTCACCTGGGATCCAGCAAACAGAAAATAACAGATAAATGTTCAGCACTTAACTTTGTAGCAGACAGGAAAACAAGATCAGCATGCACACACACTCCAAGAGGAAGTATAAGCCGCCCAGCAATGCACCATGGGGAGGGATTTAAAGGGAAGCAATCAGTCCAACTCCATGACAGCTGAGAGAGGCTAACGAGATAAGGAACTGAACAGCACAACAAAGAGAACTCAAGGAGGAGGTTCTGAAAGGCCTCTGTCAGAGCTTCTCAGCTGTCTGGTTGTGACAGTGCTATGATGGTTGAGCTTGAAACGCCACTTACAATGGGACATGAGACTATCCTGTACACCACACATGATGCAGTAGGCCTTCTCAAAGGCATACACACACAACACATGTCCGCACAAAGACTATCTGGATATGAGATTCTACTCCTCAGCAATCCCTCCCTCCAAATCAAATACTCAACACACTCCTCAGGTCCAACACCTATCTTGAATGCCCTATTAGGACTTAAAGGACCTGAGGGTCACTTGACAGAGGCACATGATTGTATACACGCCATACAACATGACACACATGTTGTCCTGGAAGCCAGACCCATCACATACCAATCTGCACAAGCAGCAGAATTAATTGCACTCACGAGAGCATGCATACTACATGAAGGCAAGCCAGACGCCATTTACACTGACAGCAGGCACACACATGGAGTAGTCTGGGACCACGGGGTCATTTGGCAAAGTAGAGGGTTCATTGCAGCTGATGGTAAGCACATCTCACATTCACAACTTGTCATATAACTTTTAGAAGCCAACTAAGGGGAAGCTATATGTTAATTGATGACTTAATCACCTATACTTTAAATTACACCGACAGAGTGGGAATGGTGATTCTTATTAAAACTTAACTTTTAATTCATTTGATAGAATAAAGTCCCTAAATATTCATATTTGATACCCCCAAAAAAGTGCATGATAACACAAAAGATAGTAAATAAAGCGGTGCACGGCGGCACCTAAGATAACCGGTAGTCCTACCGTTTTGCTTGAGTCCTCCGGTTTCCGTGGATATTCAGTAGATGTAATATTACTGTGACGAGAGCAGTTAAAGCTGGACAGGGGTATTGATGGGTTCTAGGTACCTAGACAGCCCTAATATATGGGTGCTAGCGTAGCCCTAGCGTCCTAGTCATGGATCACCCGTTCTAATAAGAAGGACCCCGTCCGGAACCTTGCCCTTTTGCTACTTGGCCCTATTGTGCCCTAGTGTAGCTAATCCCTACACGCATGTTTCGTATAAGAACTCATCAGTGGAATATTGAGCACACACAGTGGGGCAATACCATACAATAACATATGGTGTTGGTATCCGTAAGTCAGTGATCAACACACATAGTTATAACAAAAACGACACATTGATACTTTACAGGTGGTAGCCTCTGTTCCAGGCTCCACACATATATCGGGGCGCAGTACATCCGATACATGTGTGGAGCCTGGAACAGAGGCTACCACCTGTAAGGTATTAATGTGTCATTTTTGTTATAACTGTGTGTGTTGATCACTGACTTATGGATACCAACACCATATGTTATTGTCCTGTATTGCCCCTCTGTGTGTGCTCAATATTCCCCTGATGAGTTCTGATACGAAACATGCGTGTAGGGATTAGCTACACTAGGGCACAATAGGGCCAAGTAGCAAAAGGGCAAGGTTCCGGACGGGGTCGATCTTATTAGAACGGGTGCTCCGTGAATAAGACGCTAGGGCTACGCTAGCACCCATATATTAGGACTGTCTAGGTACCTAGAACCCTTCAATACCCCTGTCCAGCTTTAACTGCTCTCTTCACAGTAATATTACATCTAAAGAATATCCACGGAAACCGGAGGACTCCAGCAAAACTGTAGGACTACCGGTTTTATTTACTATCCTTTGTGTTATCATGCACTTTTTTTTGTATCAAATATGAATATTTAGGGACTTTATTCTATCGAATGAATTAAAAGTTAAGTTTTAATAAGAATCACCATCCCATCTTTTAGAAGCCATAAGATTTCCCTCACAAATTGCGATTGTTCACTGCAGGGCGCATACTTGTGGTAAAGATCATGTGTCCCAAGGCAATGCCCTGGCAGACGCGAAGGCCAAGAAGGCTACACTGATGGCGCCGGCCACATTGCAAATGGTGAATTTAGTACCTCCTTTACTTGAGTTAACTCAGATGCTTGTGGATCTCCTGTCCTCAGCTACTGACTATGAAATGGATGATTGGTGTTATCCAATCTTGCAGAAGAATCCTAGGACAGGATTAATCTGCAAAGAGGGGACACCATGCTTACCACAGCACAGCTCCCCTCTGTTCATTGCACATTTTCATGGAGTAGGACACAACAGCATTCAAACAACACACATACTGCTAGCACAGAATTTCTATATTACAGACATTAATCAGTTAGTGTCAGATTATGTGGGAAGGTGTATCACATGTTTGAGGACCAACCCAAACACCAATGTGACCAGATTGATTAAAGCCCTAAGTGAAATTGAGGAAAAAGTTGCTTGTAAGTCTCCTTGTCTTCCATAGGAACCAACTCACCCATTCCGAGGGGGAGATATCGTGCTGATAAAGAAATTAAAGAAAGGAAAATTTGCAGGCGAATTCACCTACGGACCACCGACTACAGTGATAGCCGCGACCCGCACAGCAGTACTCACGGAAGAAGCACCTACTTGGATCCACGCCACAGAGTAAAACTGGTAAAGGAGGCACCCCAAATGGAGGTAATAACGGTGGACAGACAGTCCTGACCTCAAAAATGGACAAAGTGAGGTACCAAAGGGAGCAGACAGCTCTGACCTTGGACTGTGGGATTACTGACGATCCTAATGACTCTGCCGGAGGATAACAAAGCTGAAGTTGCTATAACTCAGAAAGGTGGAATCACTACCTTCTGGTACAATTCCTCCAGTACTCACGTCACGTTGCAACTTACTCCTTCTGTTTATGCAGCATAATGAAGTGCAGTCCTTCCACGAGATGCGGCAACCACGATAAGAATGCACAGGCTTATATCTGTATTACTGACCCTTATTGGGGTAATAGATGCGCATACTGGGGGTTAGTAGGATGGAATACAAAAGAAGACTGGGGGTATAAACCACAGAATGCCCTTGATCGAAAGGATAAGAATGGTAAATCCTTGATTAGTAGAATGACAATTATCAATGAAGGGGACTGTCACATAGATGTTAGCCTATATCCTACATGGTGGATATGCCCTAAGATGGTGTCTGAGATGAAAATAATTATAAACATAGAAAACCCCAACAAAGGTGATGAAGGAGATTACATGCTGTGATGGTACTTTCACAACATGGGTAAGGGGGGGGGGGGCAGAGATTTCAATGGTCACCAAACACTTTGAAATAAGAGATATGTGTCAATCCTCAGAATGGACATACCCTCAGAAACAAACATACCCTCTAAAAACCCATATACAGTCCCTAAGAAACATACTGGCTATTTCTGACCCTACCTATGAGGATAACCTGGCAGCAGAAACTGGGTTCTCTGGTGCCAACCTATGGTTAGAATGGATGAAGTACAGTGCAGCTTCAGTAAATAAAAGTAATTGTTATATATGTGGGACCGCTAAGCCTCACCTAGGTACTGTGCCCTTAATATTGCCCTCTAGTGTTGAGGAATGTTTTTTTGCCATTATTCTCAAATTCATCTAGTAACCAGTCTGCATGTGAAGAATAGAAGCAAAAATACCCACTCCTCATAAAAACTTCCCGCCCTAGTGCAGGTATACATATCTATCCTGGTAACTATACCTGCCACAGAGTGGGAGATCAAGGAAGATCCCTGGGAAGATCTAGACTAGAGGGTTCCTGGAAAGGTGAATGTGCTCTTGCTAAAGCCATAATGAAGATACACATATTTAGTGAACAAGAGACCCCTAGTGTAGGAAGAGTGACAAGGACCAAAAGATCACTCCCCGATCAGTAACATATATTTTTACTAAGTTTAGTTCCCTGTCAGCAATGCAGAGCAGGGGTTTTTCACCGGCAAAAATGGGCTAATGTCGACCATTAATGTAACAGACGAATTTTAGAAATTGAGGTCCCTGTCACCTATGCCGAGCAGGGGTCTGTATATGGCAAAAATGGTGAAATGTCACCCAAGAATGTAACAGATGATTTTTTGAAATTTAGGTCCCTGTCACCTATGCAGAGCAGGGGTTTATTCACAGCAAAACTGGTAAAATGTCACCCAAGAATGCAACAGACGCTTTTGCACCCTGCTCCCTCTTTTGCTGTGCTGGTGCCTCTGTGAGACCACCGCCTCTTCCTCCAAACTGCACACGTCAGCATCCTCCACATCATCTTCCACCCACTCTTTACCCCTGCCTTCCTTGTCGGTCTGCAGACTGCCGAAAGCCGCAGCAGTTGGCACCTATGTTTCGTCATCATCAGAGACGTGCTGCAGTGGTCTTCCCATGTCCTCATCCTGAAACATAAGTGGTTGGGCATCAGTGAACTCAATCTCTTCCACTTCTAGGGCAGGGATATATGGATGGCCCATGGAAACCCTGCCAGCAGAGTCATCAAAAAGCATAAGAGACTGCTGCAGGACTTGGGGCTTAGACTGCTTGCCTGATTTGCAAGGGGGGGAGTTGAAAGACAGATGGCCATAGGCTGTAGGTGCCAACTCTGATGTTTCATCAGGGGACTGGGTGGGAGACAATGTCAAGGAACTGGAGGCACTATCAGCCACCCAATCTACTATTGCATGTACTTGTTCTGGCCTCACCATTCATAGAGCCGCATTCGGCCCTACCAAATAACGCTGAAGGGTCTGTTGCCTACTCAAACCTGAGCAAGGTGTTTCACTTGGGTGTGTAGCTTGCACAGATCGACCACATCCTCTACCTGCAACAGGAGCTCCACCAACACCACGACCAAGGCCACATCCCTTGTTTGACGCTCTCCTCATTTTTTGCGGTCACCCACCGAAGTAACAAACGTTTTTTACTAAATTCCTTGTGAACAATAAAGAGCAGGGGGTTTTTGATGGCCAAAATGGGTTAATGTCAGCAACAATGGACATGAAGTACAAAGATAAGAGATGGCAAATATTACTTTATTGATCCATATAGGTATGGACCCAAAAACAGTCAATAAGGGTGCAGGACGCTACACAAGCATAAAAAGGCGACGGCCGTTTTGTGTGGAGTCACGCTTCCTCAGGCCTCTTAGCGTGATGACGTCAATACGATATAAATATACACATCAGCGCTACCCACACAGATATGCGCTCAACTACAGCTGACAATAGTATAAAATGCAATACAAAATGGTACAAATATCTACTAAAAATGATGCGGCAATACAACTTAGACTATAGAAAAGAACTTAAGTCATTACGGTCATTAAGACCCAGTGGGCCCATAACATTGGCTCTGATAGCTTTTTTACATAATAATTGGATATGTCTGTGGCCCCCTGTTGGTAGAAAGGGTGCTATCTCTAAGCCTAAAAATGTTAGGACCCTGGGGTCGCCTCCATGCATCTCTCTGACATGTTTGATAAGACGTGGACATCCTTTTCCAGATGTCACAGAATTAAAGTGTTCTCTTAATCTTTCAAATAATGGTCTAATCATTTTGCCAATATAGAAGCGGCCACAGGGACACATTATCAGGTACACTAAGAACTTACTCCGACAAGTAATGAGGCGGTTAACCCTGTATTGCAAACCACCAAAACACACTACTCTATACTGAGGATTATACCTACAAAATGAACAACTACCACATTTGCGGTTGCCCATGGGTACATATTCTTTCAACCATACATCTGGCTTTCTTTCTAAATACCTACTTCTAACCAACCTATCTTTCAATGTATGGCTACTTCTGAAAGCAACTATGGGTTTGTTCCATGCCATCTCCCCCAGGGATTCATCACCACTCAATATATCCCAATTACGATATATAGTCCTACGAATGGCATCCGCCATAGGACTATATTTGAATGAGAACACAAATCTGTGAGATATACCACCTTCTTTGCCCCTCTTCAAATTCTTTTTGCCAGCAAATCATCTTGGCTGAATTGTGTAGCTCTTAACATAGCATTATGGAGATCTTTCAAGGGGTAACCCCTTTTTAACAAACACCTAGTTAGATCAATGGCTTGGTATTTGAAATCTCCCTCCTGGCCATTGATCCTTCTAAGCCTTATATACTGACCATAAGACACTGATGGCTTTACACTTTGGGGGTGAAAGCTATCATAATGTAACAGCGAATTTGTCGCTGTGGGCTTTCTGTATCCCTTAGTGACCAACTGATTACCCTCCACTGTCACAAGTACATCCAGGAATTGCAACCTGAGACCCCCAAATTTGAAAGTGAATCTCATTTTCCTTCCGTTGTGTACATTAAGGTAGTTGACAAAATCACTAAACTGGGACTCAGTGCCCAACCAGATTATGAATATATCATCTATATAGTGTAAAAACAGCTGTATAAAGAGCAGATATGGGTTATTCAGGGAATAGATATACTTATCTTCAAACCTCGCTAAGAAGATATTGGCAAAAGTGCATGCCACCAGGGTACCCATTGCCGTTCCATGTTTTTGTTTATACCATTGCTCCCCAAATCTGAACACATTGTTGCCTAACACAAACTGGAGGGCTTCTTCAACAAACCTTATATAGGCAGAGCTCTTATTAGTACCTTCAAGGGTATCTCTTAACGCTAAGACCCCTGCCTCTTGTGGAATGCAAATATAGAGGCTCTCCACATCTAAAGAGACCAAATGATGTCCCTCCTGCCAATGAAAAGATTTCAGAGACAGGAGGAAGTCACTAGTGTCCTTGAGATATGAGGGGATATCTTTAGGCAGTGGGTGGAGAAGCCAATCTAAGTATTTAGAAAGGGGAGCAGTGGCAGAACCAATACCAGCCCAGTTGGGCTATCCAAACTCTTGTGAATTTTGGGTAAAAAAAAAAGTACCATGACGGTTTTGCAGGGAAAAGCGGGAGCAGCCTATCGCCATTCCTTCTAGAGAAGACATCTAATTCAACGTACCTGCGCAACATACCCTGCAATAATTTGCATATCCTTTGAGTGGGATCTCTATTGAGTTTCTCAAAAACATCACCATCTTCCAGTTGTCTCCTAGCTTCCCAGACATAAAAGTCTCTAGTCATGATAAAAACATTACCCCCCCTAGTCCGCTGGTTTGACAACAATGTCCTGACGGCATCTAAGCCAATTCAGGGTTTCACACTCTCCTCTAGTCAAATTAGAAGGTGGTGTGGTATAGAGGAGAGCCCTCACATCCTTTAACACCTATTGGTGAAAAATCTCCAAACTCCTGCCAGTGGGCAAGGGGGGACAAAACGTGGATCTCACGCCCCCTGTGAAGTCCTGAACCAATGTGGCATCTTGGTCTACATCCCCTTTACTAGACTATATGCACTGTGCCAGTAGCTCAATACAAGACACCTCTCTATCACTAAAATTAGCTGAGAGACTAAACCTCAAAGGGCCTATCGTGGTGGGAATCTCTCCCTCCTTTCTAGTGTGTTCTCCCCCTCTGGGTTTGGAACGGAACAACCTGTGCAAATTCAACTTGCGAATGGATCTAAACATATCAATTTCAAACATGACCGGATTGAATTGTTCCACTAGGCTGAATCCCAGTCCTCTCTCCAGGATGCAGTCCGCTGTCAATTCGAGGTTGGTTAAATTAACTACATTTGAATGTTGTTCATCAGGATCAGTTTCTGACTCTAGCGCCAACAAGAAACTTGTTTCCTCTTCCGACCAGGCTTCCTGCTTTGGGATCTTTTTCCTTCTTCCCCTTCTGACATTACGCCTAAAGGGTTCCTTTCCGGTCCGGACGTATTACTTGTCTCCTCTGAGACGCTCGAGTCCGAATCCATGGTCCAGTAATCATTTGAAAATCGATGCAATGCTTGTCTCCTCCTATATTGTTGCTTGTTGTTCAAATCGAACACTTTGTTTGAATCATAGTCCTGTTTGTCTCTGAGAAATGTATACCTCTTCCTTTCTTTGGTTTTGGCTTGCACAAGCACCAGCTTTTTTTCCAGATGCTTATTGAAGGCTTGTAACTGGCTCTCAGTAAAGCGGGATTGTAATTAATCTTTAGCTTTATTAAGATCGTTCAGTAGTATATCATACTCAATCTCATTCCTTTCAACACCATTCTCAGGATCTGTAAAGAAAAATCCATATGCATGTTTTGCCATTTTTCTGTAAAGGTGCTGTCATCTTGGCACTGCGCATTCTCTTTAAATATGCGCAGCCCACAAGGTACTCAATTACTTTCATTGTATGATCTCAGTGAATTGACAGTCCAAAAAAGACACTTCTTTTTCTGCTAGCTGGAATACCTTTAGTTCCAAGGTCCTAGTACTTAGGGTTTGTAAGTTGGGTTGAGCGAACCCAAACTGTAAAGTTCGGGTTCGTACCGAACTTTAAGATTTTGGGACCCCGGACCCAAACCCGAACATTTTCGTAAAAGTTCGGGTTCGGTGTACGCCGCTTTCTTGGCGCTTTTTGAAAGGCTGAACAGCAGCCAATCAACAAGTGGCATACTACTTGCCCCAAGAGGCCGTCACAGTCATGCCTACTAATGGCATGGCTGTGATTGGCCAGAGCAGCACATGACCCAGGCACTATAAAAGCTTGAGTCACGTAGCGCTGCACGTCACTCTGCTGTTACAAGTGTAGGGAGAGGATGCAGCTGGACTTGTGATTTAAGGGAGAGCCTAGGAGAGAATCTAACTCAGCGATCTACAGACAAATAGTTGTGTGGGTGCAGGACACTATTGTTTTACCCTGCCCTGAGCTCATTGACCCAAAAATACAAACTTTTAGAATTCTGTTAGTTAGGTGGGTTGCGCAGCGGCAACGGCAACGGCCATTTTATGCATGCTCACT
The DNA here is from genome assembly GCF_014858855.1 of Bufo gargarizans. Classification (NCBI taxonomy): domain Eukaryota; kingdom Metazoa; phylum Chordata; class Amphibia; order Anura; family Bufonidae; genus Bufo; species Bufo gargarizans. The sequence goes on from NC_058084.1 coordinate 44,198,870, forward strand.
GCACCAGCGGTGGATCTGAGCCTTTGGGACATTGCAAATCACAATTTTTTGTGGGCAAACTACAACGTCTGTATTAGTCAGTGTGCAATTTAAGGTAGAAATACATCCATTATTTTCTGGTGTTTTAAAAACACTATTTTTTTTTCAAAAAACAGTATTTTCCAGATCTGCAAGTGTTAAATTCAAGTTTAACATCTACAGCTTTCATATTTTGTTAGCAAAAAAAAAGACTTTTTTGGGGCAATCTACAACATCTGTATTAGTCAGTGTGCAATTTAAGGTAGAAATACACCCATCATTTTCTGGGGTTTGAAAAACACACCTTTTTTTTTTTCAAAATACAGTATTTTCCAGATCTGCAAATGTTAAATTCAAGTTTAATATATACAGCTTTCATTTTCTGTTAGCAAAAAAAAGCCTTTTTTGGCAATCTACAACATCTATATTAGTCAGTGTGCAATTTAAGGTAGAAATACACCTATCATTTTCTGGGGTTTGAAAAACACACTTTTGACAAAAACACTATTTTTAGGCCTTGCAGCATCAGCACGTGTGAAATTACAGGCTTATATATTGCTGTCAAAATCAGTTTTAAACAAACACTCATTTGGGCACAAAAAAATTTAGTTGGCAGCCTTTGATGCAGATGCATTTGAAATACAGCCATTTGAAATACAGCCATTTTGTGCAAATATATATTTACTTCAGGCCTACACTGGTTCAGGCCCTGTGAGATACCCCCTCTACATACAGGGGTTTGAATTAGGGATTTGAAATGCAGCCTTTTTGTGCAAATAAATCTTTACTTCAGGCCTACACTGATTCAGGGCGTGTGTGATCCCCCCTATACATACAGGGGTTTGAATTAGGCATTTGAAATACAGCTATTTGAAATACAGCCATTTTGTGCAAAGATATATTTACTGCAAACCTACAAAGGTTCAGGCCCTCTGAGCTACTACCTCTACATACAGGGGTTTGAATTAGGCATTTAAAATATAGCCATTTTGGGCAAAAAAATATTTTATTGAGGCATAGTCTGGTTGAGGCCATGTGAGATACACCATTTACATACTGTGGTTCTATTATACTATTAATTAAACACCCATTTAGGGCAAGATCCTAAATTTAAAAAATATGAGGAGAGCATCAAATAAGGGATGTGGCCCAGGTCGTGGTGCTGCTGGTGGTGCTCCTGTTGCAGGGAGAGGACGTAGTCGATCTGTGCCAGCTACACTCACAAGTGAAACCCCTTCCTCAGGTGCGAGTAGGCGACAAAACCTGCAGCGGTATTTGGTCGGGCCTAATGCTGCTCTACGAATGGCGAGGCCTGAACAAGTACAGACTATAGAAGATTGGGTTGCTGACAGTGTATCCAGTTCCTTCACATTGTCTCCCACCCAGTCTTATGCTGAAAGACCACAGTTGGCACCTGCAGCCGATGTCCATCAGTCTTTCATCTCACTCCCTTGCAAATCAGCCAAGCAGTCTGAGCCTCAAGTCATGCAGCAGTCTCTTCTGCTTTTTGATGACTCTGTTAGCAGGGTTTCCTAGGGCCATCCACCTAGCCCTGCCCTAGAAGTGGAAGAGATTGAGTGGACCGATGCCCAACCACTTATTTTTCAAGATGACTACATGGGAGGACCATCGCAGCACGTCTCGGATGATAACGAAACACAGGTGCCAACTGCTGGGGCTTTTCGAAAGTGTGCAGACCGACAAGGAAATCAGGGGTGAAGACTGGGTGGAAGATGATGTGGAGGACCATGAGGTCCTCGACCCCACATAGAATCAAGGTCATGCGAGTGACCGACGTAGTTCGGGGGAAGAGGCGGTGTTAGCGGTTTTTCTCAGGCAGGTTATGATGGTTATATGATGAGGCTTCAGACCTCCAAACCCGTGAATATTTCCCTATGCAACAAATATCCCATTTGCTTCTGATCAGAGAGATAAGACAGCCCAGACTCAACATAGGTTGTCAATATCTGAAATCTTTATTTTCCAGCACATAGTTATAGTGTTTCTTGGGGGTGGGAACATTGTGTCCTTCCAGATCCAATTGCACCAATCCTCCTAGAATTCAGCAGGCATTGGGAATCATGTGTTTGTCAATATACAGTTGAAACTTTGCTAAACAATGCTGACATCTGCTATATACAATACATGAAAGGGTTATTTTACATTGAACAGGTTTTTTCTCTCCATGCTAACAAGTTAAATAGGAAATCACAGGTTCCTGTCAATGTATGTGAGGTGAGATGTTAAATAGCCTTTTGGTCAGGAAGGCTACTATTGTGTCCAGCACTGGCAGAGGAAGTGAGATATGTTAATGCTAGGTACTGCATTTGACAAGAGAGGAGGCTTGTATAATATGTGTCTAATCTGTAATGTATCAAAAGTAAGATTATGAAAATCCCTTTCAATCCAACCATTGATCCCAACTTTTATATATATATATATATATATATATATATATATATATATAAAAACAGGATCACTGTATGTTTTCCTCCATCTAAGGGTGTGTGTGTGTGTGTGTATATGTATGTATGTATGTGTATATATATATATATATATATATATATATGTATATATGTGTGTGTGTGTGACACATGAAGACAATAAAGACTATGAAGGAGATAAAAAAAAAACCTTCTGTGTAATTTTGCGCACAGTAGGAAAAAATCTCCTGCATAGTGAAGAGAGAGAAGAAAGAAAAGTAAGGAAAAAAACACAAAACATAACATAGGCCTTTGGAATCAGTGTCATTCTGAGAGTAGCACCATGTGTCCTCCTGGATATGTTTCCTGTGTGTTTGCTGGGGGCATGCATGCTCTACACATAGATAGGATGTTTGGGATGCACTGAGCACAACAGCATAGAGTTATCATGCACATGATTACCCCCACTATGGTCACCGTCAGCCGTTGAATGAATGCTGTTCCAGGCAACCACCCAAAAAACCAATCCCACCAATTTTGACTAATATCCCTCTTGATGTCTTTTGCCAGTTCGCTCACTGCCTTAATGTGGTCTTGTATTGATTTTGCATGGTCACTGAGATTGAAGCAACACATGCCTTCAAAGGAATCACATCCCATATTATGCTTAAGCAACAGATAATCTATTGTCAACCGATTTTGTAAGACTGCCTGTCTAGTGCCCTGGAGATCTATCAATAGTTCATACAGAGCACTAGATGTGTGGTTTAACCCCTTTGCAAGTGCACAGGCGATCTTACTCAGCTGTCTATGATTTGCTGTTGCAAGGCCTGGGACTCCTACTAGGGATACGGCCAGAGAGACATACTCAGCTTCAGAGAACAGATGTACTGCTGAGTCACAGTCGCTTGGAAGAGCCTCTCCTAGGGACCTAGGGACTCGGGAGTGGTCAACCAATCTTGGGGGTAGGATCACTGAGAGCCGGGAAAGTGTACAGGGCCCCCCTGTTATATTCCCTGGGACATATGTCCAGCTACGAGTCCCACATGTCAGTAACCATCCCTTAGGGAGCTGGACATTTTTCCCATAACTTGGTTGTATTATGGTATGGGTACAGGTCATGTTGTTGGTTACTGACTTGCACTGGTGAAGGCCTAAACAGGTGGCGTTGTATTCTGTGGTGTATGTAGGCTGGCGACTTGGTTGTGTGCACATAGGGATGTGACTTCTACTGCAGGTCATTTCATAGCAAACTTCAGCGGAGGATATATATCCTGTATCTACCTCAACCATTTGTTTTGTGAGTGAATATGAAGAGCTGTTGCTACAATACGCGTATAAGTTTGGATGTGCATATACATCAGCATCCTCCACACTTGTGTCGTTCCATGCTGTACTGTAATACATTCTTAGGACACTCACTGGAGTGGGAACAGCTAAGAGGCAGGTAGAAAACAAGTCATATGAGTTGTAGTGATCTGTGATGCAAAAATCCGAAGAATTTAGTATATTGGTGGCAATAAATGCCCATATATTGTCCTTTGTGTCTAACAGATTTGGGGTTAATCGTAGAGTGGAGACCCGAATGTCTCTTGTGTCTCTCATTTCCTGGGGTGATGAGGGGCAAACTGAGGGTAGGTCCTCTGGATAATGAGCACATGTTGCTACAAGCCAAACAGTGGCTACTAGCATTGTTCCTACCACCAAGAGTACTACTGCTGCACGGATGTGAGGCCTTCCAGGGGTATGAGTGTATAACGGCATTGTACAGAACACTGATGTTTCCTTCTTCAGTATGGCTTGATCCAATTGGAACCTCGTCAGGTTCTGGTCACTTGGGCACAGGACTCAATGGTGGGGCTTCCTTTAGTCTGGATGCGTGAATCCAAGCAGGGGAGTCGTCTGTCAGCACTGCAGTTCTGGTCACGGCCTGGACTGTCACAGGGGGTCCATAGGGCGGGTCCAGCGACTTCAACTTGTGGAGGGCCTTTACCAGGACTCTGTCTCCAGACTTGAATGGGTGGGTTGGTGCACCTGTTGGCAAAGGAAACGAGAGCGAAATATCACCATAATCACTGTTTAGTTTATCAATCAGTTTTGCCACATATTCCTCCTGTATCTGTAGCAGGTCTCCAGGCATAAGAATTAATGGACTCTTTGTCTATGGGGTTGGGAAGGGTCTCCCCATCAAAATCTCAAAGGGAGATAGCTTGGTTCTTGGGTCTGGAGTCATTCTGACTTCAGCAAGAATAGCTGGCAAGTACTGGTCCCACTTATGGTAGGTACCCTCAGTTGCCTTTCTTAGTTTGTCCTTCAGTGTGCGGTTCATTCGTTCAACGACTCCTGAACTTTGGGGATGGTATGGTATATGGAACTTCCAATCTATAGCTAACTGGTCAGCTATGGACTGAGTTACCTTTGCTGTGAATGGGGTTCCGTTGTCAGAGCTGATTCTGACTGGGCATCCCCACCTGGGAATGATTTCCTTACACAAGATTTTAGCTACTGTTTTTGCGTCCTCTTTTCTTACCACGAAAGCCTCTGGCCATCTGCTGAATCTGTCAACAATTACCAAAAGAATTTTACACCCATTTGTTGCTTTTGGCATGTGTGTAAAATCAATTTGCAGTTCCTGAAATGGTCCTTGTGGGGGCAGTAAATGTTCATGACGGCCTACTTTCTTCCCCTGAACATTGTTTCTAGCGCAGGTTAGACATCTTGAAATCATACTTTCCGTAACTTGCTTTAAATTATCTGCACAAAACCTTTTACTTACTTCCTCAATTGTTTGCTTGAGTCCCTTGTGGCCTAAACCATGTATTTGGAGTATAAGAATGGGGGCTGCTATTTGGGGAATCCCTACTACTCCTCCTTTTGACCATAAACCGTTAGCGTCTTTGGTCAACCCTTGAATCTCCCAATACGCAATGTCTTCTGATGTTGCAAATGTTTGGAGCTGGGACAACATTATGTTATTTTCAGGTGTGAGCGGTACTAGCGGGGAATTTACCAAAACCTCGGTCGCGCAATTTTGTGCGACATGGGAGGCTGCTTTTGCGTGCCTGTCTGCTAACCTGTTCCCCTGGGCAACTGATGTCATTGAGGTTGTGTGCGCCTGACATTTAATGACTGCAATGGCCTCTGGGAGTTGAATTGCTGCAAGGAGATTTGAAATGAGTTGTGCATGCGCTACTGGTTTGCCTGTTGCTGTAGTGAACCCTCTATGCTGCCATATTACCCCAAAATCATGACACACTGAAAATGTGAATCTAGAGTTTGTGTACACATTCACTCGCTTACCAGCCATAATTTTGCAAGCTCTAGCAAGTGCAATCAACTCTGCAGCTTGTGCTGATGCGACAGCGGCTGGCATGGCCTCAAGAACTCTATCGGGCAACTGCACAACTGCATAATGGGCATGAAATGTGTGATCATCCGGTCGGGTGCAGGAGCCATCTACAAAAACATCTTCTGCATTATGAAAAGGAACACTTTGTAGGGTGGGGCGGGGGCTGGTAGCTATGTGAATTCGTTCTGCACATTCATGTTGTTCTAAAATCTCATCTTGTGGGCCCTTTAGCCCTAGAAGAGAGTTCAAAAACAGCATTGGTGCAGTTGTTGGTGCACAATAATGGACTTGGAGCCCTGGGGTGGTGGTAAGGATCACATCATATCCTGCTAACCTTTGGGCAGTCATGTGTTGTGTGGACAGGTTCTTTAAAAGATGTAGGACAGAGTGTGATGTGTACAGTGTGGTATTGTGTCCCAGTGTGATCGAGCTTGTCAATTCTACAGCCATTGCACATGCTGCCAAGGTCCTGAGACATGGTGGCATGCCCTGCACAGTGACTGGGAGGAGTTTGGATATATATGCAACAGGTCTCAACCGTCCTCCATGGTCTTGAGCTAACACAGCAGCTATGGTTTTGCAATTTTCACGTGCATATAGGTGAAATGGGAGATTGTATTGTGGAATGCCCAATGCAGGGGCTGAAACAAGAGAAATTTTTAACATCTCAAAAGCATCTATCATTTCAGGGGACCAAACAATATTCTGGGGAGCAGTGAGGGAAGTGGAAGGTCTGAGGAAAGAGTCCCAGTGTGAACAATCTGGGATCCCTAATCTGCAAAAGTTTACCATACCCAGGAAGCTCATCAACCCTGACTTAGTTTGTGGGCGTGGCAGACTAATTATTGTGTGGATGCGATTTGGTGCGAGCAACCGAGAGCCAGGTGTGAGAATCATACCAAGGAAGGTAACACTCTTTTGACAGAACTGGATCTTTTTCTTAGAGACCTTCTGTCCCTCTGCTCCCAGAAAACACAGCAGTGACAGTGTGTCTTTCTGACATGCTTGTTCAGATGGACTACATATTAATAAATCATCTACAAAAGATAATAATGTGGAACCATGCTGCGGATGCCAGTTTACAAGGATTTGTTGGAGAGCGGTAGAGTAAACTGCAGGTGCATCAATTAGCAAAGGATATTCTTTGCACACAATACTGTTTTTCAAATTAGGGGAATACAGACCCCATTTTTTTCCAGGAATATCAGATTCCTGCAGGACTTCAGATCCCTCTATTATTTTAGGAATATCGGATTCCTCTGGGATTTCAGATCCCTCTATTACTTTAGGAATATCAGATTCCTGGGAGACGCTTATCAGAAGCGCTTACCGGGTTAAAATAATCCACTCTTACAGTATAGGGCAGTAATAATATATATCTTAAATATAGAATCACTTACCCGATACTGCTTTGGCGGATCCCACCTTCTGACACCAAACTGTTAGCGGTTTTTCTCAGGCAGGTTATGATGGTTATATGATGAGGCTTCAGACCTCCACACCCGTGAATATTTCCCTGTGCAACGAATATCCCATTTGCTTCTGATCAGAGAGATAAGACAGCCCAGACTCAACATAGGTTGTCAATATCTGAAATCTTTATTTTCCAGCACATAGTTATACTGTTTCTTGGGGGTGGGAACATTGTGTCCTTCCAGATCCAATTGCACCAATCCTCCTAGAATTCAGCAGGCATTGGGAATCATGTGTTTGTCAATATACAGTTGAAACTTTGCTAAACAATGCTGACATCTGCTATATACAATACATGAAAGGGTTATTTTACATTGAACAGGTTTTTTCTCTCCATGCTAACAAGTTAAATAGGAAATCACAGGTTCCTGTCAATGTATGTGAGGTGAGATGTTAAATAGCCTTTTGGTCAGGAAGGCTGCTATTGTGTCCCGGACTGGCAGAGGAAGTGAGATATGTTAATGCGAGGTACTGCATTTGACAAGAGAGGAGGCTTGTATAATATGTGTCTAATCTGTAATGTATCAAAAGTAAGATTATGAAAATCCCTTTCAGGCGGTGGTCGCACAGAGTCACCAGCACAGCAGAAGAGGGAGCAAGGTGTAAAAGCGGAGTGGCCGTCCTCCAGACAGTACGCCTCCTACTGCCCACCGCAGCAAGGGACCGAGCACACCAAAGCCAGCTCCAAGGAGTTCCCTGGAGGGCAGTTCTTCAGACAATGTGCTGATGACAAGACACGAGTGGTTTGCACGCTGTGCAATCAGAGCCTGAAGCGAGGCATAAACGTTCTCAACCTGAGCACAACCTGCATGACCAGGCATTTAAGTGCAAAGCACGAGCTGCAGTGGAGTAGACACCTCAAAAACCAAGAAAGGTCTCTGGCTCCTCCTGCTTCCTCTTCTGCTGCAGTCATGGCCTCTTCATCCACCTCTGGAGTTACAGTGCCACCTGGCACCCCACAAACAGAGGATCTGCCAGCAACACCAACACCTGGGTCACCAAGCATCTCCACAATGTCCAACGGAAGCGTTCGGCTCTCCATATCCCAAACGCTGGAGAGGAAGAGGAAGTACCCCCCTACCTACCCACGATCCTTAGCCCTGAATGCCAGCATTTATAAATTACTTGTCTTTGAAATGCTGTAATTCCGTCTGGTGGAGACGGATAGTTTTAAAGACCTTATGGCGGTGGCTGTCCCACAGTACATCGTCCCCAGCCGCCACTACTTTTCAAGGCGAGCCATCCCTTCCCTTCACACCAAGTAGGGGACAAAATCAGGTTTGCACCGCGCAACGCCATCTGTGGCAAGGTGAACCTGACTATGGATACGTGGATCAGTAAGCACGGTAAGGGCCGTTATATCTCCATAACAGCACACTAGGTAAATGCAGTGGCGGCTAGGCCTGAGGCGGATAGCAGTTTGGCGCATGTCCTTCCACCACCGAGGATTGCAGGGCGCTTCAGTTTGCCTCCTGTTGCTTCCTCCTCCTCCTCTGCTTCCTCACCCCCTACCAGCTCCTCATCCGGTCAGCGTCACACCTTCACCACCAACTTCAGCACAATCAGGGGTAAACGACAGCAGGCAGTTTTAAAACTTATCTGTTTGGGGAACAAACCACACACCGCGCAGGAGATGTGGACGGGCCTTGAACAACAGACCGATGAGTGGTTTGTGCCAGTCAGCCTGAAGCCGGTTTGACGCACATCCCTTGCCTGGCGCATGTGCTGAATTTGGTGGTGCAGAGGTTCCTTAAAAATGACCCCAACATGTCAGAGCTGCTGCATACAGTGCGGGCTGTCTGTGCGCGCTTTCGGCGTTCTCACCCTGCTGCTGCTCGCCTGTCAGCGCTGCAGCGTAACTTCGGCCTTCCCCCTTCGGCCTTGGAACTCCACCTTGCAAATGCTGGCCATACTGTGCGAGCAGCAGCAGGCGATAGTGGAGCTTCAGCTGCAGCATGCACGGGTGAGTCGCTCGGTGGAACAGCACCACTTCACCACCAATGACTGGGCCTCCATGTAAGACCTGTGCTCCTTGTTGCGCTGTTTTGAGTACTGCACCAAAATGGCCAGTGCCGATAACACCGTTCTCAGCGGTACTATCCCACTTCTATGCCTCCTTGAAAAAACGCTCATGGCGATGATGGAAGAGGATGTGGCACAGGAGGAGGAGGTGAAAGAGGGATAATTTCGTAGGGTTTCCGGCCAGTCATTCCCAAGTGGTTCCGAGGGTGGGTTCCTGCACCCACAAATACCAGGAACATAAATGTCCAGCCAGGGCACAGTTCTGAAGGATGAGGAGGTGGAGGATGAGGAGGAGGAGATGCAGGAGGAAGAACCATGTTCACAGCAGGGTGGCACCCAGACCAGCTCATGGTCATTACTGGTGCGTGGATGGGGGGATACAGAGGACACAGACGATACACCTCCCACAGAGGAGAGCTTTTCGTTGCTTCTGGGCAGCCTGGCACACATGAGCGATTACATGCTGCAGTGTCTCCGCAAAGACCGCCAAGTTTCCCACATTCTAACTTGTGCTGATTACTGGGTGGCCATGCTGCTGGATCCCGTTACAAGGACAACGTACCATCCTTAATTCCGTCACTGGAACGTGATCATAAGATGCGCAAGTACAAGCGCATGCTGGTAGACGCGCTGCTGGTGGCATTTCCACCTGACAGCGGGGGTACAGTGGAAGCACAAGGCGAAGGCAGAGGATGAGGAAGAGGTCCCCAATGCAGCTGGGGCACCGCCAGCACCTCAGAAGGCAGGGTTAGCATGGCCGAAATGTGGAAAAGCTTTGTCAGCATGCCACAACAACCAGCACCACCAGCTGATATGGAACGTCTTAGCAGAAGGCAGCATTTCACCAACATGGTGGAGCAGTATGTGTGCACATGCCTACACGTACTGAATGACGGGTCTGCCCCCTTCAACTTCTGGGTCTCTAAATTGTCCAAGTGGCCAGAGCTAGCCTTTTATGCCTTGGAGGTGCTGGCCTGCCCTGCAGCCAGTGTATTATCTAAACGTGTGTTTAGCACAGCAGGGGGCGTCATCACAGACAAGCGCAGCCTCCTGTCCACAGCCAACGTGGACAAACTCACGTTCATTAAAATGAACTAGGCTTGGATCCCAAAAGACTTGTCTGTAACCTTGTGCAGAATAGACATTTATACCACCATCAAACATACATTCTTGTACTCAAGTCAAGTGCAATGATTCTTTGTTTTATTTATTTTTTATTTGTCCCAATATTTTGGGGGCTACCTACCCCAGTAAAAAATAAAAATAAAACATTGTTGGCTACCTCCTCCTCCTCCTCCATTGCTGCCTACACCTACAACACCACATTCACAGCCTCTTCAACCTCCGACTCCATATCCACCTCCTTCTCTGAGTTGCAGGTTAATAATTTGTAATTTTTAGTTATTTTATTTTATTTTAAGTTATTTCCCTATCCACATTTGTTTGCAGAGCAGTTGCCATGCTCTTAAGCACATTTTACTGCCTTTTACACCCCTCTAGCCTTTTCAAGGACTATTTTAGTGCCCTAAATTGAAAAAAAATCTTATTTTCAATTGTCGCCTGACATTTTACAATTTTTGGCGTATACAAACCCCTGCTGTGCCTGGGTGACAGGGACCTAAATCTCTCAAAATCCTCTGTTCTATTGCTGGGTGACATGAACCCCCTTTTGCCGTGAATGAACCCCTGCTCTGCATTGCTGACAGGGAACTAAATTTAATGAAATTATCTGTTACTAATCGGAAGATGTGCGACTACAAGCACACGCTGCTGATGGCATTCCCACCTGACAGCGGGGGCACAGTGGAAGCACAAGGCGAAGGCAGAGAAGTAGGAAGAGGTCGCCAACGCAGCTGGGGAACCGCCAGCACCTGAGAAGGCAGGGTTCCCTTACGTCCTACTAGCAGCACAGATGGGGTTAACTGCCCCCTGTGGACTGGTAGGACCGGCGGAATTTTTAATGTGCCCAAGAACCAATAAACGATCTTCAGCTCCCTGAAAGGGAGGAGATCACCCCCCAGTCCACCGTGTTTTTTTCTGTCCTTTGGACAGGTGGTCTTCTGGGAGCTGAAGAGTGTTTAGGGGCTCTTTTTTCCATCTTATAGGAAATTAGCTTTTTTTATTTGCCTTTATCGCCTTTATTTTAGGCGTTATTGCGGATACAGGTTACCGTTGGAGGAGGGGTGTTCTCCCCCTCTCTTTTTCCGCTTGATGCGGCGTCTTACGGTGTCTCCTCCTCTCCTTGCCGACGGGTGTGCGGCTCCATGGGCGCCGCCATCTTCTGGAAGTGACGCGCACTTAGTGCGCTACGTCACTTCCAGTTTGTTCATCCGATGCGGTGAGGTTTAGTGTAAGGCTCACCGCTTGTTTGTTTTCTCTCCTCTTAAAGCCCTGAAGGTTCAGGATACCTGGGGAGTCCCATAGGGTCAATTTGAGCCTGGTATAGGCCCTATTACTTCTCTGGGATGGTTTTGAGTGAGGCCCCGCCCAGGGGGCGGGGCTTCCTCTTTCTAAGCACCCAGAGCCTGTCATTCAGTGCTCTGGTTGCGTCGCTTTCACAAGCTAGCTCCAGAGTTCCCTGTGCTTTGATATATATTCTGGTATATCGCTTTGCTTGGTTTTTTTTCACAGCTCTTGGGCGCCCATATGGTCTCGTTTTCACTTCCACTTGGTGTTTGTAGGTGTTATGACCTGTTTGTTCTTTTTCTTACAGTTATGGCTTCCCCTAAGAATCCTGATCAGCGGAAGTTTGCGGCCAAAAGAAAGCATTTGGCCTGTTATGAGTGTAACACTCCTCTAGAGGACAACTACCCTTACTCAAGGTGCGAGAGTTGCCGCACACAGTCATCCACGGAACCCACGATGCAGGAGATGTTTCAATGGACAAAGACCTACGTGGATGATTCCATTAAGGGAGTAGTGCGCCTGCTGAATGAGAGGCTACCAGGATCCTCTCAGACTCCCATGGAGTGAGCCCATCGACTTCAATCAATTATTTAGGATTCGCGGTCGACTCTGTGGAGATGTCCCTCCAGTTGACTCCAGAAAGGAGAGCGCGGGTTCAGGACCTGGCAAGAGTCCTTTATGTCCCTCGTCGAGTCTCCATCCGGACTCTCATGAAGATGCTGGGGCTCATGTCAGCGGCTGCTAACGCAGTCCTTTGGGCACTATGGCACCTCCGTCCTCTTCAGTCGGAGGTCTTACACCTATGGAACGGCAGCCCTGCGGGGCTAGATTCCCTGTGCTCCCTGTTCGGTCAAACCCGGAATTCCCTCAGATGGTGGTTCTATCTGCCAGCAGGGAAGTCTATGACCCAACCAGCTTGACTACAGACGCGTCCCTTGTAGGCTGGGGCGCTCACCTGGACGGATCCCCAGTTCAGGGATCTTGGTCTCCTCTGGAGCGGCATCTTTCTTCCAATCTTCGCGAGATGCGAGCTATCCGGCTAGCCCTCCTTCACTTCGCCCCTCATATTCGGGGCAAGGCAGTGAAAGTCCAGTCAGACAATATGACTGCAGTTCTCTATATAAACAAGCAGGGAGGCACAAGATCATTGCCCCTTCTGTCAGAGAGATCGGGGTAATTCTTCGGTGGGCAGAGATGAACCTTTCCCATCTATCTGCCACTCATATTCGAGGCTCCCTCAATATGATAGCGGACCGCTTAAGTCGAGGATTACCGACCATGGAGTGGTCTCTGCATCCGGAGATCTTCAGGCAGTTAGTTCACAGATGGGGTATGCCAGAGGTAGATCTCATGGCAACCAGGTTCAACGCCAAGGTGCTGAGGTTCTGTTCCCTCTACAGGGAAGACAACCCCCTGGCGATAGATGCTCTGTCGATACTATGGAGGCTTACATCTTCCCTCCGTTTTCCATGATACCGAGGGTATTGATGAAAATCCGTCAGGATCAGGCCTCAGTAATAGCCATCATACCATTCTGGCCCAGGAGATCCTGGTTTACCCAGCTCATTCAGATGAGTCGGGGACAATACTGGAGACTCCCCCCGGAGCAGACCCTGGTGTCGTGGGACACTCATCTCTGCCCAGATCTGCACAGGTTCAACCTGACAGCCTGGAGGTTGATCAGTCCCTTCCCAACATAGAAGGGCTTTCCGAGTCGGTCCTGAGAACTTTGTCGCATTCCCGAGCAGAGTCTACGAAGAAGGCCTACTCCAGGATCATGAGAATCTTCATGTCATGGTGTGATTCCAAACAGGTGGCGTCTGCAGATCCGCCCCTTCCTGCGATATTACAATTTCTGCAAGATGGATTAGATAAAGGTCTTTCTCCAGCTACCTTGAAGGTACAGATTTGTACCATCTCGGCCTGTCTCAACAGGCCGCATTCTCGGGACCCTCTCATTAAACGCTTCCTGAAGGGAGCTGAAAGACTAAAGCCTACTATACTGAAACCCATTCCCCAGTGGGATCTTTCAGTAGTGCTCAGGGGGCTAGCATCTCCCCCCTTCGAGCCTTTGGAGGAGGTGGAATTCAGATTCCTGACTTTAAAGACGGTTTTTCTTCTGGCTGTAGCTTCAGCCAAAAGGATTTCTGAATTGCAGGCATTCTCTGCTATTCACCCCTATATTATCTTCCTACAGGACAGAGTACTCCTGAAGTTCTTACTCTACTTCAGGCCTAAGGTGCCTACCTTCCAAAATATCAACCAGGTAATCTCCTTAACAGTTTTTTTTTAAGCCTCCTCCTCTGATACTCCAGCAAGAGACCCGCTGGATATTTTAAGGTGCCTCCAGGTCTATGTGGATAGATCCAGAGAATTCAGGATAGATGAAAATCTCCTTATCCTGTTTGCCGGTAAGTCTAAAGGCCATAAAGCGTCTAAAGCTACTATTAGTCGCTGGATCAAGGAGGCCATTAGGGAGGCCTTCGTCTCCCAATCCTTAGATCCTCCGGAGTTTGTGAGAGCCCATTCTACTAGGGCTGTCTCCACCTCTGTTGCGAAAAGAAGACTTCTTCCCTTAGAGTTGATCTGTAAGGCGGCCTCCTGGAGCTCAGAGTCAACCTTCATCTCCCATTATAGGATAGATGCTAGGATGGCAGAGTTTTCGGCCTTTGGGCAGACAGTTCTTAGTTCTGCCAGGCATGAGGACCCTCCCTAGGGGATTCTTCTTGCTATCTCCCCATCTGTGCTGCTGGTAGGACGTAAGGGAATCGTTAATTTCTAACAATAATTTGTTTTCCCTTAGTCCTAACAGCAGCACACAAATATCCCACCCTAAATACATTATGCTTGTTAAAAACACGGTGGGCTGGGGGGTGATCTCCTCCCTTTCAGGGAGCTGAAGATCGTTTATTGGTTCTTGGGCTCATTAAAAATTCCGCCGGTCCTACCAGTCCACAGGGGGCAGTTAACCCCATCTGTGCTGCTGTTAGGACTAAAGGAAAACAAATTATCGTTAGAAATTAACGATTAGCATGGCGAAAATGTGGAAAAGCTTTGTCAGCCTTGGAGGTGCTGACCTGCCCTGCAGCCTGTGTATAGTGTGAACGTGTGTTTAGCACGACAGAGAGCATTATCATAGGCCTCGGCCAATGTGGACAAGCTAATTAAAATGAACCAGGCATGGATCCCACAGGACTTTTCCGTACCTTGTGCAGAATAGACATTTATACCAGCCTCAACCATCCATTCTTGTACTCAAGTGCACTTATTCTTTGTTTTATTTTGTTATATGTCCCAATATTTTGGGGGATACCGCAATTTAAAAATATAAAATAACACAAATCAGTGTTAGCTACCTATTCACCTCCGCTTCCACCTACACCACCACGTCAACCTACACCGCCACATTCAACCATCCACCGCCTCCTCAACCTCCTACTCCTAGATCCAGATTGTTATTTTAAATTTTTCTGTATTGTATGTTATTTTAAGTCATTTCCCTATCCACATGTGTTTGCAGAACAGTTGCCATGCTCTTAAGCACATTTTGATGCCTTTTTCAACCCTCTAGCCCTTTCCAGGACTATTTTAGAGCCATTTTAGTGCCCAAAAGTTCGGGTCCCCGTTGCCTTCAATTGGGTTTGGGTTCAGGGTCAAGTTCGGGTCAAGTTCGGGTCCCAAACCCGAACTTTTTTATTAAGTTCGGCCAAACTCTTCGAACCTGAACATTTAGGTGTCCGCTCAACTCTAATTGTAAGGCATCTTGCTGATTGCACTGTGTAAAATACGCGCCGGCCCCTTCTCTGATATGATTAAGAGTTTTAGTGTCTTCTGCTGCTGCCGGCTCCATTTCAGAATCCATCTCGGACTCCTGCACCATGGTATACGAAGCGTGCTCTGTCTAAAAGAAGAAATAGAACCTCAATACACACATAGGGAGATAAACAGGTTTGACGGCACTGCCCCAACTTTCTTCCACGACATCTGGGAAAGCACACTCCGCAGCAGTGACACTGTGAACTACCAAAGGATCTCAGCGGTGCTCAGTCTCGCCAGAGCAAATGGACATGAAGTACAAAGATAAGAGTCCAAATATTACTTTATTCATCCATACAGGTATGGACCCAAAAACAGGCAAAAAGGGTGCAGGACGCTACAAAGGCATCAAAAGGCGACGGCCGTTTCGCGTGGAGTCACGCTTCCTCAGGCCTCTTAGCGTGATGACTTCAATAGGCCATATATATACGTCAGCACTACTAGCGATGAAAATAGTATAAAATACAATAAAAAATGGTACAAATACCTACTAAAAACTATGCGGCAATACAACTTAGCCTATAGAAAAAAACTTAAGTCATTACGGTCATTAAGACCCAGTGGACCCATAGCATTGGCTCTGATAATCCAGCTAACTACTTTGCATAATAATTGGCTATGTCTGTCGCCCCCTGTTAGTAGAAAGGGTGCTATCTCTAAGCCTGAAAATGTTAGGACCCTGGGGTCACCTCCTTGCATCTCTCTGACATGTTTGATAAAACGTGGACATCATTTAGAATAAGAGAACACTTTAATTCTGTGACATCTGGAAAAGGATGTACACGTCTTCTCAAACATGTCAGAGAGATGCATAGAGTTTTTTTTAAACCTTTTGCCCGGTCTTCTATGTAGTGCAGGCAGCAAAAGTACTTTATTGCCCGAAAAAAGTTTTTTTTCTCACACACAATGAAACAGATGGATGTATCTGTTACTCCGCACTTACCTCCGTAACAAGGACTTATCGCATGGCCATGCTTTAAAGATGAACTATTGAACAACTGCTTATTGTGACGATCTTACTGCCCTGGATATCTGAGCAAGCGCTGAAACTGGACGAAAGTCCCGCTTGAAGTATCGCGAGATTTGGGCTGGATCGTCAGAGCTTGTGAGCCGCGGAGACGGAGCGGCGTTCAGCGTCCTAAAGGAATTTTACCTTATCATAGGAGACCAGACTTTCGACGGCTCCTTCGAGATAGAGGTAAGATTTTAGCCGAGATAAACATCGTGCTATGGGACTACATTACCAAACAGCCAAGTTTTCTGTGTTGCGGTGTATAACACCATAGACTCGGACCTACCTATTTTCTCCATAGGAACTAAGCACAGCATATTGCGCTATATCGCGCCGGACTCCAATTAGTGTCCACCTATTCCATTCACCGTTTTTTCACAAACTCATCACGTTCAAGTTTATGAACTATCTTATCCTTTCTATTATCTACACCATTTGAATAATTGTTTATTTACTTATTTATTCACCAGCAACTATTCACTGCTCGTATTCAGGACACCCTTGGAATCCCCTATTTATGCTTTAGGAGTTTTATATTTTATTATAAGATATTTTATTGTTTCAGTGCGTATACGGTCGACCGTTGAAATTATTTTACTATTTTGTTTTTTACCATTATTTGATTGTATGTCATTTTATCATTTTTATTAGTGATTTTTAATTAATAAATCTGAGTGTTGCCTTAGAATTGAGTGCTCGCTTCCATATCTTGCAAATCAAATACAAAAACTTTGTCTACTCGTTTCAGACCTTAGACATAGTGGTCCTTCATCATAACATGCATAAGTTAAAAACGAAAACCCTCTTATAGCAAGGGACTGGGTAACCACTGATTGAATTCCCCTCCCCACCTGCACAACTGTGCGCCTATAATGAGGGAAAGAAAAACAGAGAAACTGATGGATTTAAATGTATTTCTTTAACTACCAGAAATGCAGCATAGGGCAAAAAGATACTTTATTGCTCCCCAAAAAAAGTTTTTTTTTTAACCCTAAATGAAACAGATGGATTTAACTGAGATTATATTTCACTCTCAAAAATGAAGCACAGGGGTTTTTAACATAAAAAATGGAGGATATTTCACCCCTACAATGGAACAGATGGATTTGCTGAATTTATGTACCTGCCTGTAACATGTGCAGGCCTCAGAGGTACTTTACACCCAAAAATGGCAATTTGAAGCCCAAAAATGTAACAGCGGGATTTAATGGTTTAATTTGACTGACCGTAACGCAGCGTAGGCCACAAATGTACAAACCGGATTCCAAAAAAGTTGGGACACTATACAAATCTTGAATAAAGACTGAATGCAATGATGTGGCTGTGCCAACTTCTAATATTTTATTCAGAATAGAACATAAATCACGGAACAAAAGTTTAAACTGAGAAAATGTACCATTTTAAGGGAAAAATATGTTGAATCAGAATTTCATGGTGTCAACAAATCCCAAAATAGTTGGGACATGGCCATTTTCACCACTGTGTGGCATCTCCCCTTCTTCTTACAACACTTAACAGACGTCTGGGGACCGAGGAGACCAGTTTCTCAAGTTTAGAAATAGGAATGCTCTCCCATTCTTGTCTAATACAGGCCTCTAACTGTTCAATCGTCTTGGGCCTTCTTTGTTGCACCTTCCTCTTTATGATGCACCAAATGTTCTGTATAGGTGAAAGATCTGGACTGCAGACTGGCCATTTCAGTACCCGGATCCTTCTCCTACGCAGCCATGATGTTGTGATTGATGCAGAATGTGGTCTGGCATTATCTTGTTGAAAAATGCAGGGTCTTCCCTGAAAGAGATGACGTCTGGATGGGAGCATATGTTGTTCTAGAACCTGAATATATTTTTCTGTATTGATGGTGCCTTTCCAGACATGCAAGCTGCCCATGCCACACGCACTCATGCAACCCCATACCATCAGAGATGCAGGCTTCTGAACTGAGCGTTGATAACAACTTGGGTTGTCCTTGTCCTCTTTGGTCCGGATGACATGGCGTCCCAGATTTCCAAAAATAACTTTGAATCGTGACTTGTCTGACCACAGAACAGTCTTCCATTTTGCCACACTCCATTTTAAATGATCCCTGGCCCAGTGAAAACGCCTGAGCTTGTGGCTCTTGCTTAGAAATGGCTTCTTCTTTGCACTGTAGAGTTTCAGCTGGCAACGGCGGATGGCACGGTGGATTGTGTTCACTGACAATGGTTTCTGGAAGTATTCCTGAGCCCATTCTGTGATATCCTTTACAGTAGCATTCCTGTTTGTGGTGCAGTGTCGTTTAAGGGCCCGGAGATCACGGGCATCCAGTATGGTTTTACGGCCTTGACCCTTACGCACAGAGATTGTTCCAGATTCTCTGAATCTTCGGATGATGTTATGCACAGTTGATGATGATAGATGCAAAGTCTTTGCAATTTTTTGCTGGGTAACACCTTTCTGTTATTGCTCCACTATCTTTCTGCGCAACATTGTGGGAATTGGTGATCCTCTACCCATCTTGGCTTCTGAGAGACACTGCCACTCTGAGAAGCTCTTTTTATACCCAATCATGTTGCCAATTGACCTAATTAGTTATAATTGGTCTTCCAGCTCTTCGTTCTGCTCAAATTTACTTTTTCCAGCCTCTTATTGCTACTTGTCCCAACTTTTTTGGGATTTGTTGACACCGTGAAATTTTGAATCAACGTATTTTTCCTTTAAAATTATACATTTACTTGGATTAAACGTTTGATCTGTCATCTACATTCTATTACAAATAAAATATTGACATTTGCCATCTCCACATCATTGCATTCAGTTTTTATTCACGATTTGTATAGTGTCCCAACTTTTTTGGAATCCGGTTTGTACTTTATAGCAACAAAAATTTGATTTTTTTTGTGCAAAAAATCTAAATGCAGTATTTGGAGGTTTTATTGGACTGTCAGAAATACAGCACATGGCAAAAGGTTACTTTATTGCCCCCCAAAAAGTATTTTTTTTTAACCCTAACTGAAACAGATGGATTTAACTGAGATTATTTTTACAAAAAAAATTGTGGATGTGTCACCCCTACAATGGAACAGATGGATTTGCTGAATTTATATGCCTGCCTGTCACATATGCAGTGCAGGCCTCAGAGGTACTTTACAACCAGATTATATTTCACTCTCAGAAATGCAGAACAGGGGTACTTTACAGAAAAAAATGGGGATATGTAACCCACTGGGTCCCTGAAATCACAGACGGTATTATTTTTCCTTCCCCTGGCACATATGCAGTGCAGGTGCACTTTAAAAATAGGTATATGTCGGCCACTGAAATACAAGAACAGGATTAAATGATTGTCCCTGGCACATATGCAGTGCTGTTGCACAATATGGCCGCCAATGCCCAAAACTAACAGACGGATTAAAACTTTTTTTCAGTCTCACTGGGCTCAGGGCAGGGTACAAAAATGTTGCATTGCACCCCAAAACAAAAAATGCTGTATATCGCTGACTTCACACCAATTGCAGATATCAGAGTCTTTCCTAATCTCTTCCTAACAGCAGCAGCATTCTATCCCTACAACTATTAAGAGCAGAGTAACGTGTGGCGCTACGTGACTCCAGCTTATATAGAGGCTGGGTCACATGCTGCACTTGGCCAATCACAGCCATGCCATTAGTAGGCATGGCTGTGATGGCTTTCTAAGGTCACACTAGTTAAACTCTTGTTGATTGGCTGCCCTGCAGCCTTTCAACAGGTGCCATTAAGTCGCCGAACACCGAACTCAAACCTGAACTTTTACGAAAATGTTCGGGTTCAGATCCGGGTACAAAAAACACTAAAGTTCGGTACGAACCCGAATTATACAGTTCGGGTTCGCTCAACCCTAGTTATTAGATCTCCCCTCAGTTGTCTTTCTTCTAAAACAAATAACCCTAATTTTGATAATATTTCTGGGTGCTGTAGTCCACCCATTTCAGTTATTACTTTAGTGGCCCTCCTCTGAACCCTCTCCAGCTCTGCCATATCTGTCGTGTTCACAGGAGCCCAGAACTGTACACAGTACTCCATGTGTGGTCTGCTTAGTGATATGTAAAGTTTCAGGACTATGGGGGTC
This sequence comes from Bufo gargarizans, assembly GCF_014858855.1. Taxonomy (NCBI): domain Eukaryota; kingdom Metazoa; phylum Chordata; class Amphibia; order Anura; family Bufonidae; genus Bufo; species Bufo gargarizans. The sequence goes on from NC_058084.1 coordinate 44,219,476, forward strand.
ATTGATTCGGACCGGTGTTTTAGACACTGGTCTTAATAAAGCCCCAAAGCTAGCCGCTGGCCTCTTCATAACTTTGGAAGATCCTCTGCCACTTCTAAATGTAAGACAGCTTCTGAGCTCTCTTACAATTGCAGCTTACAATTGGAAAAATGAGATGGGCCTGCTGGCCCATACATTTCCCACCAGTGCTGCGCCCATTTTTTTAAAACCTGATGTGAGAGGGGAGAAGTTACAGATTCCTATTTTAGGTGTATTTCAGCTTGATAAATGACCCCCGTGTTCACATCATGAGCATCTATGCCCCTTTTCATGCAACCCATTATCTTATTGGCCTTGGAAGCAGCTGCCTGATACTGGTTTTGTCACAACCAGACAGCTGAGAAGCTCTGACAGAGGCCTTTCAGAACCTCCTCCTTGAGTTCTCTTTGTTGTGCTGTTCAGTTCCTCATCTCGTTAGCCTCTCTCAGCTGTCATGGAGTTGGACTGATTGCATCCCTTTAAATTCCGCCCCATAATGCATTACTGGGCGGCTTATACTACTTCCTGGAGTGTGTGTGCATGCTGATCTTGTTTTCCAGTCTGCTACAAAGTTAAGTGCTGAACATTTATCTGTTATTTTCTCTTTGCTGGATCCCAGGTGACCCTGACTCCCTCCGTGTCTGGTGTAGAGAGCCGGTGGTCGTGTCCCCTCACTATTGTCGGGTGTTCAGGGGTTATATAGTCGAGGTACGTGGATATGCAACCTTCCACCTCTGGGATCTTTGCATAGGCTGAGAAGCCAGGAAAAGTCTCAGGTCTTGTGCAGGGGTCTGCCTTTTGGTTCCTTAGCTTTGGATCCACTCAGTCATATATGCATGTTGCTTTGTCTTGTTTCCTGTACACCGTCCGTGACAGGTTTCTACAGATTAGTCCTTTTCCATGTCACTCTTACCCAGTGTTTTACCATTTAGTATGTATGCGTGACTTGCATTATTCATTCAAATGTACAGAACCTTACATATCTCAATGTTAAACCTCATCTGCCACTTTTGTGCCCAAGCCTCCATTCTATCCAGATCCCTCTGTAGCAGTATACTGTCCTCTTCGGTGTTAATTACTTTGCACAGTTTAGTGTCATCTGCAAAAATTGATATTTTACTGTGCAAGCCTTCTACAAGATCATTAATAAATATATTGAAGAGAATAGGGCCCAATACTGACCCCTGTGGTACCTCACTAGTGACAGTGACCCAATCTGAGTGTGCAATCTTTATAACCACCCTCTACTTTCTGTCACTGAGCCAGTTACTTACCCACATACAGACATTTTCTTCCAGTCCAAGCATTCTCATTTTATGTACTAACCTTTTATGTGGCACAGTGTCAAATGTTTTAGAAAAGTCAAGATATACGACATCCGTTGACTCACCACGGTCAAGTCTAGAACTTACTTCCTCATAGAAACTGATTAAATTAGTTTGACATGACCGATCCCTCATCTTAGTCTTGTCTGGATTAAATTAACTGAGCATTGATGTATCCTACTACAGTAGTGTCTACTCAACAGTACCTGATTTTGCTTGATCTCTACTAGTGACCTGTCACGGCTGAGGATGGGGGAAACCCTCAGCCGTGTGATGCCAGATGCTGTAGTGGCTACTCGGCCATGAGAACAGGATAGGGAGCAGGTCACCTCCTACAGCGTCCCTACCCTGACCCTAACTCCTAACCTGCATGGGCCGACCTTTAAGGTAGGAGGACCCATGCGCAGGAACTTTGGAGCCCTGTCTTACCCTCCGCAGATCCCTGAGCTAGGAGCTGGGTAAGACGACCTACTCCTCCTTGGCACGGAGGAGCAGGAGTCTCAATGGCCAAGCTGTTGGGAAAAGGGGAACACAAACAGCTATACGGGAATAGCAGGCGAACGAGAAGTTCAACCAACCTGCCACAGCCTTGCTGACTGGATCCCTAAGCAGACAGGAATCCAGAACCGTATGCTGCACCAAACACATAGGAAGGTCCCAACAGAACATAACATAAACATCACATACAACATCATACACATAAAGACATCTACGTAACGACAATTCTTTATGACCACAGGGGTGGCTCTCACTGGCAAGGAAGATGGAGGTCACAGGAGGCTGCTCCAGCAAGCATGGCTGAAGCAACCCACTGAGCCATGCTAAACACCCAGGCTATATAGGCCAAGAAGCCACACCCCACAGTCAGACACACCCAGTGACATCACACACACACTGGGAAGGGAGTTAACCCTTCCAGCACCACAGAAGGGAAACTCACATAAAAGGGAAGTGTCCAACAGTAGCAACACACTGTGGTTGTTGCCGCTGGCAACGACATGGGTGGCAACCGTGTCCTGGGAGATAGCCCAGAGGCCGGGACACCGCCACCACATGTACAGACAGCCAGACGTTGCCACGGGCAACCACAGTGCAGGAAGAGTGTCAGTGCACACCACACATACTACACAGAGTGCACACAGACATACAACACAGTGAACACAACACACAGACACCTAACATAGAAAATGCTAGGTGCAACCGCATGCACAGCAGGAAAGCTGCCACATACATACGTTGTCAGCGGCAACCACAGGTGAGGCAAATACCACTGCCCTCACCTGTGATTGACAACAAAACCAAACCGCTGACAATCGCATGCGGTTGAGAGTCACGGTCATAGCCATGGCCGTGACACTCCCACCCCTCAAAGCCCCCCCACCAAAAAAAAAAAAAACGAAACTGGTGAGGAACTCACACAGGGGATGGGAGAAGGAGACGCCCACCCTCAGGACATGGTTCCCAGGAGGTCACTGTCAGCTGCATCCTCTCCCAGCTCACACTAGCCAGTCCGACGAGGCCTGCAGCCCGCACCAGCGACACAGGGATGGAACCACAGAGAGTGGACGAGGGGACTCTCCACTAACGTCCCCACTCCAGTCGCTGCCAGCAGACACTCCTAACCAGCACGCAGCCGGACCACTTACGGAGTGCTGCCAGCAAACGACCAGAGATGGGAACATGGAGAGGGACGAGGGACCACCAACACGGACACGGAAGGTACGGTGGCGGGGAATAAGCCACCAACCGTGCCGTTAACGGTGATCCCCCCGGGACGTTCTCCCTCCGGAGAACGCGCATGCAGGCCACAAGAGGATGGCACTGCATGCTGCACCCTCTTCCGAAGGTGTGCACACCGCACACCAAACAACACCATGTGCAAGAAATCAGGGGGACGCCAAACGAGGCAACGGTGAAGGGAAGGCGAGGAATCGCCACTCACCGCGCTGTCAGAGGCGAAACCCCCAGAACGCTCTCCCTCCGAAAAGCGCGCATGCACCCCATCCGCAGACGGCGGTGCATGCTTTACCCTCTTTCGAGCGATCCGCCACGCGAGGAGCCGCTGTGGTCATACTGTCACGGCTGAGGATGGGGGAAACCCTCAGCCGTGTGATGCCAGATGCTGTAGTGGCTACTCGGCCATGAGAACAGGATAGGGAGCAGGTCACCTCCTAAAGCGTCCCTACCCTGACCCTAACTCCTAACCTGCATGGGCCGACATTTAAGGTAGGAGGACCCATGCGCAGGAACCTCGGAGCCCTGTCTTACCCTCCGCATATCCCTGAGCTAGGAGCTGGGTAAGACGACCTACTCCTCCTTGGCACGGAGGAGCAGGAGTCTCAATGGCCAAGCTGTTGGGAAAAGGGGAACACAAACAGCTATACGGGAATAGCAGGCGAACAAGAAGTTCAACCAACCTGCCACAGCCTTGCTGACTGGATCCCTAAGCAGACAGGAATCCAGAACTGTATGCTGCACCAAACACATAGGAAGGTCCCAACAGAACATAACATAAACATCACATACAACATCATACACATAAAGACATCTACGTAACGACAATTCTTTATGACCACAGGGGTGGCTCTCACTGGCAAGGAAGATGGAGGTCACAGGAGGCTGCTCCAGCAAGCATGGCTGAAGCAACCCACTAAGCCATGCTAAACACCCAGGCTATATAGGCCAAGAAGCCACACCCCACAGTCAGACACACCCAGTGACATCACACACACACTGGGAAGGGAGTTAACCCTTCCAGCACCACAGAAGGGAAACTCACATAAAGGGGAAGTGTCCAACAGTAGCAACACACTGTGGTTGTTGCCGCTGGCAACGACATGGGTGGCAACCGTGTCCTGGGAGATAGCCCGGAGGCCGGGACACCGCCACCACATGTACAGACAGCCAGACGTTGCCACGGGCAACCACAGTGCAGGAAGAGTGTCAGTGCACACCACACATACTACACAGAGTGCACACAGACATACAACACAGTGAACACAACACACAGACACCTAACATAGAAAATGCTAGGTGCAACCGCATGCACAGCAGGAAAGCTGCCACATACATACGTTGTCAGCGGCAACCACAGGTGAGGCAAATACCACTGCCCTCACCTGTGATTGACAACAAAACCAAACCGCTGACAATCGCATGCGGTTGAGAGTCACGGTCATAGCCATGGCCGTGACATGACCACTGTCTGTTGAACTACATAATTCTTGCTCATCTTTCTATCCTTGGTGCATTCTGAAGTTAATATGCTGTTACATTTCACAACATTCGTTTCTCCAACTCATTTCCATTCCGTAGTTTACTTAATTTTACATGGAATCAATCACCAGACCACATTAAGGAATCCAAATCTGGGGATCAGTTGAGTACCTCAACCATAAAAAAAAGTCATAGTAAGCGAGGATCCTATTGGTAAACCATGTTGTCTTGTTAAGACCCCATGCACATGACCATATTTTTTGTCTGCATCTGATCAGCAAAAAATAAATTTCAATGGGGCCACAAAAAATGCAGACAACTTGGCCACATCCATCTTTTGCGGATCCGCAATTTGCAGACCACAAAATGGATACGGTTGTGTGCATGAGGCCTCATTAATTTCTTTAGGGTTTATTAGTAACCTCATTACACAGAGCCCCATTACTTTGTCTAGATTGACCACTCAATCTTCTTGTGGTCTTCTGATGTATCAGATGAGCCCTTATAACATTGAACGGGTAATCTCTAGACGCTGTAGGCAATGAACTTCGACGGCTAATGGAATAAACTCTAATTAATAATTTTCTCCCAGAGATGCTTTGCAATAAGAACAATTTTTCCTACACATACGTTTCCGAGATCACTTTGCTGGAGGGTTTTTGTTTCATAAAATAAATTCTGATCTGCGCATTGCCAGTGCGGAAAGAGATTAGAATGCAGCCATATGTAGATTAGCAAGCTGCGTTGTGAGTTTACTGCTGGAGGGTGAAGCATTTCTCCTAAATTTATTTATACGAGGCAGATGGGAACTGGAAAACATTTTCTCTAGGGGAATATGTATATGCAGTGATGATAAGTGGAACATACAAGTAAATACATACTGCTTCCACCTTTTTTTTTATCATGTTTCTAACCGCATTAGAATAGCAAGTCTTGGACACAATGCATTTTGCCAGTACAGGGGAACTGCCACAAAGCTGTGGAAATTGCATAACATTGGACTATGCTTTCCATGAACATTAAACAGACTGGTGTAACAGACTGAAAAGCGCTTTCATATTTACAGTACTGCTCACACAAATAGAATTTTAGAATTTAGGCCAGTGCCAGACTGCAGCATATGCGTATTATGCAAACCCTGATGAAGCTGATGTACTGTACTATTAACCCAATGGGTGCTCAGGAATAAATATATATGGAGGAAGTGTGAATACATGTGAAACACATTTAGCCCATTCCAACAGAATGTACCCACTTTATATGTTACACAATGGTGTGTCCACCCTTACGTACCTTCCACTGAATTTGGTTAAAGGTGTTTTCCAAATTCCCAGTGTTTGATATTGATTGCCTATATTCAAGATAGGTTATCAATATCGGATCGTGGGGGGGGTCCAACTCCCGACACTGCAGCCAATTATCTGCGGCCTCCTCACAGCTTACCAAGCACAACAGAGTACATTGTATAGCAGCTGTGTTTGGTTTTGCGTTCCAGAGCCATTCACTTGAGTAGAACTGAGCTGCGCCTACGCCATGTGATCAAGGAATAAGACGTCACTGGCCTAGGAAGTGGCCACAGAACTCAGAAGAGCATTGCAGCGGGGTGCAAACAGATGATTGGAGAGGTCATCAATATATGAGTCACAGAAAAACCCTCTAAGGATTCCAATATCTCATAAAACAAATGCAATATAATATCATGACATGCTGGTAAAATCCTTAATAAGCTGCAGTCCACAGCACAGCCAAAGGGGAGTCATAATGCGCATAGTCCTGAAATGCGCTGCATATCATTGAAAGTGTTAATATCATTGTATTTTATGTATCATGTGCATGCACTACAAGTTCTATAAGGTCAAATAGGGAATAAGAGGTCCCATGTGGCTAGTCAGGGCTGGCTCCACCCTTCCTCTCTAGAGAAAGATTCTGGAGTTAATGGCTGCCTGCTGAGGAGTGAACACCTCAGAGCAGCAAGGAGCATCTCCTGTATGGAGATTCCAGAAGCAATTTATGTGCCAGTCCTCAGAAGGGAAAAGATCTATAGAAAGTTTTGCAAACTTTGGCAAAGAAGGTAATCGCCTCTAATCTGGCTGCAGCCTCCTCTGCATGTGGTGGAAACACTGTAAACTACAAGCTGTCCACCACAACCAAAGGACAGGATGGCCCTCTGCCCATAGACTGTATTCCTCTGAGGATACTGTGGATATATAAACATATATATATATATCTGATAATAGAGAAAGTGAATCCCTTTGGGTCAGGAAAAGGACAGATTGACCAGTCTGATTGGGAGAGAGAGCGAAGCTAGCCTCCATATACACCCTTTGGGAAATACTTGAATCGACTGTAAAGGCTGCATTTCATGCGAATAGTGCTTGTGTGGATCACAATTCACGGCTATATCGATAGAAAGTTGAGCGTCCCACAATCAAAAGAAATTCACTGCTAGTGTGGGGTAACGCTTAAAGCAAAATAATAATTCTTTATTGAAATATAATTTAAAGTAGGTAGGAACAAAACACAAAAGAAAAAGTACCGATGTAAATGACAGGAGAGCTGTCACCATGTATATCAACTACATCACACAGCCAGTCCTCTTATTATAACAAATGATAGTGAATCTAGACCGCACATCCTCAATACTATGCTTTTGATATAACTGTTTTTCAGCATAATAAAACATCGCTTCTCAGCACAATATTAATAAATATAACCCTATGCTATGCACTATAAGGACGCATAGGTATACAGTTTGATCAAAGAGCATAGGCCCACTTATGGCGACTTCAAGTGGGGACCTACTCTAACTTTAGCGCGGCACTGCGCAACGACCACCGGCACCTCCGCACTGCACCAGCAGGCGACTGGACCCAGTAGCCACACAGCACCCTCACTGTGCGGCAAAGCCACCTTGGCCCTGGGTCCCATCGCCCAACCAGCACAGCACAAGAGCAGCAATGGCCACCGCTCAGCACCGCATAATGTGAACAGGTGCAAAAGGCTAACCTGTTCAAAGAATCTCAGGAACTCCAACTGAGAGATGGTAAGAATTTATAGACCCTTAGCAGTCTTCTGCCGATTAAAAACACCTGGGCCGAATCGGGAGGAGTGCTGATCCAGAAATGGGGAAACAGAAAATAAGACTATAAGTATAACAAGTGAGAGTGAATCTAGACCGCACATCCTCATGCTTTATTATGCTGAAAAACTGTTGTTATATCAAAAGCATAGTATTGAGGATGTGCGGTCCAGATTCACTCTACTTATAGTCCTTTTATTATCCTCTATGTATTCTTCTGTTCGGCTTCTGATGACGCTAATATAAGTAGAAAAGCGTAGGGCTAGGGAACAGGTAGGGGGATTGTGCTGTGGACAGGCGTGGGTAAAGCCTTTAGAAGCAACTATCTGATAAAAGAGAGGGATACCGTTCCTGTCTTACAGTGTAGCACTAGTCAGCTCCAGCAAACAATGGCTGAACCCAGCCTATACTCACACAGCTGTAGCTTTTAGAAATTAGGGGAACCACCCACTAATTGGTCACTATTGGGGTTGAGGGAGTTAGACTGAGTCATATTTGGCCATGTAGGCTCCACGTGCGATTGACCTGTATGGTGGACTAGTGGGGGCTATTTTGGGTTCCCCATACCTCCTATACCTCCTCACCAGGTCTTTACACCTACTTCCCTGGTTGAGTGATGTAGTTGATATCGGTGTTGGCAGCTCTTCTGACGTTTACATCGGTACTTTTTCTTTTGTGTTTTGTTCCTACCTACGTTCAATTATCTATATATATTAAGAAGGATGTATATATGTATGTGTGTATGTTCTGCGATTATTTAAAAATGCAACCATCAACTTCAATGAAACTCAATGAAAATAAATCTTGTGGGTGTCACAGCTCTCTAGAACGTACGGTTCCTGAGATATTCCCAAAAAACGACCTGCATTAGCCAATACAAGCCTGCAAGTCTTTCTCTTGATATCCCAACTGCCATACACTGGTCACATGTCCCTTATCAGCCAATAGAAGCTTGCAGGCCCATAGTCTCCACATACACACAGTTTTACTCCAGGTTTCCATAACAACCCAGCCATTTTTCTTCACTGCTGTAGGTCAGCTTTAGGCTAGGGCTACACGACGACATGTGTGGTGGACAATAAGTTGCACGACAGATAGAGCACAACTACACTGCTACATGTGTCACGCGACATTGATGTTGCATCAATGTCGCGTGACAAATTTTTATAATGATAGTCTATGGTGATGCACATCTTGGATGGATTTTTTGCAACTGTCATGTTGCAGTTGCTGCATGTCACATGTCGCAGTGCAACACCATAGCCTATCATTATAAAAATTGTTGAGGCAAAATGTTGCGCAACGCATGTCGTCATGTAGCCCTAGCATTAAAGTGGCAGGGTGCTGTGGATGTCACTGTTAAAGGGGCGGACACTGTGAAGGTCATTGTTAAAGAGGCGTTCACTGTAAATGTTACTGTTAAGGGGACAGGCCGCTGTGGAGTTTACTATTAAATGGGTGGACACTGTGGAGGTCACTGTTAAGGGGCAGGGGCCACTATTAAATGGGCAACTGCTGTGAGGGTCACTGTTAAGGCAGCAGGGTACTGTGAGGTCACTGTTAAGTGAGTGGGGTGCTGTGAAACTCACTGTTAAAGGGGCGGCTGCTGTGAAAGTCAAAGTTAAGGGGATGGGCTGCTTTGGAGGTCCCATTTTAAAGTGGCGGGGTACTGTGGGGGGGTCAGTGTTAAGGGGTGGGGCACTGTGGAGTTCACTGTTAAAGGCGCGGGGTGCTGCAGATGTCACTGTTATGGGGGATACTGTCGATATCTTTTAACGACAAGCACAAACCTTAAATTAAATAGATGAAATATACCAGAATACCAGTGCAAAGCCATGTCCTTCTGCTAGTATTTCAATAAAGAAGTATTATTTTGTTTTAAGCGTTACCCCACACTAGCAGTGAATTTCTTGTGTGGATCACCTTCTAACCGCCTTCATTAATGTACTGAGGATTTGTATTACCAATACTGGTCTCATCATTATACTGCACTTCATTTGTGCCGCAAGGTGCTGGTGTCATGACAACAGTGTACCTGCCTTGCACTGTAAAACAACCACATCAAGGACACCTCAACCGCCATCAGGCAGGAGAACCTTGGAACCAGAGCATTCCCCAAAGTGTGGATCACCTGCTGACTGGCTTAATAAATTTACTTTGGATTTGTTATACCAACACCTCTCATCATTATACTGCACTACATTGCACTACATTGTCACTGCACGCCGGCCCAGGGAGATTCAGGAAACCATGACTACATGACTTCTGGCTAAACTAGAACATTCTAGTGGGGGGGGGGGGGGGGGGGTGGAGTGGAGAAACTCAGCACAAACAGTTACAAAGTTACAACTCCCGTCTGTCATAGACTTACTTTAGAGCTTCAGTGGCAAAGAAACAGCAGGTTTTGCAAACGAAAACAAGTTTCCAGTCATAACAACATAGCTAAACCAGACATTCAAAAGGTCAGTTTGTCAGGTTTTGATGGTAAACAAGTCTGGATTTTTCTCTCCAAAACATGCTCTTTTTTAGACCTAATGGCAACTGTGGAAAATTACCAGTATCACATTCAAAGTCCCACAACTCTCTCAATATTTATTAACCATTTCCACAGAGCCATACATTGCCATACAATGAACAGGATATACACTCACCTGAAGAATTATTAGGAACACCTGTTCTATTTCTCATTAATGCGATTATCTAGTCAACCAATCACATGGCAGTTGCTTCAATGCATGTAGGGTTGTGGTCCTGGTCAAGACAATCTCCTGAACTCCAAACTGAATGTCAGAATGGGAAATAAAGGTGATTTAAGCAATTTTGAGCGTGGCATGGTTGTTGGTGCCAGACGGGCCGGTCTGGGTATTTCACAATCTGCTCAGTTACTGGGATTTTCACGCACAACCATTTCTAGGGTTTACAAAGAATGGTGTGAAAAAGGAAAAACATCCAGTATGTGGCAGTCCTGTGGGCGAAAATGCCTTGTTGATGCTAGAGGTCAGAGGAGAATGGACCGACTGATTCAAGCTGATAGAAGAGCAACGTTGACTGAAATAACCACTCGTTACAACCGAGGTATGCAGCAAAGCATTTGTGAAGTCACAACACGCACAACCTTGAGGCGGATGGGCTGCAACAGCAGAAGACCCCACCGGGTACCACTCATCTCCACTACAAATAGGAAAAAGAGGCTACAATTTGCACAAGCTCACCAAAATTGGACTGTTGAAGACTGGAAAAATGTTGCCTGGTCTGATGAGTCTCGATTTCTGTTGAGACATTCAAATGGTAGAGTAAGAATTTGGCCATCCCTCATGACCATCATGTACCCATCCTCTGATTGCTACTTCCAGCAGGATAATGCACCATGTCACAAAGCTTGAATCATTTCAAATTGGTTTCTTGAACATGACAATGAGTTCACTGTACTAAAAGGGCCCCCACAGTCACCATATCTCAACCCAATAGAGCATCTTTGGGATGTGGTGGAACGGGAGCTTCGTGCCCTGGATGTGCATCCCTCAAATGTCCATCAACTGCAAGATGCTATCCTATCAATATGGGACAACATTTCTAAAGAATGGTATCAGCACCTTGTTGAATCAATGCCACGTAGAATTAAGGCAGTTCTGAAGGCAAAAGGGGGTCCAACACCGTATTAGTATGGTGTTCCTAATAATTCTTTAGGTGACTGTATATCACAACACATATAATATGCAGTTTCACAGCATTAAACAATTATTAAGACAATGCAAGTTAACCCTTTAAATTGAAATAAATTAAGAAGTTTATAACTTTGCATAGGCGAAATACGCAAATGTCCAAAAATGTCCAGACTTCAAAGTGCCCCTGCTCCAGGGCACTACACAGGTAGTGTCAGGAATCTTTCTGCTATGTCTGTTTAGTTCAAACTGTCCTCCCTTTAAGTTTTCCCTCAGCTAAATGATTTCTACCATCATATTTTCTGTTATGTAGCTGACTGACATTAGCGATGTGCTAATTTTAGCATTACATAACAGTGTGTTTTTTACATTTGTACCTGCAGCCATACTGCTAAAATGCACACTTTTACAATATGCTAATGAGCCTCTAGGCTGTTCGACGGGTTCGGCTGAACTTCGGAAAAAAGTTTCAGTTCGGGACCCGAACTTGACCCCGAACCCGAACCCCATTGAATTCAATGGGGACCCGAACTTTTGAGCACTAAAATGGCTGTAAAAAGGTCATGGAAAGGGCTAGAGGGCTGCAAATGGTGTCAAAATGTGGTTAAGAGCATGGCAAGTGGATAGGGAAATGATTTTAAATAACATAAAATACGTAAAAAAATAAAATAAATCTTGATCTAGGAGGACCAGGTCCATATGGAGTAGGAGGTTGAGGAGGCGGTGGATGTGGCAGTGTAGGTAGAAGTGGTGGTGGAGGAGGAGGTAGCCTACACTGCTTTTTGGTTTTAAATTTATTTTTTTAAATTAGGGTACACCCCAAAACATTGGGAAATATTACCCTCCAGTCGTGCTAAACACACGTCCAGACAATACACCGGCTGCAGGGCAGGCCAGCACCTCCAAGGCGTAAAGGGCAAGTTTAGGCCATGTGCCTAATTTGAAGACCCAGAAGTTGCAGGGGCTGATCCCTGTCAGTCAGTTTGTGTAGGCGTGTGCACACTTACTGCCCCGCCATGTCGCACGACCCTGTAATGTTCACGATCCAATTTGATATCTGCTCTATCAACTTTTGATGTTCTTTTATGCGCCTACCATGGTGATCACGGGTGGCGGGGAATCAGGGTTTCAGGCCAGAGAGGGAGCGTGAGAAAGAGAGACCACATCCAAGGGAGGATTCATTTTTTTAAATTTAAAATTAGAGTTGAAATATGGGAGAAATTATTAAAGCACAAAAGTGTGACAACTTTTCAAAGTTTAAGCATTGAATGTAAGGATGTGGTGCACATTAACTACTGAATAAGTCTACTAGGTATAGCAGTGGTACTATACACCCAAAAATGTGTTTATTTTGCCAGAAAATGTAACTGACAATTTTTTTTTCTTTTACCGTTCCACTAGGTGTATAGCAGTGGTACTATACACACCAAAATTGGTGAATTTCACCCTAAAATTCAAATGACAATTATTATTTTTTTAACCTGTCTACTAGGTATAGCAGTGGTACTATACATCCAGAAATGTGTTAATTTCACCATAAAATGTTAATGACAAAGTAGTGAAATTATATAAAATAAAACACGTACAAAAAAAAAAATGATTTATGAGGTGGAGGTCCATATGGAGCCTGTAATTTCACACATGCTGATGCTGCAAGGCCTGAACATAGTGTTTTTTGGCAAAAAAAGTGTGTTTTTCAAACCCCAGAAAATAATTTGTGTATTTCTAGCTTAAATTGCACATTGACTAATACAGATGTTGTAGATTGCCCAAAAAGTATTTTTTTGGTAACAGAATATGAAAGCTGTATATATTAAAATTGAATTTAAGACTTGCGGATCTGGAAAATACAGTTTTTTGAAAAATATTAATATTTTTTTAAAACCCCAGAAAATGATGGGTGTATTTCTACCTTAAATTGCACACTGACTAATCCAGATGTTGTAGTTTGCCCCCAAAAAATGGTGATTTGCAATGTCCCAAAAGCTCAGATGCAGTGCTGGTGCAGTGAGCATGCATAAAATGGCTGCCGCCACCCACCTAACTAACATAATTATAAAAGTTATTATTTTTTTGGTCAATGGCCTCAGGGCAGGGTAAAACGATTGTGTCCTGTACCCACACAACTATTTCTAGGTAGATCGCTGAGTTAGAGTCTCTCCTATGCTTTCCCTGAAATCAGAAGTCCAGCAGCATCCTCTCCCTACACTTGTAAGAGCAGAGAAAAATTATGAATATTTAAAAACGAATATATAGAGCAATATAGCTAATATAGTGCTATATTCGTTTTTCATAATATTCGTAATATTCTAAAACAGGAATATTTAGCAATATAGCGAATATTAGAAAAAAAAACTAATATAGAGCAATTTAGCTAATATAGTGCTACGACAAAGAAGATTATAGCACTATATTAGCTAAATTGATCTACATTTATTTTTTCGAATATTCGCTATATTCAGAATATTTTAGAAAGCAAATACAGTACAGACCAAAAGTTTGGACACACCGTCTCATTCAAAGAGTTTTCTTTATTTTTATGACTATGAAAATTGTAGATTCACACTGAAGGCATCAAAACTATGAATTAACACATATGGAATTATATACATAACAAAAAAGTGTGAAACAACTGAAAATATGTCATATTCTAGGTTCTTCAAAGTAGCCACCTTTTGCTTTGATTACTGCTTTGCACACTCTTGGCATTCTCTTGATGAGCTTCAAGAGGTAGTCACCTTAAATAGGCTTCCAACAGTCTTGAAGGAGTTCCCAGAGATGCTTAGCACTTGTTGTCCCTTTTGCTTTCACTCTGCGGTCCAGCTCACCCCAAATCATCTCAATTGGGTTCAGGTCCGGTGACTGTGGAGGCCAGGTCATCTGGCGCAGCACCCCATCACTCTCCTTCATGGTAAAATAGCCCTTACACAGCCTGGAGGTGTGTTTGGGGTCATTGTCCTGTTGAAAAATAAATGATGGTCCAACTAAACGCAAATCGGATGGAATAGCATGCCGCTGCAAGATGCTGTGGTAGCCATGCTGGTTCAGTATGCCTTCAATTTTGAATAAATCCCCAACAGTGTCACCAGCAAAGCACCCCCACACTATCACACCTCCTCCTCCATGCTTCACGGTGGGAACCAGGCATGTAGAGTCCATCCGTTCACCTTTTCTGCGTCGCACAAAGACACAGTGGTTGGAAACAAAGATCTCAAATATGGACTCAAAAGACCAAAGCACAGATTTCCACTGGTCTAATGTCCATTCCTTGTGTTCTTTAGCCCAAACAAGTCTCTTCTGCTTGTTTCCTGTCCTTAGCAGTCGTTTCCTAGCAGATATTCTACCATGAAGGCCTGATTCACACAGTCTCCTCTTAACAGTTGTCCTAGAGATGTGTCTGCTGCTAGAACTCTGTGTGGCATTGACCCGGTCTCTAATCTGATCTGCTGTTAACCTGTGATTTCTGAGGCTGGTGACTCGGATTAACTTATCCTCTGCAGCAGAGGTGACTCTTTGTCTTTCTTTCCTGGGGCGGTCAGCATGTGAGCCAGTTTCTTTGTAGCGCTTGATGGTTTTTGTGACTGCACTTGGGGACACTTTCAAGGTTTTCCCAATTTTCGGACTGACTGACCTTCATTTCTTAAAGTAATGATAGCCACTCGTTTTTCTTTACTTAGCTGCTTTTTTCTTGCCATAATACAAATTCTAACAGTCTATTCAGTAGGACTATGAGCTGTGTATCCACCTGACTTCTCCACAACGCACTGATGGTCCCAACCCCATTTATAAGGCAAGAAATCCCACTTATTAAACCTGACAGGGCACACCTGTGAAGTGAAAACCATTTCAGGTGACTACCTCTTGAAGCTCATCAAGAGAATGCCAAGAGTGTGCAAAGCAGTAATCAAAGCAAAAGGTGGCTACTTTGAAAAACCTAGAATATGACATATTTTCAGTTGTTTCACACTTTTTTGTTATGTATATAATTCCACATGTGTTAATTCATAGTTTTGATGCCTTCAGTGTGAATCTACAATTTTCATAGTCATGAAAATAAAGAAAACTCTTTGAATGAGAAGGTGTGTCCAAACTTTTGGTCTATACTGTATATAGCACTGTATTGAATATATTAGTTTTTTTTAGAATATAATGATTTTTTTTTCAATCTGTACATTTTATACACTTCGCCATACTCCTCCCTGAAAAGCGTCCCCCTCACCATGGGAATGCCTGGGGGTTATAATATACCATCGGATCTGAGTTTTCAC
The DNA here is from genome assembly GCF_014858855.1 of Bufo gargarizans. Taxonomy (NCBI): domain Eukaryota; kingdom Metazoa; phylum Chordata; class Amphibia; order Anura; family Bufonidae; genus Bufo; species Bufo gargarizans. Next base: position 44,235,044 of record NC_058084.1, read on the forward strand.
AATCTCATTGAGATCGTGAAAACTCAGATCCGATGGTATATTATATTCCCCAGGCAAGCGTCCCCGTCACCAAAGTGGAACAACTGTACAGATTGAAAAAAAAAAGAATATTCTAAAAAAGAAATATATTCAATATTCTATCTAAAATGACTCATTTGCCCACAAGCAAGGAGCAGGGAGGAATCATGTGTTAAGATGGGAAAAAAATGAAGAATATTCGCTATAACGAATATATAGCACTATATTCTAAATATTCCTGAATTCTCGAAATTGCGATATTCAAGATAAAAATTTGCTATTCGAATATTCACGCTCAACACTAGTAGGCAGGTTTCTGTGAAAGGCTGTAGTAAAGTGGTCACAAGGACTTGCAGAAGTACAAAGCAATACCTACACAAAGTGACTGGTGCACCCACCTGTGTGGCATTTAAAGGGAACCTGTCACCTGGATTTTGGGTATAGAGCTGAGGACATGGGTTGCTAGATGGCCGCTAGCACATCCGCAATACCCAGTCCCCATAGCTCTGTGTGCTTTTATTGTGTAAAAAAAACCTATTTGATACATATGCAAATTAACCTGAGATGAGTCCTGTCCCTGACTCATCTCGCATACAATTTGCATATGTATCAAATCGTTTTTTTTTTTACACAATAAAAGCACACAGAGCTATGGGGACTGGGTATTGCGGATGTGCTAGTGGCGATCTAGCAACCCATGTCCTCAGCTCTATACATCAAAATCCCGGTGACAGGTTCCCTTTAAGCAGGAAAAGCTATGATAGAGACCAGTATCTCTCAGACACCCATAGCAGAACATTAGGATGGGCACAACTCTACTTGGTCCCTGATCCTGATTCAAGGACCACTCAGAAAAGATACATCATTGTTATATAAAACTATTTGTTTAACTGCACAAAGTGTAGGGGAGGAACACCGGAATGACAACAGAAGGGAAATGTCCAGAAACTAAGCCTCACGGCTAGGGAAAGGGAAGGTGTCACCTCCTAGGAAACCCTAAGCCTAGCCCTGACTCCTATCAGTATGAATAGACCCTGAAGGTGGGAATATTCATACACCAGAAACCTAGGCCCTAGAAACCCTGGAAATCCCTAGGAGTAGTGACTGGGTCTGAGACCACTGGTTCCTTCTCAGATGAACGAACCAGCATCTCCCTGAGGCCTAGTAAACAAATAGCAAATGGGAACAACAAAATACATAGGGAAGTGCACTTATCTTCAATAGAAAATGGATGAGCAGGAACACAGATGAGGAACTCACACCAGCTCTTCCAACTCCAGGCAGATAATATCAACCGCATGGTATGAAGTGTGAGTCCAGTCTAAATAGAGGAGCAGTAATGACCACAAGCTACACCTGAGACAAGAGGTGTGGTCATTACCAACAACAACACTGCAACAATTGACCTAACGTGCATCCAGTCTCTCAGATCTTCTAACCTCTGTCGCAGTAGGGACCGTGACAGCCCCTCGTTCAAAGTACGCTCATCAAAATAGGTGGTTAGTGTGACACTACTTTGTGAGAAGTAGTTGTTCAGATGGGGCAACCCCCTTAAAACAGATAAAGCAGTGGTTTCCAAGGTACAGTGTTGCAAAACAACGCCTGGCCTGTAGCTGCCAGTTTTAGTTCTTTAACAGTTGGCATGGTGGAAATTGGAAGCCTTGGAGCTAAAGTATAATGCCATATGCTTTATTGGACCCCGTAGTTTTTTATTCTTTTAGATAACATGAATATTTTTATCTTTGGTACACAGACAGAGCATCTCTCCCTCAGGGGTGAGTGTTGAACAACAATATCTGGGTAGGTTGAATCTGGTGAGCTCTGGTAGGCTGTTCTCTGCTGGAACAGCCTTCCAGGTCCATTATACACAAGTCTTAACCTTCCATATTCAATATATTTAAACAATCTTTATTAGAAATCCCCTGTTGGTTTTGCTTTACTATCATTCCTGGCTTTAGTTAGGCTTTACTTTTGATTGACTTGATCAATATCTTCCTTGCTGGTCTGATCAATAAACCACTGTGTGATTTTTTTTTTATTTTGAGTTATTATTTATTGCCACTATCCTTAATTGTGGCATATTTTCTGCTGCTTTAATATATTGAACGACCACCTGTTCTTTCATATACTGTACTTGTTTGTCATCATAGGATTGATAGAGCAGATGAGCATCTCCTTCAATGCTGTCGGCTCGTGGCCAAGCACTTTGTTTTTGGGATTGTCCTGCTATGTAAAATGGCAAGTGACCAAAATTTAATATGGTCCAAAATAGCTGATCACATTGCAATCAACCACAAGCCATGTTGATTAATTCAGAAATGACTTTCAATTCCATCAAAAAAGTGTAAGCCGGGCTCTGTGTATCACTGACTGTATCATCCTGATTACAGCAAGTAGTTAAAAATAAATGCTTAAACCCTTGCCTCTTCAGTCTGCATTTAGCGGCCCTAACTACAGTTGATTTCTGGCAAGCCGTCAACTTCCCAATTATAGTAATTCCTGGCTAGTGGCCAACCCTGACTATTGGGCGTCTGCCAGACACACAGAGTTGTCCATCATTATAATATGCATTGTGCTACATTTATCTACAGCCTCTATTCATCCCCAGCATTTGCTTTGGGACTCATTGTGTTTCTGGATATGTTTTTATGTCTACTGAAGACAAATTTCTATTCCTAGCTCAGATTTGTGTATATTATTGGAATCCGTTTGACTTTCCTGCTCTTATCAGATAAACCCATTTATAATGGAGACGCCGTTACACCTTTGCTTTAGTAAGGAATCGTAGCTCTTCTTTATAAACCAACAATTTGTTCGTCAGTGTTGCCTGCAAATATTTATACTGTGTTTTAGCTGCCTGCTGTCATCATTAAGAAAAGATAATTTGCTTTGAAGTTACAGAGAATGCAGCATTAAAACTGATATACTGTAGTAATTAGATAAAGCAGTGTAAGTTATCATGCTCCCATGGATGTACAATACAATATGATATCTTCAACTCTTGTAATATTCGGTAGACGTTTTTCATTATTTCAATGGTAACGGAATGTTAGAAACTTATCACATTTTTTTTCAAAACTTTATAGAGAAGTTTTTTTTTCGGTATTCCTATACTACATGAAAAGCACATGAAAAGCTTACTGGCGTTAAACAAAAAGGCAGAAGCAAGGCTGGAAAGACCCACCAACGGATCATCTGTTGAGCACGGACTCTGAAGCAATAATTGACACAGTAAAATTGAGACCCATTTGGAAATGCCATTGAGGTCAATCAATTGTCACTGAGGTTTATCCGTCATAAGGTGATTTACAAATAACCTATATAAAGATTACAATTCAGTTAAAAAAGACTTGCACGTGTTCTACATAGATGGAGGGTGGACCTTTAGTATCATGTCTTTTGTTGATCCAAAAAAAATCATTAAGTCTTGGAAGAAGAGCTCAGTTGAGTCTTGTGCACCTTTAACTGTGGTCAGCTGAGAAGAAGAGTGTATAGGCTCCTAGAAAGTCTATAGCCCTGTGATGTGTCAAAAGAGGTTGGTACAGAAAGCTCATTTTTGAACACTGTCTTAGAGAATTCTAAACTAATATATGAGAAACTCACATTCTGGGCTCTCATTTCCTAGCCATAGCAATAAAGAGTACTTAGCACACCAGATATCTCGGACAGCACATTCATTTCAGTGCTCAAAATATAATTCTTAATTTCCCCTGTGATGGCAATGAAAGGGAATTGCACACTTACTCTTAGGTTCTTACAGAAAATGAACAATGTTAACAAATTGTTCAGCATGTGCAACAACACCATTTGAGAAAGGCTGAAGGGACAGCTAATTTTTATTTTAAGAAAACGTATATTTGTAACATACTATGCGTTCTTCCATTTATGTTCTGTTGAAATGGCATACATCTAATTTCAATAACAGTGATGTCCCAGCAATACCAAAGGAAAAATGTGTGCTCTAAAGAACCTTCCACTTTGACAATCAACAATGAGATATACTTTTTGAAAATAGGTACAACCCTACATCTCCACAGCATACATTCATGTACCTTGTTTCATTTTTGAATGCACCCCAAGAAGAGATGAAACGGTGACCCCATAATAAATATAGACAATTATTTCTCATATATGCTAGCCTGTTTATTCCACAATGCCCCTATCAACACATATTCCATAAAATAACAACCCAGATAGTATCGGAGACACAGAGGGTGTGTAACCAAGCAGAGAGCACTCAATATATAGAAAGACTATCCACTTTAATCTAGAGGTACAAAAGAAAACAGATTAAAAGCAACTGAAATTGTACACTTGAAACATACACACAAAGAGGAGGGCCATGATAAGCCTCAATCTCGAAACGCTAACCTCCTTAAATGGAATGCTATATCTTGGGGCTGAAATATGGCCTATACATCTAAATGTCCAAAAAGTGGAAATCAAAAACAAATTTAGAGAGAAAAGGGACAGGTCCCATTTCTTAAAAATGAAGCCATCTCTAAGTAAAGTAAACCATAAATAATATAAAACTTTTAAAGTGATATCACTAAATGGAAAGACCTGTGGTTAGCAGGACGGGGGTCAAAACATGCCCCATGCTTATCTGGTTGACAACTCTGATGAAGCCACACTTCCAGCCAAATTTGTCACATACTGTAACTCTTTTTGGCAGTATAATTCTTTAATCTGTTGGAGAACCAGATAATACATTGTTTATCATCTCATGGCATTATGCCAAATGATGGATTCAGCTCTACTACATCTACACCTCATATAGTACTGGGTACTAGTAGCCATTTTCACTGCCAACATTCTGTTGATGGAGTTGCTGGTGGTTTTGTAATAAATATGGATCAGCGTTATGTCTTGAGACCAGCAGGTAACAACACAAGTCTATTACTTGCCCCTAGGAAGCCCTATTTTCGAAGCCTAGTAAACAGAGCACATACAAATATTTATTAGGCCCACACCCATATCAAGGTTGTAATAGCTGTATGGACCTAGTATACATCAACTAGAGACTCTATTGTACTTATGGTATAAATGCCTCAGATTATATATGAATCTGATGAATCTGATGAAAAAAGGTGCGGCATGTTCCATTCCATTGGCCACCATATTACACAGCTATTCTCCCCTAGATGCAATGCTTTGAAGACAGAAAATCTCCATGATATAATGACAGAACAACAATATTGAGTGGTATGGAAATTATACATCCTTTATTCATAATTCACCAACAGTGATCAAATCTATTATATCCACCACATTCCAAACAGTAGAACATAAAGAAGTGTTCTGGTTATCTTGTTATCCCCTATCCAGAGGATAGGAGATAACTATTAAATCAATTGAGGTCCTACCACTTAAACTCCCACCAATCACGAGAAAGCAAAAGATGTAGACCAAATTAAAAGAGCTAATATATATTTGGGAAGTATACCAGTGTTAATAGGAGGTGCTTGCAGATACTCTGTGGAGATCTTGTTCAGGAGATGTAAGTCTTCTACTGCCTAAACATAATTTATAGGCAGACTGTGGAAGTCACAGAGGCCCACATACTACTGAGGACATTGTGGATGCATTTACTTGAGTAAAGCACCTCGGAAAAGGAATTAGAACTGTGTTAATTAAAGGGGGCTCCTGTGGTTGTATTGCAAAGAAAAAGTGAAAAGTGTTGCACTACTATTTCAGGATCCTTAAAGGAGTTGGCCACTCTCCATGTATTTTCTACTACTGTGTGGAAGGCAGGGAAAAAATGTATTTCCTAATATATGTCATTAAGCAGATCTGACAGTTTTTTCTATAATCTGAAGCCACGCCTCCTGAGCCCTCTCTGCCCTGCAGCCGAATTCGTCCATGGCTGCACGCAACATGGAGGAGCTTCACAACAAGCTTGTCCATGCCAGATCATCTGTGAAGTCTATGCTGTGAAGATACGAGATGTGCAGCACCTGAAACTACGGATACTGGAAGCCTGTGCTAGCATTTCTCCTGCAGAGTTGCTATCAGTGTGTGAAGAGTGGGAGAAGAGGGTTGCATTGACAATCCAACACAATGGGCAGCACATTGAACACATTTTATAAGTGGTCAGAAACTTGTAAATAACTCATGAAAGAATAAAGTTATGTTAAAACCAAGCAAACCATTGATTTTCTTGTGACATTCCCAATAAGTTTGATGTGTCACATGACCCTCTTCCTATTGAAAAAATAAAAGTTGGATTCAAAATGACCGCCTTCAAAATGGCTGCCATGGTCACCACCCATCCTGAAAAGTTTCCCCCTCACATATACTAATGTGCCACAAACAGGAAGTTAATATCACCAACCATTCCCATTTTATTAAGGTGTATCCATATAAATGGCCCGCCCTGTATATATTGCCCTGAAAACCAGAGTAGCATGCCAGGTGTTCTCATTTTCTCTTTCAGTTATTTTCTTTTCAGAAAAAATATGAATCCTAGGAGAGCAGAGGGTGTAATATACTCATTTTCTGGGCAATAGTAGCATATTTGATTTGGGTGGATACAATTTTATAAAAAAATGTGGCAATTTGGAAACAAAACACAATTTAAGTTCATCTCTTGCTCATCTCTAGTATGCGCTATAGAATGGATGTGTATAAGATATACATCTCACTATGTTAAATATGCTCTAATATTTAGAACCCTGAATCAACTGTACTGTATGCATTTGAAAAGTCTTCATACCATTTCAGTGTTTTCACATTTTGTTATGTTGCAGCCTTGTGCTACCCCATAATTTGAAAGTGAAACAGAATGTTTGAAAAAACTAAAATCTTACAATTACATAAGTATTCAGTACTTAGTTGAAGCCCTTTTGTCAGGGATTACAGCCTCCAGTGTTAGGGGTATGATGTCATAAGCTTAGCACACTTGAATTTGGAAATTTTTTGCCATTCTTCTGTGCAGATCCTCTCAAGCGCTATCAGGTTGGAAGAGAACCATCAGTGGACAGCCATTTTTAGGTCTCTCCAAAGATTTTCAATTGGGTTCAAAATAGGGCTCTGGCTGGGCCGCTGAAGGACGTTCACAGAGTTGTCCCTAAGCCACTCCTTTGCTGTTTTGGCTATGTGCTTAGGGTCACTGGGGAATATTTGCTAAAGGTTTTATACGATTGCGACAATTGTGGCATACAAAAGTTGCAAATTATGATGCACACTGTATTTGTGCAATAAATTGCAGCTTTGTAAGCTTCTCAACATTTTTTCTGAATTGTCTATTAAAAGCGGTTTGGCTTAATAGGAGATGCAGGGCTTAGTGTCGTCCACCAGATTTAATATAACTTTTCACAGAAAGTAGCATAAGTTATAGCTGAGGTATCTGGTGCACAGTAGGGCAGTATATGGCACAGGGCAAAGATTGCCTAATTTATTAAGATGCCAGTGCAGGGAGATTAAGACTGGCATATTGGGTACTTCAGTTTTTATAAATATCCTTCATGTCTTTTTGTAATGTAAACTTTCAGCCCAGTTTGAGGTCGAGAGCACTTTGGATCAGGTTTTCATTAACCCCCTTGGATACCGGAGGTTTTTTTTGTGTTTTCATTTTTCTTCTCTATCTTCCTTAAGCCATAACTTTTTTTATTTTTCCATTCACATACCGTATGAGAGCTTATTTCTTGCAGGACAAGTTGCACTTTCTAATGCCACCATTTAATATGGCATACAATGCAGTGGGAATCAGGATGGAATTGGAAAAATGCAATTCTTCTACAGTTTTATGGGTTTTGTCCCTATACCTATAGTGTTCCCTTTGCAGCAAAACTGACCTGTGCTCTTTATTCTCTAGGTAAGTACAACGACAATGATACCACATAACTTTTTTATAGTTATATCTACTGAGCTGTGTGAGGGGTCATTTTTTGCAGGAGAATCTGTAGTTTTGACTGAAACCATTTTGGAGTGTGTGTTACTTTTTGATCACATTTTATAACTTTTTTTGTGTAAGAGAAGCGATGAAAAAATGGTGAATCGGCTATTTTGTCCCATTTTCCATGACACCATTCGCCATATTGGAAAAATATTCTAGTATTTTAATAGTTCTGGAATTTTTGGATGCGGTGATGACCATGATGTTTATATTTTTGGTTATTTATATATTTATTCTTTTATTTTGCGTAAGGGGGGTGATTTAATTGTTTATATAATTTTTTACTTTTTTTTTTTTTATATTGACAATTTTTATTGGTTTTCCTTTTGTCTACATATATATCATTGGCCAGATACAATGCAAAATCACATCCCAAGCAATATCTTGCACTAGGCCATATAGCGAGACATAATAATAGACATAGTAACAAAACAACAAAATAAGTAAAAAAAATAAAATTAACAATAAAGGGACCAGCACGTTCCGGTCAAGACAGTCAGAGCAAGGATACAAGTAACTCTACATAAATGCATTCAGATTGTGGCTTGAATATTTAGGAACACTAATAAACAATAAGCTAAATCACCATAAATTTCTGGACAGCTACACGGATGATTTATGGGTTATGAGACAAGTCGGGATCTAAGAGAATTTTCTATACTCCCTCCTCAAGGTGTCCAGATCTGGAGGAAAATGGGTCTAGAATGTAATTCCCAATGGGAAATTTCTTCTAGCCCATAGATTTGATCTAGACAGTTAATCCAATGTTCTAGACTTGGGAGATCAGATGAAAGCCAGTGTTTCGGTATTAGTAGTCTGGCTGCGGCTAGCATAAAGGAGAAGAGTGTTGATTTGTGAGAGTTCACTCCCCTAATTCCCAAGGAGAGTAATGTTAGCTCAGGGCTACAGGGGAAGGAGGTCTGACAAATCTGGTTACTAAGTTTGATAATGTTTGACCACCATGGTTTAATCAATTCACAAGACCACCATATATGGATAAATGAGCCCCTTTCTTTACAACATCTCCAGCAAACATCAGTGGAGCTGGGGTTATAAAAGCAAGTTTTATGTGGGGTTTTATACCAGCGCATTAAGATTTTGTAGCTGTTTTCTTGGATCAGAATACATCCGGAAACCTTGTGTGGGGAAATCAATATGCTTGAAATCTCAGAGGGTGTCAGTTTACGCTGTAAGTATTTCTCCCATAAGCCAATAACACCAGGTTTAGCTAAATAAGGAGGGGATTTAAGCTGTTTGCATATTGTTGATATAGACTTAGGGGGATATAATGAATTACCAATCATCCTATCAAACCAGTGAAGTTCCTGGGAAGGAGTTTTTTTTTTTAGCATTAAGGAGTGATTCCTTTCTAAGGAATCTTAAGAGAAAGGGGTTCTGAATATTAGATTTAAATAAATCACAAATGTCTTGATCAGAAAGAATACCTCCATCTTGGTTGAACATCTTTGAAACTGCAAACTCCAACGTTCTAAGGGAGAGGGGACAGCTATCTTTCAGTTCTTTAGGAGCTAAGGCGATCACGTCCTTTATAAGGATAAAAGGGGAGGGGAGTGTTAAGGCCCCAGAGCTGGCCGAGAACCACCCCCAGACCTCTTTAGAGTGTTACGAATCAGGGGGTTCGGTATAGAGTTGGGTACTGGAGGTGATCTGTCAGCCAGCAACAGGGCCCGAATAGGGGCAGGTAAAAAGGTAAAAAAACATTTTCTAAGACTAGCCAAGATTTGTGAGGAGGGTTTCTTATCCAGTCTACCACTCTAGAGAGCTGAATAGCCTTCATGTACATCTCAGGGTCAGGAAGTCCAATGCCTCCCTTGGATCTAGGCTTGGTTAGAGTCTCAAAAGAGATACAAGATTTTTTTTCCCTTGCCAGATATATTTACGAGTGTGCTTGTTAAGGGAGGAGAAGTAAGATTTGGGGATTTCAATGGGTAGCACTTGCATCAGGTATGTAAGTCTAGGTATTATCAAGGACATGAGGATATTTTTCCTCCCAAACCAGGATAAATAAGGGAAATCAAGTGAATATATTTGGGTAATCAAAGATGCTAAGAGGGGTTTATAATTTAGCTTAAATAGATCTTCAAGATGTGGGGACAGTCTCACACCAAGGTATGTCAGTTGTTGGGTATGCCAATTAAAAGGGGAGTTAGTCTGGAGGGATAAGAGAGAAGACGAGGGGAGGCCCATGTGGAGTATCTGGGATTTGGAGGGGTTAACTTTGAAGTTGAATAGGGATCCAAAGTGGCTAAGTTTAGACAACATTACAGGTATAGATATATGAGAGTTGGTAGTGAGAATCAGTAAGTCATCAGCGAACGCAGCTAATTTAAACTCACAGCCGCTAACCTGCAGGCCTCTAATTTCTGAGTCTTGTCTAAGGGTCTGTAGCAGGGTTTCCATCACTAGGACAAATAGAAGAGGGGAAAGCGGGCAGCCCTGTCTTGTTCTGTTTCTAATGGGGAAACAAGAGGATAAGGTGTCATTGACTGACACGGACGCCAAAGAGTGGGAGTACATGGAGAAAACAGCGTTAATATATGATTCAGGTATTTGAAATCTAGACAAAGTCAAGGAGATAAAGGTCCAATCTACTCTGTCAAATGCTTTTTCGGCGTCCATGCCAATCAAGACTAGGGGGGCGGATCTGTGGGAGGCGTAATATAAAGCATATTTTAGTGGTGTTATCTTTCCCTTCCCGATCCTTGACAAAACCAACCTGGTCTGGATAAATTAGTTGTGGCAAGAGGCTTTGTAATCTGGTGGCTAACATCTTGGATAATAATTTAAGGTCCACATTTAGCAGGGAGATGGGGCGGTAATTGGAACATGAGGTGGGATCTTTGCCCTGTTTAGGGATAACTGTAATAATGGCTTTTGTCATATCTGCAGTGAGTTGAATACCCAGTGAGGTGAATACCTTGTGGGGATTTAATGTTCTGGATATAACAGGAAATTCGTCTCTGTTTAATTCTCTGCATTGCAAATTTAGAAGCCTTGTTTCCATGAGCAAATACTTTTTGCTGAGCAGATAGGTAGTATTTGGCTAATCTCTCATTGAGAATTTTTTTTAATTCCGTTCTGAGAGAGGAAAGTTCTGAAAGATGCTGAGCAAGTAGTGATTGTTTGTGGGCTTTTTCCAGAACGTGGATTTTGGATAGTAGGGTGGAGAGTTTTTTCTCAGATTCTTTTTTACGAAAAGAGCAGAGACTAATTAGTCTACCTCTGATATCGGCTTTATGGGCGTCCAAGAGTATCTGGGGGGATATTTCTGGTGTGTTATTGGTTAAAAAATAATCTTCAAGGGAGGAGGATATTTGAGATTTGTGTTTGGCGTTACCCAGCAGAGATTCATTGAATCTCCAGTTTGAGTTTCTATTTGATCTGTTGGGTGGATGAATGTTGCAAAATATTGGGGAGTGATCAGATAAGGTTATATCACCTATCAAGGAAGCTGAGCAGAGTTGTAGGTGTTCTTTTGATATTAGAATGTAGTCTATCCTACTATAAGACTTGTTTGCTGGGGAATAATAGGAATAATCTAGTATCTGAGGATTGTGTCAACGCCATATATCTATAACACCCAGGTTATGGAGTTTTGAGTGTAGGAAGTTGAGAGATTTTAAAGAGATAGATGATTTCTTGGAGGTGGTATCTATTAGCGGGTTAAAAGCCAAATTAAAATCCCCAGCCATAACCAGTATACCCTCTCTGTGGGTTTCTACTAAAGAAAATAACGTGGTGAGCCAGCTGATCTGGTCTGTATTGGGGGCTTAAACATTTACAAAAGTAAACAAGGTTCTTCCCACTAGTCCTTTGAGGATGAGAAATCTGCCTTCTGGGTCTTGAATGTGGGAGTTATACTGGAAAGGTAAACCTCTATGGAAACCAATACTAACTCCCCTCGAGGCGGCACCCCCAGCTCCGCAGTGATACCAATTAGAAAATTTGGAGAAGGAGAGGTTGGGGTAATTGTCATGTCTAAAGTGAGTTTCCTGTAGGAAAACTATTGAACATTTCTCTTTATTCAAGAGAGAAAGGATCTGGCACCTCTTAGAAGGAGATATCAGTCCCTTGACATTGTACGATACTAGTCTAAAGTCAGACATGTTTGGGAAAAATATGGGGGCGCAGGTAAGGCCAAGTGGGGCAAATAAATGTCACCAACCGACCGGAGTAGAGGGAGGGGGCCACCTCGAGGTAAGTGTTGTCTCCAACGACTCCTGGGAAGAATGTACTTCTCTATGTTCCTGTTTTGCATAAACCTAATATAAAGCAGATTACAAATTAGTAAAGATAGACAGAGGTATTTGTCATAGAACCGGAAATGCATGGCAAGTATTAAGCTATATATTTTAGTAAGCTTATGAATCCTGTCAGAGGAAAGAAGAGATTTAACAACATAAATATAAACACAAAAACAAAAACAGCACCATGATGGTGCTAAAGTGTAAGAGAAATCTAGCTCTAAGGGCATAGGGGGGTAATGTGGTTCTCTTCCTAGAGAGCAACCATGGCGAACCCTCAGTGAAATTTTTTTGGGTAGGAGCCCAACTTAATAAAGAGCTAAGAGTAGGCGTGGGGGTGGTACTTATCAGGTGATACATAGAGAAATAGATATGTATAGTGAAACATATATATATATATATATATATATATATATATATATATATTATACAGTACAGACCAAAAGTTTGGACACACCTTCTCATTCAAAGAGTTTTCTTTATTTTCATGACTATGAAAATTGTAGATTCACACTGAAGGCATCAAAACTATGAATTAACACATGTGGAATTATATACATAACAAAAAAGTGTGAAACAACTGAAAATATGTCATATTCTAGGTTCTTCAAAGTAGCCACCTTTTGCTTTGATTACTGCTTTGCACACTCTTGGCATTCTCTTGATGAGCTTCAAGAGGTAGTCACCTGAAATGGTTTAACTTCACAGGTGTGCCCTGTCAGGTTTAATTAGTGGGATTTCTTGCCTTATAAATGGGGTTGGGACTAGAGTTGAGCGAACACCTGGATGTTCGGGTTCGAGAAGTTCGGCCGAACTTCCCGAAAATGTTCGGGTTCGGGATCCGAACCCGATCTGAACTTCGTCCCGAACCCGAACCCCATTGAAGTCAATGGGGACCCGAACTTTTCGGCACTAAAAAGGCTGTAAAACAGCCCAGGAAAGGGCTAGAGGGCTGCAAAAGGCAGCAACATGTAGGTAAATCCCCTGCAAACAAATGTGGATAGGGAAATGAATAAAAATAAAAATTAAATAAATAAAAATTAACCAAAATCAATTGGAGAGAGGTCCCATAGCAGAGAATCTGGCTTCCCGTCACCCACCACTGGAACAGTCCATTCTCAGATATTTAGGCCCCGAAACCCAGGCAGAGGAGAGAGGTCCCGTAACACAGAATCTGGCTTCATGTCAGCAGAGAATTAGTCTGCATGTCATAGCAGAGAATGAGGCTTCACGTCAGCCACCACTGCAACAGTCCATTGGCATATATTTAGGCCCAGCACCCAGGCAGAGGAGAGAGGTCCCGTAACAGACAATCTGGCTTCAAGTCAGCAGAGAATCAGTCTTCATGTCATAGCAGAGAATCAGGCTTCACGTCAGCCACCACTGCAACAGTCCATTGTCATAAATTTAGGCCCAGCACCCAGGCAGAGGAGAGAGGTCCCGTAACAGACAATCTGGCTTCATGTCAGCAGAGAATTAGTCTGCATGTCATAGCAGAGAATGAGGCTTCACGTCAGCCACCACTGCAACAGTCCATTGGCATATATTTAGGCCCAGCACCCAGGCAGAGGAGAGAGGTCCCGTAACAGACAATCTGGCTTCATGTCAGCAGAGAATCAGTCTTCATGTCATAGCAGAGAATCAGGCTTCACGTCAGCCACCACTGCAACAGTCCATTGGCATATATTTAGGCCCAGCACCCAGGCAGAGGAGAGAGGTCCCGTAACAGACAATCTGGCTTCATGTCAGCAGAGAATCAGTCTTCATGTCATAGCAGAGAATCAGGCTTCACGTCACCCACCACTGTAAGAGTCCATTTTCATAAATTTAGGCCCAGCACCCAGGCAGAGGAGAGAGGTCCCGTAACAGAGCATCTGGCTTCATGTCAGCAGAGAATTAGTCTGCATGTCATAGCAGAGAATGAGGCTTCACGTCAGCCACCACTGCAACAGTCCATTGGCATATATTTAGGCCCAGCACCCAGGCAGAGGAGAGAGGTCCCGTAACAGACAATCTGGCTTCATGTCAGCAGAGAATTAGTCTGCATGTCATAGCAGAGAATGAGGCTTCACGTCAGCCACCACTGCAACAGTCCATTGGCATATATTTAGGCCCAGCACCCAGGCAGAGGAGAGAGGTCCCGTAACAGACAATCTGGCTTCATGTCAGCAGAGAATCAGTCTGCATGTCATAGCAGAGAATGAGGCTTCACGTCACCCACCACTGCAACAGTCCATTGTCATAAATTTAGGCCCAGCACCCAGGCAGAGGAGAGAGGTCCCGTAACAGACAATCTGGCTTCATGTCAGCAGAGAATTAGTCTGCATGTCATAGCAGAGAATGAGGCTTCACGTCAGCCACCACTGCAACAGTCCATTGGCATATATTTAGGCCCAGCACCCAGGCAGAGGAGAGAGGTCCCGTAACAGACAATCTGGCTTCATGTCAGAAGAGAATCAGTCTTCATGTCATAGCAGAGAATCAGGCTTCACGTCAGCCACCACTGCAACAGTCCATTGGCATATATTTAGGCCCAGAACCCAGGCAGAGGAGAGAGGTCCCGTAACAGACAATCTGGCTTCATGTCAGCAGAGAATCAGTCTTCATGTCATAGCAGAGAATCAGGCTTCACGTCACCCACCACTGTAAGAGTCCATTTTCATAAATTTAGGCCCAGCACCCAGGCAGAGGAGAGAGGTCCCGTGACAGAGAATCTGGCTTCATGTCATAGCAGAGAATCAGGCTTCACGTCAGCCACCATTGCAACAGTCCATTGGCATATATTTAGGCCCAGCACCCAGGCAGAGGAGAGAGGTCCCGTAACAGACAATCTGGCTTCATGTCAGCAGAGAATCAGTCTGCATGTCATAGCAGAGAATGAGGCTTCACGTCACCCACCACTGCAACAGTCCATTGTCATAAATTTAGGCCCAGCACCCAGGCAGAGGAGAGAGGTCCCGTAACAGAGGATCTGGCTTCATGTCAGCAGAGAATCAGTCTGCATGTCATAGCAGAGAATCAGGCTTCACGTCACCCAACATTGGAACAGTCCATTGGCATATATTTAGGCCCCGGCACCCAGACAGAGTTCATTCAACTTTGGGTAGCCTCGCAATATAATGGTAAAATGAAAATAAAAATAGGATTGAATGAGGAAGTGCCCTGGAGTCCAATAATATATGGTTAAGGGGAGGTAGTGAATGTCTAATCTGGACAAGGGACGTACAGATCCTGTGGGATCCATGCCTGGTTCATTTTTATGAACGTCAGCTTGTCCACATTGGCTGTAGACAGGCGGCTGCGTTTGTCTGTAATGACGCCCCCTGCCGTGCTGAATACACGTTCAGACAAAACGCTGGCCGCCGGGCAGGCCAGCACCTCCAAGGCATAAAAGGCTAGCTCTGGCCACGTGGACAATTTAGAGACCCAGAAGTTGAATGGGGCCGAACCATCAGTCAGTACGTGGAGGGGTGTGCACATGTACTGTTCCACCATGTTAGTGAAATGTTGCCTCCTGCTAACACGTTGCGTATCAGGTGGTGGTGCAGTTAGATGTGGCGTGTTGACAAAAGTTTTCCACATCTCTGCCATGCTAACCCTGCCCTCAGAGGAGCTGGCATTGACACAGCTGCCTTGGCGACCTCTTGCTCCTCCTCTGCCTTGGCCTTGGGCTTCCACTTGTTCCCCTGTGACATTTGGGAATGCTCTCAGTAGCGCGTCTACCAACGTGCGCTTGTACTCGCGCATCTTCCTATCACGCTCCAGTGCAGGAAGTAAGGTGGGCACATTGTCTTTGTAGCGTGGATCCAGCAGGGTGGAAACCCAGTAGTCCGCACAGGTTAAAATGTGGGCAACTCTGCTGTCGTTGCGCAGGCACTGCAGCATGTAGTCGTTCATGTGTGCCAGGCTGCCCAGGGGTAAGGACAAGCTGTCCTCTGTGGGAGGCGTATCGTTATCGTCCTGCCTTTCCCCCCAGCCACGCACCAGTGATGGACCCGAGCTGCGTTGGGTGCCACCCCGCTGTGACCATGCTTCATCCTCATCCTCCTCCACCTCCTCCTCATCCTCGTCCTCCTCGTCCTCCAGTAGTGGGCCCTGGCTGGCCACATTTGTACCTGGCCTCTGCTGTTGCCAAAAACCTCCCTCTGAGTCACTTCGAAGAGACTGGCCTGAAAGTGCTAAAAATGACCCCTCTTCCTCCTCCTCCTCCTCCTCCTCCTGGGCCACCTCCTCTTCCATCATCGCCCTAAGTGTTTTCTCAAGGAGACATAGAAGTGGTATTGTAACGCTGATAACGGCGTCATCGCCACTGGCCATGTTGGTGGAGTACTCGAAACAGCGCAACAGGGCACACAGGTCTCGCATGGAGGCCCAGTCATTGGTGGTGAAGTGGTGCTGTTCTGTAGTGCGACTGACCCGTGCGTGCTGCAGCTGAAACTCCACTATGGCCTGCTGCTGCTCGCACAGTCTGTCCAGCATGTGCAAGGTGGAGTTCCACCTGGTGGGCACGTCGCATATGAGGCGGTGAGCGGGAAGGCCGAAGTTACGCTGTAGCGCAGACAGGCGAGCAGCAGCAGGATGTGAACGCCGGAAGCGCGATCAGACGGCCCGCACTTTATGCAGCAGCTCTGACATTTCAGGGTAGTTGTGTATGAACTTCTGCACCACCAAATTCAGCACATGCGCCAAGCAAGGGATGTGCGTCAAATTGGCTAGTCCCAGAGCTGCAACGAGATTTCGCCCATTATCACACACCACCAGGCCGGGCTTGAGGCTCACCGGCAGCAATCACTCGTCGGTCTGTTGTTCTATACCCCGCCACAACTCCTGTGCGGTGTGGGGCCTGTCCCCCAAACATATGAGTTTCAGAATGGCCTGCTGACGTTTACCCCGGGCTGTGCTGAAGTTGGTGGTGAAGGTGTGTGGCTGACTGGATGAGCAGGTGGAAGAAGAGGAGGAGGAAGCCGAGAAGGAGGAGGTGGCAACAGGAGGCAAAGAATGTTGCCCTGCGATCCTTGGCGGCGGAAGGACGTGCGCCAAACAGCTCTCCGCCTGGGGCCCAGCTGCCACTACATTTACCCAGTGTGCAGTTAGGAGATATAGCGTCCCTGGCCGTGCTTACTGGTCCACGTATCTGTGGTTAGGTGGACCTTGCTACAGATGGCGTTGCGCAGTGCACACTTGATTTTATCGGATACTTGGTTGTGCAGGGAAGGCACGGCTCTCCTGGAGAAGTAGTGGCGGCTGGGAACAACATACTGTGGGACAGCAAGCGACATGAGCTGTTTGAAGCTGTCTGTGTCCACCAGCCTAAATGACAGCATTTCATAGGCCAGTAGTTTAGAAATGCTGGCATTCAGGGCCAGGGATCGAGGGTGGCTAGGTGGGAATTTACGCTTTCTCTCAAATGTTTGTGATATGGAGAGCTGAATGCTGCCGTGTGACATGGTTGAGATGCTTGGTGACGGAGGTGGTGGTGGTGGTGTTGGTGGTACATCCCCTGTTTGCTGGGCGGCAGGTGCCAACGTTCCTCCAGAGGCGGAGGAAGAGGCCGAGGCGGCAGCAGCAGAAGAGGCCGAGGCGGCAGCAGCAGAAGAGGTAGCAGGGGGAGCCTGAGTGACTTCCTTGGTTTTAAGGTGTTTACTCCACTGCAGTTCATGCTTTGCATGCAGGTGCCTGGTCATGCAGGTTGTGCTCAGGTTCAGAACGTTAATGCCTCCCTTCAGGCTCTGATGGCACAGCGTGCAAACCACTCGGGTCTTGTCGTCAGCACATTGTTTGAAGAAGTGCCATGCCAGGGAACTCCTTGAAGCTGCCTTTGGGGTGCTCGGTCCCAGATGGCGGTGGTCAGTAGCAGGCGGAGTCTCTTGGCGGCAGGTGTTCTGCTTTTGCCCACTGCTCCCTCTTTTGCTACTCTGTTGGCTCAGTCTCACCACTGCCTCTTCCTCCGAATTGTGAAAGTAAGTGGCACGACCTTCATTCCATGTGGGGTCTAGGACCTCATCGTCCCCTGCATCGTCTTCCACCCAGTCTTGATCCCTGACCTCCTGTTCAGTCTGCACACTGCAGAAAGACGCAGCAGTTGGCACCTGTGTTTCGTCATCATCAGAGACATGCTGAGGTGGTATTCCCATGTCCTCATCATCAGGAAACATAAGTGGTTGTGCGTCAGTGCATTCTATGTCTTTCACCGCTGGGGAAGGGCTAGGTGGATGCCCTTGGGAAACCCTGCCAGCGGAGTCTTCAAACAGCATAAGAGACTGCTGCATAACTTGAGGCTGAGACAGTTTCCCTGGTATGCATGGGGGTGATGTGACAGACTGATGGGGTTGGTTTTCAGGCGACATCTGTGCGCTTTCTGCAGAAGACTGGGTGGGAGATAATGTGAACGTGCTGGATCCACTGTCGGCCACCCAATTGACTAATGCCTGTACCTGCTCAGGCCTTACCATCCTTAGAACGGCATTGGGCCCCACCATATATCGCTGTAAATTCTGGCGGCTACTGGGACCTGAGGTAGTTGGTACACTAGGACGTGTGGATGTGGCAGAACGGCCACGTCCTCTCCCAGCACCAGAGGGTCCACTAACACCACCACGACCATGTCCACGTCCGCGTCCCTTACTAGATGTTTTCCTCATTGTTATGGTTCACCACAACAACAAAAATATTATTTGGCCCAATGTATTGTATTCAAATTCAGCGGGATATAAATTTGAGGCCTAGTATTTAGGCGCTGGGTGACCGGTATGGATTTACTAACAGAATTAGACTTGGAAATGCACAGTAGCGTGTGTGTGAAGTTATTCTGAATGACCCTATGTGCACCTTGAATATTATGTACCCTTTTAGGGATAGATTTCAAATAGCTCTGATTTAGCAGAAACCACTAAATTATGAAATTGCTAAATTGGGAATTGTATTTCAACCCTGAACAAAAAATGTGCTTTGACGGACACTAAATAACTTGCCCAGCCACAACAGTACAGCGGTAACGAGAGATTTAGCGGGATATAAATTTGAGGCCTAGTATTTAGGCGCTGGGTGACCGGTATGGATTTAGTGACAGAATTAGACTGGTATATGGCCAAAAAATAAACACACTTTTGCTGGTTAAATGCACTTGGTGACGGGCGCAGCTTGCCCCTGATGTAGTATATGGCCAAAAAATGAACAGACTATTGCTGGTTAAATGCACTTGGTGTGATAGCTTGACCAACCACACTACTGAGGGTTAAATGCACTTGGTGACGGGCGCAGCTTGCCCCTGATGTAGTATATGGCCAAATAATGAACAGACTATTGCTGGTTAAATGCACTTGGTGTCACAGCTTGACCAACCACACTACTGAGGGTTAAATGCACTTGGTGACGGGCGCAGCTTGCCCTTGATGTAGTATATGGCCAAAAAATGAACAGACTATTGCTGGTTAAATGCACTTGGTGTGATAGCTTGACCAACCACACTACTGAGGATTAAATGCACTTGGTGACGGGCGCAGCTTGCCCCTGATGTAGTATATGGCCAAAAAATGAACAGACTATTGCTGGTTAAATGCACTTGGTGACGGGCGCAGCTTGCCCCTGATTTAGTATATGGCCAAAAAATGAACAGACTATTGCTGGTTAAATGCACTTGGTGTGATAGCTTGACCAACCACACTACTGAGGGTTAAATGCACTTGATGACGGGCGCAGCTTGCCCCTGATGTAGTATATGGCCAAAAAATAAACAGACTATTGCTGGTTAAATGCACTTGGTGTGACAGCTTCACCCTGATGTAGGCTTTAGCCAAAAAACAACCACACCATTGAGGGTTAAATGCACTTGGTGACAGGCGCAGCTTGCCCCTGATGTAGTATATGGCCAAAAAATAAACAGACTATTGCTGGTTAAATGCACTTGGTGTGACAGCTTCACCCTGATGTAGGCTTTAGCCAAAAAACAACCACACCATTGAGGGTTAAATGCACTTGGTCGCAGCTTGTGCTGGCGCACCACAAGACGCAAAATGGCCGCCGATCACCCCAGAAAAATGTGACTGACAAACTGTCTGGGCAGCCTAAAAAAAGTGAGCAATTGAGTATCAGCAGCTCAATGACCCACAGCTGCAGATCGATCAATAATCAAGTCCTTTGGAGGAGTTAATCTGCCTAATCTCGCCCTACTGTCGCAGCCGCAACCTCTCCCTACGCTAATCAGAGCAGAGTGACGGGCGGCGCTATGTGACTCCAGCTTAAATAGAGGCTGGGTCACATGGTGCTCTGGCCAATCACAGCCATGCCAATAGTAGGCATGGCTGTGATGGCCTCTTGGGGCAAGTAGTATGACGCTTGTTGATTGGCTGCTTTGCAGCCTTTCAAAAAGCGCCAAGAAAGCGTCACAAAAGCGCCAAGAAAGCGACGAACACCGAACCCGAACCCGGACTTTTACGAAAATGTCCGGGTTCGGGTCCGTGTCACGGACACCCCAAAATTCGGTACGAACCCGAACTATACAGTTCGGGTTCGCTCATCCCTAGTTGGGACCATCAGTTGCGTTGTGGAGAAGTCAGGTGGTTACACGGCTGATAGTCCTACTGAATAGACTGTTATAATTTGTATTATGGCAAGAAAAAAGCAGCTAAGTAAAGAAAAACGAGTGGACATCATTACTTTAGGAAATGAAGGTCAGTCAGTCCGAAAAATTGGGAAAACTTTGAAAGTGTCCCCAAGTGCAGTCACAAAAACCATCAAGTGCTACAAAGAAACTGGCTCACATGTGGACCACCCCAGGAAAGGAAGACCAAGAGTCACCTCTGCTGCGGAGGATAAGTTCATCCGAGTCACCAGCCTCAGAAATCTCAGGTTAACAGCAGCTCAGATTAGAGACCAGGTCAATGCCACACAGAGTTCTAGCAGCAGACACATCTCTAGAACAACTGTTAAGAGGAGACTGTGTGAATCAGGCCTTCATGGTAGAATATCTGCTAGGAAACCACTGCTAAGGATAGGCAACAAGCAGAAGAGACTTGTTTGGGCTAAAGAACACAAGGAATGGACATTAGACCAGTGGAAATCTGTGCTTTCGTCTGATGAGTCCAAATTTGAGATCTTATGTTCCAACCACCGTGTCTTTGTGCAACGCAGAAAAGGTGAACGGATGGACTCTACATGCCTGGTTCCCATCGTGAAGCATGGAGGAGGAGGTGTGATGGTGTGGGGGTGCTTTGCTGGTGACACTGTTGGGGATTTATTCAAAATTGAAGGCATACTGAACCAGCATGGCTACCACAGCATCTTGCAGCGGCATGCTATTCCACCCGGTTTGCGTTTAGTTGCACCATCATTTACTTTTCAACAGGACAATGACCCTAAACACACCTCCAGGCTGTGTAAGGGCTATTTGACCATGAAGGAGAGTGATGGGGTGCTGCGCCAGATGACCTGGCCTCCACAGTCACCATACCTGAACCCAATCGAGATGGTTTGGGGTGATCTGGACCGCAGAGTGAAGGCAAAAGGGCCAACAAGTGCTAAGCATCTCTGGGAACTCCTTCAAGACTGTTGGAAGACCATTTCAGGTGACTACCTCTTGAAGCTCATCAAGAGAATGCCAAGAGTGTGCAAAGTAGTGATCAAAGCAAAAGGTGGCTACTTTAAAGAACCTAGAATATGACATATTTTCAAATGTTTCACACTTTTTTGTTATGTTTATAATTCCACATGTGTTAATTCATAGTTTTGATGCCTTCAGTGTGAATCTACAATTTTCATAGTCATGAAAATAAAGAAAACTCTTTGAATGAGAAGGTGTGTCCAAACTTTTGGTCTGTACTGTATATATATACTATGACTACCAAACATTAGAGATGTTAGGACTTTAAGGAATCTGTGTAGGCCTTTACACTGAATAAGCGACTATGAAGGGTAAGCTTGGTCCGCCTTTTCATTTCTCCAGGAATCCTGAGGTTAGAGTGTCCTCCGCCAGTGTAAGGGTTGAAAAGACTGATGAGAATTTGGTAGGTCGTCTGTGAATGTCAGGCGCTTGGAAAAGGAAGCCTGACGATTTCTTCTGGGTCTTTGAGACTTTTGAGTGTGAGGAGTCTCCCACGGTTCATCTGGAGGCAGGTCTGGTATATCAGAGAAATCTTGAATTATTTCCCAGTTTTCAATGGGAAGCGGCGGTATTTGCAGAATGTCATAGGCTTTGTCTAGGTCTACATATGATTGGATGGAAATCCTGCGACCATTGTGAAAAAAGGAAAGCCCAAACGGGAATAACCATCTATAGATGACCTTTCTGTTCCTCAGCAGATCAGTGAGTGGTTTTAGGGATTTGCGTTTTTTCAGTGTGGATTGGGCTAAATCCTGGTAGATGTAAATTGGGTTATCGTCCCATGATAGCTGAAGGGTATTTCTTGTGCTATTTAGAATTGCCTCTTTAGCTGGGAAGTGCAGGAATTTATAGATTATGTCTCTAGGAGGATCTGTGGGCTGAGGCTTAGGGCGCAATGCTCTAAGAGCGCATTCAATGATAACCTCATGAGATGAGTCTGGGCCCAGAAGTTTCAGGCATATTTGCATCACAGTTTCAGGAATCTCCTCAGGGCCCACAGATTCAGGAACACCCCTGAAACGCAGGTTATTCCGACTGCCTCTATTCTCCTGATCCTCTAACTGCATATAGAGGGAGTTCAAATGCTTTTGATGTATACTTAGATTAGAGGAAATCACATTCTGGTGTGCGGTAAGGGAGGTGTGCGCTTCCTCCAGCGCTTCTTTGTACTAGTATACTTGAGAAAGGCTACTGCGTAGCCGAAACGTTTTATTGCTATGTGTGTGCACTCTTGGTCCCCAATAAAAGTCACACTGGATATGCTGCTGTGAAATCTTTTCTTATCTTCTATTATACATGGGATGGTAGCGGATTGGCGGTTTCATCACGGCTGATGCATTCCAGACAGGTCAGAAGGTCCATTTTGTGCTGCTCTACAACTACCTCTTATTACTGCTTTGGATCCGAGGAGCGTGCACTGGGGACACGGTCACTGTACACCGATGGAAGTACCCCCTGGACAGGGTAAGACCTCTGAGAGGACCAGTATGAGTGCATACCTATATACTGAAGAGGACATTCACAGGTTAATTAATGAGGATGCCAGTGATGTGACATTCCTCAGTACACCATCTATTGACCTGCTGAAAAGGAAATTTGAAAATGAATCTAAGAGACTTACTACCATTGAATTGCATCTCAGTACGCTGAGAGAATACTATAAAGCACAACGTGTACCTAGAGGTTTAAGATCACACCTCCGTCCCAACCTCTTTCCCAACAATGAGGAATTTTGTAAAAAGTTTGAATCTGTCAATAACAAGTATTCTTTTGAGTTGATGCTTCTCAATATAGAGTATCTGCAAAAAGAAGCAGAGAGTATTAAAAAATCCTTGTGCCCTTGGAAGCGCAGATTCAGGGTCTAATGTCTGCTGATGATTTTGTTGTCCATAAGGAAAAACGTACTCAACATGTACAGCGACATAAAGTTGAGGTTGAAAAAACCAAAAGGGATAAGTGGCACCGTGATCTGGAGGACTACCAGTCTGGATGGATATATAATTGGCAAAACCAACAAACCCTCACTAGAGCCCCCAGGAGAAGGGGCAGAGGGAGGAGATTTGACCAGGGCCATTTTGGATTCACAACAGGCGAGTCAGAATCCACTGGCGAATCTACTAAACTGGCTTTTTTAGGGAGAGCAGGACATGTAGGAGGATGAAACTCCGACGTGGTGGCAGAAAGCACCACAGAGTCCAGCAAAGACCAGCCTCCACCGATGTACCCGGGATACAACCAGGGAGCACAAGAGAGTGACAAGACGCATGCACAAGAAATAAATAATCTGGTGGTGAACATATCATCTATAGAATTAAATGATGATCAGATCAATGTTTTAGCACATGGACTTTCATTTTGTCTTGTGGCAGACACTGATTGGTTTAAGATGGAACTTGATTTACAGCGTTTTTTCAGACGTCTTAGATTGAAAGCTTTTTTTGAGAGTAAATTAGAAGTTTGCAGGAATGCAGTCAGCAGCAACATCATAGTCCTAACTTGTCACATAAAGAGAGACAGGCCCTTAAGGCATTGACTTCTAACAGAGACATCACTATCAAACCAGCCGACAAGGGGGGAGCTGTGGTGATCATGAACACGGATGGTTATGTTCGGGAGATGCATAGACAGCTCAGTGATGGAGAGGTTTATGTAAAATTACAACATGATCCCAAATGGGAGATCGCCGGAGAGGTGACGAATATTGTTGATACAGCATTTGCACGGGGTATCATTGATTCAGATCTATGTCAGTTCCTCAAGTTACCTTTTCCCATCACTACTTTGATCTATGTTCTCCTTAAAATACATAAACGATTGGTAGATCCCCCGGGCAGACCTATAGTGTCGGGAAGGGAATCTATCTTCAGTAATATTGCCATATTTCTGGACAGACTACTCCATGTCCATGCGACCTCAGCTCCCTCCTATGTCAGGGATACGGGACATTTTCTAACCAAACTAAGTGGGATCATTTTACCCACCCATTTCTACCTGGTAAGTTTTGATGTGGTGTCTCTGTATACGTCGATTATGCATAATTATGGACTAAATGTTGTCGATGTGGCCCTGGCAGGCACAGGACTCACTTGTGATGCGCGCCGCTTTGTCCTCGATCTCCTAGAGTTGGTCCTCAAGAGGAATTATTTTCTCTTTGGCAACACCTTTTACCAACAGTCACGCGGTGTGGCCATGGGGTCCAACGTGGCACCAACTTATGCCAACATATTTATGGCGGAGGTCAAGGACAAACTGGTATATGCGTCCGAATATCACCAGTGGTTCCTGTGCTGGTGGTGCTACATCGACGACATTTTTATGATTTGGAGTGGTTCAATGGACGCCTTGAATGAATTTCATCAACACCTTAACCATGGGATTCCCGAGCTGCAATTCACTGTGACTTCCTCTTTGGAGGAGTTACAGTTTCTTGATGTCAGGGTATACCTAGAGGGAGGCCAATTAAAAACGGATTTGTATAAGAAGCCTACAGATAGGAATAATCTTTTAAGATATGATAGTAACCACCCTCGCCGCATGCTTGACTCCTTACCTTGGAGCCAGATGCTGCGTGTCAGATGATGATGTATTGACGTACCGTATTGATGAGATGTGCAATAAATTTGCCAAGAGAAAATATCCGTGCAGGCTGCTACACAGATCGAGGGCCCGGATCTCCTTGGCTCACAGATTGTCCACTTTTCAGGCTCTCTCTAGGAATAGGAATATGGGACGAATCCCGTTTGTATCCACTTATGGCCACTACAGTACAGATATTGCACAAATCCTGAGAAAGGATTGGCAGATTTTACACAGTGGTCTTCCTTCAGTAAGTGAATTTGATAAACTGCCATTGATGGCATACAAACGTGGTGTTAACTTACATGACAAGTTGATTAAGACCGATATATGTGAGGTTAATAGAGGAGGTCAGACATATCTAAAACCTAGAAAGACAGGCAATTTCCCATGTTTGGGTTGTTGCAATTGCGGAAACATGTTGAAAGGTAATTCCTTTGTTCCCCCATACAGTGGCAAGAAATTTAACATTAGAGAGTACTACACATGTCGATCCAAGTATGTCATCTACATGATCGTCTGTCCCTGTAGCTTAATCTTTGTGGGAGAGACGACCATGCAGGTTAGGGAGCGTATTAACAAACACAAAAGTACTATAAGAAAAAAAATGCTGGATAAGCCAATCGCCAAACATTTCACTGATTGTGGACACTCTGTCAGCCAACTGAGATTCAGGCTTATCGATTCAGTGCAGATTCCCAAGAGAGGAGGAGATAGGGAACCTATGCTAAAGAAAAAAGAGTTGAAATGGATTTTCACTTTACAAGCTTTACAACCCCAGGGATTAAATATCAAGTTTAATGCAAACAATGTAGATAGGTAGAATATTCTTAGATGATGATGTCCAATTCAGTATATAATGTTTTTAATGGGTATTTTAAGGTGCATATATATATATTTGTTACACACCCATTTATTCACTTGAATTTTTTAAGCATCTCACTTATATGATCACTTGCCCCATAATGTACATGGTTACTCATTGCTTTATAAATATATATATATATATATATATATATCCCTTTTGTATCTGAGTCTTGGTAATACTTGTGGATAATGATATTGTCATTTTCTCCTATATGGATTTAGTGACCGATTATATTGGCGTTATGCCTAATATTCTACTGTATGCCCAAACCACACAATGATACTTATGGGATACATGATTGCTCTTTTTTGTGCATTAAATATAACATACAGTCGTAGTTTACAGAGTAGATCTATTGGTAATCTTCGTATGTTTACAGTGCTCTAGGACCTTTTGCAGGTCATGTGATGGTCACGTGATTGATGACACGCTTGGCATCTGACCGATAATAGCGGTGTCTATTGGTTCACATGCATTGCTTCTGTAGAGATGGGTGCGGCTTTCTTGCTGGCTGTGGTGACGGCGCCCCGCCCATGCATCGACGCGATGACATCACGGACATGCACAATGGACCTATGGAGACGCCAACATGTATTGCCAATACGACGATGCAGGTGGAGTTTCTTGAATGAATACCAGGTACATATGATTGTGGTGCAACATTTCTATTGTTAGAAGTGATCATTTTAATTAATACACAGGTTGTACTAAAGAGTTGCTTTTGCTTATTGGTCTTATTCTGTCACATGGGGGGCTTATTAAGATATTTATATGTTTGAATAACTTTGTACTATACTTGAGAAAGGCTACTGCGTAGCCGAAACGTCGTATTGCTATGTGTGTGCACTCTTGGTCCCCAATAAAAGTCACACTGGATATGCTGCTGTGAAATCTTTTCTTATCTACTATTATACATGGAACGGCGGTTAATTGGTGGTTTTATCGCAGCTGATGCATTCCGGACAGGTCAGAAGGTCCATTTTGTGCTGCTCTACAACTACTTCTTATTATTGCTTCACTGATAGTGACAGCTCTTTGGATCTCATCTTGAGAGTTGACAGCAACAGATTCCAAATGCAAATAGCAGACTGGAAATGACCTCTGGACCTTTTATCTGCTCATTGTAATTAGGATAATGAGGGAATAACACACACCTGACCATGGAACAGCTGAGAAGCCAATTGTCCCATTACTTTTGGTTCCTTAACAAGTGGGAGGCACATATGCAAACTGTTGTAATTCCTGCACCGTTCACCTGATTTGGATGTAAATACCTTCAAATTAAAGCTGACATTCTGCAGTTAAGTCACATCTTGTTTGTTTCATTTCAAATCCATTGTGGTGGTGTATAGGGCCAAAAATGGTAGAATTGTGTCGATGTTCCAATATTTATGGACCTGACTGTATGTCCATGCGAAAGTTTAGTTTTTCCTTTTTAATAAATTTGCAAACATTTCTAAAATTCTATTTCCACTTTCTCATTATCTAGTACTGAGTACATATCGATGGGGAGAAAACTTTATATTTTTTTTTTTATAATTGAGCACAAGGCCACAACATAACAAAATATGAAAAAGGGAAAGGGTCCAAAGACTTTCCGAATAAATTGTATATAGAGTTGAGCAGACACCTGGATGTTTGGTTTCGACAGGTTCGGCCGAACTTCAGAAAAAAGTTCGAGTTCGGGACCCGAACTTGACCCGAACTTGACCCCAAACCCGAACCCCATTGAAGTCAATAGGGACCCGAACTTTTGAGCACTAAAATGGCTGTAAAAATGTCATGGAAAGGGCTAGAGGGCTGTAAATGGCGTCAAAATGTGGTGAAGAGAATGGCAAGTGCTCTGCAAACAAATATGGATAGGGAAATTACTTTAAATAACATAAAATAAGTAAAACTAAAAAATAATAATCGTGATCTAGGAGGACGTGACGGTGTAGATGGAAGCGGCGGTGGAGGAGGAGGTAGCCTACACTGTTTTTTGGTTTCAAATTTATTAATATTTTTTTTAAATTAGGGTACACCCCAAAACATTGGGAAATATAACCTGTGATAACCCCCTCCATTCATGCTAAACACACGTTCAGATAATACACTGGCTGCAGGGCAGGCCAGAACCTCCAAGGCGTAAAGGGCAAGCTCAGGCATTATGCCCAATTTGCAGACCCAGAAGTTGCAGTGGCTGACCCCTGTCAGTCAGTTCATGTTGGCGTGTGCTCACATACTGTCCCACCATGTCGCACATCCCCGTGATGTTCACGATCCAATTGGATATCTGCTCTATCAACTTTCGATGTTCTTTTCTGCGCCTACCATGTTGATCACGGTTATCGGCGAATCAGAGTTCCACGCCAGAGAGGGAGCGTGAGAAAGAGAGACCACATCCAAGGAAGATAAATGGAACGGCACACACTGTGTGAAACGGCAGTCGCTGCCACACACTGCCTGGGCGGTTTTTGATTTCAGTGAAAGGCTTGTCTGCCTCAGCCCTGTAAAAGCATGCACCTATTGTCACAATAAAGTGATGATATGTTGCAACTGGTGAGTGCCGCTGATTTTTTCTATTTTCTCGATTACACATTCACATTTTTTTTTTGATCGAGCGGAAATATGGGAAAAGTTATTAAGGTGCAAATGTGGGACAAAATACTGAAGCGCAAATATGGGACAAATTATTGAAGCGCAAATGTGGTACAACTTGTTAAAGTTTAAGCTTTGAATGAAAGGAGGTGGCGAGCATCAATTAAAGAAGAATTTCTTAAATTTTATTCCCTGTCACCTATACAGAGCAGGGGTTTCTATCCGGCAACATTTTAAAAAATGTCACCTGGCAATGTAACAGATGATTTTTTTATTTATTTATGTTCCTGTCACCTATGCAGAGGTGCCCCCGTGACGTCCACAATCCATTTGGATATCTTCTCTATCAACTTTTGATGTTATTTTCTGAGCCTACCATGTTGATCACGGTTATCGGCGAATCAGGGTTCCACACCGAGAGGGAGAAAGATAGACCACATCCAAGGGAGATAAATGGATTACATTTTTTTTTTTATCGAGCGGAAATATGGTAAAAGTTATTGAGGCGCAAATGTAGGACAAATTATTAAAGCGCAAATGTGGGAAAAAAATTTGAAGTTATTGTCATTTTATCTCTGTAAAATGACAACTTTGTATAAAAAAATTGGAAAAGTTGTCTTTTAGAGAGATATTAAGCTCACCCAGCATGGGTATATGTAAAACTATACCCCAAAACACATTGCCCTACTTCTCCTGAGTACGTCAATACCACATGTGTGACACTTTTTTGCAGCCAAGATGCGCAAAGGGGCCCAAATACCAATGAGTACTTTCAGGATTTCACAGGGCATTTTTATGCATTTGGATTCCAAACTACTTCTCACGCTTTAGGGCCCCTAAAATGCCTGGGCAGTATAAATACCCCACAAGTGACCCCATTTTGGAAAGAAGACACCCCAAGGTATTCCGTGAGGGGTATGGTGAGTTCATGTAAAATTTTATTTTTTGTCACAAGTTAGGGCTGTTTCACACGAGCGGATGCCGTGCGTGGCATCCGCTCCGTGAAAGAGTGCCAAGACCCGATGCAGACTGCAGAGGGACAGAGCATTAACATGACTGATAATGCTCCGTGCCTCTCTGTGATCTCTTTACTAGCAGCAATAAAATACCACCAAATGAAATCTCTATTAGTGAGAAGAAAAGGAGGCAAAATTCATTTGGGTGGTAAGTTGTATGTATGACCAAGCAATAAACCGTGAAAGTAGTGTAGTGCAGAATTGTAAAAAGGGGTCTGGTCATTAAGGGGGTTTAGGCTAGGGGGGCTGAGGTGGTTAATTAATAACTGAATAGAACCACAGTATGTAAAGGGTGTATCTCACACGTACAGATGCAGACTAGGCCGGAATTTAAGTTTTTTGCCCAAAATGGCTGTTTTTCAAATTATTGGATAGAACCACAGTATCTAAAGGGTGTAGCTTACACGCCATGATACAGACTAGGCCGCAATTAAAGTTTTTTTGCACAAAATGGCTGTTTTGCAAATATCTGTATAGAACCACAGTATCTAAAGGGTGTATCTCACAATAGCAAAGGCTGCAAAATTAAGCTTTTGTCCCAAAATGGGTGTTTAATACCAAAATATGACAGCAGTATATAACCCTTGAATTTCACACGTTTGGATGCAAGCAAGGGCTGTAAAATTGTGTATTTTGCCCAAAAAGGATGTTTTATTAATTAATAAAATTAAGAATATAACCACAGTATCTAAAGTGTGTAAGTCACACCAACTGATCCAGACTAGGGCGCAATTAAAGTTTTTTGCCCAAAATGGCTGTATTTCAAATAACTGAATAGAACCACAGTATCTAAAGGGTGTATCTCACAATGACATATGAAGCAAAATGGGTGTTTTTTTAATAACTGAATATGACAGCGGTACATAACCCTTGAGTTTTACACGTGCTGATGCTGCAAGTGCTGTAAAATTGTGTATTTTTGCCAAAAAAGTGTGTTTTTAAAACCAACCGAAAATTATGGCTGCATTTCTAGCTTAAATTTTACACTGACTAATCCAAATGTTGGATATTGCCAAAAAAGTTTGTTCTTTTAGTAACAGAATATGAAAGCTGTATATAACGCTTGAATTTCACACATGCAGATCTGTAAAATAGTGTATTTTGCAAAAAAAGGGTGTTTCTAAAAACCCAGAAAATGATGGCTGTATTTCCAGCTTAAATTGCACACTGACTAATCCTGCAAATGCAAAATTTGTTGTATATTGCCAAAAAAGGGTGTGTTTTAAAAAAAAACAGATTATTAGTGCAGTATTTCAAGCTTGGATTTGAATGTCACAAAAGCTCAGATGCAGTGCTGTTGCACTGAGCTGGCATAAAATGGCCGCCGCCGCCACCCACCTAACTAACAGACGGATAAAGGTTATTTTTTCCTGTCAATGGGCTTGAGGCAGGCTAAAAAGACTGTGCACTGCAGCCACACAACTAAATGTACATAGATCGCTGAGTTATATTTGAGTTCTGATCACAGATTCTGTCCTATTCTATCCTTTCAAAAAGCGCTGAGAAATCCCTGAACACCGAACCCGAACTTTTACTGAAATGTTCGGGTTCGGGGTCCAAAAATCCAAAAGTTCGGTACGAACCCGAACTTAACAGTTCGGGTTCGCTCAACCCTAATTGTATATCAATCCAGAGTCATTATAGTCATATTGATATATTTATATGGAAACAATAGAGATTGTTTGACTTTGACACAAGGGTTGTCTTAAAACTGTCAGTATACCTTTACCTTCAGTACTGACCTAATATATCTCTTATCGGCAGTATATTTCACTGTAACACTGGAAGGTAGATAGGGTATTTATTCTTTTGTGGGGGTGGGGGGTTGTGTGATTTACCTATAAAAGTTATGTTTTTTTTGTTTGGAATAAGTTGGAGTTAATCTTTATAATATAACACCATACAGAAGTGTCCAAATAATTTGTAGGGCAGCCATACCATAAGTGCAGTAATTGATTATGAGGAATCACTTATCACCCAACATGCGGTACCTTTGTTTAATCTTCAAAGTCAAGCTTTATAATAAGTGCCAAAGACGCTGAGTTTCCTGTACCATCCATGTTTCCCTCATGACTCCTACATGAGTAAGGGGCCATGTCCCCCAAAACGTCACTTGGAATGCATCAGGAAACCCTGTGTCTTTGGTACGAATTATAATAAATAGGAAGATTCAATAAAGGAAAATATCTTCCCTGCCTATTTGCACGATCCGTTCTAAGTGACAGCACACAACTGGACGATAGTCCCTTCCTGACTAGGTGCAGGGACATATGGTAGAAAAACATAATGATGCAATATCTTTGACTTTAGGAGTAGTGTTGATTGCAATTTTTTTCGTAATGCGAATTTTCATAATGCAAATTTTTGTAATATTATAATTCGCTATATTGCTATATATTCTTGTTTCAGAATATTACGAATATTCAAAAAATTTATATATAGCAATATAGCGAATATTCAAAAAAACGATTATAGAGCAATTTAACTAATATAGTGCTATAATCATCTTTGTCTAATAGTTGTAATTTTTTTCTCATCTCAAGTTCAGATTGGAAAAAAATTACAACTATAAAAAAGATTATAGCACTATATTACCTAAATTGTTCTACATTTGTTTTTTTCTTCGAATATTAGCTATATTGCTATATATTCTTGTTTTAGAATATTACGAATATTTTAAAAAAACAATTTTTTTTTTTTTTTTTGAATATTCGTCTTTTTTAAAAAATCTGTACAGTTGTTCCACTTTGGCATACTCCTCCCCGACAAGCGTCCCTGTCACCATGGGAACGCCTGGGGGTTAGAATATACCATTGGATCTGAGTTTTCACAATCTCTTTGATTCCAATTACAAAAATTCACATTATGAAAATTTGCATTACGAAAATTCACAATCAAAACTGCTCCTAAAGTCAAAGATATTGCAGCCTTCTTATTGGCCCACAAGCTAGAAGCAGGAAGGGATCATGTGTACTGAAAAAAAAAAAATCTTGAATATTCGAAATTACGAATATATATCACTATATTCTAAATATTAGCGAATTCTCGAAGTGCCGATATTCGCAATAAAAATTTGCAATTCGTATATACGTGATCAACACTAGATAGCAAGCCGGGTGAAACACAGAGGGTCACGTCAAGATCCAAGATCAAATGGCGCAAGTGTCAAGATCCAGGCAGTAGTCAGCAGCAAGATTCACAGTGGTAAAATGGTCAAATAAGCAGTCAGAGACACGTCCAGAAACACAGTCCAAAGTATAAAACCAGAGAATAATAAAGAGGCAAGCAGGCCAGTGAGGCTTAATAGACCAAATTACAGGCAACTGTGGCCAGCAGTTAGCTGTTTAAATAACCCACCCTGCAGGTCACATGATGCACCATGAGTCACCTGACCTGCATGACATTATCTGCATCTGATTGGCCTGCTCTCCTGAACCAGGAGCTCTGGCCTTTTGCTATGGAAACTGGGAGCTTGTGCTGCCATTTGCTGACAGTCATGGCCGCTGGGGTCCTGAATCTAACACTTACATTTCCTCTTGGAGATATGCGGTGCCAGATAAGCAGTTAAAAAAAAAATATATATAATAATTATAATTTTGCAATACTATTGTATATCACGAAATATCGATCCTATACTTGTCTGTGTGTGGCCACCCAGTGTTTGCGCTGTGAATTGCAGACAGTCAAGTGTTCTGCTAGAATGTCACAATTTGTTTCACGAGAAATTGGAGTCCTCAACCAAATTTAAGCAAATGTAAATTGGACATCTGTATTTACTGTAGGCTCCATGTGACAGCACATTGATAGCTGGTGTCTCTGTGGAATCAAGCCATAGGCTCTGAGCTTAAAGGGAACCTGTCACCGGGATTTTGGGTATAGAGCTGAGGACATGGGTTGCTAGATGGCCGCTAGCACATCCCCAATACCCAGTCCCCATAGCTCTGTGTGCTTTTATTGTGTATAAAAACAGATTTGATACATATGCAAATTAACCTGAGATGAGTCAGAGCTTGAAAATATGACTCTTCTTTGGTCACACAAATAAGATATGACTCTTTTATGTTAATTTGCATATGTATCAAATCGTTTTTTTTACACAATAAAAGCACACAGAGCTATGGGGACTGGGTATTGTGGATGTGCTAGTGGCCATCTAGCAACCCATGTCCTCAGCTCTATACCCAAAATACAGGTGACAGGTTCCCTTTAAGTCTCTGCTACCTATTGGAGGTCTGAGTCTAAAAGCCTCTTTCTCTTCTTGTCCAAGATCACTTTTGCGTTGATTGACATTGTTAAGAGATTTCATCCTTTAAAATCAGAGGTTTTGGCAATTTTTGAGAAAGTGCTGAGAAAACATAACAGAGGCAAGCTCGCTTAATCTAACATTTAATTTTATTTGTGCTCTTACCGAGCTATCTTGCATGATCGCTGCTATTTCAATTCACAGATTACAGTATTAAATGATTATAGAAAGCCATAAAAAGTAACACATTTTTACGACATGAAGATGCCATTTATTGGTGGTGGTGCAGACAGACTTTTGGGGAGTTTATGATGTTCTCATAGAATTACTTTGAACAACAAATTACTGTTGTATTTGATGAGATGAAATATTACATTCGCTGTAGTTATAGTAGTTTTCTCCGTGTTTCAGAATGTCTGAAACGACTCCAGATTTCAATTTAGTCTCCTGTCTGGTGTATGCCTGGTAATTTTGTGGAAAGCTATTCAAAATGAGGTCAATTGTGTGTGAAAAACAAGATACATCATATGCTGACACATCGAGTTCAAACCGCACACATGATATATGCTTCATTATCCAAAAGATAAAATGTGAAGTCAGATGCTGTATCGCACATGCAAGTAAAAATAAAATATTTAACCCGTAACGGGAGAAAATAGACTACGTGACAAACCATTGAGTGGAAAAATAGGCAAATTTATTGTTTTTATTAATTTGGTTTTATTGTGTTCTACGGTGCTCACAACCTATTTATCTGAAATATATTTGGAGGCTCCATTTCTGTTATACTCTGAATATAGTGAATAGTAGAATATTTTTTCTTAGGCCACCAAGTCGTTAACAATGGGAATACTTCACAAAATAAGGCCCCTTTCACACGGGCGAGATTTCCGCACGGGTGCAATGCGTGACGTGAACGCATTGCCCCCGCACTAAATCCTGACCCATTCATTTCAATGGGGCTGTGTGCATGAGCGATGTTTTTCATGCATCACTTGTGCGTTGATTAAAAATCACAGCATGTTCTATATTCTGCGTTTTTCACGCAACGCAGGCCCCAAAGAAATAAATGGGTCTGCGTGAAAATCGCAAGCATCCACAAGCAAGTGCGGATGCGGTGAGATTTTCAATGCATGGTTGCTAGGAGATGATAGTGATGAGCAACCCCGAACCCCATTAAAGAAAAAACTCACTGTAATATTTTCCTTTATAACAAGGTTATAAGG
Source organism: Bufo gargarizans (assembly GCF_014858855.1). Classification (NCBI taxonomy): domain Eukaryota; kingdom Metazoa; phylum Chordata; class Amphibia; order Anura; family Bufonidae; genus Bufo; species Bufo gargarizans. The sequence goes on from NC_058084.1 coordinate 44,270,331, forward strand.
GAAATCAATAGCATTCTTAGAGGGGTTAAAAAATAATAAAAAAAACAACTCACCTCATCCACTTGTTCGCGCAGCTGGCATCGTCTTCTTTCTTCTTCTTTCAGGACCTGCAAAAGGACCTTCGATGACACAATCACGCTCACTATGTGGTGAGCGTGGTGACGTCAGTGCAGGTCCTGCTGAATGAAGATAGAAGGATCTACAGAACACCTAACCAAAACCCGAACTTCAGTGAAGAAGTCTGGATTCGGGTCTGGGTACCACATTCAGTTTTTTTATCACGCGGGTGCAAAATGCATTGCGCTCGCGTGATTAAAACTGAACAACACAATCGCAGTCAAAACATACTGACATCTTAATCAAAACTGACACGCGCGGGTTTCCCACAATGTATACGCTACGCATCCAAAGCAAATCTGGGACGCCTGTGTGAAGGAGGCCTAAATGTTGCATTATATAATAATAATAATAATAATAATAATAATAAAGACATAAAATATGATAAAATAGATTTTACCCTCCCACCTTACCCTTTCAGTGTCTATTTTTCCCTTATAATGTCATATTCACCTGTGTCATGCAGACTTAGAGGAGTTATGTCCTTATTAATGTAAAAAACTAAAATCATACATCATCTAGTACATGATAACCTCAAACAAACCTGTACCTCATATGGATCTAGAGATTTTCCCATTTTTTGCTCCAATTGTTCTGCTAGACGTATTTCAAGCTGGCAGATCAAGGGGATGTGTCCTTTCTGCTGTGGCTGCTGGCAGTTGAAGGATGGAACTGAGCATGGGCTTCCACCTCAGCGAGCAGGACAGACAAATTAGAAATAGAACAAACAGCAGGTGGTGCTATACAGATACATTTTACTGAATAACTATGTAGCTACATTCATTTTTTTAATTACATACAAATACAAAAGTATTAAGATCCAGGGCTAGTTTGAAAACTATAGAATATTTTTCATGGGACATTATTTCTTCCCAGCTGTATCTGTGAAGAAATCTATCATTTGCTGTTCTATTCCAACTATATGGGTCCATGGCTGTCTTTACTGCACTTTTAGTCTCCATCTGTTAAGTTCTGCATGAATAAGTTAATGTGCACAGCTGCAGCCAATGACTGGCCTCAGCAGTGGCATTGGCATGTGACCCAACAGTGAGATGCCTCATGGGGACACATCACCTTGTAAAAAAAAAATACATATTGACAAGACCGGTCTTTGCTATCAATAGCAACTAATCATAGCCCAACTTTTATTTTTCAGAATATAAATGGAAACCTTTGCAGTGATTGGTTACTATGGGAAATGAAAGCAGTTTTTCTTTTGGACAGTTTCATTGGGGCAAAAATATCAGAACATGGCAACCAATCATAGCAAGATTTCATATAATATTCAGATCTTAAAAAAATAAATCACCCACCTTTCCCTATATTAAAAATAATAAAAGAAACAATAAAATATAAAAATCCTAGGTTTCCCCGTATCCTAAAATGCCCAAACAATTAAAATATAAATGTATTTATTTTGCATGGTGAAAGCCATAAAACAAAAAAATAAATAAATGGCTGATTCACAGTTTTTTCATTTGCTACCCAAAAAAAAAGAATAAAAAGTGGTCAAGAAGTCATACATACTCAATAAAAAACTACAGATCTCTTTGCAAAAAGTGAGCCCTCAAAAAGCTCTGTAGACATAAATCTATGGGGGTCAGAATATGGCGATGCAAAAAAAAAAAAAATAGTTATTTTTTTAAGTATTAAAACACAAGAAAAATGTGGTATTGTTGGGTTCATACTCACCGAGAAATTGCAGGTAACAGGTCAGTTTAACCACCTAAAGAATGCCATAAAAATTAAACCATGGGGCGGATTGGTCATATGAAATTTCTCGGTGGGCCAATGCCTAGGAGGGACAGCCAAGCCCTCCTCACGGCCGCCAGCTGGGTACATAATGATCTTATTCTCTCTTACACACCTGGCCAGAAAACACAGGTGCCCTCCTGAATTCAACTATATCGTCCTCAGGACAGTGATACAGTTGAATATTGTGGAGCAGATGGCAGTATTTTGTGCTGCACTGTGGTATTTGGTTCAGCTGAGGTGGTATAGTATATTGCTCTGCACTATGGTATTGCTGACCCTGCCAACTTCTGTTGTCCTTGCCTAATTATGTTGCCTCGCTTTCTGTCAATTTAGACCCGTCTTCAACATGGGGCCACTTTTACCTTTTTTTCCAGGGCCACTTTTAGTTCTCAGTCCTCAGTCCTCTCTTGATTAAACCCATAAAAATATGGTAAAATGGTGTAATTAAAAAGTGAAACTTATCCCACAAAAACACATTTTCTTTTGGCTATGTGAACCGAAAAATAAAAATGTTATGGCTCTAGGAAGGCAGAGAAAAAAAAAAAAGTTTCCTGACCCAAGTAGGTCAGCTGCCAAGTACACTAGAACTATCCCAATAGCTCTGGTTGTTCCCCTGCTGTCCAGATCCCTGTACAGGGATTAGAGGGTGATTACCAGAAGAGCACCAAAATAATGCCTTTAGGATTTAGCCCAAATCCAAACCAGTTATTTGGTACGCTGGGTCCACACTCACTGATCCATAACACACATCTGCAATATATGGCTTAGTCAACTTTACATATGTATATTACTTACACAGAGTTGAGTCACATTTTTCTGACCACCAACAAATATCCAGAGTAACCGTTGTGTGCAGCATGGACAGCAGCTAGATGGGCTTAGAGTGACTCAATAATGTCCTAGTAGGTTGGCACAGATATCTGGAGCCAGGCTGAATAAAGTGCATTTCACAGCTGCTGAAGGGTGTGTGAAGGGAGAATCCATAAAGCTAACATGATAATCGAGGTGGTCCCATGATGCTCAATTGGGTTCAAGTGTAGGGAATTAGGAGGCCAGGGTAGTAGTTGGAAGTCCTGGTCATGCTCTTCCAATCATTAATTCACTGAGATTAACAATATAGAACACCAAACAAGAGCAAAGTCACAGGAAATGTCAAGCTATTAAGATCATTGATACACACGATAGTACGGTAAGTAATAAGTAATAATATGTAAAGATGCACACATTTTTCAGAAATTCGATTCGCCGGTTCGCCAAAAAAAAAAAAAATTGTTTTGATCCGAATGTATTTGCAGCGAATCACATTAAAAAATGGCTATAGAGAGCCTTTATAGTGTAGGACACTGTGCCTTGCAGTTACACACATAGGGAGTCTGCTTTGGTAGTGAAATAATACTGTGAGTTCATATGACATGCAGATGACAGGCGTCGCTCTAAGAATCATTGCACACTTCACTAATTTGGGCAGTCACGGGGCCAAAACTGACCAAATAACTCAAGTATGAACTCAGCCTTACAGGTCGATGTTAGCGCCAAGAAGATGCGCACTCCTTTTACACCGTCGTTAGCTGACTCCACATAGATGTCTACAGAACCTGTTCTATTAAACGCTTATACAAGTAGAGCCCCCCGACAAAGTGGAGAGGCTGTCAGCAGTAAGTTTGTGTTGACGTCACTGATTATTTTGCCTTTCTTCTGCTTCGTCAGAACAATAACCGACAAAAAATAGACCCTGTCTGTGAAGCATCCGCCTTCACTCGGTTAGCATTTTGTCAGTAATTCATCAGTATTTCTAATGCCAAAAATAAAAAGGATTGGATCCAAAACAGAGATGACAAGTTAACGGAATGTTTGCATGTCTTCTATGTTTTGTAACCTCTCCTGCTTTTGGGTACCAAATCACAAGCCAATTCTGATGGGACTATGCAGGATTTACAGCTGCTACACAGACAGGATCCGTTGTTTGTCTCATTTTTCCTTACTTCTGACAGATCAGAAGGAAATGCGTCAAACAAATGATGATGAGTAAAACAGTCATGAAGTAGGGAGGGTCGGAACAGCATGAGAAGTCCAGAGAGTGGCCCTATGACATAGTGGTGAGGCGGAAGTAGCATGAGGAGACCACAGACAGAGTCTAAAGGTGGCAGCAGCATCAGAAGACCACAGAGTGGCAAAGTGACATAGTGTGGAGGTGGCAGCAGCATTAGGAGACCACAGAGTAGCATGATGATATAGTCTGGAAGCTGAGGCAGCATCAGTAGGCCACAGAGTGGCAAGATGACATAGTGTGGAGGTGGCAGCAGCATGAGGAGACCACAGAGTGGCAAGGTGACATAGTTGGAGTTGGCGGCAGCATCCGGAGGCCACAGAGTGACAAGGTGGCATAGTTTTGAGGTGGCAGCAGCATCAGGAGGCAACAGAGTGGCAAGGTGACATAGTTTTGAGGTGGGTGGCAATACCAGTACCAGCTGAAGATTGTGGGTAAAAGAAGGAGCACTTGGCATCAGATGTGTGGCATCAGGCGGGTGGCAGCATCAGAATAGTAGCTGAGGCAGGTAGCCAAAAGAACCTGGTCCCTTTTGTCAAAGTGTTGGTGTGGCACCATGGATGATCTAGTTGCATCAGGAATTGGTGGGTGGAAATCCTGGCTGATCCATGCCTGATTCATCTTGACAAAGGTCAGTCTCTCCACTTTTTGGGTGGACAGGTGAGATCTTCTTGGGGTAACTATGGCCCCCGCCGCACTAAACACCCACTCTGATGCCACACTACTGGCAGGTCAGGACAGCTTTTCCAGGTCAAACTCTGCTAGTTGTGGCCACAAATCCAGTTTGGCTACCTAGTAGTCCAGCGGATCTTCAATGTGGGGTGGCAGGGTGCTGTCCAAGAATGCCACCACCTGCTGGTTCAGGTTTTGCTCTACGTCTAGCTGCTGGTGAGTAGTTTCTTCACTAGGCGGGTGAAGAAAGCTGCTCATCAGTGACTCTAGACTCAGGCTGCTGCTGATGGAGCTGGTACTGCTTCTGCCACCCCACCCCTCCCCAGCATCCATGGCAGTGGAACGTGAGCGCAGGGGTCCGCCACGGTCAGACCTGCGAGAGGATGGATGATGGTGCTGATAGGCAGTGGCCAACTGACTATATAGGATGTCTCCAACAAGGTGGAGAGCCAGAAGTCCCTCTTCTGAATGGTGACAATTCGGCTGTCACTACTAAAGCAAGTGAGCATGCAGTGTTCCACTGCATACTGCCAATGGGTGTCTGGGTCCTCTGCCTCGTCTTCCTCATCACCCTGTAGCTCTTTTACCTGCTCCTGCTCCTCCTCTCCTGTCACCTGTGTAGAAAAACCACCCATTTTGCTACACATTGCTTGTGCTGCAATGTCCTCCTCCTCCTCCTTTTCCAGTTCAGCCCCCACAGGGCTTATGTGGCCATGAGATCTAGGCACCACGTCTCCAGTCCCCTGACCAGCCAGACTTACCATCATCTGTTCCAGGACATGAAGCAGTGGAATGACATCATTAATCCCTTAGTCCTGGCGACTGACAAATAATGTGGCCTCCTCAAAGAGCCTGAGCAAATGGCAGGTGTCATACATGAGCTGCCACTGGCTGACATCGAAGTGGGCCGTAAAGGACATGTATTGTCCCAGACTGTAGTTACAGCTCCACAGGTCGGTGCTGCAGTGCACTTTGGCAGGCAACGACATGCTCAAGGACTGGCCCACCTTCTGTTCTACATGTGTGTGTGGGGCTGGTACTGCCTTTTTGGCAAAGAAATGACGGCTTGGGACTCTCCACCTCAGTACGGAACATGCCATCAGTTTTCTGAAAGGTGCAGAGTCCGCCACTTGGAAAGGGAGGGATGGCAGCACCAGCAACTTGGACAGGAGCACATTCAGCTTCTGTGCCGTTGGATGAGTGCACGCATACTGTTATCTCTTGGCAATCACTTTGGTGATAAATTGCTGACGGAATGAGTCACCAGGAGTAGGAGGAGGAAGAGCATCAGGATCAGCAGATGTTGGGAAGGACAGATAGCTTCCTTTGGCTGAGGTGGTGGAGCCTTGACAGGCCTGAAACGGGGTGTGTGCCACTGGGTGATGCCGCGGTTGCTGCGGCAGGCTTGAACACCACATCGGAGCCACGGTTCTTCCAGGCAACTGTATGGCGACTCTGCATATGTTGACGCAGGCCCGTGGTGCCAACATTGGCACCCTGGACATGCTTCACCTTCTGCCCACTGATTCTACATATGGCCCTCATTAACCTCCTGCGGCAGCTTAACAAACAACTGTCACACCGCCGAGTAGGTGATTTTACCCTCAACACTCTGCACTGACTAACTGCTACCGCCATTGCCTCCTTGAACCCCTGCACCACTACTTCCCGGGCAGGTAGGCTCCCGCGAAGTTGGTAGTCTACACTGGGCACGTTTTGCTACCAACCTCCCACTGCTGCCACCCTGCTGACTCCTGCCCACGGTAGCGACTTGCTGGCTCATGGCATGGGTAAGCTGCCACCCTCTACTCCCGATGATGATGAAGCCCCTTCGTCGCCCGTCTCCCAAGTGCGATCAGCTACATCATCATCATCGAGTACTGTCTGCATGTCACTGATGTCTTCCTCAAACGTCTCTGGATCAGGAGCCTGACCGCTCAAAACACCAGCTCCCACACCGCTCTCCTCATCACTACTTGCCCGCCTAGCGGAGGAAGTTGCGGATGTCTCCCCCACATCTTGGCTTGCCATTAGTTGCTGACCGTCTTCTAGTTGCTCATCCTCACTGAAAAGTGCAGCCGAGCCTACGGCATATAATATTTCTTGCGGTGAGGGAACTAAAAAAGACAGAGGATGGTTCAGGACAGGTGGGGGCACAGGGCCTGCTCCTGGGCCATGCCAACTAATCATTGTGTCAGAGGAACCCACAGACTCTAGGCTGGGGGTGTCTGATGTCAAAGTGGATGACCAAGTCAACCATTCAAGTACCGCTGGGTTGCTGGTCAAGACACGATAGACGACACCGGGAGCTCAGGCCTCTCGCTGCGACCCCTGCTGCCACGGCCCCTTACTCTGCTGCTACTTCTGCCTGCACCAGAAACATTTAGGCCTATGCCATTCCCTTTACTGGGCCTGGCACTTCTCTTTTTTTTTTCAAATCTTTATTTATTTCAATTTTCAGCAATAGTAAGACAAATTAAAAGATAATAATTAAGAACAATAACTGCTCCATAATAAACACATCTGGTCACATGATTCATTACAAAGATACATGCAAGGGTATGCTACAGTAGATAAAAATACAAAACGCAGATCTAGGCACACACAAGCTAGAATTGCACATGTCTTTGGTACACGGCTCAATAATGTGTATCTAATGGTGTACATTCTGCCTGTCACATAGAAAAATATCTTAGTAACTTATTAATCACTAAGATGCATAGCCAGAAACACCTATAAAACTGCAGAGGGTATATAAAATTTTCCCTCTACTCTCCAGCAGAGACAGATTTATACCACTTCTTCCACTTGCCCCAGGTCATTAAGAACTTATCATGGTGGCATAACTCCTGGACCTTGCACATCCACTCTTGCAAATTAGGTATTTCCTTGGATAACCAATATTTTGGTATCAGCAGTTTAGCAGCTGCAATCAATTGTGCTGGCAGTGAGTGTGCTGCTAATTTGTAATTACAATCAGGCAGATTGAGGATAGCTACCGATGGGGTGATAGGCGAGTTAATTTTGCAGATACTTTGCACTTTATTAGACACCATGTCCCAGAAACTCTTTATTGATGGGCAGGACCACCATATATGGAACATTGTCCCTCTAGCTTCACCGCATCTCCAGCAATCTGCAGAATATGAAGGTGAAATGATATGTAACTTATCGGGTGTCTTGTACCATTTCGTAATAATTTTAAAAGAATTCTCCTGAATTTTTGTGCAACGCGAGTAACCATGGAAATGGGCAAGTATTCTCTCTAAGGTGACTTCATCAATAGTAAGATCCATCTCTTTAGCCCATTGCTCAACGAACTGAGGTCTGGTATCTGGACCAGTTTCCAAAATGTTATTATAAAATCGGGAGATTGCTCCTTTACTGCTAACTGCCTGACTCCAAGTCGCATCATACCAAGTGGGGGTATAATTGCTACAGGTGTTGTTTAAATATTGCATGCATATTTTGTTAAATTGCGAGTGATGTGTCAAGGTTCAGGGAATCCTTCCAAATGTGTCCTTCAAAGATGACAAATTGGGAATTTGACGGTTCAAAAAATTCTAGATGTTGTTTTTTAATTGGAATACAACTATTTGGGCCTCAGCACAATTAAATCAAAAACACTTTGTTAGGCTATTGCTTGCTTTAAAACATAACTTTTACTAAGTTTGTTCTTAAAATAATGGGGAAACACTATTTATATTCATAAATTAACAGTGATAAATGTTGTACCTGTTGATGGACGTTCCCTGTACTGATATGGAATTTTCTTACCAGATCAGGGGATATATTTTTTTTGTCCAAACTACTCCCGTCTGTATGGATCCAAACGGTTCAGGTACGCAGTTAGGCTCTTATTTACTGGATGGAATCTTCTATGGGACAGGGTCCTATCTAGCCCTAGATCTAATCCCTAATGGATGTATTGGGATTGGGGCTATTAGGCCCTGCCTAACAGAAATACAGAGCACCCGCCCCGATAGGGGCGACCCCGTCAGGAACCTTTCCCTGTAAGGGGCCTAAATCCCTTATGGATTCCCTCTCTATTGTCCCAACATGTTTCGTACCCCTTTCTGGGGACTCATCAGGGGAGATATTCGCTCTTGGAGGGTTAACTAAAGTAAAGAAAAAAGGGAACATATACACCAAGAACAGTCACAATTTGTCCCGATTGTATAATGAAAAGAAAAGAATATTGGGATCACATTAAGTTGATCCGACATTTACTAACCGCTTCAGTAGTTGTTCTGTTGAACGCGGGAGGTGTCGGATGTATCGACAAGTCCGTTTTTCAGAGACACTAAAAAGACAGTGGTCCGTGTCCTGTTGAGATGCGGGGAAGTGTCTCCGGCATCTATGTCTCACCGCCTGTAGTTTGTTGTCTCAGGAGGATGGCGCTTAGTATCGCGCCGGTTTCCCTATTTAAATCCCCCACTCTGATTCAGCCCTGCAGCCTTTCCACTCCCACTTCCTGTGCGCTGGAACGCACGTGGAACGCACGCTAGTAACGCGTGCTAGGAAGTGAGAGGGAGGAGCGGCCAACTAACAATGGGGCAGGTTGGAGGTTCGTGGTATTACGAGTGCGCGTCTCTCGTTGCGTAGCAACCGGGTGACGCGCAACACGTAATTTAGTCTGATGACTTGACTTATTCTACATCTGAGCATCATTGCTCGAATCAAGATTTCTTTGACAGGTTTCAAAAGACCAGTACAATTATTCATTTGTATTATTTTATTTTCACCCTGATGGGGGAGTTTAATATTATTTTAATTTTGTTTATATTTTGTTTTATTTTATTTTATTTTATTTTACTGGGATTTGGCCTTATGTATGCGCTCTAATGGTCATATCACATTTGTATCCAGTGCCTTCATGTGTCACCATGAGGTTCAGATGAAAGGGCCATAATTCAATTGATCATTAAGGCCGTTCGGGTATACTGTCTGCATATAAAATATCCATTTGGCTTCACATTGCAAAATCTTTTTGTCCCAGTTTCCTCTTCTGCCGGTTTGTTTGATTAAATCAATTCCCATAAACTCCAGGGAATCCAGTCTTCCGTCATGTTCAAATCTGACATGCCGGGAGACTGATGTTTCTCTCTCATGTGTAATATCTCCAATATGTTCACCTATTCGGCGCCTGAACTCTCTTTTGGTCTTGCCGATGTACTCTTTACCGCATTTACAGTTAATTTTGTAGATGACACCCTTTGATTTACAATTTATCATGTCTCTGATGGTGTATACCCTGCCCGTCACGTTACTCATGAAAGTTTTGCCACGGCACACATATTTGCAAGAGACACATGTACCACATTTGTAACAGCCCATGACTGGCTTGTCTAACCATGTTCTGTGTGCAGGAGGCCCCACAAAGTGGCTTTTGACAACTTTGTCACGTATACTCATTCCCCTCCTGTAGGTTATACTGGGGTATTCTCTAATTACACTTCTTATATCTGAGTCCATTCTTAAGATGTGCCAGTACTTGGAGATAATATTTTTCACATTTGGAGCTGCCTGATCAAATGTTCTAATCAGGCGGATTTCTTTTGTATCCTTATTCTCAACCTTAGTACCAGCTTCCAGTGCCCTTTCCTTTTTGGTTTTTAAAAGTGATGCCCGGTCTTGGCTGTGTGCAAACTGGAAGGCTGGTTTGAGGGTATGTAAGGGATAGCCTCGATCGAGAAATCTATTTTTCAGGTCAGCAGCCTGTTTCAGAAAGTCTGATTTTTGTGAACAATTCCTTTTGATCCGAAGGTATTGTCCACGAGGAATACCTTTTCTAAGGGGATATGGATGGCTGCTCTCCCATCTCAGGAGAGAGTTTGTGGAAGTTGGTTTCCTGTAGATTGTGGTATCTAGTGAGCCATTCGAATTTTTGATTATGTAGATATCCAGGAAGGGAAGTTTTGTTTTATCACATTCTGATGTGAATCGTAGGCCAACAGAATTGTTGTTCAAGCCCTTGGTCCAGGTGGTAAAAGTCTCTGAATCACCCTTCCAAATTACAAAAATATCGTCTATAAATCTAGACCATATTTGAATGTTCTCACTACCGTTTGAGGTATCACCCCCAAGCACATGGGTATCCTCCCACCAGCCCAGGAACAGATTTGCGTACGATGGGGCACAAGAACTCCCCATCGCGGTGCCCCTGAGCTGGTGGTAGTATTTTCCATTGAAAAGAAAATAGTTTTTGGTTAAAGAGAATTCTAAAAGCTGTAACACCAGCTGATTGTGTGGAGAGAATTGACAACCCCGTGTGGATAGGAAGTACTCCACTGCCAGGAGACCAAACTTGTGGGGGATCGACGAGTATAGGGCTTCTACGTCGATACTACCCAAGATGGATCCTTCCTCCAAATGGGTCCCCTCCAATTGTCTGATCAGGTCTCCCGTGTCACACACATGGGACGGGAGAGCTGTGACAAAAGGTGATAAAATTTTGTCCACATATATTCCCAGGTTTTGTCCCAGGCTGCCAATCCCGGATACAATGGGGCGTCCTTTAATCGGGCTAGTCCCCTTGTGTACCTTCGGGAGGGAGTAAAATGTTGCTACCTGGGGGTATTGAGGAAGCAAAAAGTCATGCTCATTCTGGTCAATTAAGTTCTTAGCCTTTGCGTTGTCCAGAATGAGCCTGAGTTCTCCTCTATATTGGTCTGTTGGATCACCATGTAACACTTCGTAACAGTCTCTAGATGCAAGTAGTTCCTCACACATAAATTTATAGTCAAGTGTGTCTTGGATCACAATATTTCCGCCCTTGTCTGACGGTTTTTTTGTTATGTTTCGGTCCTCTTCTAGGTTTTTCAGGGCTGCCAATTCCTCTTTTGTACAATTTGTCGAGGTAAACTTCATTGGCATGCCTTTCAAATCCCTAGTTACCAAGTTCATAAATACGTCAATACAATTAGTATCACCACCTGGTGGGTATTTGCTACTTTTGTTTTTGAGTGACGTAAAGGGGCCTACTCCTTCTTGGGGGCCCACTGGTAAAGCAAGATTGTGAAGTATCCTGACATCTTCTAACATCTCAGTAGGAATTCCCAGCTCATGACTTTGTTTTTTGTCTAGGTTTTTAAAGTGTTTGACCCATCTCAGCTTTCGTGCAAACAAGTTCAGATCCACTATTGTTTTAAACAAATTAAATCTAGCGGTCGGTACAAATGAAAGTCCTTTTTCAAGAATACCCACCTCGAACTTGTTTAGCAGGCGCGTTGACAAGTTTATTATTTTTGGGCCGGAACTGTTGTTGCTGGCGGTTGCACTCGATTCCGTAAAGGGTATGTCAGAGCTTGGTATAAAAAACTTTTATTGCCCCTGTTTTGTTGGTTACCCCTATAATTTCCTCTGGCCCTGCCTCTTCCATGTATTGGGTTCCTATTCGTGTTCTGTTCTCTATCTGAGTCCGACTGTTCTGTTTCGGTGGAAGATATGTCTGTGTCTGGTGTTACCAACCTATTTCCAATCACTAAGTTGTACACTTTATTCTCCCTAAAATCTGCCAGGTCTCTGATAAATTGTTTATGTTTTCTGTCTTTTAAATGGTATTGGAAACGTTCCAATGTGGCCTGGAGTTGTTTTTCTTTATTATTGAATTCGCCTTCTGATACAAAGGATTGAGTGATGTAAGGCTACTTTCACACTAGCGTTCGGGTTTCCGTTCGTGAGCTCCGTTTGAAGGAGCTCACGAGCGGACCCGAACGCAGCCGTCCAGCCCTGATGCAGTCTGAATGGAGGCGGATCCGCTCAGACTGCATCAGTCTGGTGGCGTTCAGCCTCCGCTCCGCTCGCCTCCGCACGGACAGGCGGACAGCTGAACGCTGCTTGCTGCGTTCGGGTGTCCGCCTGGCCGTGCGGAGGCGTGCGGATCCGTGCGGATCCGTCCAGACTTCCAATGTAAGTCAATGGGGACGGATCCGTTTGAAGATGCCACAATGTGGCTCAATCTTCAAGCGGATCCGTCCCCCATTGACTTTACATTGAAAGTCTGGACGGATCCGTACTAGGCTATTTTCACACTTAGCTTTTTTTTGCTAAAATAATGCAGACGGATCCGTACTGAACGGAGCCTCCGTCTGCATTATTATGATCGGATCCGTTCAGAACGGATCCGATCGAACGCTAGCCGAACGCTAGTGTGAAAGTAGCCTTATGCTGTTCTTTTAATTTGGTGTTTAGCTCCTCTAAGGTAATACGTTCCTGTTCTAATAGGATTTGCATAAAGCGTAGGGAACTACTGGTTGCCTCTTGTTCCCATTTTGTCATTAGAGAAGCGTTTTTACACCTAGCTGCTGGGGTCAGAGAGATTCTTAGTCCCCTTGGGACAATGCTGTGTTTCAGATAGTTTTCCAGACTCTGCACTTCCCACCAAGATATGATTTGTTCTTTGTATGTCTTTGTTAGTTCTTTGAATGCCGCCTTAAAGGACGGTGTATATCTTTTTTGGGAGAATGCTTTGTCTGAAAATACATCCTGCGCTTCTGACAACCAGCTATCTGAATTGAATCCGGTACTTAAAAAACCTGCCATATCTGTATAGTATACTATCAATACAAAAAATTCTAGATGTTGTTTTTTAATTGGAATACAACTATTTGGGCCTCAGCACAATTAAATCAAAAACACTTTGTTGGGCTATTGCTTGCTTTAAAACATAACTTTTACTAAGTTTGTTCTTAAAATAATGGGGAAACACTATTTATATTCATAAATTAACAGTGATAAATGTTGTACCTGTTGATGGACGTTCCCTGTACTGATATGGAATTTTCTTACCAGATCAGGGGATATATTTTTTTTGTAAATCACAGAAAAAATGCACCACACGGATATGCCACTGACTATACTGGCTAGTCATAAATGCAGATATTAAAAGCTGAGACTTTTGCCAATATATTCCTGTCAGGAAGATATCGGAGCCCACATGCTGATATCGGACCCCTTGCCATGCTGAGAACCGTGACGTGGTGCATGTGGGCTCCGATATCTTCCTGACAGGAATATATTGGCAAAAGTCTCAGCTTTTAATATCTGCATTTATGACTAGCCAGTATAGTCAGTGGCATATCCGTGTGGTGCATTTTTTCTGTGATTTATGATTATATTTTCATCCGCACAATGCTCCGTTTTGTGTAGGATGCCTTTGTGGTGCATGTGGACCGCGCCGACATCCTCCACCGTATGCAAAATATTTTTTGCTGGGGATAGTCGTTTGCTGCGGTCCACATGCGGTGGGGCTGCTCCCCCAATGAAAAACACGCTACAGTGTTAGGGGTTGAGCAGCTCCCCCAGATTTGCCACTATATTTCTGTGTTTTTGTCTTGTTTTATATGTAGTGTATGTGCCTTCACCTGGCATTTAAACACTCTCCTTTGCACCTGGTAGCCTCCATCACACGGTCTGATATGGGTGTGGCTTACAGTCTGGCTTTGTTCACATTGCACTAGTTGTCCTGCTAGGCGGTTGTGTGGAAGCTTGGCTGTGAGCTGGATTACATCACCTTCAGACCTTGTTCACACCATAGGTAGCGTAGTGGTAGGACCCCTTGCCATGCTGAGAACCGTGACGTGGTGCATGTGGGCTCCGATATCTTCCTGACAGGAATATATTGGCAAAAGTCTCAGCTTTTAATATCTGCATTTATGACTAGCCAGTATAGTCAGTGGCATATCCGTGTGGTGCATTTTTTCTGTGATTTATGATTATATTTTCATCCGCACAATGCTCCGTTTTGTGTAGGATGCCTTTGTGGTGCATGTGGACCGCGCCGACATCCTCCACCGTATGCAAAATATTTTTTGCTGGGGATAGTCGTTTGCTGCGGTCCACATGCGGTGGGGCTGCTCCCCCAATGAAAAACACGCTACAGTGTTAGGGGTTGAGCAGCTCCCCCAGATTTGCCACTATATTTCTGTGTTTTTGATATATTTTTTTTGTCCAAACTACTCCCGTCTGTATGGATCCAAACGGTTCAGGTACGCAGTTAGGCTCGTATTTACTGGATGGAATCTTCTATGGGACAGGGTCCTATCTAGCCCTAGATCTAATCCCTAATGGATGTATTGGGATTGGGGCTATTAGGCCCTGCCTGACGGTTCACCAACAGGTCACCAACTTCCACATCCTCTAAAGCCGCCCATAATCCCATGTCATCCCTAAAGTCTGCATCAAATAAGTAAGGCAAAAGTCTAATGGGAGTAAGAGGTGATATGAAGCTGGTGGGGTGCAGAAATTTAGATAATTTGAACCAGGAATCAACCATACCTTTCAGCGAAATGGGTATACTTTCTTTATATGGAGGTTTTCCACTTATATCCCATAATAAGGCTAACCCTTTAGGCCCTAGCTGTTTCCTCGCTATCTGACAGCCCAGTTTATCAATTTCAGGATTTATTATCTCCGAATGTAGCCTCATTTGGATCGCTCTATAGTATCCATTTACATCCAGTAGTCCAAAACCACATTTGTGTTTAGGTAGCACCAGTCTCCTGTATGCAATTCTGGGTTTGGCTTGATTTCAGACAAAAGAGGAAAACATTTTCCTAACCTGCACTAGAAACTGACGGGGTAATGCTACTGGTAATATCTGCATCAGATACAGTAGTTTAGGTAAAACATAGGTTTTAATTACATTTTTCCTCCCTAACCATGTTAAGAAGGGTATTTTTAGATCTTTCAGTTGTTGTTTAATATTATCAAGTAGCTTAGAGTAATTCTGGGAGAAAAGTTGATCCGGATTTTTCGTTATCTGGACACCAAGGTAGGTAATATTGTCTGTCCTCCATTGGAAGGGGTAGTTTGCCTTAAGATGAGTTATGGTCGATTGAGGGGTTTTGACACCTAAAGCTACACATTTGGCTAAGTTTATTTTAAAGTTAGACAAGGACCCAAAACTCTCTAACTGTCTAAGAAGTGCAGGAAAGGCTACCCTAGGATTAGAAAGTAATAAAAGCATGTCATCGGCAAACGCCGCTACTGTATGCATTTGAGAACCAATATTAAGTCCTTGTATATCTTTATCCTGTCTAATGGCCTGAAGAAAAGCTTCTAGACATAAAATAAATAGAGTAGGCGATAACGGGCAACCTTGCCGGGTCCCATTCCTGATGTCAAAGGGAGTGGTGAGGTTGCCATTTATGCAAATTTTCGCTGTGGGAGAGGAGTACAGGGACAGCACAACGGTCACAAATTGAGGAGGAAAACCAAACTTGTGAAGCGTGGCTGCCATAAACTGCCGGTCCACTCTATCAAATGCTTTTTCAGCATCAGTACTTAAAAAGGTAATACCCTGTCCATGGGACAAAGCGTATTGTTGAGCAAGAAATGTGCTGTCCCTGCACTCCCTTCCCCCCACAAAGCCAGATTGTTCTGGGGAGATCAAACCTTTGAGAAAGGAAGAGGCTCTGAAAGCCAAGACTTTTGCCCATAGTTTGACGTCAGCGTTGAGTAGAGAAATTGGTCTGTAGCTAGATGGCAGATTTGGGTCCTTGCCAGGTTTCGGCAAAACCGTGATGTGAGCTTCTAAAGACTGCTTGGGTAGTGGAGTACCGCTCAATAGGGAATTAAAGAGAGACAATATGAGGGCCTAGTATTGGAAGAAATGTTTTTTAGTAAGCTACAGTCAGACCATCAGGTCCTGGGCTCTTCCCTTTGGGGATTGACTTCAGGACCTTCTTAACTTCCTCTAGTGATATTGGGGCAATTAAACTCTCCTTCTCTGCAGTTGACAGTACTGGTAGCTTTAGTTCCTGCAAATAGGACACTATCTTTTACTAGTTTCGTCTTTTCGCAAGTTATATAAATCATGATAATATGCAGTAAATACCTTAGAAATCTCCAAGGCATCCGTGGTAATCGTACCCTCTGGAGTCATCATTTGCTTAATAAAGGTTTGCTCTACTAGTTTTTTGATCATAGCAGATAAGACTTTGCTGCCTCTGTTCCCATGAATATAATGCTTATGCTTCACTCTTAGAAACGCTTTAGCAGCCTTAATATTAAGCAAAGACTTAAGTTCCTGCCTAAGCACCACTAACATCTCGTGATCCCTTATTGCCAAAGATTTTTTATGTGCCTTTCCAGCTGGGAAATACGGGTCGGTAACTCTGTCAGCTGTTTTGTTCGCTCCCTCTTAACGTGTGAGCCCAAGGCTAAAAATTCCCCACGTATGACCGCTTTATGTGCCTCCCACGTAATGGCAGGTGTAGTTGCAGTATTCACATTAACATCAAAGTACTCCTGCAGTTTCTGAGAAATAGCGTCTACCTGCGATTGAGTGTCCAATAACGTACGATTTAATCTCCATGACCACTCTTTCTCTCTCAGACTAGGGAGCTGAATAGCACAGTGAACCATCGCATGGTCAGAAATCGTTATGCAATTGATTGTAGCAGACTGAACTAAAGTTAGACAATTCTCCTGGATCAAATAGTAATCAAATCTCTGATAAGATCTATGAGGATTTGAATAGAAAGTATAATCCCTCCTATCACCATGAATTGACCGCCATATATCTACGACATGAACATCCCTAAAACGTGTCTGCAGGGACTTCAGTGCCCTGAACGAAATAGCCGACCTCTTGGATGAAGAATCCAGTAGCGGATTCAGAGTCAAATTAAAATCTCCTCCAATTATCAACCAGCCAAAGGCAAATGCAGCTATTTTGTCCAGCCAGTGGATCTGCACATTTGGAGCGTACAGATTACACAGTGATTTTTGTATGACCTATCTCGCAATTTAGCAAGAGATACCTGCCTTCTGGGTCTGACAATTGAGAGTGAAAGGTGAACGGAACATTCTTTTTTAATCCAATGCTGACCCCTTTAGATGCAGATTTATCTGAACATGAATGGTACCAGTAATGAAAAGCAGAATTACCTATATTGGGCAAATGGTGAGTTGTAAAATGTGTCTCTTGCAGCATGATTATATCTATCGCCACTTTTTTGATAGACCGAAAGTTTCGGCTCCTTTTGACAGGGCCATTACAGCCATGTACATTGTAGGTGGCAACATTAAGTACTAACGGTGCCATTCATGTGCCAGAAATATGAGAAAGCATCCCTGCAAACATAAGTGTGACCAAAAGGTGGAGCAAAAAACACTAACAATGAACTTAGTGCAAACTGTGCATAGATGGAGTATCAAAAGAATCCCAAATTGAATTCTGCTTGATGGGAGGGGGGGGGGGGGATCAATTATCATCAATATTCCCTGATCGGCGAAGATTCCTACTACAGCCCAGTGAGCAAATAACACATGTTAAGTAACTACCCATAATTATGCATTGGTAAGTAACCCCTCTAAACTATGGAGAAAGTGCTGCCAGAATAAACTAACAGTGACATCATAACTGTATAATTGACTAGGGACTTAGGGTAAGCCCAAAAAAGGGGGTTAACTATGTTAATAATGGTACCCTTAGGGTTAAACGTCCCCTTGTGCTTATATGACCGTAAGCATCTGTATGTCAGCCAGAGTCTCAGGTGTCCATCCCTCTACTTGCCACCTTCCTGCTCCGTCCGTTTCTCTGCTGTTTCTGCTTCAGCCAAGGCGAGGACTGTGGTAAAGGTGGTAAATCCTCCTCTGACGGGACTGGAAGCCAGGATGGGACATCAACAGGTGCTAGATCCAACATTTCCCAAACTGGTGGTAAGTCAGCAGGTGTTCTAACAGTGAACCGATGGTTCCCCGCTGTTATCAAGATGCCAAATGGGAACAGCCACCTGTATGGGAACTTAGAAGACCGAAGAAGATCTGTCAGCGGTTTAAGCATTCTTATTTTTTGAAGTGTAGAAGCCGCTAAATCCTGATATATTTGAATGCTTCTCCCCTGCAGGTGTATCTCTCCTTTCTCCCTTGCCTTCTGTAAAACTTATTCTGTGTCCCTGTAGCTTAATATGCCACAAATAATGTCCCTGGGGTTTTCAGAGGAACCAGGCTTAGGCTGCAATGCTCTGTGCACTCTCTCCACAGTAATGCCTTTGGCTCGTTCTGGGCCTAGCAGCGAAGTGAAAAACAAACTCATAGTATTCATCAGGTCCTCTTTCTCCTCTGCCTCTGGAAGCCCTCTAATTCTTATATTTCGCCGTCGGCTTCTATTCTCCTGATCCTCCATCTGGAGGAGCAAGCTATTCATGGCTCTAGTATGAGCCCCTAGCGAGCCTTTGACTGCCGTATTAAAAGTCAGCATGGCGTCTTGTACCTGCTCCAGGGATTCAACTCTATCCCCAATATGGCGTACATCCGCCTTGATAGTGGCTAGGTCTGCCGCGATCGGGGCCAGAGCTTTGTGGAGTGCCTTTTCCAGGAAGTCGCGGGTAAGTGCCCCCGGCTCATCCCTGGTTTGCGATCCGCTCACTTCCCCCGGTTCATCGTGCTGTGCATCGTAACTCGGATCACCAGAGGCTCCTTCTTCCCCATGCCGCTTCGGCGCCATCTTACTTGTACGTGCGGTATCTGGGGAGCCGACTTCTGAAAGTATTTCTCCATTTCAGGATGGATTCTGATTGGTCGAGACTCTAGCTGGCTCTTTGGGTTGAATCTTCATCCAAACTCTCGGGTAGTGCTGTTAGATGGGCTGAAGCAGAATCTAGTAGCGGAGCTCCGCTCTCAAGCAGCCACCATCAAGCTCGGTCAGGCCACGCCCCCGGCCTGGCACTTCTCTGTCTGACATACTGTTAGATCAAATAACCAAATGTTAGATCAAATATTTTTTTTTTCGCCACTAATACTCCGCAAACAGGGCTTTAGAATATATCACTGCACAGCAGAATGGCAATTAGGCCCTCATTTTTTTCTACTTTTACACAACTCAAAAGGCTTTTTAACAGATAAGTGCAATGCTGGATGGCAAATATATTTTTATTTTGCCACTAATACATGGGAAACAGGGCTGTAGATTATATAACACTGCAAAGCTGAATAGCAATTAGGCCCTAATTTTTTTCTACTTTTACACTACACATAAGGCTTTTCCACAGATAAGTGCAATGCT
Source organism: Bufo gargarizans (assembly GCF_014858855.1). NCBI lineage: Eukaryota > Metazoa > Chordata > Amphibia > Anura > Bufonidae > Bufo > Bufo gargarizans. The sequence continues at coordinate 44,289,935 of NC_058084.1, forward strand.
GGACGGCGAATATATTTTTATCTTACCACTGATACATGGCAAACAGGGCTGTAGAATATATCACTGCACCGCACAAGGGAAAATATTATTTTATATTGTACAAGGTTTTATTAAAAATATTGCTATTTAATTTTTAAAAATATTGTTATTTAATTTTTAAAAAGTTTGGAAAATATTAAAATGTGGAAATAATAAAATGTTGAAGTCCCTTATTTGTTATGGTGGGGGAAGGGTGGTGTGGTCTGGGTACCAAGGTGTATCTAGAGAAATATCCCGATGAGGGAAGGGGTTGATGTGGACACCTAGGTGGAGGGGGATTATGTGGTGGAACAAAAAAATTAGATTCAAATAGTGAAACAGAAAATTATTATATAAAAAAATTCTAAAAAATTATTATAAAAAAGTTCAAAATATGATCGAGAGTGAAAAAAGTTGGTCTAGTACAAAGTGAAAAAATATTCGATATGAAAATATTCGATATGAAAATATAGAAGAATCCGATGATGTTCAAAAATGTCTCCAAGATATGTTCAAAAGTTTAGGATAAAATACAGTGAATATTCACTGTATTTTATCCTAAACTTTTGAACATATCTTGGAGACATTTTTGAACATCATCGGATTCTTCTATATTTTCATATCGAATATTTTCATATCGAATATTTTTTCACTTTGTACTAGACCAACTTTTTTCACTCTCGATCATATTTTGAACTTTTTTATAATAATTTTTTATAATTTTTTATATAATAATTTTCTGTTTCACTATTTAAATCTAATTTTTTTGTTCCACCACATAATCCCCCTCCACCTAGGTGTCCACATCAACCCCTTCCCTCATCGGGATATTTCTCTAGATACACCTTGGTACCCAGACCACACCACCCTTCCCCCACCATAACAAATAAGGGACTTCAACATTTTATTATTTCCACATTTTAATATTTTCCAAACTTTTTAAAAATTAAATAACAATATTTTAAAAAATTAAATAGCAATATTTTTAATAAAACCTTGTACAATATGAACCAATAAATATCCTCTAAAACCAGATATAGAGTGCCTGTCGACTTTTCTTACTTTTACTTACATACCTACCAGTGGGCAAGTGAACCACTTCCGACAAGAGCACCATTACAGGGGAATAATTTGGGAGAGCCACTATTACTCTAGTATAAAATATGATTTTCTTTTGCCACTAATACACGGCAAAAAGGGCTTCACAACATATAACTGCACCACACAAGGGCAAATAAGATGTACTTAAGAAATATTTCCTTTTAATAAACCCTGTTAATGCCTGTATCAAACAGCGATTGCACCCTAATAAGAACGGTTTGATGGAATGAAAGAGCTGTATAATGGCAATTTGGATCCCCAGTCAGTGCACCATGGTGTAATAGGATTGTTCCTAATATACAGTCCTGTAACCTCCCCTACTGAACCCTGTTCTGCACAAATGCTGTGGAATGATTCCTCACTATCTTTTCCCTGCACTTATAAATCGTTTTTTCACCACAATCAAGTCTTTCCTATCACTGTCCCTAGTGCCTGCAGATGTCTCTCCCTGCACTAAGTACACTGCCAAATGGCAGAATCTAAGATGGCTGACTATTTATAGGGTTGTGACATCACAGGGCTGGCTGGCTGCTGATTGGCTGCATGCATGGCATTATGGGTGATCCCAAGACATAAAGATAATCCATAATCCCCAACACAAAGTACAGACTTGTAATACAAAAGGTTCCCAAAAAATTTACTCAGGGGGTGGATGGCACAAAAATAACATTTACATGATCAATGTAAGTGTTATCTCTGTGCTATCCACCCCCGGATTAACTGATTAGCTAACCCTTTCCAAATGTGGCATGTCACATTGCCTTATTTTAAAATCCCATAGTGATCTGAAAACATACCCCATACTGTAATATTGACACCACCAGGTTGTGTTCTTCCTACAATGATTGCAGGGTGTTTGTTCTCTCAGGTTTGTCACCTGACATGCCAACGTCTATCTGTTCAATAAAGCAGAACATGTGACTCATTGGAGAAGGCAACCCTTTGCCAATCAGTGAAGGTCCAATACAGCAGCGAATATTGATACCTTTAGTGCCAATGCGACTTCATTACACCACGCAACAAAAAAATAATGTTTTCCTCTGCTACTGGGCAAAAAACTATTTGTCCATACTAAATTGAGTGTGCGGATTACAAATCCGAAGTCAGAATTGTTGTAACACGTCACAAAATTTTGCTATGCATAAGTATGTCAAAATTAATTAAGTACTTGGAATAATTTTGAACAGAACGAGTTTTACTACAACAAATTGCCTGATCTACGTCAAAGTTTGCGTAGTAAACAGTGTATGAAAATGTAATGGAATAACAAAATTTTAAAAGTCTTGTTTTTCAGTTTAAAAGTCTTACGTACTTGAGCAAGGCCCAGTACTGTTAAAAGCGCTTCAGGCATCTGCTTTTGCGTTTGTTAGCGGTCATATTTTCCCACTGCAAAAAAACTGCAGTAGTTCCCCATCATGTTGGGATTTCAGCGGCCTTGATACCTGTTCTCCATTGTAGCAATATCTTTATGGAACCGCTCTCCATGTTCGTCACTTACGTGTCCCAAATTGGGTGGGAAAAAATCTAAATGGGAATGTAAGAAATGCACTTTCGGGGGGGGCGGAGCTATCAGCGTAGCGTGATGGACGACTGATCTCAGAGCTCCTCACTGAAGCTGCTGCCTATTTCAGCATAACAGGCTTAAAACAACCGAAACATGGTCAAGACAAATTGTAATCACTCAGAGAGTATTCCGAGCACACCAAGAGCTGGAAAATCTCAGTCAGAAATGGATGAATACTTTAATAAGAGAGGAACATCGCCAGCATGTAAGGTGGCGCCAGAGCAGCGGCGGTACAGGAGGAGTCGGATGGAGAAAGCTCCTGCGCCATGTCTTAAGGAGCGGGGGACATAGAAGAATTACCTCTCTCTCATTCTTCAAAAAGGTACTGTACAAAGCACTGACCCCACTCCAGAGAGACATAGCAGACATAAAAACAGACATTAAGCAGATCGGCAACAGAGTAATCCTGCTGGAGGAGACACAGTCATCCATAATTCAGCACAGTGAATCTGTTAACACATCTCTACAGACCTGCCAAGCCCAACTCAATGCGGCTTTGCTTCAGATAGAAGATTAGGAGAACAGAAACAGGAGAAAAAATATAAATATCCGACTGAGAGGCGTACCTGAAGATATCTTGGCGGAGGCAGTGATGCCAACAGTGTCTGGAATTTTCGCCTCCTTAGTAGGCGCAGACAGAGCCTCAACCATTATAGTGGAAAGAGCCCATAGGGCACTAAGACCCTGATTGCCTTCAGGAGGCCCCCCAAGGGACATAATCTGTGGCCTGATTAATTACCTGGACACAGCAGCGCTGTTGCGTGCTGCTAGGGATAAAAAAGAGCTCACATTTAACGGAGCCCCAATCCAGGTTTTCCAGGACTTAACTCCTAGTACGCTTGCCAAGTGCCGGGTTCTGAAACCGTTAACGGAAGCACTCAGGGCACACAAATTACCAGTGAGATTGCTGTTCCCCTTCGGCCTAGCCACAGTCAAAGATGGCTGACAAATCACCATAAAGGTCTCCACAGGATCTGGTGGACGCTTGGGACAATCTGGGTATCACCCCAATAGATATCCCTTCTTGGCTACCACTAGCAGCAGACTCCCCACCACCGGACCTCCCGAAAATCCCATCATGGCAACTGGTCCGCACAACAAGATCTCCTAGGACTAAGAAGACACCTCAAGAAAGAAACATCACGTCTTTCTCTCCCTTTTTAAGTAGGGGATTTAACCAGCTTATTTTGCTGTTATAGATTGAAAATAATGTTTTGACCGTCACTGTAAATTACACTCATGTTCTCAGGTTTAGGGTGTGAAAATATTTCCAGGCTCTCTCCAACCCTTATTCTCTCTGCCTCAGAGAGGGAGTGTAACCAATATAAGCATTCTTATTTGAAAAGTTAAATAATAAGAGATCCATACGCACTAAGCGCAGATGTGAGAGAGTGGTCCCTCAGGATTGGGGAGCCTTCGTCTCATATGCTCAAATTCATGGATCTCAATATATCTTAGATATAACTGTAGTCTGTTATACACTAGTTTATTAGTTTATAAGTTCACAAGAAATGAGCAGCTAGTTTGTGGCCAATAATGGATTTTCTCCCTCCTCAACAGGTGCAGCCCACCTCCCTGGTCCTGTTCCAGATAACTGCCTGGCACATTATATCGGCAATGGGATTCTGGGCATGGTCCTGGGAGATGGACGTACCATTAATACTGTATGTACTTACAGATGTTAAACTTCATGTATATTTGTTATTTTATATGTTCATGTTCACAGAGGTTTGTGAAATGTTCACATTACCAGGGGAAACACAGAAATATCATGTCTGACATACACATATGGTCACATAATGTTAATGGTCTAAATATCCTGCAAAAACGTAGACAAATATTTAGTCTATTACGCAAACAGAAAGCTGACATAATACACTGGCAAGAAACCCATTTCTGTCATAACCATATACCAAAATTACCCTCGCTATAATACTCTCAATGGTTCCATCCCACACATTCATCAGCTTCAAGAGGAGTGTCCATTGCTATCAGAGAATCTATACCATTCCAACTTGTAAAATCATACTCAGACCCAGAAGGCAGACTATTAATCATTCAGGGATTGCTATTCAACACTAAAGTCACGATTGCAAATATGTATGCACCTAATAAGAACCAAATACGATGGGTACTTGAAGCACTTAAAAAACTAAGAAATTATGCCGAAGGGATAACAATAGTAGGAGGAGATCTCAATATCTCAATTTGATCTCAATTTGATCACAAGATAGGTAGATTTAAAAAAAACAACGAATGTTAAAACTTACAATGGCACTTGCAGATGCCCACTTAGCAGACATGTGGAGACTCACACATCCTACAGAAAAGGACTTCACATATTTTTCTAAAGTCCATAATACATATCATCATATAGATGACATGCTCTTATCTGAACCACACATACAAACAGCTAGCAGAGTAGATATTGGAAACATAGTTATCTCAGATCATGCCCCAACCATGTTGTTGTTATCTTTAAAATGTTTGCCTCCTAGGGCATGTACGTGAAGACTTAATAATACTCTCCTGGAATCCCCAACTCATATGCAAAAATTAAGCAAAAAGTTGGAGGATTACGTTGAACTTAATGCCACACCAGAAGTGTCAGAGTCTATGATCTGGGAGGCACACAAGGCATACATTAGAGGCAAATTAATTGCTCTAGGTTCTCATGTTAAAAAAAAATACACAAAAGAACTTAATTCACTTATGGCCCAGATCCACACACAAAAAAAACGACATAAAACAGAGCAAACAAACACTCACTGGGCTGCCCTAACCTCACTCAGGCAGAAAGTTAAATACCTTCTCAACATTAAAGCTGATAAGTCCCTGCAACTCATGAAATATAAAATATATGCACATGGAGACAAGGGGAATAAATTAATGACTCATCTCATTAAAAAAAGAAGGTTGAAGACTTTTGTCTCAGTGATCAAAACACAAGACGCAAAAGCTAATACAACCCCGGCCATAGCTAAAGCTTTCCAGACATACTATGCTAATTTATATAACCTCCCAACACAATAACAGAACAAACTAGATCAGACAGACCAAACAACCTCAGTGATCTCCTCTTTCCTCAACAATATTGACTCCCCTATGCTTTCAGAAGAAGAGCAGGAGCAGTTACTAACCCCAGTCACAATGACAGAACTAGAAAAAATTCTAAACTCCATCCCGTCAGGGAAGAGCCAGGGCCAGACGGGTTACCAATTATTTATTATAAAAAATTTAGATACAGCTATTGCCACATTTTTGAGACCTTATTGTATGTAATGCTCTCCTTAAAGGTGTGTCACTTCCCCCCAAGCTTTAAGAGCCCACATCACGATCATTCATAAAGAGGGTAAAGACCCTGAAGACTGTGGTAGTTAGAGACCTATTTCGTTACTCAACTGCGACCTCAAATGGTGGTCAAAACTACTAGCTCAAAAATGGCCCCCCTTCTAAATAAGTTAATAGGCCCAGAACAAGTGGGTTTCGTCCCTTGGAGGAAGGGCAAACACAATGTCTGGAGAATAATAAACACAATCCACGCAGCAAAGCAAAAGAAAATACCTCTGTGGCTTTTGGGAACCGACGCAGAAAAAGCTGAGTAAATTGGGAATTCATGAGAGAAACCTTGGAAAAATTAAATTATCCAAAACAGTTCATCAAAGCAGTGTTTTCCTTATATATGCAACCATTAGCACAAGTTATAGTTAATGGCAATTTATCAGTGAAGTTCATTATTAAAAATGGCACTAGACAGGGCTGTTCACTGTCCCCCACTCTATTCATACTATGTCTGGATATGCACCTTTTAAAAATAAGATAATCAGAGATGATCCAGGGAATATCCATGGGAGGATATACACATGAGACTGCGGCATTTGCGGATGATATGCTACTACTAATCTCCAACCCAATTAAAGCATTCCCAGTTATTATGCAGATCCTAGAACAATATAGAAAGGAATCTAAATTCAAAATTAATTTTCAACGCGTAGCGGCATGACGTAGGTGTGCTGCGCTCCTCCTCTGGCTGCCCTCTCCTCTCTCTCCCCGCCTCGCTCCCGGATGTGAATCGCCGCAGGAGTACCGAGCCCTGGCTAATCAAGCCTGGATGGGACTGATGGGACCGCGCTCTGTCTGGAGCAACCTTCGGACGCGACTTGCCTGATCTACTGCCGGTTGCTTCGTCCTGCTGCCTGCCGCCCTGACGCTGCTTGCCGTTTTCCTCCTGCTCTCTGATGCGGTCTGCTGCCTGCTACTGCCCTCTGCCACCTGCTGGCTGCTGCTGGCCTACAGTACCTGCCTTGACCCGCTGCCTGCCCGCGGCCCGTTGTATGGTAACTGCTCTGCCCCTTGTTTGCTGCTGGCTGTGATCCGCCTCATGTTTGCCTCTGATCGGTGGTGTCCCTGTGGTTCGTTTTCATGTGGCCTACTGCCTGCGAGGTATTGGGGGCGCTGGAGCTGGTGAGCTTGCTGGGTTGCTGAGCCGCGGTGTCCGTGAGCGGGGTGGAGAGCCTGGGATTGGTGTCCGGTGGGTGAATTTGGTGATATCTCCTTTACTAATACACTAACATTCTTTGGGACACGGCAGTGGTCTGGTGTTGTTTGGCGTGGGGCGTTGTGAGGCTGGGGTGTACTACATGGAATCTCTGTGGCCCTAGTTGGATCCCTGTGGGCCTATCAGTTATAATGCTTCGTTGTGGTCAGTGGAGCTGGGCCTTAGGAACTTAAGGAACTTGAGGAACGGCGTGAGGAATGACCCCCCCCCCCTCCTTTCCTCTCTACAGAAGAAGCGACAAGACCCAAGAGGAACTTTTTCCATTGATAGATGATAGGACCATATTATTTGGATGGTCTGTCTAGATGGATTGACCCTTTGAAAATTGCAGTCGCCAAGGGGAAACTTACTTGGGCGCTCTTGTTATTATAGTGGGGTGACTGAGAAGCTATCTGTTTGGGGCTTTAACCAGAACGTAAGAATGGCGCCATTGCCGATTACTCTGCTGTCGTATTTAGAAATCGGAACTTACACACTAATCCTAATCACAATAAGTTACTTAATTATTCAGTGGCCTCGCCATCTTCATGTATATGACTCTCATAGAATGATTATCAATTATATTTGCCTGTGAGTGGTTTGCTTGTGAGGGGTTTGAAGTGTGTTTATAACTGCAGTTTTATTATTTAGACAAAAATGCCGCCAAAATTTCGTAAATCAGGAGGAGTGACCTCCCCCAAAGGAGGATCAGGGGGGAGTCCACAGGCCCGGTTAGATAAATTTCTGAAGTCACCACCACCTAAAACTAGAGGAGAGGTACAGAGATTTGCTTCTCATAATGAACCAGGAGTAGATAATACGGTTCAGTTAGAACGGGGTTTACCCAAGGTTGGCTCCTCCCAGATTGAGGGTATTGATAGTATTAATAAACAACTCCAGGATATATTGGGAGTAGTTAACGCTACTAATACTTCGGTGGCAGAGCTGACTTCTTCCCTTGCAGTGGTTCAAGGCGATGTTACTATAATAAGAGATGAAATGTCGAAGTTGAGACTTAAGGTGAAGGAATTGGAGTCTGCAGTCAACTCTGTCACCGTAGAGAATGGTCTATTAAAGAACAGACTAGAAGAGGTAGATGAAGATCGCTCTTGGTTAAGAAGAAAAGTGGTAGAGCTGGAGGATAGGTCTCGTAGATATAACCTGCGGCTAGTAGGGTTCCCAGAAGGGGCAGAACAGGATAACCCGCCAAATTTCATTCAGAAGTGGTTGCTAGAAAGTCTGGGACCTGACTATGACGTATCTACCTTCTGTGTGGAAAGAGCCCATAGAATCCCTTTCAAAAAACCTCCTCCAGGGGCCCCTCCCAGGGCAATCCTGGCAAAATTTGTTTGTTCAAAGGATCGGGACTGGGTCCTTAGACGTAAAAGAGAACTAGAAAATATACAATTTAATGGCAATCTGATATCAATTTTTCCAGATTTTTCGCGAGAGACACAAAATAAAAGAAGACCTTTTTTTGAGGTGAAAAAAGACTGATTGCAGCAAAAATTACCTATTCGATGCTATATCCCGCAAAATTGAGAGTGGTATATAATGACTCTGTGCGGTTCTTTTCCACACAGTCGGAAGCGGCGCAATGGTTGGCTCTTAAGGGCCTATGAAAACTACGGAAGGTGGGTGAGGAGGGAGGTTAAGGAGGGGAGGTGACAGGGGGGAGGTTTGGTGGTAGGAGAGAGGTTGATGGGTATTGCGAAATGCCCTGTCAACCATGCAGGTTTTTTTATTTTTTTTGGGGGGGGTGGGCTTAACCCCTTAAGGACCGAGGACGTACCGGTACGCCCTATTTCCCGAGTCCTTAAGGACCGAGGACGTACCGGTACGTCCTGACTTAAAATCTGCATTCCGGCGCCGCGGGGGTTAATCGGAACGGGACGCCGGCTGATTTCCTTCAGCCGGCATCCCGTAACAATGCAGGGGGGGGTCATTTGACCCCCCCGTGTCGGCGATCGCAGCAAACCGCAGGTCAATTCAGACCTGCGGTTTGCTGCGCTTTTTGCAGTTTCTGATCCCCGCGGTCCCTGACCGCGGGGATCAGAAACTTCAGAGTGCCTAAAATCAATATTGCGCCCCCCCCCCTGCACCCCTGCATGATTTGATGGCGGCGGGTGGTGCAGGGGGGGTGTCGCAGGCAGTGGGGGCGTTGCGGGAGGCGGGCGGTGCGGCAGGCGGGATCGCGATCCCCCGCCCGCCTCCCATTGCATAATCGTTGGCGTCTAGTGGGTTATACCAGGGTGCCAGCACATTGCTGGCACCCTGGTATAAACGGCTGAATCGGTGATGCGATGTCAGCCGTTTAACCCTTTCCATGCAGCGGTCCGTACGGACCGCTGTATGGAAAAGGTTAACAGCGCAAGGAGCTCCCTCCCTCTCCGATCGGGGGGCTGCTGTGCCTTTGCAGCCCCCCGATGGGAGAGGGAGAGAGCCCCCAGAGAGCCCCCCGAAGCCCCGTCCTCACCCTTCCCCGTCTGCGAAGTTGTGACAGACGGGGAAGGTTCCCATGGCAACAGGACGCCTGCTCAGGCGTCCTGCTGTCCATGGTGCTGAACAGATCTGTGCTGAAAGCATAGATCTGTTCAGTGTAAGTAAAATACAGTGCAGAAAACTATATAGGTTCTGTACTGTATTTTACAGACATCAGACCCACTGGATCATCAAGAACCAAGTGGGTCTGGGTCCAATTTTTTTTAAAAAAAGTGAAAAAAGTTAAGATAAAATAAAAAAACATTTATCACTGAATAAAAATAAAAATAAAAAAATACACTACACATATTAGGTATCGCCGCGTCCGTAACGACCTGATCTATAAAACGGTCATGTTACTTTCCCTGCACGGTGAACGCCATAAAAATAAAAAAATAAAAACTATGAGAAAATTGAAATTTTGCCCACCTTACTTCCCAAAAAAGGTAATAAAAGTGATCAAAAAAGTCGCATGTACGCCAAAATAGTACCAATAAAACCGTCATCTCATCCCGCAAAAAATGAGACCCTACTCAAGATAATCGCCCAAAAACTGAAAAAACTATGGCTCTTAGACTATGGAAACACTAAAACATGATTTTTTTTGTTTCAAAAATAAAATAATTGTGTAAAACTTTTATAAATAAAAATAAAGTATACATATTAGGTATCGCCGCGTCCGTATCGACCGGCTCTATAAAATTATCACATGACCTAACCCCTCAGGTGAGCACCGTGAAAAAAAAAGTGTAAAAAAAGCAATTTTTTGCCATCTTACGTCACAAAAAGTGTAATAGCAAGCGATCAAAAAGTCATATGCACCCCAAAATAGTGCCAATCAAACCGTCATCTCATCCCGGAAAAAATTAGACCCTACTCAAGATAATCGGCCAAAAACTGTAAAAACTATGGCTCTTAGACTATGGAGACACTAAACAATTTTTTGGTTTTAAAAATGAAGTTATTGTATAAAACTTACATAAATAAAAAAAAATGTATACATATTAGGTATCGCCGCGTCCGTGACAACCTGCTCTATAAAATTACCACATGATCTAACCTGTCAGATGAATGTTGTAAATAACAAAAAAAAAAAACGTGCCAAAAAAGCTATTTCTTATTACCTTGCTGCACAAAAAGTGTAATATAGAGCAACCAAAAATCATATGTACCCTAAACTAGTACCAACAATACTGCCACCCTATTCCGTACTTTCTAAAATGGGGTCACTTTTTTGGAGTTTCTACTCTAGGGGTGCATCAGGAGGGCTTCAAATGGGACATGGTGTCAAAAAAACTGTCCAGCAAAATCTGCCTTCCAAAAACCGTATGGCATTCCTTTCCTTCTGTGCCCTGCCGTGTGCCCGTACAGCAGTTTACGACCACATATGGGGTGTTTCTGTAAACTACAGAATCAGGGCCATAAATAATGAGTTTTGTTTGGCTGTTAACCCTTGCTTTGTAACTGGAAAAAAAATATTAAAATGGAAAATCTGCCAAAAAAGTGAAATTTTGAAATTGTATCTCTATTTTCCATTAAATCTTGTGCAACACCTAAAGGGTTGACAAAGTTTGTAAAATCAGTTTTGAATACCTTGAGGGGTGTAGTTTCTTAGATGGGGTCACTTTTTTGGAGTTTCTACTCTAGGGGTGCATCAGGGGGGCTTCAAATGGGACATGGTGTCAAAAAAACTGTCCAGCAAAATCTGGCTTCCAAAAACCATACGGCGCACCTTTCACTCTACGCCCCGCTGTGTGGCCGTACAGTAGTTTACGGCCACATTTGGGGTGTTTCTGTAAACAGCAGAGTCAGGGCAATAAAGATACAGTCTTGTTTGGCTGTTAACCCTTGCTTTGTTAGTGGAAAAAATGGGTTAAAATGGAAAATTAGGCAAAAAAATGAAATTCTCAAATTTCATCCCAATTTGCCAATAACTCTTGTGCAACACCTAAAGGGTTAACGAAGTTTGTAAAATCAGTTTTGAATACCTTGAGGGGTGTAGTTTCTTAGATGGGGTCACTTTATGGAGTTTCTACTCCAGGGGTGCATCAGGGGGCTTCAAATGGGACATGGTGTCAAAAAAACTGTCCAGCAAAATCTGGCTTCCAAAAACCATACGGCGCACCTTTCACTCTACGCCCCGCTGTGTGGCCGTACAGTAGTTTATGGACACAATTGGGTGTTTCTGTAAACAGCAGAGTCAGGGCAATAAAGATACAGTCTTGTTTGGCTGTTAACCCTTGCTTTGTTAGTGGAAAAAATGGGTTAAAATGGAAAATTAGGCAAAAAAATGAAATTCTCAAATTTCATCCCAATTTGCCAATAACTCTTGTGCAACACCTAAAGGGTTAACGGAGTTTGTAAAATCAGTTTTGAATACCTTGAGGGGTGTAGTTTATAGAATGGGGTCATTTTTGGGCGGTTTCTATTATGTAAGCCTCGCAAAGTGACTTCAGAGCTGTAGTGGTCCCTAAAAATTGGGTTTTTGTAAATTTCTGAAAAATGTCAAGATTTGCTTCTAAACTTCTAAGCCTTGTAACATCCCCAAAAAATAAAATATCATTCCCAAAATAATTCAAACATGAAGTAGACATATGAGGAATGTTAAGTCATCACAATTTTTGGGGGTATTACTATGTATTACAGAAGTAGAGAAACTGAAACTTTGAAATTTGCTAATTTTTCAAAATTTTTGGTAAATTAGGTATTTTATTATGCAAAAAAATTAATTTTTTTGACTTTATTTTACCAGTGTCATGAAGTACAATATGTGACGAAAAAACAATCTCAGAATGGCCTGGATAAGTCAAAGCGTTTTAAAGTTATCAGCACTTAAAGTGACACTGGTCAGATTTGCAAAAAATGGCCTGGTCCTTAAGGTGAAAATGAGCCCGGTCCTTAAGGGGTTAAGGGAGGGATTGGCTGTCGTCATTTGCTGTGCAGATATCCGGGCCTCTCGGTTAAGAAAGGGGATTTTGAAATTCCGTTTATCCATAGGATATGCCGTGTAATATTCTATTTTGGAATGTGAGAGGGCTGGGAGACAGGGTGAAGAGGACGGTGGTATTTGATCTCGTGGTCCGACATTTGCCGGCTATTGTGGTACTATTGGAGACCCACGCTACATTAGATAGGATTTACAAACTGAAAAGGAAATGGGCTTCTCTTGAGTACCACGCTTGCTACTCCTCTTATGCAAGAGGGGTTAGCGTATATATTCATCATGGGATGGAGTATCATCCGCTAGATAACCTGATTGACAAGGAAGGGAGGTTTGTATTTCTCCATGGGTATTGGAAAGGGCAGGAGGTCATACTGGCTTTTATCTATATTCCTCCACCATTTAATGCAACGGTGCTTTCACAGTTAGTCCAATATATATCCACAAAAAATCAATGTCCACTATTAGTGGCAGGTGATTTTAATGCAGTACCTGATCCTGAGTTGGATCGGTTCTCGTCGTTCTCTGGGTGCGGTCGTACGGGATCCCCCTTGACTGCTGTATGCCAGGAGTTGGCGCTGGTCGATATCTGGCGCCACCTCTATGGCAACAACAAAATCTTTTCATGTTTTAGCCAGTCATTCGGGTCAATGTCCCGTATAGATCTGGCGTTTGCAAGTCGGGAGCTGTGCGGTCGCGCCCTGAGAATGAGGTATGAACCGCATGGAATCTCGGATCACTCCCCAGTTCTTGTTATATTTGCAGAGGCCCCAAATACAGGTAGAACTTTTAAACTGAATCCGCACTGGCTTGACGTGATAGGGGAGCAATCCAGAATAGACCAGGATATTCAGGAATTTTGGGACCTCAATGTGGGATCGACACATATCCATTACGTATGGGATGCTTTGAAAGCCCATATAAGGGGCTTATACTTCAGTAAAATTAATAGGTTTAGAACAGAAGTACGGCGCAGGGAACAACAATTGACAGACTTAATAAGGAGTTTACGCGCCGCATTAATTGACTCCTATACGGAGCAAACCATTAATCAGTTAAAAGAGGCTAACTTACAGCTTAAGACGCTCCTATATAAAAAAGCACAACATAAGCTCCTATTTCAAGGCCAGAATCGTTTTTGCGAATCTGGTAAAACGGGTAGGTTTTTGGCTCGTCTGGTGGCCAATCAGAGAGAGTCTACCAGTATAAGAGAAATTAGGAATTTACAGGGTGTTGGGGTGAGTTCTGCAGAGGAGATAAGGGAGGAATTTGCGAGATATTATTCTACCCTTTATAAATCCGAGTCTATGTTTAGTCGTACCGAGATGGATCAATATCTTCAAAGATTAGAGCTCCCCCAGTTATGCTCTCAAGATAGAGAGCGCTTGGACTCCCCTATTCTTTTAGAGGAACTGCAGGCGACTCTTCCCTCTCTAAAATATAAATCAGCCCCCGGTTCAGATGGACTGCTGTTTGATCTCTATAGGTACCATGCTAAAGTACTTTTGCCGATCCTGCTTCTAGTCCTGAATGAATCCCGCGCATGCTGCTCCTTACCTCCATCATTTAGAGAGGCAGTGATTATCTTGGTCTTAAAAAAGGAGAAGGATCCATGTGATATAGGGTCATATAGACCCATATCACTTTTAAATACGGACTACAAGATCTTTGCTAAAATTTTGGCCAATCGTCTAAAAGGGGTTATAGCCGGGTTGGTACACCCTAACCAGATGGGTTTTATCCCGGGACGGCAAATACAGATGAGTCTATATAGGGTGTATTTGAATTTGTCTGTTGGGGGTAGTATAGACCACTCCATTCTGTCTCTAGACGCCGCAAAAGCGTTTGACAGGATGGAGTGGTCTTTCTTGTGGGCTACAATGTCCCATTTTGGCCTTGGGGATTCGTTCCAGGAAATGACCCAAATGTTATATGCACAGCCAGTTGCATCTATCAGTGTCAACGGTATTAGCTCCTCCCCTGTTATGATGCAGAGAGGGATGAGACAGGGATGTCCCCTGTCTCCTCTCCTCTTCGCTCTCTTTATTGAACCATTGGCTTCCCGGATTCGTTTAGATAATCGTATAGATGGGTTTGGGGTGGCGGGAGTGGACGAAAAAATAAGCTTATATGCCGATGACGTGATTCTGTTCTTAGATCAAGGATGGAAAATCCTCTCGTATGTCATAGAGGTAATAGAAGATTATGGCAAATTATCAGGTTATAGAATTAATTGGTCAAAGTCATCGCTCCTCCCGCTAAACCGCAAAGCTGTAGATGAGGGGAGGCGAGTTCGTGTTTTGGCTCCTAATGATACTTTGGATTATTTGGGGGTGAAGATTGGGGTCCCTATAAATAGGTTTTATGATCTTAATCTGGTCCCGGTTTTGAATAAAGTTAGGGACAAAATCAGCGCTTGGCGGAAATTGATATTGGCACAGACGGACCGTATAGCTTTGATTAAAATTATTATCTTACCGTTAGTTTTGTTTCCGTTGTGCGCCTCCCCTATTTGGATAGATGATATTTTCTTTCATAGGTTGGAGACTATGATTAATGATTTAATTTGGGGAAGGAAGAGGGTGCGTATAAAGCAGAGATATCTATGGCTGTCGGAGGCAGATGGTGGGCTGTCATTACTAGAGTTGAGCGAACACCTGGATGTTCGGGTTCGAGAAGTTCGGCCGAACATCCCGGAAATGTTCGGGTTCGGGATCCGAACCCGATCCGAACTTCGTCCCGAACCCGAACCCCATTGAAGTCAATGGGGACCCGAACTTTTCGGCACTAAAACGGCTGTAAAACAGCCCAGGAAAGGGCTAGAGGGCTGCAAAAGGCAGCAACATGTAGGTAAATCCCCTGCAAACAAATGTGGATAGGGAAATTAATTAAAATAAAAATTAAATAAATAAAAATTAACCAAAATCAATTGGAGAGAGGTTCCATAGCAGAGAATCTGGCTTCCCGTCACCCACCACTGGAACAGTCCATTCTCAGATATTTAGGCCCCGGCACCCAGGCAGAGGAGAGAGGTCCCGTAACAGACAATCTGGCTTCATGTCAGCAGAGAATCAGTCTTCATGTCATAGCAGAGAATCAGGCTTCACGTCACCCACCACTGTAAGAGTCCATTTTCATAAATTTAGGCCCAGCACCCAGGCAGAGGAGAGAGGTCCCGTAACAGACAATCTGGCTTCATGTCAGCAGAGAATCAGTCTTCATATCATAGCAGAGAATCTGGCTTCCCGTTACCCACCACTGGAACAGTCCATTCTCAGATATTTAGGCCCCGGCACCCAGGCAGAGGAGAGAGGTCCCGTAACAGACAATCTGGCTTCATGTCAGCAGAGAATCAGTCTTCATATCATAGCAGAGAATCAGGCTTCACGTCAGCCACCAATGCAACAGTCCATTGTCAGATATTTAGGCCCAGCACCCAGGCAGAGGAGAGAGGTCCCGTAACAGACAATCTGGCTTCATGTCAGCAGAGAATCAGTCTGCATGTCATAGCAGAGAATGAGGCTTCACGTCACCCACCACTGCAACAGTCCATTTTCATAAATTTAGGCCCAGCACCCAGGCAGAGGAGAGAGGTCCCGCAACAGAGGATCTGGCTTCATGTCAGCAGAGAATCAGTCTGCATGTCATAGCAGAGAATCAGGCTTCACGTCAGCCACCACTGCAACAGTCCATTGTCATAAATTCAGGCCCAGCACCCAGGCAGAGGAGAGAGGTCCCGTAACAGACAATCTGGCTTCATGTCACCAGAGAATCAGTCTGCATGTCATAGCAGAGAATGAGGCTTCACGTCAGCCACCACTGCAACAATCCATTGGCATATATTTAGGCCTAGCACACAGGCAGAGGAGAGGTTCATTCAACTTTGGGTAGCCTTGCAATATAATGGTAAAATGAAAATAAAAATAGGATTGAATGAGGAAGTGCCCTGGAGTCCAATAATATATGGTTATGGGGAGGTAGTTAATGTCTAATCTGGACAAGGGACGGACAGGTCCTGTGGGATCCATGCCTGGTTCATTTTTATGAACGTCAGCTTGTCCACATTGGCTGTAGACAGGCGGCTGCGTTTGTCTGTAATGACGCCCCCTGCCGTGCTGAATACACGTTCAGACAAAACGCTGGCTGCCGGGCAGGCCAGCACCTCCAAGGCATAAAAGGCTAGCTCTGGCCACGTGGACAATTTAGAGACCCAGAAGTTGAATGGGGCCGAACCATCAGTCAGTACGTGGAGGGGTGTGCACACGTACTGTTCCACCATGTTAGTGAAATGTTGCCTCCTGCTAACACGTTGCGTATCAGGTGGTGGTGCAGTTAGCTGTGGCGTGTTGACAAAAGTTTTCCACATCTCTGCCATGCTAACCCTGCCCTCAGAGGAGCTGGCCGTGACACAGCTGCCTTGGCGACCTCTTGCTCCTCCTCTGCCTTGGCCTTGGGCTTCCACTTGTTCCCCTGTGACATTTGGGAATGCTCTCAGTAGCGCGTCTACCAACGTGCGCTTGTACTCGCGCATCTTCCTATCACGCTCCAGTGCAGGAAGTAAGGTGGGCACATTGTCTTTGTAGCGTGGATCCAGCAGGGTGGCAACCCAGTAGTCCGCACAGGTTAAAATGTGGGCAACTCTGCTGTCGTTGCGCAGGCACTGCAGCATGTAGTCGCTCATGTGTGCCAGGCTGCCCAGGGGTAAGGACAAGCTGTCCTCTGTGGGAGGCGTATCGTCATCGTCCTGCCTTTCCCCCCAGCCACGCACCAGTGATGGACCCGAGCTGCGTTGGGTGCCACCCCGCTGTGACCATGCTTCATCCTCATCCTCCTCCACCTCCTCCTCATCCTCGTCCTCCTCGTCCTCCAGTAGTGGGCCCTGGCTGGCCACATTTGTACCTGGCCTCTGCTGTTGCCAAAAACCTCCCTCTGAGTCACTTCGAAGAGACTGGCCTGAAAGTGCTAAAAATGACCCCTCTTCCTCCTCCTCCTCCTCCTCCTCCTGGGCCACCTCCTCTTCCATCATCGCCCTAAGTGTTTTCTCAAGGAGACATAGAAGTGGTATTGTAACGCTGATAACGGTGTCATCGCCACTGGCCATGTTGGTGGAGTACTCGAAACAGCGCAACAGGGCACACAGGTCTCGCATGGAGGCCCAGTCATTGGTGGTGAAGTGGTGCTGTTCTGTAGTGCGACTGACCCGTGCGTGCTGCAGCTGAAACTCCACTATGGCCTGCTGCTGCTCGCACAGTCTGTCCAGCATGTGCAAGGTGGAGTTCCACCTGGTGGGCACGTCGCATATGAGGCGGTGAGCGGGAAGGCCGAAGTTACGCTGTAGCGCAGACAGGCGAGCAGCGGCAGGATGTGAACGCCGGAAGCGCGAACAGACGGCCCGCACTTTATGCAGCAGCTCTGACATGTCGGGGTAGTTGTGAATGAACTTCTGCACCACCAAATTCAGCACATGCGCCAAGCAAGGGATGTGCGTCAAATTGGCTAGTCCCAGAGCTGCAACGAGATTTCGCCCATTATCACACACCACCAGGCCGGGCTTGAGGCTCACCGGCAGCAACCACTCGTCGGTCTGTTGTTCAATACCCCGCCACAACTCCTGTGCGGTGTGGGGCCTGTCCCCCAAACATATGAGTTTCAGAATGGCCTGCTGACGTTTACCCCGGGCTGTGCTGAAGTTGGTGGTGAAGGTGTGTGGCTGACTGGATGAGCAGGTGGAAGAAGAGGAGGAGGAAGCCGAGAAGGAGGAGGTGGCAACAGGAGGCAAAGAATGTTGCCCTGCGATCCTTGGCGGCGGAAGGACGTGCGCCAAACAGCTCTCCGCCTGGGGCCCAGCTGCCACTACATTTACCCAGTGTGCAGTTAGGGAGATATAGCGTCCCTGGCCGTGCTTACTGGTCCACGTATCTGTGGTTAGGTGGACCTTGCTACAGATGGCGTTGCGCAGTGCACACTTGATTTTATCGGATACTTGGTTGTGCAGGGAAGGCACGGCTCTCTTGGAGAAGTAG
This sequence comes from Bufo gargarizans, assembly GCF_014858855.1. Classification (NCBI taxonomy): domain Eukaryota; kingdom Metazoa; phylum Chordata; class Amphibia; order Anura; family Bufonidae; genus Bufo; species Bufo gargarizans. The sequence continues at coordinate 44,308,600 of NC_058084.1, forward strand.
TGCCGGCTGGGAACAACATACTGTGGGACAGCAAGCGACATGAGCTGTTTGAAGCTGTCTGTGTCCACCAGCCTAAATGACAGCATTTCATAGGCCAGTAGTTTAGAAATGCTGGCATTCAGGGCCAGGGATCGAGGGTGGCTAGGTGGGAATTTACGCTTTCTATCAAATGTTTGTGAGATGGAGAGCTGAACGCTGGCGTGTGACATGGTTGAGACGCTTGGTGACGGAGGTGGTGGTGGTGGTGTTGGTGGTACATCCCCTGTTTGCTGGGCGGCAGGTGCCAACGTTCCTCCAGAGGCGGAGGAAGAGGCCGAGGCGGCAGCAGCAGAATAGGCCGAGGCGGCAGCAGCAGAAGAGGTAGCAGGGGGAGCCTGAGTGACTTCCTTGGTTTTAAGGTGTTTACTCCACTGCAGTTCATGCTTTGCATGCAGGTGCCTGGTCATGCAGGTTGTGCTCAGGTTCAGAACGTTAATGCCTCGCTTCAGGCTCTGATGGCACAGCGTGCAAACCACTCGGGTCTTGTCGTCAGCACATTGTTTGAAGAAGTGCCATGCCAGGGAACTCCTTGAAGCTGCCTTTGGGGTGCTCGGTCCCAGATGGCGGCGGTCAGTAGCAGGCGGAGTCTCTTGGCGGCGGGTGTTCTGCTTTTGCCCACTGCTCCCTCTTTTGCTACGCTGTTGGCTCGGTCTCACCACTGCCTCTTCCTCCGAACTGTGAAAGTCAGTGGCACGACCTTCATTCCATGTGGGGTCTAGGACCTCATCGTCCCCTGCATCGTCTTCCACCCAGTCTTGATCCCTGACCTCCTGTTCAGTCTGCACACTGCAGAAAGACGCAGCAGTTGGCACCTGTGTTTCGTCATCATCAGAGACATGCTGAGGTGGTATTCCCATGTCCTCATCATCAGGAAACATAAGTGGTTGTGCGTCAGTGCATTCTATGTCTTTCACCGCTGGGGAAGGGCTAGGTGGATGCCCTTGGGAAACCCTGCCAGCGGAGTCTTCAAACAGCATAAGAGACTGCTGCATAACTTGAGGCTGAGACAGTTTCCCTGGTATGCATGGGGGTGATGTGACAGACTGATGGGGTTGGTTTTCAGGCGCCATCTGTGCGCTTTCATCAGAAGACTGGGTGGGAGATAATGTGAACGTGCTGGATCCACTGTCGGCCACCCAATTGACTAATGCCTGTACCTGCTCAGGCCTTACCATCCTTAGAACGGCATTGGGCCCCACCATATATCGCTGTAAATTCTGGCGGCTACTGGGACCTGAGGTAGTTGGTACACTAGGACGTGTGGATGTGGCAGAACGGCCACGTCCTCTCCCAGCACCAGAGGGTCCACTAACACCACCACGACCATGTCCACGTCCGCGTCCCTTACTAGATGTTTTTCTCATTGTTATGGTTCACCACAACAACAAATATATTATTTGGCCCAATGTATTGTATTCAAATTCAGCGGGATATAAATTTGAGGCCTAGTATTTAGGCGCTGGGTGACCGGTATGGATTTAGTGACAGAATTAGACTTGGAAATGCACAGAAGCGTGTGTGTGAAGTTATTCTGAATGACCCTATGTGCACCTTGAATATTATATACCCTTTTTGGGATAGATTTCAAATAGCTCTGATATAGCAGGAACCACTAAATTATGAAATTGCTAAATTGGGAATTGTATTTCAACCCAGAACAAAAAATGTGCTTTGACGGACACTAAATATCTTGCCCAGCAACAACAGTACAGCGGTAACGAGAGATTTAGCAGGATATAAATTTGAGGCCTAGTATTTAGGCGCTGGGTGACAGGTATGGGTTTAGTGACAGAATTAGACTTGGAAATACACAGTAGCGGGTGTGTGTGAAGTTATTCTGAATGACCCTATGTGCACCTTCAATATGATCTACCCTTTTAGGGATAGATTTCAAATAGCTCTGATATAGCAGAAACCACTAAATTATGAAATTGCTAAATTGGGAATTGTATTTCAACCCAGAAGAAAAAATGTGCTTTGACGGACACTAAATAACTTTCCCAGCTACAACAGGACAGCGGTAACGAGAGATTTAGCAGGATATAAATTTGAGGCCTAGTATTTAGGCGCTGGGTGACAGGTATGGGTTTAGTGACAGAATTAGACTTGAAAATACACAGTAGCGGGTGTGTGTGAAGTTATTCTGAATGACCCAATGTGCACCTTGAATATTATATACCCTTTTAGGGATAGATTTCAAATAGCTCTGATATAGCAGAAACCACTAAATTATGAAATTGCTAAATTGGGAATTGTACTTCAACCCAGAACAAAAAATGTGCTTTGACGGACACTAAATATCTTTCCAAGCAACAACAGTACAGCGGTAACGAGAGATTTAGCAGGATATAAATTTGAGGCCTAGTATTTAGGCGCTGGGTGACAGGTATGGGTTTAGTGACAGAATTAGACTTGGAAATACACAGTAGCGGGTGTGTGTGAAGTTATTCTGAATGACCCAATGTGCACCTTGAATATTATATACCCTTTTAGGGATAGATTTCAAATAGCTCTGATATAGCAGAAACCACTAAATTATGAAATTGCTAAATTGGGAATTGTACTTCAACCCAGAACAAAAAATGTGCTTTGACGGACACTAAATAACTTTCCCAGCTACAACAGGACAGCGGTAACGAGAGATTTAGCGGGATATAAATTTGAGGCCTAGTATTTAGGCGCTGGGTGACAGGTATGGGTTTAGTGACAGAATTAGACTTGGAAATACACAGTAGCGGGTGTGTGTGAAGTTATTCTGAATGACCCTATGTGCACCTTCAATATGATCTACCCTTTTAGGGATAGATTTCAAATAGCTCTGATATAGCAGAAACCACTAAATTATGAAATTGCTAAATTGGGAATTGTATTTCAACCCAGAACAAAAAATGTGCTTTGACGGACACTAAATAACTTTCCCAGCTACAACAGGACAGCGGTAACGAGAGATTTAGCAGGATATAAATTTGAGGCCTAGTATTTAGGCGCTGGGTGACAGGTATGGGTTTAGTGACAGAATTAGACTTGAAAATACACAGTAGCGGGTGTGTGTGAAGTTATTCTGAATGACCCAATGTGCACCTTGAATATTATATACCCTTTTAGGGATAGATTTCAAATAGCTCTGATATAGCAGAAACCACTAAATTATGAAATTGCTAAATTGGGAATTGTACTTCAACCCAGAACAAAAAATGTGCTTTGACGGACACTAAATAACTTTCCCAGCTACAACAGGACAGCGGTAACGAGAGATTTAGCAGGATATAAATTTGAGGCCTAGTATTTAGGCGCTGGGTGACAGGTATGGGTTTAGTGACAGAATTAGACTTGAAAATACACAGTAGCGGGTGTGTGTGAAGTTATTCTGAATGACCCAATGTGCACCTTGAATATTATATACCCTTTTAGGGATAGATTTCAAATAGCTCTGATATAGCAGAAACCACTAAATTATGAAATTGCTAAATTGGGAATTGTACTTCAACCCAGAACAAAAAATGTGCTTTGACGGACACTAAATAACTTTCCCAGCTACAACAGGACAGCGGTAACGAGAGATTTAGCGGGATATAAATTTGAGGCCTAGTATTTAGGCGCTGGGTGACAGGTATGGGTTTAGTGACAGAATTAGACTTGGAAATACACAGTAGCGGGTGTGTGTGAAGTTATTCTGAATGACCCTATGTGCACCTTCAATATGATCTACCCTTTTAGGGATAGATTTCAAATAGCTCTGATATAGCAGAAACCACTAAATTATGAAATTGCTAAATTGGGAATTGTATTTCAACCCAGAACAAAAAATGTGCTTTGACGGACACTAAATAACTTTCCCAGCTACAACAGGACAGCGGTAACGAGAGATTTAGCAGGATATAAATTTGAGGCCTAGTATTTAGGCGCTGGGTGACAGGTATGGGTTTAGTGACAGAATTAGACTTGAAAATACACAGTAGCGGGTGTGTGTGAAGTTATTCTGAATGACCCAATGTGCACCTTGAATATTATATACCCTTTTAGGGATAGATTTCAAATAGCTCTGATATAGCAGAAACCACTAAATTATGAAATTGCTAAATTGGGAATTGTACTTCAACCCAGAACAAAAAATGTGCTTTGACGGACACTAAATAACTTTCCCAGCTACAACAGGACAGCGGTAACGAGAGATTTAGCAGGATATAAATTTGAGGCCTAGTATTTAGGCGCTGGGTGACAGGTATGGGTTTAGTGACAGAATTAGACTTGAAAATACACAGTAGCGGGTGTGTGTGAAGTTATTCTGAATGACCCAATGTGCACCTTGAATATTATATACCCTTTTAGGGATAGATTTCAAATAGCTCTGATATAGCAGAAACCACTAAATTATGAAATTGCTAAATTGGGAATTGTACTTCAACCCAGAACAAAAAATGTGCTTTGACGGACACTAAATAACTTTCCCAGCTACAACAGGACAGCGGTAACGAGAGATTTAGCGGGATATAAATTTGAGGCCTAGTATTTAGGCGCTGGGTGACCGGTATGGATTTAGTGACAGAATTAGACTGGGATATGGCCAAAAAATAACCACACTATTGCTGGTTAAATGCACTTGGTGACGGGCGCAGCTTGCCCCTGATGTAGTATATGGCCAAAAAATGAACAGACTATTGCTGGTTAAATGCACTTGGTGTCACAGCTTGACCAACCACACTACTGAGGGTTAAATGCACTTGGTGACGGGCGCAGCTTGCCCCTGATGTAGTATATGGCCAAAAAATAAACAGACTATTGCTGGTTAAATGCACTTGGTGTGACAGCTTCACCCTGATGTAGGCTTTAGCCAGAAAACAACCACACCATTGAGGGTTAAATGCACTTGGTGACAGGCGCAGCTTGCCCCTGATTTTGTATATGGCCAAAAAATGAACAGACTATTGCTGGTTAAATGCACTTGGTGTGACAGCTTCACCCTGATGTAGGCTTTAGCCAAAAAACAACCACACCATTGAGGGTTAAATGCACTTGGTGACAGGCGCAGCTTGCCCCTGATTTTGTATATGGCCAAAAAATGAACAGACTATTGCTGGTTAAATGCACTTGGTGTGACAGCTTCACCCTGATGTAGGCTTTAGCCAAAAAACAACCACACCATTGAGGGTTAAATGCACTTGGTGACAGGCGCAGCTTGCCCCTGATTTTGTATATGGCCAAAAAATGAACAGACTATTGCTGGTTAAATGCACTTGGTGTGACAGCTTCACCCTGATGTAGGCTTTAGCCAAAAAACAACCACACCATTGAGGGTTAAATGCACTTGGTGACAGGCGCAGCTTGCCCCTGATTTTGTATATGGCCAAAAAATGAACAGACTATTGCTGGTTAAATGCACTTGGTGTGACAGCTTCACCCTGATGTAGGCTTTAGCCAAAAAACAACCACACCATTGAGGGTTAAATGCACTTGGTCGCAGCTTGTGCTGGCGCACCACAAGACACAAAATGGCCGCCGATCACCCCAGAAAAATGTGACTGACAAACGGTCTGGGCAGCCTAAAAACAGTGAGCAATTGAGGATCAGCAGCTCAATGATCCACAGCTGCAGATCGATCAGTTAATCAAGTCCTTTGGAGGAGTTAATCTGCCTAATCTCGCCCTACTGTCGCAGCCGCAACCTCTCCCTACGCTAATCAGAGCAGAGTGACGGGCGGCGCTATGTGACTCCAGCTTAAATAGAGGCTGGGTCACATGGTGCTCTGGCCAATCACAGCCATGCCAATAGTAGGCATGGCTGTGATGGCCTCTTGGGGCAAGTAGTATGACGCTTGTTGATTGGCTGCTTTGCAGCCTTTCAAAAAGCGCCAAGAAAGCGTCACAAAAGCGCCAAGAAAGCGACGAACACCGAACCCGAACCCGGACTTTTACGAAAATGTCCGGGTTCGGGTCCGTGTCACGGACACCCCAAAATTCGGTACGAACCCGAACTATACAGTTCGAGTTCGCTCATCCCTAGTCATTACCTTTTTTTCAAGGTTATTTTTTATGTGCACAGATTCAGCACTGTTTTTCTAAAGAGAGGTTACTTTCACGTTATTTAACAAAAGTTTTTGACAAACCAGTGGAGAATATCTTTGCATGTTTGGAGAATGGGTTTATGGGAATGAGGAGGCCCTTGCTGATTCCCTGCTCACTGCAGAGGATTTGGAACAGATTGAAGAAGATCCTTAAATCTTCCGGTCCGTTTGGTTTCACCCCTTTGTGGGAGAACAGGGGGCTGGAGGAGTTCTTCAAAATTACAGATTTTGGTTATTGGTTACGTAGAGGTATTAATAGAGTGTCCGACCTTTTTTATATGGGTCGTTTCAAATCACTTTTGGAATTTGGATTTTCAGATAGTTCACCATTAGATCTATTTATGTATTCACGTTTGAAACATATATTTGAAACCTCTAGGAATAGGGGTGTTATTTTTTCACGAGAGAATATATTTTTTGATTTCTGTGACGCTCAGAAGTATGAAAAAGTGAAGCTATCTAGACTTTACGCGAAACTCCGAACGGCACTGGCAACTGTAACACCTTTTAAAAGTACAGATAACTGGGAGCAAGAGCTGAATTTCTCCCCACTGCAGTGGTCTACTATTTATAGGAATGTGAAAAAGGCGACAGTTTCCAGTGCGCATAGGCTAATTCAATTTAAGATACTCCATAGACTGTATTGTACGCCTAAAACTCAAGGAAAATTTCCCCAAAATAAAGATCGGGATTGCTGCTGCTCTAAATGTGGATATGTTAATGCAAACTATGTTCATCTGCTTTGGAGCTGCAGCAAAATAAGAAGTTATTGGGATGAGGTTTTCGCTACCCTACAAAAGGAGAGTTCAATAAACTATAACCCGGGAATTTTGATAGTGATTTTTGGGGATTATGGGTCAGAAGTGGAAGTTCCGCCTCAGGTTAGACGGATTTGGTTGCGGGGATTGATGGTTGCTAAGGCTATATTGTTAAAGTATTGGGGCTCTGTCTCCCGCCCTCAATAAGGGAGTGGGTTTTATATCTCCAAAGAATTAAGGTATATGAGGACATTGAAAGGAAGCGGAGAGTTGCACGCATAACTGCATAGCTATAACTAATACTGATACTATTCTATATAATAATGAGTGGAGTGACGGCAGCCAATGGGGGGGGGTTATATAGATTATTATTATATAATACTTTGAGGGTGTCCTTAGGATGTTGTGTAGAATCTTTCTTGTAATGACGTTTATGATTGCCATGCTGGGCACACCGCTGTGATTAATATTGTTTTATGTATTAATATTATGACTTGGAAAATAAAAATATATATTTATTGGAAAAAAAAACTTCAAAATTAATTTCACCAAATCTGAAATACTAAACATTAATATACCTTCACATTTAATTCAAGACCTCAAGGCATCCTCTCCCTTTAGATGGCCTTCTGAAGCTATAAAATACTTGGACATCCAAATTCCAGCAGATCCAACCCTACTCTTTAAACCTAATTATACCCCACTTATACATAAAATAGAAGCTTTCCTGAATAATATTCAAATCCCTTTTAAGTCATGGTTTAGTAGGAAAAATCTTCTATCTACTTATGTTCTCCCACAGATTCTATATGTTATGCAAGCACTACCTATCACAATCCCCTCCTCTTACTTTGCCCATTTCAGAAGCTTATTCATCTTGTTCCTTTGGAAAGCAAGAAAACCTAGGTTAGCCCACTCTTTACTCACTCAAAAAAATAATAAAGGAGGAATATCACTGTCGGGTCTTGCCCTGTACCACCAATCCATACAACTAGCAAGATGGTCATTAATAGCCAACAAGAGCTTAAATACACCATACCTAGACTTAGACATCTAATGGGACGATATCTACACCCCTTACTTTGGACACAAAACCCACTGCCAACTCAACAAAATACACTAATTGACATAACAAAAGATATGACAAAAATATGTTGGAAATCTACCCTCCTACACAATGTGACGGTTCCATTTCTAAATTAGCACCCATGAGTGTCATCCCTAATTTCATAGACCACAAATTACCAATGACAACAGGTTGGTGGCATAAGTTATGTAATATAAGAATAGGAGAGGGCATCATGCTTTCATCACTGATAACCCTAACAGAGATATTCACCAACTTACAGCTGGGTAACCTCTTAAATATACACATATTAGATTATCAACGAACTTGTAATAGATTCACAGGGATGATACCCAAATGGCTACCAGACCCTACATGGTTAGAAAACCTTACTTTATGCACAGTCCCGCCAAAAAAGATAATCTCCCTGATTTATACTAATCTCCTGAATAACCAGGCTCATCCCAAACCTTATTACTTGAGATATTGGGAAAGGGAATTGGGGAGAAAATTTTCACAAGAGGAGATAAAGTATATTCAGTCAAACGCATGTGGTTTTTCTAGATGTATCTGTTTCCAAGCAAACTCCTATAAAACGGTTACTAGATGGTACAAAACACCTGATTTCCTCCATTCAATTGGCCTACTACCAAACAATTACTGTTGGCGGTGCAAAAAAGATAAAGGCACCATGCCCATATCTGGTGGTCATGCCCACTGATTACAGAATACTGGAGGACAATAGAAAAATCCATTAATGACATTTGTTTGTCATCCATTACTTTAACTCCGGATTTAGTACTCTTGTAGTTATCCCTCCAATATTTCAGACCATCCAAACATAATCTCATTACACATATGATAGCTGCGGCAAAACTACTTATTCCAACTAAATGGAAGGACACCTCACCTCCCACAATAGACATGTGGATAGAAAAAATGCAGCAGGATGGAGGAACTAGCAGGTTGGGAAAATGGAGACAGGGCCAGATACCTTAGAATTTGGCAACCCTGGAGGAACACACAATACCAAAAGAGAAATTAAAGTTAAAGTAATAAGTAATAATAAACAAGACCAGACCACGTTGTGATTGATTCAAAAGATGGAAGTAGCATTTCATTTCCCCATAATCCTATAACAGATTATACGTTTATCTCAGGCCTCTGATTGTTTGATCGGTTGGTTGCTCCTTGGTCACTGATTGGTGGCTGATTGGCTATTAACCGGTAACGGTTTTAGTTTTTGGTTCATGATGTTACTGAAATCCCACAAACTCATCACCCAGATATAGTGCATGGGTCATAGACAATGTAGGAACTACACATACACAATGTCAATTTTCTATTGTTAACTTATGAATCATATGACTGATGTATGAGATCCATACTTGATGTACACCAAAATGACTGTAATGACTTATGCTATATTAAATCCTGAATCTTGATTTAATAAAAAAGAGATTAAACAAAAAGAAATGCACTTTCAATAACATTCGGCAGCCAAGTTGTTCATCAGCTGTAAGCATGTGGTCTACTAATTCAGCAGTTTGCAGCTCGTCTGTTCCCAAGGAAGTTCTGCACTACTAGCACAAATGCATCCCAAGCTGCAAGACGCACTCGCTTTGTCAGATTCTTGCACTGATCATAAGGAGTGTATTTGACACATATGTAGCAGAAAATGTCTGGATCGTTAACACATTTGCGTTTATCCATCTTAAGTTTCAAAACTGATAGCACTATACCAGATCACTTTAACAAAATCTGTCCAGCTTGCCTTATATACTTACTGCTGACATCAGCCTGAGTGCGTCCGAACAGGTCTGGACATGTCCATTGGAATATCTCCAATATTATGCATTAATATTATAACTAAATAGGCTTTGCATATATAACTTAACCCTTTAAGGACCTGCAGTGGGCACCATAGCTGCCGGATTTCTGCTATTATAAATAGCAGAGACCAGTGGTACATGTATGCGATCAGCCATAAGGCTAATCGCATACATTTTCCCTTTCTGATGCCGTGGTCAAAACTGACCACGGCATCTGCGCAGTCCGGAAGCAGAAGTCACGCACTTCCGCTCCGGTAACAGCGTTCCCTAGCTGAGATCGGGGAACCTGTTACATTGATCTAATAGGCTGAAGCATCAAGCAGGCTTCAGTGCCTATTAGATGACTATACCAATACAGGCCACTAGGTGGCAGCATTGTATTAGTATAGTGCAAATGAAGTGTTCAATGGTGTCTATATAGACATAATTGAACACAATAGGCAATCTAATCATTGCCAGTTATTGTCACCCAAGGTGACTTAAAAAAGTTAAAAAAAAGTTTTTGCAAATATAAAAAAATTCTAAAAAAAAAGTTCAAATCACCCCCCTTTCCTTAAAATAAAAATACTTAAACAATTCAAATAAAAACCTTTATCAGAATTGAATTTTTTCCCAATTCTACCCCATTTGGAATTTTTCCCCCCGCTTCCTACTACATGGTATGCAGAAAGTACTTGTCTTGCAATAACTAAACTGAACTGTTGTTTTAGACACACGTCTGGTAGTCCCCTGGTTCATTTTGGCAGTGAGCTGTTCCACTGTAGGGTGTTGGTCTGCCCTCATTCATCTTCATAGCCAACATTCACATCTTACATGTTTATTCACAATGCTGCCATTCTTCCACTGACCACACACTTTCACCACAGCAGCAGGAGAACAGTTCACAAACTGCACCGTTTTAAAAATATTGCCATCCTTGACCCAAAAGCCAATAATTATCCCTTTTTGAAATCCTGATAAATCATCCCTTTTACACAGGACAGCAACAAGGATAACCTATCGCACACCTTATATATCCACCAAGACAGCTAACCACCAGTGACTTCCTTCAAGAGCTACACTCTGCCGACATAAAAAGTAGGAAGTGGTCATAATAATGTGACTCGACCAGGTAGTTACCCCTCTAAATAAATTACTGTAGTAATGCATCATTCTGATCCTTCATGTAGTGATGGCTTATGTGTAATACTGTATACCTATAGCTTCATGATAAATAAATTGCATACATGTGGTATGTTAGATTTCAGCTCTAGCATGTTGTAGATATACTAAAGCTATATACTATAGGTACATATATACATATCTGATATTGCTTTATACAAGCAATTTGGAATCCTCACACACATCAAGCACGTTTGTCATCAATTATGTACATTATAATATGCACTTTATGTGTGTTATAGCTCTCGATGTAGAGAAATGTTCTATTCTTGTCACTTTTTATCAATTGTTCCGCAGATAAAATGCTGTCAGGGACTGCATGGAATGACTCACTTCCCCCATACACTTAAATGCATATAATCCATCTACATAATTGGTCACAACATTTACTTCCAAGCACATTAAGACACAATTGTTGACTGACGGATCATGAACTACCACCTAAGTAACAACTGACTACCTCCCGATATCTTGTTCTTTATCAAAGATGCATTAACCCTTTTGTGATGTTCTCTGCACACGTATTATCAGGTGGGCCTTTTTTTTCTACTACATTGAGATTGAAATGTAGATAATTTGAAGGTCAAGTCAACATTTTAAACATTTTAGAGGACATTTAATAAACTATGTATGCCCCTTTTGTGGTATAACTAGGTCGCAAATTTAGTTGCACGCCATTTGTGCAGTAAAATGTGCGTCTTTTCCTGCTCACGTCACTTTTCCAGAGTGGCGAGAAAAGGGGTGTGGCATGAGCCAGCAGGCCTGGCTCATGTATCACTTTAAAAGCCAGTTTTTGCATGGAAAATGGCTTAGGTCTACACTAGCAAGGGAGCTGATGTAGAGTTAAGGCTGTTGCACAGCCTTCTGGATGAAGCACCAAACTTATATAAAGGCCTGTGCCTCCACATAAGTTTGGCGCTTCTTCTGGCAGTGCAGAGGGACTTATGACTGGCATGAAGTCTTAAAAAAATGCCCCCCCTTTGTCATGTTCCTCAAACCATTCCTAAATGCAGGTTAATCAATAGTGTTGAGCGCAAATATTCGAATTGCGAATTTTAATCGCAAATATGGCCATTTTGAGAATTTGCTAATATTTAGAATATAGTGCTATATATTCGTATTCGCGAATAGTGTTGAATATTTTAATTTCGCAATCAAGTAAACAATGACTGGAGATCACAAATTCTCAAATATTCAGTCAAAAATGTGCAAAATATAGCGAATTAGAATATTGTCTATGCCGCTCATCACTATTGATCAATTGTCCTTTGTTGGACCACTTTTAGCAACTACTAAACACTGCATACTAGGAACAGCCCACAAGACCTACGATTTTGGAGATGCTTTGACCAATTTGTCTAGCTATAACAAATTTGCCCTTGTCAGTGTACTGTGTAGGGTAAAGTTAGTGTTCACTTGCTTCTTTTTATTTAACATTTTCTTAACCTCTTTTTCTTTGCCTAGAAATATAAAATATAAAATATTATATTTTTCCTTCTGATATTACTCATTTGTTTAATTACGGTATTTTAACATACATTGGTTCATCTAGAAGAATTGACTTCACATTGGCTTTTCCAATTTAAAATATTCAGGTCACATAAAAATAATTACACTTTTTTTAAGCAAATGCATTGCGACTAGGGTTGAGCGAACCTGAACTGTAAAGTTCGGGTTCGTACCGAACTTTAGGATTTTTGGACCCCGGATCCGAACATTTCAGTAAAAGTTTGGGTTTGAATTCGATGTTCAGCGATTTCTTAGCGCTTTTTGAAAGGCTGCAGAGCAGCCAATCAACAAGCGTTTAGCTGTCTGACCTTAGAAGCCATCACAGCCATGTCTACTAATGGCGTGACTGTGATTGGCATGTGCAGCATGTGACCTAATCACTCTGCTCTGATTAGTGTAGGGAGAGGATGCTGCTGGTGCTTTAAGGGAGAGAATAGGACAGAATCTGTGATCAGAACTCAAATCTTATTTACAATTGGCCACTCGGACCATCAGTGTCCCTTGATTTACACGTGTTACTAATTCTAAAAAATAGCTTTTATTGCTTGTCCTTAAAATGTTTGCTTAGAACTCTATATTTTCCTATGATTAAAATTGTCAGCGTAGCCTGCCTGCCTATTAATGTGCTCACAGTATGATCAATGATTATCGAGTTCGTCCACTAGGTGGCTCTGTGCATCTGCAATAGCCTGGTTGGCGAAACATGTCGGGGGGCAGCTAGTGAAGTTAGCGTTTTAGCCAGCGGTAGCCTGGCCTCAATTCATGTATGAGAGAGATATAAGGATAGGCGATTAGTCCAAGAGGGTGGCACAGTAGTTCAGACGCTGTGGGAATAACAGCGTGTAGTATATAAGCAGAGAGACGCCTACATAATAAAGGACGTATGAAATAAGCTATTGCAGATGCACAGAGCCACCTAGTAGACGAACTCGATAATCATTGATTATACTGTGAGCACATTAATGTGTAAGATACACCCTTTAAATACTGTGGTTATATTCTTCTATTAATAAAACACCTTTTTTGGGCAAAAAAAACACAATTTTTCTGGCCTTGCTGCATCAGCACGTGTGAAATTCAAGGGTTATATACTGCTGTCATATTCAGTTATTAAGCAAACACACATTTTGGTCAAAAAAGTTTATTTTGCAGTCTTTGCTGCATATGTCATTGTGAGATACACACTTTAGATATTGTGGTTATATTCAGTTATTTGAAAAACAGCCATTTTGTGCACAAAACTTAAATCCTGGCCTAGTCTTGATCAGTACGTGTGCGATACACCCTTTAGATACTGTGGTTCTATTCAGTTATTTGAAAAGCAGACATTTTGGGCAATTTTTTTTTTTATTGAGGCCTAGTCTGGATCAGTCGGTGTGAGATACATCCTTTAGATACTATGGTTATATTAGTCTATTAATAAAACACCCTTTTTAGGCAAAATACACAATTTTTCTGCCCTTGCAGCATCAACACGTGTGAAATTCAAGGGTTATATACTGCTGTCATATTTAGTTATTAAACAAGCACCCATTTTGGGACAAAAACTTATTTTTGCAGCCTTTTCTGCATATGTCATTGTGAGATACACCCTTTAGAGACTGTGGTTATATTCAGTTATTTGAAAAACACCCATTTTGGGCAATAATCTTTAATTGCGGCCTATTCTGGATCAGGGCGTGTGAGATACACCCTTTAGATACTGTGGTTCTATTCAATAATTTGAAAAACAGCCATTTTTGGCAAAAAACTTTAATTGCGGCCTAGTCTGGATCAGGGCGTGTGAGATACACCCTTTAGATACAGTGGTTCTATTCAGTAATTTGAAAAACAGCCATTTTTTGAAAAAAAATAATAATTGCGGCCTAGTCTGGATCAGGGCGTGTGAGATACACCCTTTAGATACTGTGGTTCTATTCAGTAATTTGAAAAACAGCCATTTTTGGCAAAAAAAACTTTAATTGCGGCCTAGTCTGGATCAGGGCATGTGAGATACACCCTTTAGATACTGTGGTTCTATTCAGTAATTTGAAAAACAGCCATTTTTGGCAAAAAAAACTTTAATTGCAGCCTAGTCTGGATCAGGGCATGTGAGATACACCTTTTAGATTCTGTGGTTATATTCATCTATTAATAAAACTTCTTTTTTTGGCAAAAAAACACAATTTTACAGCCCTTGCTGCATCAGCACGTGAGAAATTCAAGGGTTATATACTGCTGTCATATTCAGTTATTAAACAAAAACCCGTTTTGGGCAAAAAAGTTAATTTTGCAGCTTTTGCTGCATATGTCATTGTGAGATACAAACTTTAGATACCGTGGTTCTATTAAGTTATTTAAAATATAGCCATTTTGTGCACAACACTTTAATTCCGGCCTAGTCTGGATCAGTACGCGTGAGATACACACTTTAGATACTGTGGTTCGATTCAGTTATTTGAAAAACAGCTATTTTGGTCAACAAACTTTAATTGTGGCCTAGTCTGCATCAGGACGTGTGAGATACACCCTTTACATACTGTGGTTCTATTCAGTTATTAAATAAACACACATTTTGGGCAAAAAACTTTAATTGCGGACTAGTCTGCATCTGTACGTGTGAGATCCAACCTTTATATACTGTCGTTCTATTCTGCTATAATTTAAACAACCATTTAGGGCAAGAATGCCTTTATCCGGCGTCAGCGTGCAGCATGACGTAGGACGTGCTGTGGGCTCCGCCCACCTGCTACCTTGAGCTGCCCCGTTTTTCCTCACTCCTAACTGACTGATTGCTCCACGGTGGTTCCAGAGGGTCTGCGGTGCGATGCGAGCTCTAGGCACCGTTTAGTGGCACCTCCGGGCCGGCTGGTGTACTATCCCTGCCTGATGCCTGGTGACCAGGACAAGCCGTTGAGGAGTTTGGAGGCGCTGGCTGTGAGAGGGTATCGCAGATGGCCTGTACAGCGCATGAACATCTGAGTGAACCCCAGGCCGATGTGTCGCATGCGAGCTGTGAGAGGGGACCGCAGACGGCCCGTGTGGCTTATGAACGTCCAAGGGAATACCAAGCCGGCGTGCTGTATGGACGGGGTGTACTGCGGGCTGTGAGAGGGCATCGCAGCCGCCCCATGAGGCTTATGAACTTCCATGAACTTCCATGGAACCCCAAGCCGGCGTGTCGTCCATGTGTAGCCTCTGCAAAGCAACAGGCCATAGAGATTTCGGTGAAGGGGACTACATTGACCGTCTGCGACCTGGAACCAATCCGCTGATCCTGATCCACCGATTGATTGACTCTAGGATGGACAAGTCTGGTGAAAGCCACCTGTTTAACTGTTTAACTGTACCATTAACATTTAACTAACTGAACTTCAGGCCAAACAGGCCATTAATTGTGGGGTACACCGGCTAGTTTACTACTAACATTAACAAGTTGAATATTTTTGAATGACTTGAATGACTCCCTTGATTCAGGTAGAAGGGACTACCAATATATGTCTTAAGTGCCACCTTGAAGGACCTGTGGATCTGGGGGCAATTTTTACAGTTTAGGTAGAATTGTGTTTTTGGGGCTTTATTCCCATGTGATAGATTATTTTGTCAGTTAAAAGTTGCAACATGGCCCCTAAAGCACAAAATAGGAAATCTTTGGGCAATACATCCCCAAAAGGTTCAGAAAACAAAAGCCCTAAACCTAATATAGAAAGGTATTTAAGATCTTCTCCCACAAAAACAAGAGGTACACTTAAACCCCTTGCCCGCCCAGAGGAAAAGGAAGAGTCCAGAAATGCCATCACGCTTCCCGATAATAGCGGAAAGGAGGCTATGGATAACGGGATACATATGCGTATGGAAACAATTGAGCAAAAATTGGGGGATATTCTGGAGACTTTAAAAATTACTAATAATGCTCAGGAACACTGACAACTACCGTGTCTTCAATGCAATCTGATATCTCTCTTATCAGGGACGATATGGATAAAGTGGGTTCCAGGGCTTATGAAATCGAAATATCCCCAATTGCCACAAAAAATGAAGTCTCCTCACTGGGCAAAAAAATTGAGACGATTGATCTAGAACATAAGGCCCTTAGGGAAAAACTAACTGATTTGAAGGATAGGTCACGTAGAGGAAATATCCGATTAATAGGTTTTCCTGAAGGATCAGAAAGGGATGGCCCAGGGGATTCATTCAGAAATGGCTGATGGACTCTCTGGGCCTAGAATCCTTTTCATCACTGTTTATGGTTGAACGGGCACACAGAGTCCCCAACAAAAAAACGCCTTGCCAAAATCCTGTGTACTAGTGATTAGTGATGAGCGGGAGGTGCCATATTCGATTTCGCGATATTTCGCGAATATTCGAATGAATATTCGTGTTATATTCGTCGAAATCGAATATTCGTAATTATTCCAATTATCGCGAATAATATACGAATTTTTTTTTCGCGTATTGCGATTATTTATCTTGATAGTATAAGGCAACGTTCCTATGCTAATTGACTATGGCTAGGCTAATATGTGTATTTTACGAAATTTCGTGATTTGCTCTAACTTCGTCTCTTAGAATATTACGAATATTCTAAAAGACGAAGTTAGAGCAATATTACGAAATTTCGTAAAATACACATATAGATTGTAATTTAGCTAATATACTGCTATAATCCCTTTTTTTGCCTCTAATTTTTTTTTTGCCTCTTCTGAACTTAAGTTTTGTAAAATATGTACACTATTAAAAAATAATACTATAGCAGTATATTAGCTTAAATACAATCTATGTGTATTTTACGAAATTTCGTAATATTGCTCTAACTTCGTCTTTTAGAATATTCGTAATATTCTAAAAGACGAAGTTAGAGCAATATTAAGAACATTTGCAAAAGCCGAAATTGCGATGCGAGTAATATAATACGAAATAATCGCATGAAGATTTCAACTTAGCACTGCTATATTCCATATTCTAGCCTAATATGGAATATAGCTGTGCTAAGTTAGCACTGCTCTATTCCACACTAGGCTAGAATATGGAATATAGCAGTGCTAAGTTGAAATCTTCATGCGATTATTTCGTGTTATATTACTCGCATCGCAACTTGCGAAATTTGCAAATGTTCTTAATATTGCTCTAACTTCGTCTTTTAGAATATTACGAATATTCTAAAAGACGAAGTTAGAGCAATATTACGAAATTTCTAAAAGACGAAGTTAGAGCAATATTACGAAATTTCGTAAAATACACATAGATTGTATTTAAGCTAATATACTGCTATAGTAATATTTTTTAACAGTGTACATATTTTACAAAACTTAAGTTCAGAAGAGGCAAAAAAAATTTGAGGAAAAAAAAAGGGATTATAGCACTATATAAGCTAAATTACAATCTATATGTGTATTTTACGAAATTTCGTAATATTGCTCTAACTTCGTCTTTTAGAATATTCGTAATATTCTAAAAGACGAAGTTAGAGCAATATTAAGAACATTTGCAAATTTCGCAAGTTGCGATGCGAGTAATATAACACGAAATAATCGCATGAAGATTTCAACTTAGCACTGCTATATTCCATATTCTAGCCTAGTGTGGAATAGAGCAGTGCTAACTTAGCACAGCTATATTCCATATTAGGCTAGAATATGGAATATAGCAGTGCTAAGTTAAAATCTTCATGCGATTATTTCGTATTATATTACTCGCATCGCAACTTGCGAAATTTCGTAAAATACACATATAGATTAGATTGTAATTTAGCTAATATGGAATATAGCAGTAAGTTGAAAACGCCACTGACTGGAGCAGCCAGGAAGCCAGGAATCCAAAGGACAGGTAAGAACAACTTTAGAGAAGTGGGAAAGAAAAAAAATATTATAATAAAAAAAAAAATACGAATATTCGAATTCGCGAATATATAGAACGATATTCTAAATATTCGCGAAATCTCGAAATTGCGATATTCGAGAAAAAAATTCGTAATTCGAATATTCGCGCTCAACACTACTAGTGATCGGGACAAAGTATTGAGGAGAAAAAGAGAACTTGGAGATTTGGTGTATAATGAAAACAAAATCTCAATCTACCCTGATTATTCTTTCTCTACTCAACTTAAAAGAAGGCAATTTGGGGAGATTAAGAAAAGTATTATCAATGCCAATGTTAAATACTCGATGTTGTACCCGGCCGAACTAAGAATAGTATATAAGGACTTTGTCATCTTTTTTCCCAGCACTGAGGAAGCTTCTGCCTGGCTGGATGCCAGGGGGTTCTGAGAATTTTAGATGTTTGGCTTCTCCTGTGTCTAATTATGATTTATCTGTCTTAATTTAATCATTTTTTTTTCTCATAGTTTGAAAGAAACCATTTTGAGTGGAGGAGGATGGGACTTTATTGCCTTGTGCACCATGGGGAGGGGGGGGAGGGGGGGATTTATTCACAGCTGCTGGACCCGATGTAGAACCGGGAAGGCTAGCAGATAATCTTGACCATCCACCATTATTGTCTAAATGCCACGTATTTTGACATGGAATGTCCGCGGACTGGCGGACAAGTTTAAACGGAGGGTGGTCTATGATACTATCTCTAGACATCTACCTGCTATGGTGAGGTTACTTGAGACGCACTTAACTGCTGAAAAATTGTATTATATGCGAAAATCGTGGACGCAGTATGAGTACCACTCCCACTATTCGGCCTATGCGCGAGGAGTAAGTTTCTAAATACATAGAAATGTAGATTATGATCCATACGGTCAATGGATTGATAAGGAGGGAAGATTTGTATTTTTATATGGCCGATGGATGGGACTGGTATGCGTACTTGCGTTTGTATATATCCCGCCCCCTTCTCTTCTGAAGTTTTGAGGAAGCTTGCAGAATATGTACAGTACAGACCAAAAGTTTGGACACACCTTCTCATTCAAAGAGTTTTCTTTATTTTCATGACTATGAAAATTGTAGATTCACACTGAAGGCATCAAAACTATGAATTAACACATGTGGAATTATATACATAACAAAAAAGTGTGAAACAACTGAAAATATGTCATATTTTAGATTCTTCAAAGTAGCAACCTTTTGCTTTGATTACTGCTTTGCACACTCTTGGCATTCTCTTGATGAGCTTCAAGAGGTAGTCACCTGAAATGGTCTTCCAACAGTTTTGAATGAGTTTCCAGAGATGCTTAGCACTTGTTGGCCCTTTTGCCTTCACTCTGCGGTCGAGCTCACCCCAAACCATCTCGATTGGGTTCAGGTCCGGTGACTGTGGAGGCCAGGTCATCTGGCGCAGCACCCCATCACTCTCCTTCATGGTCAAATAGCCCTTACACAGCCTGGAGTTGTATTTGGGGTCATTGTCCTGTTGAAAAATAAATGTTCAAACTAAACGCAAACCAGATGGAATAGCATGCCGCTGCAAGATGCAGTGGTAGCCATGCTGGTTCAGTATGCCTTCAATTTTGAATAAATCCCCAACAGTGTCACCAGCAAAGCACCGCCACACCATCAAACCTCCTCCTCCATGCTTCAGAGTGGGAACCAGGTATGTAGAGTCCATCTCTGGACTGCGTCGCACAAAGACACGGTGGTTGGAACCAAAGATCTCAAATTTGGTCTCATCAGACCAAAGCACAGATTTCCACTGGTCTAATGTCCATTCCTTGTGTTCTTTAGCCCAAACAAGTCTTTTCTGCTTGTTGCCTGTCTTTAGCAGTGGTTTCCTAGCAGATATTCTACCATGAAGGCCTGATTCACACAGTCTCCTCTTAACAGTTGTTTTAGAAATGTGTATGCTGCTAGAATTCTGTGTGGCATTGACCTGGTCTCTAATCTGAGCTACTGTTAACCTGCGATTTCTGAGGCTGGTGACTCGGATGAACTTATCCTCTGCAGCAGAGGTGATTCTTGGTCTTCCTTTCCTGGGACGGTCCGCATGTGAGCCAGTTTCTTTGTAGCAGTTAATGGTTTTTGTGACTGCACTTGGGGACACTTTCAAAGTTTTCCCAATTTTTCAGACTGACTGACCTTAATTTCTTAAAGTAATGATGGCCACTCGTTTTTCTTTACTTAGCTGCTTTTTTCTTGCCATAATACAAATTATAACAGTCTATTCAGTAGGACTATCAGCTGTGTATCCACCTGACTTCTCCTCAACGCAACTGATGGTCCCAACCCCATTTATAAGGCAAGAAATCCCACTTATTAAACCTGACAGCTCATCAAGAGAATGCTAAGAGTGTGCAAAGCAGTAATCAAAGCAAAAGGTGGCTACTTTGAAGAACCTAGAATATGACATATTTTCAGTTGTTTCATACTTTTTTGTTATGTATATAATTCCACATGTGTTAATTCATAGTTTTGATGCCTTCAGTGTGAATCTACAATTTTCATAGTCATGAAAATAAAGAAAACTCTTTGAATGAGAAGGTGTGTCCAAACTTTTGGTCTGTACTGTATTAAGAGGGATGCGTGTCCTATATTAGTGTTGGGAGACTTCAATTCAGTTATGGACAACAAGGATAGAGTAGCTGTGCTCAGTGGAGGGGGGAGCGTTAATGGTCAGCCCACGATCCTTAGCAGGATCTGCCAGGAGATGGGCCTCATGGACGTGTGGCAGTTTCTGTATAGGAAAAAAATCGCCTTCTCCTGTTTTAGCAGATCTTGCAAGGCTATGTCTACAGTAGAATAGATCTATCTTTGGCGAGCTCAGAATTCCTGGAAAGGATACAAAAAATAAAGTATGAGCCACATGGTATCTCTGACTGTCGACGGTTGACCTTTTAGGTTAAATCCACACTGGATCCATGTGGTTGGTGATCAAGAAAGGATCGGGAATGACATCTTAGAATTCTGGGCACTAAACTATGGATCCACACATGTACATTTTGTGTGGGATTCCCTGAAGGCTACGGTAAGAGGGGTATATCGTATGAGGATTAGAAGAAAAAGGGCGGAATATGCTAATTCTGAAAAGGAACTGGCAAAGAGGGTTGTGGATCTGGAGGTAGATTTGGCCAGACAGAATGGGGAAAATGCCTGATTATTATTAATGGAGGCTAAGAGGAAATATCAGACCTTCTTATATGAAAAAGCGCAACACAAGTCCTTTTTTGCAGGACAGCAAGCCTTTTTTGAAAAAGGTAAAACAGGTAGAATGCTGGCATCTGTAATCGCTAATCAAAAGACCCAAACCCCAATAAAGCAAATTAATTTGCCCTACGGCATCTTAAAGAGGACCTTTCACTACTCTACAAACTGGGTGGAAGATGATGTGGAGGACGATGAGGTCCTCGACCCCACATAGAATCAAGGTCATGCGAGTGACCAATGTAGTTCGGAGGAGGAGGCGGTGGTCGCACAGAGCCAACAGCTCAAGAGAAGAGGGTGCAGGGTGCAAAAGCGGAGCGGCCATCCCCTAGACAGTACACATGCTACTGCCCACCACAGCAAGGGACCGAGCACACCAAAGCCAGCTCCAAGGAGTTCCCTGGCATGGCAGTTCTGCAGACAATGTGCTGATGACAAGACATGAGTTGTTTGCACGCTGTGCAATCAGAGCCTGAAGCGAGGCATAAATGTTCTCAACCTGAGCACAACCTGCATGATCAAGCATTTAAGTGCAAAGCACGAGCTGCAGTGGAGTAGACAACTCAAAAACCAAGAAAGGTCTCTGGCTCCTCCTGTTTACTCTTCTGCTGCAGTCTTGGCCTCTTCATCCACCTCTGGAGTGACAGTGCCACCTGCCACCCCGCAAACAGAGGATCTTCCAGCAACACCACCACCTGGGTCACCAATAGGGTTGAGCGAACCCGAACTGTAAAGTTCGGGTTCGTACCAAATTTTATGATGTTCGGCAACATTTCAGTAAAAGTTCGTGTTCTGTGTTCGGGTAATATTAATATACCATCGGATCAGAGTTTTCTCCAATTCGATGGTATATTTTAACTTGAAGCGTCCCCATCACCATGGGAACGCCTCTATGTTAGAACATACCATCGGATTTGAGTTAGATCGTGAAAACTCAGATCCGACAGTATATTCTAACACAGAGGTGTTCCCATAGTGATGGGGACTCTTCAAATTAGAATATACTGAGAACTGTGGACATAACGGCCCCCTGCTGCCTGGCAGCACCTGATCTCTTATAGGGGGCTGTGATCCGCACAATTAACCCCTCAGGTGCGGCACCTGAGGGGTTAATTGTGTGGATCACAGCTCCCTGTAAGAGATCAGGTGCTTCGAGGCAGCAGGCGGCTAGACCCCCCCCCCCCCCTCCTCAGTATTAAAATCATTGGTGGCCAGTGTGGCCCCTGTCCGTCCTTCCCCAGTATTAAAATCATTGGTGGCCAGTGCAGTCCCCCACCCCCTCCCTATTAAAATTTTTGGTGGCTAGTGCGCCCCCCCCACCCCCTATTAAAATCATTAGTGCCTTGTGCGGACCCCTACCCCATCCACCCCCTATTAAAATCATTGGTGTCTAGTGCGGCCTCCCCTCTCCCCCCCCATTTAATATCATTGGTTAACAACCACCCTTCGCCATCATTGGTGGCAGCGGAGTGGCAGTACCGATCGTAGTCCCAGTTTAATCGCTGGGGCTCCAATAAGTTACCATGGCAGCCAGGACGCTACTGCAGTCCTGGCTGCCATGGTTACTTAGCACTTTTAGCAGCATTATACTTACATGCGCTGTCTGTGGCCAGCCAGCGCTCCTCCTACTGGTAAGTGAAAGGTCTGTGCGGCGCATTGCTTATAGCACAGACCTGTCACTTACCAGTAGGAGGAGCGCCCGGTCATCACAGACAGCGCACGTAAGTATAATGCTGCTAAAAGTGCTTAGTAAACATGGCAGCCAGGACTGCAGTAGCATCCTGGCTGCCATGGTAACTGATCAGAGCCCCAGCGATTAAACTGGGACTCCGATCGGAACTGCCTCTCCGCTGCCACCAATGATGGGGGGAGGGGGGTTGCTAACCAATGATTTTAATTAGGGGGGGCAGGGGAGGCCGCACTGGACACAAATGATTTTAATATGAGGGGAAGCCGCACTAACCACCAATGATTTTAATAGGGAGGTGGGGGGGGCCGCACTGGCCACCAATGATTTTAATACTGGGGAGGGAGGGGGGCCTGGCCCCTGCTGCCTGGCAGCACCCGATCTCTTACAGGGGGCTGAGATCCGCACAATGAACCCCTCAGGTGCGGCACCTGAGGGGTTAATTGTGCGGTTCACAGCCCCCTGTAAGAGATCGGGTGCTGCCAGGCAGCTGGGGGCAGTTATGTACACAGGTCTTAGTATATTCAAACTTGAAGCATCTCCATCAGCATGGGAAGGCCTCTGTGTTAGAATATACTGTCGGATCTGAGTTTTCACGATCGTGAAAACTCAAATCTGAAAAAGCTAATACTATTATTTTCCGTTATAACCATGTTATAACGGAAAGTAATAAAGTGAAGTTCAGGTCCACATTGACTCTAATCGGGTTCGGGTTCGGGTCCAAGTTCGGATCAAGTTTGGGTCCCGAACCCGAACTTTTTTTTTAAAGTTCGGTCGAAGTCTCCGAACCCGAACATCTTGGTGTTCGCTCAACTCTAGTCACCAAGCATCTCCACAATGTCCCACGGAAGCGTTCAGCTCTCCATTTTCCAAACACTGGAGAGGAAGAGGAAGTACCCCCCTACCCACCCACGATCCCTAGCCCTGAATGCCAGCTTTTCAAAATTACTGGCCTTTGAAATGCTGTCATTCCGTCTGGTGGAGACAGAGAGTTTTAAAGGCCGTATGGCGGTAGCTGTCCCGCAGTACGTCGTGCCCAGTTGCCACTACTTTTCCAGGTTAGCCATCCCTTCCCTGCATAACTGAGTGGGGGACAAAATCAGGTATGCACTGCGAAAAACCATCTGTGGCAAGGTACACCTCACTACGGATACGTGGACCAGTAAGCACGGTCAGGGCCATTATATCTCCAAAACAGCACACTGGGTAAATGCAGTGGCGGCTGGGCCTGAGGCGGATAGCATAGCAGTTTGGCGCATGTCCTTCCAGCACCAAGGATTGCAGGGTGCTTCAGTTTGCCTCCTGTTGCTTCCTCCTCCTACTCCGCTTCCTCATCCTCTACCAGCTCCTCATCCGGTCAGTGTAACACCTTCACCACCAACTTCAGCACAGCCAGGGGTAAACGACAGCAGGCAGTTTTAAAACTTATCTGTTTGGGCGACAAACCCCACACTGCACAGGAGCTGTGGACGGGCCTTGAACAACAGACCGATGAGTGGTTTGTGCCAGTCAGCCTCAAGCCCAGCCTGGTGGTGTGCAAAAATGGGTGAAATCTCGTAGCAGCTCTGGGACTAGCAGGTTTGACTCACATCCCTTGCCTGGCGCATGTGCTGAATTTGGTGGTGCAGAGATTACTTAAAAATTACCCTGATATGTCAGAGCTGCTGCATAAAGTGCGGGCCGTCTGTGCGCGCTTTTTTGCGTTCTCACCCTGCTGCTGCTCTCCTGTCAGTGCTGCAGTGTAACTTCGGCCTTCCCGCTCACCGCCTCATATGAGACGTGCCCACAAGGTGGAACTCCACCTTGCACATGCTGGCCAGACTGTGCGAGCCGCAGCAGGCGATAGTGGAGTTTCAGCTGCAGCACGCACGGGTGAGTCGCTCGGCGGAACAGCACCACTTCACTACCAATGACTGGGCCTCCATGCGAGACTTGTATTCCTTGTTGCGCTGTTTCGAGTACTCCGCCAACATGGCCAGTGCTGATAACGCCGTTATCAGCATTACTATCGCACTTCTATGCCTCCTTGAAAAAACGCTCCTGGCGATGATGGAAGATGATGTGGCACAGGAGGAGGAAGAGGAAGAGGGATAATTTCGTAGGGTTTCCGGCCAGTCATTCCCAAGTGGCTTTGAGGGTGGGTTCCTGCACCCACAAACCCAAGGTACACAATTGTCCAGCCAGAGCACAGTTCTGAAGGATGACGAGGTGGAGGATGAGGAGGAGGAGATGGAGGAGGAGAAACCATGTTCACAGCAGGGTGGCACTTAGACCAGCTCATGGCCATCACTGGTGCGTGGATGGGGGGATACAGAGGACACAGACAATACACCTCCCACAGAGGACAGCTTTTCGCTGCCTCTAGGCAGCCAGGCACACATGAGCGATTACATGCTGCAGTGTCTCCGCAACGACCGCCTTGTTGCCCACATTCTAACTTATGCTAATTACTGGGTGGCCACGCTGCTGGATCCCCATTACAAGGATCACGTTCCGTCCTTAATTCCCTCACTGGAGCGTGATTGTTAGATGCGCAAGTACAAGCGCACGCTGGTAGACGCCTGCCCTTGGTGCACCCTGGGTAATGCTAAATGAACCAGCAAATGCTGGCGGTCAAACATTACTTGTACTGACCAACAGGTCACAGTTTAGAATCTATAGACTATGTGTGTGTGTTTGTGTGGGTGGGTCTGGGGGTATATAGTGTGTGGGATATAGAGTGGGGTATATAGTGTGAGGCAGGAAAATGGATGTGTAATGTGCATATGACAGATATTTGTCTGCTATCCATACATACATGCTACAGACATAGTGGTGTGATGTCAGATAAAGTGTTCTTAAATATTTGTGATCTCGAAAATTATTACTAATATTTTTCAGAATACATACAACTGACATTTTATCATGTTTGAGTAGATATTAATGATTTGTGGCAATAAGAATTGTTGTCAGTCACAACAATACTTATTGCCCCAAATCCTTTATATCTACTTAAACAGGATAAATGTCAATTTGTATGTATTCTGAAAAATATTAGTAATAATTTTCGAGATCACAAATATTTAGGAACACCTTTAGCAACATATAAATACATTGAAATAACAAGCATGTGATACAAAATTACAGTGCTATAAAGTTGATGATGACATCTAACTCGGCGTCAGTAAAATCACTCCGGACCATTTTTTCCAGACAACTTCACAACCAAATATTTGAAAACACTCACAAGTCTAAGCCACGGGCGTATATGCGCATTCAAACACAAATATTTCAGTGATGAGTTCTGGCGATAAAAAAAAAACATTGCACAAGTATAACAAAGTCACGAATTAGCGAATATATCATAAATATTTGTGAAATATAGCAAATTCGAATATGGGACCTGCCGCTTATCAATAATTAATAACAGAGTGTAAAATAAAAAAATTATCTTTACCTGATCCATTTGCTCACAATGGGCTGGCCTCAACGGCCCGAGATGACGACGCTGGCGTGGTGACATTATACCTCACTGTGCAAATAATTTTGGCCGAGATCTTCAAGCAAAATGGCGGCAGCCAGCCTGTCGTGAGCGAATGGATCATGTCAGTATTTATTTATTTTTTTACATTATTTCAGGTTAAATCGATTTGCTACAGCAAAGCACGAGAAAATTCGGCTTTGAGGCTAATTGAATTTATCCTGAAATTCGGATCGAAGTCTACTTCATGGACTTTCTCATCACAAAATTTTTACTTTTATGCTCCACCCTCTGATAACAAATTCAACACTTTAAAAAGTGTTTTTTATTCTGCTTGTGCAGAGTTTTAATCCTAATCACCCTACATTTACAATTTATGAGATCACATTTTTACTCACTGTGCCTTGTACTAAAAACACTGACAATTTAGATTTTCAAAGCCAATTCATTGTTAAACATTCACAATGGTCTTTGAGTTTCTACATCCTGGTTGCATTATACATTTTGTATTATATATATATATATATATATATATATATATATATATATACCTTTTAGCACTAATAGCCTCTATATCCAATATAATACCTAGCATCTGAAGGTCAGATTTAAGTATACACAATAATGGGAATCTGTAGAATGTGTTATGAAATATTAAAAAAACTAACTTGCAAAGATCTTTTTTTCATGTAATTTAACTGAATGCTGTAAATCATTTTACCTACTCATTTCTTTTGTGACCTATGGTTAAATAATAACAAAGGGAAAGAAATGCCTATATTCATAAATCAGCCCCCTCAATTTTATAGTGGTAGACTTCTACAAATGAGAATGGAATGACTTCCATTCAAGGACAGAATCTCTCGCAGAGTCTTCCTCCTGAGTTATATGGAATTCTTATCAAGTAATAACCAGAGCAGAAAATGCTTTGCCCTTGACAGCTGCACTTCCGCACATTGTGTGACAAAGTGCAGCAAACTGGAATGAGTTGTCTTAGAAAGTTAACACATATCACACAAATGAACGTTCGACTTTTTATCTGAACATTTACAGTATGCTAAGCACCCTAAATAAATAATAGAAATATAAAATTATGTTCATGTCCATGTGAAAGCCAACAGTGACCGGACTAAGTGGCATATTAAAGAGTCATTGCTCAATTGGGACGTGCAAGACTAGTTCGCTGGATGGTCAATGTACAAAAAAAATGATTTCATAGCTTAAAAGGAATGTATCACTGGAGGCAAAGCTTTAAACTCCTCTCAATGGAAAATCGGTAACATGTTCCTAAATGCCACATGCCATTTATAATTTTGTTGGCTTCTTATGTGGTAAGGGTTCTTTAAACCATATCCCAGGTGTCAATGCTACAGGGACACCTTTATAGCTTTATCCTTGTGGCTCACTGTACAATGGAGAGACAAAGTAAGCAAACCGCAGATCTGCAAAAAACGGAAGCCGCCCGTGTGCCTTCCACCCATTGTAGACACGCCTATTCTTGTCCGCAAAACGGACAAGAATAGGACATGCTATATTTTTTTGGCGGGGCCACAGAGCGGTGCAACGGATGCGGACAGTACACTGAGTGCTGTCCGCATCTTTTGCGGCCCCATTGAAGTGAATGGGTCCGCACCCGAGCCGCAAAAACTGCGGCTCGGATGCAGACCCGAAAAACGGTTGTGTGCATGAGGCCTAAGTGATTCAAATAAATTACTGCATTGATGAAAATGTTTTCTTGTTGTTGTCTAAGTCATAGTTATACACAAACACAAATGTAACAAAATTAATAACACAGAAACATTTGTACTGTTCATGTTCTTTATTGAGAAAATTGGGTAAACATTCACAGTGCATGGGAGAAAAAAGTAAGGGAACCCATGAATGTAATAACCCATAGATCCATCTTTAAAGAGGTTTTCCAGGCTTTTAATATTGATGACCTATCTGCAGGATAGGTCATTACTATCAGATCAATGGGGTCTGACACCCGGCACCCCTGCCGATCATCGAGTGCCGTCTCCTCTTCCTACTCACTGTAGATATAACAGCGGCAAACAGAAAGAGACGGCAGCGTTCAGGTGTCCACCTGCTGAGCGGAGCGGAGGCTGAACGCTGCCGGACTGATGCATTCTGAGCGGATCCGCGTCCACTCAGAATGCATTAGGGCTAGACGGATGCGTTCGGGCCGCTTGTGAGCCCCTTCAAACGGAG
This sequence comes from Bufo gargarizans, assembly GCF_014858855.1. Lineage (NCBI taxonomy): Eukaryota > Metazoa > Chordata > Amphibia > Anura > Bufonidae > Bufo > Bufo gargarizans. Next base: position 44,337,443 of record NC_058084.1, read on the forward strand.
CTCACAAGCGGACACCCGAACGCTAGTGTGAAAGTAGCCTAAGGTGGTGGAGCCTTGACTGCCTGAAATCGGGTGCGTGCCACTGGGTATTGCAGGGGTTGCTGCGGCAGGCTGGACCACCACATCAGAACCACTGTTTTCCCAGGCCACTTTATGGTGAATCTGCATATGTTGACGCAGGACCATGTTGCCAACATTGGCACCCTGGCCACGCTTCACCCTCTGCCCATAGATTCTACAAATGACCATGTTCACCTCCTCTGGTGGCTTATCACCGAGTAGGTGATTTTTCCAAAACACTCTGCATTGACTGACTGCTACCACCGCTTCTTTCGTGCACTGCTACTTTCCAGGCAGGTAGGCTCCTGCGAAGCGGGTGGTCTACCCAGGGAACGTTTGACTCCCAACCGCCCACTGCTGCCACCCTGCTGACTCCCGGCCATGCTAGCGACTTGGTAGCTCTGCCGCTGCCTCACAGGCAAGCTGCCACCCTCTTCTCCCGATGATGATGAAGCCCCTAATTCACCTGGCTCCCAAGTGTGATCAGCTACATCATCATCATCATCGAGTACTGTCTGCACGCCACTGATGTCCTCCTCAATGGTCTCTGACCGCTCGCAACACCAGCTCCCACGCCACTCTCCTCATCACTACTTGCCACCTACCGGAGGAAGCGGTGGATGTCTGTTCCACATCTTGCCCAGTAGCTGCTGACTGTCCTCTAAAAGCTTGTCCTCTCTGTATAGTGGAGCTGAGCCCAAAGCATACTGTATCATACTTCTATGGCTGAGGGAACAGAAAAGGACAGAGGCAGGTTGGGGACAGGTGAGGGCACAGGGCCTGCTCCCGAGCCATGCAAACTAAAGGTTGTGTCTGACAAACCCATCGACTCTTGGCTGGGGGTGTCTGATGTCACTTGGGACAACATGGATGACCGAAGTCAACCATTCAAGAACTGCTGGGTTGCTGGTTAAGACACGACCGCTAGATGACACTGAGAGCAAAGGCCTCTTTCTGCGACTCATGCTGCCACGCCCACTTACTCTGCTGCGACACGCCAAAAAGGGCTTTAGAACATTTAACTGCACCGCTAAACAGAAAATAATATATGTTTTTGAGGCACTAATACATGCCAAAAAGGGCTTTAGAACATATAACTGCACCGCTGAACGAATGGCAAATATATTTTTTTTGCCACTAATACACGCCAAAAAGGACTTTAGAACATATAACTGCACCGCTGAATGGAAAATAACTTTTTTTCCAACGAATACATGCCAAAAAGGGCTTTAAAACATATAACTGCGCCGCTGAACGGCAAATAATATATATTTTTGTGCCACTAATAAACACCAAAACCTTATTGAAATGTTGTAACATGACATGAAGTGGGCTGTGCATGTAAGTCATCCATTTGTCTTCAATATCAAGCAAATCTTATTCACGGCTACTCAAAACGGTGGTGGTGGTGGTGATTTCTGCTATTAGAATTTACAAGTTATTACATTCAAGGTTTCCTTTATTTTTTTTCTCTCTGCATTGTGGATGTTTACACAATGTGCTCAATAAAACACATGAACTATACAACTGTTTGTGAGTTATTAGTTTTGTTCCATTGTGTTGATTTAGAAATCTGGACAGCATGGTGGTTGCAACCCTAGGATTCTAGGTTTGAATCTGACCAAGGGCAACATTTGCATTGAGTTAGGGAACTAGGATTGTGAGCTCCACTGGAGATGGCAAGCAATGATCCTTAAATGAATGTGGAATATGTTAGCACTATATGAGTAAAATAAATAATAAATTAATATGTAAAAATTTTAACTTAGAGAACAATCAGACCATATTCAATTAGTAATTAAAGGGAGACTGTCACTGATTCTTTGCTACTAAAACGTACCAGAAATGGCCATCAGTACATGGTAAATACACATTAGCAACATACCTGTATGTCAATCAGGTGTTTAGTGAAAGTCCAGGAACATCACTGCTAATCATGTGCAAATAAGATCTCAACTGCTCAGCTAGGTGGGCTCATTACCGTGACAGGGGAGGCTTGGGAGGCTAGGGGAGGAGCCGTCATCGGGGAAAGATGGCAGACTTGGGTACTTTAAGAGGAAAGCCTGCACAGTTGGGCACTTGAAGTCCTATTTGCATATGAATATAAAGTTATTAACCTGGATATTCACTGAACACCCAAATGACATACAGATATGTTGAGAATGCTTATACAGTGAGGAACAGAAGTATTTGAACACTCTGCGATTTTGCAAGTTCTCCCACTTAGAAATCATGGAGGGGTCTGAAATTCACATTGTAGGTGCATTCCCACTCTGAGAGACAGAATAAAAAATAATAATTCAGGAAATCACGTTGAATGATTTTTAAAGAATGTATTTGTCTTGCACTGCTGAACATAAGTATTTGAACACCTGAGAAAATCTGTGTTAATATTTGGTACAGAACCCTTTGTTAGCAATTACAGAGGTCAAACGTTTTCTGTAGTTCTTGACCAGGTTTGCTCACACTGCAACACGCATTTTGGCCCACTCTTCCACACAGATCTCCTCTAGATCTGTCACGTTTTGGGGCTGTGGCTGAGCAACATCGAGTTTCAGCTCCCTCCAAAGATGTTCTATTGATTTAGGTCTGGAGACTGGCCAGGCCACTCCAGAACCTTGATATGCTTCTTACATATCTACTCCTTGCTTATCCTGGCTGTGTGCATCGGGTTGTTGTCATGTTGGAAGACCCAGCCACGACCCACCTTCAATGCTCTGACTGAGGGAAGGAGGTTGTTGCTCAAAATCTCACAATAAATGGCCCCATTCATCCTCTCCTTAATACAGTGCAGTCGTCTTGTCCACCTTGCATAAGATCAACCCCAAAGCAAGATGTTACCACCCCCATGCTTCACAGTAGGGATGGTGTTCTTGGAATGCAACTCATCATTCTTTTTCCTCCAAACACGACAAGTGAAATTTAGACTAAAAAGTTCTACTTTGGTCTTATCTGACCACATGACTTTATCCCATGCCTCTTCTGGATCATCCAGATGGTCATTGGCAAACTTCAGACGGGCCAGGACATGTGATGATTTGAGCAGGGGAACCTTCCGTGGAATGCATGATTTGAAATCATGACGGCGTAGTGTTCTACCGTCAGTGACCTTTGAAACTGTGGTCCCAGCTCTATTCATGTCATTGACCAGCTCTTCCCTTGTAGTTCTGGGCTGATTCCTCACCTTTCTTATCATCAGTGATACCCCACGAGGTGAGATCTTGCATGGAGCCACAGTCCAAGGGAGACTGACAGTCGTCTTTAGCCTCTTCCATTTTCTAACAATTGCTCCAACAGTTGATATATTTTCACCAAGCTGCTTGGCAATTCCTCCGTAGCCCTTTCCAACCTTGTGGAGGTCCACAATTTTGTCTCTGGTGTCTTTTGACAGCTCTTTGGTCTTGCCCAAGGTAGTAGTTGGCGTCTGACTGACTGTGGGGTGGACAGGGGTCTTTAAAGAGCTCAGACAGGTACTGCTAAGTTAGATTAATGAGTGTAGTAGAGGTGGACTTTTTAAAGGCACAGTAACAGGTCTTTGAGAGCCAGAATTCTTGCTGTTTCTCAGGTGTTCAAATACTTTTGTTCAGCAGTGCAAGCCAAATAAATTCTTTAAAAATCATACAATGTGATTTTGTGATTTATTTATTTTTTATTCTGTCTCTCAGAGTGGGAATGCACCTACAATGTGAATTTCTGACCCCTCCATGATTTCTAAGTGCGAGAACTTGCAAAATCACAGGGTGTTCAAATACTTCTGTTCCTTACTGTAACATGTACCAATGACCATTTAGTAGTTTTATTAGTGAATTGTTGGTAAAAGACTCTCTTTATTTCAGACATCCAGGTCATTACAAAGGGTTAACTTACTTTTTCTAACATCTAGCTATAAAATTGCATCCAAAGAACTGATATAAAATGCATAAAAATAAATGTATGGTAATTTTTCAGAAATATCAAAAACAGAGGATGACCAGAAACACTTGTTTTCTGCTGATTTCTGCAGTCTGTCACTTCTGTCAGTACTTTTGCATGACAAACCATGCAGTACACCCCAGCGCCAGTGCTATTAGAGAAACGAGACTGATGAAAATCGCTGCCCCATCCTCTCCCACCTCTATAGATGACTGACATGTTTCTTTCCTATGCACAACAAGAAAGAAACATCCCCGTCATTGTCTGGAGATGGGAACAGCAAGTCTCATCAGACTCAACTCTCTCACAGAGCTCAATGAGGGCAGCGTAGCGCAGGTGACAGGTTCCTTTTAATTCTTGAGTGTAAATGTTGGTGGTGTCTTATAAAAAACCAATGGAGAGCTAAGGCTACTTTCACACTAGCGTTTTTGCTTGATCCGGCAGGGTTCAGCCAAAAAGGCTTCCGTTTACTGATAATACAACCATCTGCATCCGTTAGGAACGGATCCAGTTGTATTATCTTTGACATAGCCAAGACAGATCCGTCATGAACTCCATTGAAAGTCAATTGAGAACGGATTTGTTTTCTATTCTGTCAGATTGTGTCAGAGAAAATGGATCTGTCCCCATTGACTTGCATTGGGGGTCAAGCCGGATCCGTCTTGCTCTGCATCCCAGGACAGAAAGCCAACTACAACATGTTGCGATTTGCTCTCCGGTATGGGAACGCAACTAATCGGAAAGAAATGCATTTTGGAGCATTCCGTTCTGTTCGGTTCAGTTTTGTTCCCATTGACAATGAATGAGGACAAAACTGAAGTGTTTTTTTTTTCCGGTATTGAGCCCCTATGACGGATATCAATACCGGAAAACTAAAACGCTAGAGTGAAAGTACCCTAAGACAAATAAACATTACATCAGCAAATAAAAAAATTAGCAGATTTCAGAACTTTCTCATTTTCACTTTTTAAAATCTAAAGTGTTTTATAATCTTATATTTAGCTTTAATTTGAACGGAAAGGAAGAAAGATCCAGCACCTTGTTTTTCTTGCTTGACGTTTATTCCACAAACCAAATATACAGCGGTGATAGAAACCTCCAAAAATAAGCCCCAGTACGGTCTACATGTTTCGAACCAGATGGTTCTTAATCATGACCTCCACAGTAAATTTCCAACACAGTGTATATATAGAGAGGTGAACACAGAAATCCCTCCCCCATTAAACTAGCAGGGCGGTGCTGGTCATCTCAGGTGTTGTAATTAAAAGTGCTAACAGAAATTTAAGTGCACAAAAACACATTCAGAATTAGAAATTAAAATCCAAAATGAGCCATTATGAACAAACATTCTATAATATTGTTGCATCCAGCAGGTAGGGAGGAGAGAAATAAGAGTGCAGTCACGAGATATAAAAAATGAACAAATATATGAAAAAATCTGAAAAAGCTCTGTCTGAACACTCCTCTGCATCTAAAGAAGCACTGTCTGAACACTCCTCTGCATCTAAAAATGCTCTGGCTGAACACTCCTCTGCATCTGGAGACGCCCTGTCTGAACACTCCTCTGTATCTGCTGGGTGCAATCCATTTTAGTTCAATTAGGCTATACAATAATATCCTTCAAAGTTGCAACATGGTGTAGTTGTTAATGCTATCAGTAAATATACATAAGTTCCTTTCTCTGGTTTAGTCCTGCAGGGCTTCTGGAATTTAATTTTAAAATCCAGAAAGCTTCTCTTTGATATACAAGCTTTTTGAAATCTCCGCCTCTTGTGGGCAAAAACACTCTTTCTATAGCATAGGCTGTAAATGAAGATAGACTTCTATTATGAGCCGTGATAAAGTGTTTTGCCGCACTTGAGATATTAACATATGCAGGATTTAATATATAATTAATGTGCTCCAACAGCCTCACTTTAAATTTTCTGGTTGAACAACCCACATATATTAGCCGGCATTCCTCACATTCAATGATGTATATAATCCCTGATGTATTACAGTTAATGTAAGTTTTAATATGATATTTATTGGTACCTTCAGAATCTTGGAATTGTTTTTTTGGGGTAACATAATTGCAAGCTCTGCATGGGGAGCTGCCACATCGTGAAAAGCCTGTATATCGCAACCAGCATGTCCGTGATTTTCCCACTGATTTTAAACTGAAACAAGAAGGAGACAGTGAGGCAGCCAAAGACGCGGGTCTCTTGGATACTACTCTGTGTCCTCCCCTTAGTATTTTATATAATTGTGGATCCTCATACAAGATGGGAATGCACTTGGAGACCGCTTTTTCTATTATAGAGAATTGGTTGCTGAAGGTTAGTACAAGTGTTGGGATATTGGTGGATTTATCCACATTATCTGGTTTGATTCCGTTTTCACTCTCCTGTCTATTTTCAGCAGTTTTTTCTCTATTACATTCTTTTCTGTTAGATTTTTTGTGATTTAAGGGGGATCCAAATAACAAATTTTGCCGTTTTTTTCCCTTGGCTATATTAGATGCCCTTTCGGTCATCCACAGTGGATAACCTCTATCCTGTAGTCTGTTGGCAATTGTTTGTATCTCCTCATAGAAGTCAGAGTCCCTGCTGCAATTGCGCCTGGCTCTGATCATCTCCCCTACTGGAATGGCTTTTATTGTGTGGAGAGGATGATGGCTGTCAGCTCGCAGTACTGTATTTCCCGCTATGGGTTTACGGTATGTTCGGGTGCATATTGTCTGTCCCGGAATACCCGTCAGAGTTACATCCCAAAAATTAATTTTGCAGCCATCATGTGCTCCAACAAACCGCAAGCCATAAAGATTACCATTGAGATATTGCAGGAAAGAGGGTATGGCAGACACAAAGGTCTCTGCCCACCACCGCTCCGCCCTATAGTCTCGGGAATTGGCTCTCTGACAGAGAAATTAGGCCAATGGCTAGATACAATCTTACAACCTTTAGTCAAAAGAACACCGGGGTATATAAAGGACACAGGAGATATACTGAGAGGGTTCTATGATAAAAAATGGTCCCAAAATTATACATGGTTGACAACAGATGTAGTCAGCCTCTATCCTTCCATCCCCCATCATGTAGCGCTCCTAGCGTTAGAATACCACTTACATCGCTACAGTGTGCATGGTGACGTTTGCATTGACTATGTACTAAAGATAACTGATTTTCTACTCACACATAATTATTTTAGTTTTGACAACAAGTTTTATTTACAAATACAGGGTGTGAGTATGGGAGCGAAGTTTTCCCCGTCACTTGCAAACGTCACCATGGCGTACTGGGAGGAGCGCTATATATATGACACCGATAATCCCTTTGGTGATTGTATAGAGTGGTATGGCAGATACATCGATGACCTGTTATTCATTTGGTCTGCCGATGTGTCTGCCATACCCTCTTTCCTGCAATATCTCAATGGTAATCTTTATGGCTTGCGGTTTGTTGGCGCACATGATGGCTGCAAAATTAATTTTTTGGATGTAACTCTGACGGGTATTCCGGGACAGACAATATGCACCCGAACATACCGTAAACCCATAGCGGGAAATACAGTACTGCGAGCTGACAGCCATCATCCTCTCCACACAATAAAAGCCATTCCAGTAGGGGAGATGATCAGAGCCAGGCGCAATTGCAGCAGGGACTCTGACTTCTATGAGGAGATACAAACAATTGCCAACAGACTACAGGATAGAGGTTATCCACTGTGGATGACCGAAAGGGCATCTAATATAGCCAAGGGAAAAAAACGGCAAAATTTGTTATTTGGATCCCCCTTAAATCACAAAAAATCTAACAGAAAAGAATGTAATAGAGAAAAAACTGCTGAAAATAGACAGGAGAGTGAAAACGGAATCAAACCAGATAATGTGGATAAATCCACCAATATCCCAACACTTGTACTAACCTTCAGCAACCAATTCTCTATAATAGAAAAAGCGGTCTCCAAGTGCATTCCCATCTTGTATGAGGATCCACAATTATATAAAATACTAAGGGGAGGACACAGAGTAGTATCCAAGAGACCCGCGTCTTTGGCTGCCTCACTGTCTCCTTCTTGTTTCAGTTTAAAATCAGTGGGAAAATCACGGACATGCTGGTTGCGATATACAGGCTTTTCACGATGTGGCAGCTCCCCATGCAGAGCTTGCAATTATGTTACCCCAAAAAAACAATTCCAAGATTCTGAAGGTACCAATAAATATCATATTAAAACTTACATTAACTGTAATACATCAGGGATTATATACATTATTGAATGTGAGGAATGCCGGCTAATATATGTGGGTTGTTCAACCAGAAAATTTAAAGTGAGGCTGTTGGAGCACATTAATTATATATTAAATCCTGCATATGTTAATATCTCAAGTGCGGCAAAACACTTTATCACGGCTCATAATAGAAGTCTATCTTCATTTACAGCCTATGCTATAGAAAGAGTGTTTTTGCCCACAAGAGGCGGAGATTTCAAAAAGCTTGTATATCAAAGAGAAGCTTTCTGGATTTTAAAATTAAATTCCAGAAGCCCTGCAGGACTAAACCAGAGAAAGGAACTTATGTATATTTACTGATAGCATTAACAACTACACCATGTTGCAACTTTGAAGGATATTATTGTATAGCCTAATTGAACTAAAATGGATTGCACCCAGCAGATACAGAGGAGTGTTCAGACAGGGCGTCTCCAGATGCAGAGGAGTGTTCAGCCAGAGCATTTTTAGATGCAGAGGAGTGTTCAGACAGTGCTTCTTTAGATGCAGAGGAGTGTTCAGACAGAGCTTTTTCAGATTTTTTCATATATTTGTTCATTTTTTATATCTCGTGACTGCACTCTTATTTCTCTCCTCCCTACCTGCTGGATGCAACAATATTATAGAATGTTTGTTCATAATGGCTCATTTTGGATTTTAATTTCTAATTCTGAATGTGTTTTTGTGCACTTAAATTTCTGTTAGCACTTTTAATTACAACACCTGAGATGACCAGCACCGCCCTGCTAGTTTAATGGGGGAGGGATTTCTGTGTTCACCTCTCTATATATACACTGTGTTGGAAATTTACTGTGGAGGTCATGATTAAGAACCATCTGGTTCGAAACATGTAGACCGTACTGGGGCTTATTTTTGGAGGTTTCTATCACCGCTGTATATTTGGTTTGTGGAATAAACGTCAAGCAAGAAAAACAAGGTGCTGGATCTTTCTTCCTTTCCGTTCAAGTTTATATGCTTGGGTCTCATCCCATCCGTGCACTCTTAAAACTGTTGATGCAGGTGAGCTGGACTTTTACTATTATTTGTTGGATTGAGGTTTTTACCGTGTCTCCCTGCCTGGAACAAAGTTGCTAGACTATCACAAACCAGCGGTGACAATAGATTCCTCTTATATCAAGCCCCAAACACAATTTGTTGCACATGGCGTTTGCTATAAGGCCGGACCGCTTAACAAAAGCGGAGCAGGTATTTTCAAGAAGCGACCAATCTGTCCAAAACCCATACAATATGGAAAGCATCTTTTTACAATTGGAAAACCTGCAAACTCAAGAATTAAGACTCTGGTGGGATCATACCACTCTGAAAAAATATCTGGAAAAAGACATGATACCCAGAGGTCTAAGAATCAAAAAGATCCCTACTACTGTATATTTGAATGCTTTTGTACAAACATGGAATAACATACTCACGGACTGTTCGTTCAAACTTATGAAATTGATAGTGGAGTATGAAGCGGAAAAGCTGGTTTTGATACAACCTGAAATAGACAAATGCAAACAATCTATGTCTCAATATGAATCTACTCAAAAATATGACGAATTATTACAAAAGGTAAATAATAACATCAAAGAAGCTGAGGAACATATCATTGAGTTTAAACACAAAAAGTTCCAAAGGGATCTATACGATTATGACAAGGATCAAGTATACGAATGGGGGCGCAGAGAAAATCCCTATCAAACTCCAAAATCCATACTGAAAAATACAAAGAAAAAACAACAACAAAAAAACCGTACAAAAACCACAACTGTCAGTTTTGACTCATCAGACTATGAGGGCTTTGAGACCAGTATGGAGATACAATCAAACGAAAAAGTGGACACAAAAAATAATACTACAGGAGCTCAGTCCTCATATTACAAGAAATCAAAAATGAAGTCTAAAAATCAATCAAAAAACGAGTCAGAAGAGGAGGAAGAAAGCACAACAAGAAAAGCACACAATATGGCTACCCGATTTCAAAGAAAACAGTGACTCAAATACATGAAGTGATTAATTTATCAGATGCCATTTTAACTAGAGCACAACTAGAATTGTTGAGTTTGGGTTTAAATTTTGTTCCTGCCACTGACTTTGACCTGTTTTCAACCTTACTGGATATTAATAAATTCATCAGATTACTCACGGTTAAAAAACATTTCAGTGAGGTTGGGAACAGTTCAGACTCAGTGGCAGACACGAGGGTTGAAAAACATCAAAATCTTTATACAGGTTTTTCTTTCCGTGAACAGGTTACATTGTTGCAATTGCACAATTTACAGGAATTTTCAGATGACATGTGTGAACATAATAAAGTGAATTTTCAGGTGAAAAATCCCAATTTCTATCCCCTTAAATCACGGAGCAGTGGAATGGATACATTCCAAGAAGTAATAGAGAAAGAACTGATGCAAATTCATGCTGACACAGTCGGCAACAAAAATAAAAATAATTATAAAAACAATAACCTTACTAAACTACAAAAAATAGCTATGGGGGAATTGAGAGATAGGGAAGATATTGTCATCAAAATGGCAGACAAGGGCGGCGCGGTGGTGGTTCTAGACAAAATAGTATACCAGCAACAAATGTTGGAAATTTTGGGGGATACAACTACATATTGTAAGTTGGACTCCAATCCTTTGGAGTGCTACCGCAAGGAGTTAACAGACATTCTACAGGAAGGTAGAGATTTGGGAATTTTTTCCCATGGTGATTTTCAATATTTAAATGTACAATGTCCGATTACTCCTATCATACACGCCTTACCCAAGGTTCACAAAGGTCTCTGCCCACCACCGCTCCGCCCTATAGTCTCGGGAATTGGCTCTCTGACAGAGAAATTAGGCCAATGGCTAGATACAATCTTACAACCTTTAGTCAAAAGAACACCGGGGTATATAAAGGACACAGGAGATATACTGAGAGGGTTCTATGATAAAAAATGGTCCCAAAATTATACATGGTTGACAACAGATGTAGTCAGCCTCTATCCTTCCATCCCCCATCATGTAGCGCTCCTAGCGTTAGAATACCATTTACATCGCTACAGTGTGCATGGTGACGCTTTCATTGACTATGTACTAAAGATAACTGATTTTCTACTCACACATAATTATTTTAGTTTTGACAACAAGTTTTATTTACAAATACAGGGTGTGAGTATGGGAGCGAAGTTTTCCCCGTCACTTGCAAACGTCACCATGGCGTACTGGGAGGAGCGCTATATATATGACACCGATAATCCCTTTGGTGATTGTATAGAGTGGTATGGCAGATACATCGATGACCTGTTATTCATTTGGTCTGCCGATGTGTCTGCCATACCCTCTTTCCTGCAATATCTCAATGGTAATCTTTATGGCTTGCGGTTTGTTGGCGCACATGATGGCTGCAAAATTAATTTTTTGGATGTAACTCTGACGGGTATTCCGGGACAGACAATATGCACCCGAACATACCGTAAACCCATAGCGGGAAATACAGTACTGCGAGCTGACAGCCATCATCCTCTCCACACAATAAAAGCCATTCCAGTAGGGGAGATGATCAGAGCCAGGCGCAATTGCAGCAGGGACTCTGACTTCTATGAGGAGATACAAACAATTGCCAACAGACTACAGGATAGAGGTTATCCACTGTGGATGACCGAAAGGGCATCTAATATAGCCAAGGGAAAAAAACGGCAAAATTTGTTATTTGGATCCCCCTTAAATCACAAAAAATCTAACAGAAAAGAATGTAATAGAGAAAAAACTGCTGAAAATAGACAGGAGAGTGAAAACGGAATCAAACCAGATAATGTGGATAAATCCACCAATATCCCAACACTTGTACTAACCTTCAGCAACCAATTCTCTATAATAGAAAAAGCGGTCTCCAAGTGCATTCCCATCTTGTATGAGGATCCACAATTATATAAAATACTAAGGGGAGGACACAGAGTAGTATCCAAGAGACCCGCGTCTTTGGCTGCCTCACTGTCTCCTTCTTGTTTCAGTTTAAAATCAGTGGGAAAATCACGGACATGCTGGTTGCGATATACAGGCTTTTCACGATGTGGCAGCTCCCCATGCAGAGCTTGCAATTATGTTACCCCAAAAAAACAATTCCAAGATTCTGAAGGTACCAATAAATATCATATTAAAACTTACATTAACTGTAATACATCAGGGATTATATACATCATTGAATGTGAGGAATGCCGGCTAATATATGTGGGTTGTTCAACCAGAAAATTTAAAGTGAGGCTGTTGGAGCACATTAATTATATATTAAATCCTGCATATGTTAATATCTCAAGTGCGGCAAAACACTTTATCACGGCTCATAATAGAAGTCTATCTTCATTTACAGCCTATGCTATAGAAAGAGTGTTTTTGCCCACAAGAGGCGGAGATTTCAAAAAGCTTGTATATCAAAGAGAAGCTTTCTGGATTTTAAAATTAAATTCCAGAAGCCCTGCAGGACTAAACCAGAGAAAGGAACTTATGTATATTTACTGATAGCATTAACAACTACACCATGTTGCAACTTTGAAGGATATTATTGTATAGCCTAATTGAACTAAAATGGATTGCACCCAGCAGATACAGAGGAGTGTTCAGACAGGGCGTCTCCAGATGCAGAGGAGTGTTCAGCCAGAGCATTTTTAGATGCAGAGGAGTGTTCAGACAGTGCTTCTTTAGATGCAGAGGAGTGTTCAGACAGAGCTTTTTCAGATTTTTTCATATATTTGTTCATTTTTTATATCTCGTGACTGCACTCTTATTTCTCTCCTCCCTACCTGCTGGATGCAACAATATTATAGAATGTTTGTTCATAATGGCTCATTTTGGATTTTAATTTCTAATTCTGAATGTGTTTTTGTGCACTTAAATTTCTGTTAGCACTTTTAATTACAACACCTGAGATGACCAGCACCGCCCTGCTAGTTTAATGGGGGAGGGATTTCTGTGTTCACCTCTCTATATACACTGTGTTGGAAATTTACTGTGGAGGTCATGATTAAGAACCATCTGGTTCGAAACATGTAGACCGTACTGGGGCTTATTTTTGGAGGTTTCTATCACCGCTGTATATTTGGTTTGTGGAATAAACGTCAAGCAAGAAAAACAAGGTGCTGGATCTTTCTTCCTTTCCGTTCAAGTTTATATGCTTGGGTCTCATCCCATCCGTGCACTCTTAAAACTGTTGATGCAGGTGAGCTGGACTTTTACTATTATTTAGCTTTAATGTCACCACCACACTACCATTCTTCCAGCGGCTTATAAATATCATTAATAAAAATGTAAGAATATAAAAAGGGTTAGAGAATGTCAAGAAGGTCACTTGGCCTCAGAAACTGAATACCGGCCATGGACAAATGAAATTACAGTATTTGGGCTGCAAACTGCTGTTAGATTTTGTTAATTAATAAAACATTTTGCATATTCTCTGTCAAATGTTTAATTTCCTGAGAGGGAAACTGTTACCAGAAAATTCACTGTTAGACCAGGCACAGTGCCTTGAAGGGCTAGTTTAGCTGAATATGCCATCCAGCCTGAGCCCCTTATACATATTTAGTGCAGGTCTAAACAGCCGGTCTAAGTTTAAGTCATCTTTAGGGTTAGTAAATCTAGGTCAATGTCTTGTAGGACTATGTAGGTCAGCTGAATGTAATGATATCTTTCACTTGGTGAGCTATTGCTTCACTCTTGAGAAAAAGTACTGTATTTTTCGCCCTATAAGATGCACTTTCCCCCCCCTCAAAAGTGGGGGGAAAATAGCAGTGCGTCTTATGGGGTGAATGCTGCAAATTACAAAGATGCACGGCTGCCGCGATGCTGCACAGCTCAGTCGACGGGTGTATCAACTAAGAGGGAGGAGGGTTTGGGGGCCGGCATCTGGATTACGAATGACAGCGGGGACCAGTGCAGTCCCTGTATTCTATTGCACCGGCCCCGCTCACTGTTGTATAATCTTATCTAACCTGTAGGCATTGTTAAGATATAATAATCATGTGTAATCCAGCTGTATTACTTACAACTATTAAGTTCCGTAGCAGAGAGGAGGATTTATGTCACTCACTACGTCATGCACCTGCGCCGCACACTTTATGAATGAAGCAGGCGGCATGGGCACGTGACGTAGTGAGTGACGCATAGCCCGCCCGTCCTCCGGGCCTGCCTCCTCCCTCCTCTCTGCTACGGAACTTAATAGTTGTAAGTAATACAGATGGATTACACATGATTATTATATTTTAACAATGCAGGTTAAATAAGATTATACAACAGTGAGCAGGGCAGGTGTATTACAATACAGGGACTGCACCTGTCCACGCTGTCATTCCTAATCCAGATGCCGGCCCCCAGCCCTGTATTGGGGGTCATTAACTCTGCAGAGACACTGTTATGGGGGATCTGTGGATGGCACATAGCATAAGATGCTATATATCTGCTATCCACAGATCCCCCATAGTAGTGTCATCCACAGATCCCCCATAACAGTGTCATCCACAGATCCCCCCATAGCAGTGTCATCCACAGATCCCCCATAGCAGTGTCATCCACAGATCTCCCCATAGCAGTGTCATCCACAGATCCCCCCATAGCAGTGTCATCCACAGATCCCCCATAGCAGTGTCATCCACATATCCCCCATAGCAGTGTCATCCACAGATCCCCCCATAGCAGTGTCATCCACAGATCCCCCCCATAGCAGTGTCATCCACAGATCCCCCATAGCAGTGTCATCCACAGATCCCCCCATAGCAGTGTCATCCACAGATCTCCCCATAGCAGTGTCACCACACATCTCCCCATAACAATGCCATCCAGAGATCCCCATAACAGTGCCATCCAGAGATCCCCCATAATAGTGCCATCCAGAGATCCCCTCCATAACAGTGTCATCCACAGATCCCCATAACAGTGTGTGTCATCTACAGATCCCAAATAACAGTGTCATCCACAGATCCCCTATAGTGTCATCCACAGACCACCATTAGTTTAAAACCCACCAACAGCACACCTTTTGGTTCAAAATATTTTTTTCTTATTTTCCTCCTCAAAAACCTAGGTGTGTCTTATGGGCAGGTGCGTCTTATAGGGCGAAAAATACAGTACTTTTAATCCATATGAAAATCAGCAGTTAAGTGCACAGAGGGCAGGTCCAAGCCACTTTTCCTTGATTGTAAAGATGACTATAGAAGAACCCAGCCTAGTCAATAAAAAAAGAGAGGGTTGAGCTGTCAGAGAAAGGTCGAGAAGCCTGGGCAGTCAGTGCACTTAACTGCTCATTTCATATTAATTAAAATAACTAAGGTCAAGGTATTACTAGATTCAGCTGAACTTACTCTAAAATGCATTATGTCTGGTTTACCATTGCATTTCCCAGTGACAGCCTCCCTTTAGAATTAGCCTGAAATAATAAGTCTGAAATATTATGCATTCAAAAGAGCCTGGAAAATATAAAATTCTTTTTTTTCAGTCATATTCCCCATGATAGTATGTTCTGTCTTCTGTCTACAGTATTCCTAATTTAGGCCTCATGCACACGACCATTGTGTGCATCCGTGGCCGTTGTGCCGTTTTCCGTTCTTTTGCGCGGACCCATTGACTTTCAATGGGTCCGTGGAAAAATCGGAAAATGCACCGTTTTGCAGCCGAGACCGTGATCCGTGTATCGTGTCCGTCAAAAAAATATGACCTGTCCTATTTTTTTGACGGACAACAGTTCACGGACCCATTCAAGTCAATGGGTCCGTGAAAGAACACGGATGCACACAAGATTGACATCCGTGTCCGTGATCCGTGGCCGTAGGTTACTTTCATACAGACGGATCCGAAGATCCGTCTGCATAAAAGCTTTTTCAGATCTAAGTTTTCACTTCGTGAAAACTCATATCCGACAGTATATTCTAACAAAGAGGCGTTCCCGTAGTGATGGGGACGCTTCTAGTTAGAATATACGACAAACTGTGTACATGACTGCCCCCTGCTGCCTGGCAGCACCCGATCTCTTACAGGGGGCCGTGAACAGCACAATTAACCCCTTCAGGTGCGTCACCTGAAGGGGTTAATTGTACTATCATATCCCCCTGTAAGAGATCAGGGCTGCCAGGCAGCAGGGGGCAGACCCCCCCCTCCCTCCCTCCCTCTATTGTAATAATAGGTTGGTGGCACAGTGTGCGCCCCCCCCACCCCCCCTTCCTCCCTCTATTGTAATAATTTGTTGGTGGCACAGTGTGCGCCCCCCCCCCCGGCCCATCCGCCCCCCCCCCTCCTCCCTCTATTGTAATAATTCGTTGGTGGCACAGTGTGCGCCCCCCATCGGCCCCCCTCCCTCTATAGCATTAACAACATTGGTGGCCAGTGTGCGGCCTCCCATCTCCCCCCCCCCCCCCCCGATCATTGGTGGCAGCGGAGTTCCGATCGGAGTCCCAGTTTAATCGCTGGGGCTCCGATCGGTAACCATGGCGACCAGGATGCTACTGCAGTCCTGGTTGCCATGGTTACTTAGCAATAGTACAATAGTAGAAGATTCATACTTACCTGGGAGCTGCGATGTTCGTGTCCGGCCGGGAGCTCCACCTACTGGTAAGTGACAAGTCTGTGCGGCGCATTGCTAAATGAACTGTCACTTACCAGTAGGAGGAGCTCCCGGCCGGACACAGACATCGCAGCAGCCAGCAGTAAGTATGATGCTTCTACTATTGTACTATTGCTAAGTAACCATGGCAACCAGGGCTGCAGTAGCGTCCTGTTTGCCATGGTTACCGATCGGAGCCCCAGCGATTAAACTGGGACTCCGATCGGAACTCCACTGCCACCAATGATCGGGGGGGGGGAGATGGAAGCCCGCACACTGGCCACCAATGTTGTTAATGCTATAGAGGGAGGGGGGGCCGATGGGGGACGCACACTGTGCCACCAACTAATTATTACAATAGAGGGAGGAAGGGGGGGGCCGGGTGGGCGGGGGGGGGGGCGCACACTGTGCCACCAACGAATTATTACAATAGAGAGAGGAAGGGGGGCGGGGGCGCACACTGGCCACCAACGAATTATTACAATAGAGGGAGGAAGGGGGGGCGGGGGGGCTGCACACTGTGCCACCAACGAATTATTACAATAGAGGGAGGAAGGGGGGGCGGGGGGGCCGCACACTGGCCACCAACCTATTATTACAATAGAGGGAGGGAGGGGGGGCCGCACTGGCCACCAATGATATTCAAATTGGGGAGGGGGTCTGCCCCCTGCTGGCTGGCAGCCCTGATCTCTTACAGAGGGGTATGATAGTACAATTAACCCCTTCAGGTGCGGCACCTGAGGGGTTAATTGTGCTGATCACGGCCCCCTGTAAGAGATCGGGTGCTGCCAGGCAGCAGGGGGCAGTCATGTACACAGTTTGTAGTATATTCTAACTAGAAGTGTCCCCATCACCATGGGAACGCCTCTGTGTTAGAATATACTGTCGGAAATGAGTTTTCACGATCTAACTCATATCCGACAGTATATTCTAACATAGAGGCGTTCCCATGGTGATGGGGACGCTTCAAGTTAAAATATACCATCGGATTGGAGAAAACTGAGATCCAATGGTATAAAAGGACTCCAGACTTTACATTGAAAGTCAATGGGGACGGATTCGTTTGAAATGGCACCATATTGTGTCAACGTCAAACGGATCCGTCCCCATTGACTTGCATTGTAATTCAGGACAGATCCGTTTGGCTCCGTACGGCCAGGCGGACACCAAAACGACTTTTTTTTCATGTCCGTGGATCCTCCAAAAATCAAGGAAGACCCACGGACGAAAAAACGGTCACGGATCACGGACCTACGGACCCCGTTTTTGAGGACCGTGAAAAAATACTGTCGTGTGCAGGAGGCCTTACATGAATCTTCAAGATGTTTGGCCAGTATCAAGCTACGTGTATCAGTTTTTGGGTAACTTATTTTAACTATATCAATGCAAAAAAATAAAAAAATACTGTTTTCCACATTATCTGGAGGATTTCTCTCTTCCCTTCCTCTGTGGGTGGGCAGCAAGTAACCGAGTACCTGCACAACCTAGGAGTGTATTGCATCCAGCTCTAGTTAACCTCTTCTTCCACTACCTATAAAATAGTCCCACACCCAGCACCACAGATTCCACTAGGATGCATTGCAATTTCCTTTTCCTTTTGCAATTTCCTTTTCCACTATCTAGAGAGAGATGCACTACAAGTTAGGGATATTTGGCTTTCGGGTGAAATTTATGGAAAACGTAAAAAGTTCATGCTTCCAAAACTATGGAAATCAGCCGAGGAAGTGAGCTTGGAGGTTCATTTAACTAATAAGAACTGTTTATTTACTAATATCTATGCTGAAATGCAAAATTTCAAAACAAAGTATTTGGTATTTCAAAACCAAACATCTCATAATGTGCAAGTATTTGGACAAGCAACTAAGGATTTACAAAAAATGATGGCTCAACATGCAGAGCAAATACCGGAACTTCAAAAGCAGGCTATGGTTCCAGATTCTTCATCCACCTTGCCTCTTCCATCCTTCAGGCTTGGTGGGGACCGTGATTTATTAATGCAAGTTATATTTTGGTGCACACCATTCTCACTTCATCACTGACATATCTAAGGTGCTGTGTATTATTATGCTTCTAACAGTCACATTTAGTTCACCTTTAAAGGTTAGAGTGCATTTTAGGTTAATTCTGAAATTTCACCCACAAGCCAAATATCCCTTTTTTTTGTGAGTAGTGTATACACACATGGAATTCTTGCTACCCTTCCATTAAGGATTGAAAAACCCACAATGGTCACTGAAATAACTTGAAACTGACAAAAGTAATAATAAATAAAAGTTTACTGAAAATCCACTAATGACAATCAGACATAGCCTTTGAATTTTGGTTCAATAGAATAATTTATAAAACAAACTAATGAAACTGTCCTGAACAAAAATGATGCTACCCTTAACCCCTTCTACCCCGGGCCAGTTTTCACCTTCCTTCCCAGGCCATTTCATTCCAAATCTGACATGTGTCACTTTATGTGGTAATAACTTTGGAACACTTTTTACTTATTCAAGCAATTCTGAGATTTTCTTATCACACATTGTACTTTATGACAGTCATAAATTTGAGTCAATATATTCCATCTTTATTTATGAAAAAATTCTAAATATATCAAACATTTGAAAAAATTAGCAATTTAGAAACTTTCTATCTCTCTGCTTTTAAAACAGAAAGTGATACCTCATTTAACTAAAAAAAAAATATTTACTTAATATTCCCCATACGTCTATTTTATGTTGGCATTATTTTTAAAATGTCATACAAAAAATTTTGGGACGTTAGAAGGCTTAGAATTTTAGAAGCAATTCTTAAAATTTTTAAGAAAATTCCAAAACCCACTTTTAACCCCTTAAGGACTTAGGACGTACCGGTACACGATGTTTGCCGAGTCCTTAAGGACCCATGACGTACCGATACGTCCTAACTTTAAAACTACATTGCGGCACTAAAATCATTCAGCGGGCATCCTGTCACAACACATCGGCGATCGCAGCAAACCACAGGTCAATTTAGACCTGCGGTTTGCGACTTTACCTGAAGTTTGCAGCGGCAATCAGCGGTGCCATCGGGCCCCTATGCGGCTGTAGGGGGGACCCGATGGCATGGAAGGCAGCGTGATGCCTTCCTTAGGTATCAGCGCTGCCTTCTGGTGACGAGCCTGTGAGATCCAGCCCCCTTGGATCTCACAGGCCGGAAGCTGTATGAGTAATACACACAGTATTACTCATACAGCCAATGCATTCCAATACAGAAGTATTGGAATGTATTGTAAAGGGGATTAATCCCCCAAAAGTTCAAGTCCCAAAGTGGGACAAAAAAATTATGTGAAAAAAAAGTTGAAAAAATAATTTTTTCCGCCCAAAAAATTTAAAGTTTCAAGTAATAATAAACAAAAACGTAATTTTCCCCCAAAAAGTAAAAAAAAAAGTAAAAAATAGGGGGAAAAAAAGTATACATATTAGGTATCGCCATGTCCATATCAACTGGCTCTATAAACATATCACATGACCTAACCCCTCAGATGAACACCGTAAAAAATAAAAAATAAAAACTGTGCTAAATAAACAATTTTTTTGTCACCTTACATCACAAAAAGTACAACAGCAAGCGATAAAAAAGGCGTTTGCCCACCAGAATAATACCAATCTAACCGTCACCTCATCCCACAAAAAATGAGCCCCTACCTGAGACAATCGCCCAAAAAATGAAAAAACTATGGCTCAGAATAAGGAGACACTAAAACTTAATTTTTTTTGTTTTAAAAAAGCTGTTATTGTGTAAAACTTACATAAATTTAAAAAAGTATACATATTAGGTATTGCCGCGTCTGTATCGACCGGCTCTATAAAAATATCACATGACCTAACCCCTAAGATGATCACCGTAAAAATAAAAAAAATAAAAACTGCTAAATAAACCATTTTTTGTCACCTTACATCTCAAAAAGTGTAATAGCAAGTGATCAAAAAGTCACACGCAACCCAAAATAGTGCCAATAAAACCGTCATCTCATCCAGCAAAAATCATTCCCTACCCAAGGTAATCGCCCAAAAACTTAAAAAATATTGGCTCTCAGATTATGGAAACAGTAAAACATGATTTTTTTTTGGCTTCAAAAATGAAATCATTGTGTAAAATTTACATAAATAAAAAAATGGATACATATTAGGTATCGCCGCGTCCGTATTGACTGGCGCTATAAAAATATAATATGACCTAACCCCTCAGATGAACATCGTAAAAAAAATAAAAATAGAAACTGTGCTAAATAAACAATTTTTTGTCACCTTACATCACAAAAAGTGTAATAGCAAGTGATCAAAAAGTCACACGCACCCCAAAATAGTCCCAATAAAACCATCATCTTATCCCGCTAAAATCTTACCCTACCCAAGGTAATCGCCCAAAAACTGAAAAAAATAGGGCTCTCAGACTATGGAAACACTAAAACATGATTTTTTTTGCTTCAAAAATGAAATCATTGTGTAAAACTTACATAAAGAAAAAAAAGTATTCATTTTAGGTATTGCAGCGTCCGTGACAACCTGGTCTATAAAAATATCCCATGATCTAACCTGTCAGATGAATGTTGTAAATAACAAAAAATAAAAACGGTGCCAAAACAGCTATTTCTTGTTACCTTGCCTCACAAAAAGTGTATTATTGAGCAACCAAACATCATATGTACCCTAAAATAGTACCAACAATACTGACCCCCTATCTCGTAGTTTCCAAAATGGAGTCACTTTTTTTTCGTGTTTCTACTCTAGGGGTGCATCAGGGGGGCTTCAAATGGGACATGCTATCAAAAAAACCAGTCCAGCAAAACCTGCCTTCCGAAAACCGTATGGCATTCCTTTCCTTCTTGGCCATGCCGTGTGCCTGTACAGCGGTTTACAACCACATATGGGGTGTTTCTGTAAACTACAGAATCAGGGCCATAAATATCGAGTTTGGTTTGGCTGTTAACCCTTGCTTTGTAACTGGAAAAAAATTATTAAAATGGAAAATCTGCCAAAAAAGTGAAATTTTTAAATTGTATCTCTATTTTCCAATAATTCTTGTGGAACTACGTTTGTAAAATCAGTTTTCACCAAACTTTCCAAGTTGCCCAGCATGTTTTGTTATGGGAGTCCTGGGGAGGTCTGTGTCCAGCAGTTCCGGAAAGTGTGGGGTAGTGACAAATGGTTGCCGCAGGGAGGTGTGGGGGATGGAGATGGAGGTCGGATGGGATTGTACAAGTATAACCTCGATTGTCTCTAACAAAGGATGCATATGTATTTTAATGATGGAAAGAAGATACGACCCAGACTGTTGTCTGCCTTTTGTTATGTTTTGCTTTGTTTTGTATGATATGATTTTGCTTTGATAATCTGTACTTTTTGTAATACTTTGTCTTTGCATCTAAAAGAAAGGGAATTGGAGTTTTATGCTCAGTGAAACATCTTACTGTCTGTACTCTGTACATTGTACTATTTATGGCATGAGCAACTACTCTTATAATAAAAATCTATTGAAAGTAAAATTAGTTTTGAATACCTTGAGGGGTGTAGTTTCTTAGATGGGGTCAGTTTTATGGAGTTTCCACTCTAGGGGTGCATCAGGGGGGCTTCAAATAGGACATGGTGTAAAAAAAAAAACAGTCCAGCAAAACCTGCCTTCCAAAAACCGTATGGCATTCCTTTCCTTATGCGCCCTGCCGTGTGCCCGCACAGTGGTTTACAACCACATATGGGGTGTTTCTGTAAACTACAGAATCAGGGCCATAAATATTGAGTTTGGTTTGGCGGTTAACCCTTGCTTTGTAACTGGAAAAAAAATATTAAAATGGAAAATCTGCCCAAAAAGTTTAATTTTGAAATTGTATCTCTATTTTCCATTAATTCTTGTGGAACACCTAAAAAGTTAACAAAGTTTGTAAAATCAGTTTTGAATACCTTAAGGGGTGTAGTTTCTTAGATGGGGTCACTTTTATGGAGTTTCTACTCTAGGGGTGCATCAGGGGGGCTTCAAATGGGACATGGTGTCAAAAAAACTGTCCAGCAAAACCTGCCTTCCAAAAACCGTATGGCATTCCTTTCCTTCTGCTCCCTACCGTGTGCCCGTACAGCTGTTTACGACCACATATGGGGTGTTTATGTAATCTACAGAATCAGGGCCATAAATATTGAGTTTGGTTTGGCTGTTAACCCTTGCTTTGTAACTGGAAAAAAAAAAATTAAAATGGAAAATCTGCCAAAAAAGTGAAATTTTGAAATTGTATCTCTATTTTCCATTAATTCTTGTGGAACACCTAAAGGGTTAAAAACATTTATAAAATCTGTTTTGAATACCTTGAGGGGTATAGTTTCTTAGATTGGGTCACTTTTATGGAGTTTGTACTCTAGGGGTGCATCAGGGGGGCTTTAAATGGGACATGGTGTAAGAAAAAACAGTCCAGCAAAACCTGCCTTTTAAAAACCATCAGGCATTACTTTCCTTCTGAGCCCTGCCGTGTGCCCGTACAGCGATTTACGACCACATATGGGGTGTTTTTGTAAACTACAGAATCAGGGCCATAAATATTGAGTTTGGTTTGGCTGTTAACCCTTGCTTTGTAACTGGAAAAAAAAATATTAAAATGGAAAATCTGCCCAAAAAGTGAAATTTTGAAATTATATCTCTATTTTCCATTAATTCTTGTGGAACACTTAAAGGGTTAACAAAGTTAGGGGTGTAGTTTATAGAATGGGATCATTTTTGGGTGGTTTCTATTATGTAAGCCTCGCAAAGCGACTTCAGACCTGAACTGGTCCCTAAAAATTGGGTTTTTGAAAATTTCTGAAAAATTTCAAGATTTGCTTCTAAACTTCTAAGCCTTGTAACATCCCCCAAAAATAAAATATCATTCCCAAAATTATCCAAACATGAAGTAGACATGTGGGGAATGTAAAGTAATAACTATTTTTGAGGTATTACTATGTATTATAGAAGTAGAGAAATTGAAACGTGGAAATTTGCAATTTTTTACCAATTTTTGGTAAATTTGGTATTTTTTTAAAATAATTTTTTTCCCTTCATTTTACCAGTGTCATAAAGTACAATATGCGACGAAAAAACACTCTCAGAATGGCCTGGATAAGTCAAAGCGTTTTTTTTTTTTTTTAAATATAATTTTTTATTAAGTTTCCAAATTACTTTCAATAGCATACAGTTCGTACATAAATACCAATACTTTGGTGGTCAAGACAATTGTATAATACAAATCGTTCAATCAAGGTGTAAGCAAGATATTCATAAACAATACAGTTCCCCTACCCTCCCTCCTCCCTTTCTCCCCAACTGGGAAAACAAACTACCCCCTCCCTCCCCCCTCCCCCCCTCTCTCTCTACTTCTCTAATGTAACAACATTGCTTTTAATCAATCTAAAGTCTCCCCAGAGTTTGGGTTAAATTTTTCTTTAAGTACCACTCTGAAAAGATGAATGGGACCATTAAAGTGCGCATGTCCCTATCTGAATATACCACTCCTATAAAAGACTCCTATCTCCTGAAGAAAGAGTTTATAGATCGCTCTCCCATTTGTTCTGCTTCAATTCTCTCCATATCCAGGCAAAGCTTAGCATGGTTAAGAACCTCTGTCATTGACGGCAATTGCGGTTTGAGCCAGTGCTTAAAAATACAGCGTTTGGCTGCCAATAGTAAGATGTGAATAACTGGTTGCATATTAGTCCCATTTGCCTGGGCATGAAAGAGCATTAAATCAGGAGACAAAGGTATTAAGATTTTCAGATAACGTTTGATCTGAGATCTGACTAACCTCCAAAATTTCTGGGAAGCTGGACAGGACCATACTCCATGACTCAGATCAAGTCAAAGCGTTTTAAAGTTATCAGCACTTAAAGTGACACTGGTCAGATTTGCAAAAAATGGCCAAGTCCTTAAGGTGAAATCGGGGTTAAGGACCAGTTCAGTTATTAAGTCACTTTGTGGGGCTTAGATAGTAGAAACCACCCATATATAACCTCACATTAGAAATTGCACCCCTCAAGTTATTTAAAACTGATTTTATAAACGTTATTAACCCTTTAGATGTTCCACAAGAATTAAGGGAAAATGGAGATGACATTTCTAAATGTCACTTTTTGGGCAGATTTTCCAATTTAATAAATAAAATTCTGTAACACGTCAAGGGTTAACAGCCAAACAAAGTTCAATATTTATTACTCTGATTTTGAAGTTTACAGAAACACCCCACATGTGTTTGTAAACTGATGAAAGGGCATATGGCAAGACGCAGAAGAAAAGGAGCACCGTATGGTTTTCGGAGAGGAGATTTTGCTGGACTGGTTTTTAGACACCAAGTCCCATTTGAAGTCCCCCTGATGCACCTTTACAGTAGAAACTCCCAAAAAGTTACCCCATTTTGGAAATTACCGGATAAGCAACAGTTTTATTGGTATTATTTTGGGGTACATATGATTTTGATCGTTCTATATTAAGTTTTTTGTGAGGCAAGGTAACCAAAAAAAGGCTGTTCTGGCATAGTTTTCAATTTTTGTTTTTTACAATGTTCATCTGACAGGTTAGATAATATGCTATTTTTATAGAGTACGTTGTTACGGGTGCGACAATATCAAATATGTCTACTTTCTTTGTTTGTTTCCATTTTTTTCACGATAAAGCATTTTTTTTAAAACAATTATGTTTTCATGTGACCAAGAAATTGGTTGTTTTGGCACAGTTTTTATTTATTATTTATTTATTTTTACAGCGTTAACCTGTGGGGGTAGATCATGTGATATTTTTATAAAATATTATTTTTTGAAACAAAACAAATTATGTTTTAGTTAGTGTTGAACGAACCCAAACTGTAAAGTTCGGGTCTGTATCGAACTTTGCAAGTTGCCGGAAAAGTTTGGGTTTGAGTGTGGTGTTCGGGGATTTAATAAAGCTTTAGAAAGGCTGCAGGGAAGCCAATCAACAAGCTTTTAAGCTGTGGGCACTTAGAAGCCTTCACAGCCATGCCTAGTAATGGCATGGCTGTGATTGGCCAATGCATCATGTGACTCAGCCTCTATACAAGCTGGATCACGTGTAGCCCCACCCATAAGCTCCGAGTAGTGCAGGGACAGGAAGAAGGCAGCTGAAGCGAGGGAGAGTTTTAGGAATCTGGCTATTTGTTTTGTGGGTGACCTATAATGATATTTTGTGGGTGCAAGGAACCAGCTTTGTACCCCCGACACAGAAATATAATAATAAATCTGGCTGTTAATTCTGTGGGAAACCTATAGCATTTTTTTTAGGTGCAATGCACCATCTTTGTACCCCCGACACAGATATATAATAATTAATCTGGCTGTTATTCTGTGCATGACCAATAGTGATTTTTATGTGGGTGCAATGCACCATTTTTGTTCCGCTAGCACAAAAATATAATAGTTAATCCGTCTGTTGGTTTGATGGGTGACATATACCCATTTTTGGTGTGAGGTACACCTGCACTCCATCCGTGACAGGGAAATTAATATAGTTAATCTGTCTGTTAGTTCGGTGGGTGACCTCAAAGAGTGAGGAGAGCATCAAATAAGGGACGTGGCCCTTGTCATGGTGCTGCTAGTGCTGGTGGAGCTCCTGTTGCAGGGAGAGGACGTGGTTGATCTGTGCCAGCTACACGCCCAAATGAAACACCTTCCTCAGGTGCACGTAGGTGACAGGACGTTCAGCATCATTTTGGAGGCCTGAATACTGGTGTACGAATGGTGAGGCCAGAACAAGTAGAGGCGGTAGTAGATTGGGTGGCTGAAAGTGCCCCCAGTTCCTACACATTGTCTCCCACCCGGTCCCCTGCTGGAAGAGCAGAGTTGCCACCTGCAGCCCATGGGCGTCTGTCTTTCACCTCACCCCCTTGCAAATTATCCAAGCAGTCTGAGCCCCAAGTCATTCAGCAGTCTCTTATGCTTTTTGATGACTCTGCTGGTGGGGTTTCTGTGAGCCATCCACCTAGCCCTGACCCAGAACTGGAAGAGATTGAGTGCACTGATGCCCAACCACTTATGTTTCAGAATGTGGAAATGGAAGGACCACCGCAGCACGTCTCTGATGATGATGACGAAACACAGGTGCCAACTTCTGCGGCTGTGCAGACCGGCAAGGAGGGAAAGGGTGAAGAGTGGGTGGAAGATGATGTGGAGGATGATGAGGTCCTAGACCCCAAATGGAATCAAGGTTATGCAAGTGACGTGTGCATTTTGGAGGAAGAGGTGGTCACACAGCGCAAGCCATACAGCAAAAGAGGGAGCAGGGTGCAAAAGCAGAGTGGCCGTCCCCTAGCCAGTATGCCTGCTACTGCCCACCGCACCCAGGGACTGAGCACACCAAAGCCAGCTCCAAGGAGTTCTCTGGTGTGACAGTTCTTCAGACAATGTGCTGACGACATGATGTGAGTTATTTACACGCTGTGCAATCAGAGCCTGAAGTGAGGCAAAAATGTTCTAAACCTGAGCACCACCTGCATGACCAGACATCTAAATGCAAAGCACAAGCTGCAGTGGAGTACACACCTGAAAAATCACAAAAGATCTTAGGCTCCTCTTCTGCTACAGTCTCGGCCTCTTCCTCTCCCTCTGGAGTGACAGTGGTACCTGCCACCCCACAAACAGAGGATGTGGCAGCAACACCACCACCTCTGTCACTGTCACTAAGCATCTCCACACTGTCCCATGGAAGCGTTAATCTGTCCACCCCCCAAACATTGGAGAGAAAGAAGAAGTACCCCTCTACCCACCAGCGATCCCTGGCCCTGAAGGCCAGCATTTCCAAATTCCTGGCCTTTGAAATGCTGTCATTCCGTCTGGTGGCGACAGAGACTTTTAAAAACCTTATGGTGGTGACTGTCCCACAGTACGTGGTTTCCAGCCGCCCCTACTTTTCCAGGCGAGCCATCCCTGCCCTGCACAACCAAGTGGCGGACAAAATTAGGTGTGCACTGTGCAATGCTATCTGTGGCAAGGTCCACATAACCACGGATACGTGGAAGAGTAAACACGGGCAGGGACATTATATCTCCCTAACTGCACAATGGGTAAATGCTGTGGCGGCTGGGCTTTAGGCGGAGAGCCGTTTGGCACATGTCCTACCACCACCGAGGATTGCAAGACATTTCTCGTTGCCTTCTGTTGCCTCTTACTCTGCTTCCTCCTCTACTGCCTAATCATCCAGTCAGAGTAACATCTTCACCACCAACTTGAACACAGCCAGGAGGAAACGACTGCAGGCTCTTTTGAAACTTATCTGTTTGGGGGAAAAAAACTACACTGTGCAGGAGCTGTGGACGGGCATGAAACAACAGACCATTGAGTAGTTGGTGCCGCTGAGCCTCACGCCTTGTGGTGTGCGATAATGGGCGATATCTCGTAGCAGCTCTGGGGCTAGCTGGTTTGATGCACATCCCTTGCCTGGTGCATGTGCTGAATTTGGTGGTGCAGAGGTTCTGCAAAATTACTCCAATATGTCAGAGCTGCTGCAGAAAGTGCAGGCCGTCTGTGTGCGCTTTTTGCATTCTCACCCTGCCGCTGCTCGCCTGTCTGCACTGCAGCTTAACTTCGTCCTTCCCACTCACCGCCTCATATGCGATGTAACCACAAGGTAGAACTCCGCCTTGCACATGCTGGAGAGATTGTGGAGTTGGAGTTTCATCTGCAGCACGCACGGGTGAGTCGCTCTGCGGAACCAAGTTTTAACCAGTACTGATTACTGGGTGGTCACCCTGCTGGATCCCCGCTACAAGGACAACATGCTGTCCTTAATTCCATCACTGTAACTTGATTGGAAGCTGCGCAACTACTAGCGTACGCTGGTAGACACGCTGCTGTTGGCATTCATTTACACCTGACAGCAGGGGCTCAGTTGAAGCACAAGGCGAAGGCAGAGGAGGAGGAGGAAGAAGTTGCCAATGCAGCTGTGGCACCGCCAGCACCTCAGAAGGGAGGGTTAGCATGGCGTAATGTGGAAAAGCTTTGTCAGCACGCCACAATAACCAGCACCACCAACTTAGCAGGAGGCAGCATTTTAGCAACATGGTGGAACAGTACGTGTGCACATGCCTACACGTACTGACTGATGGGTCTGAGCTTGCCCTTTACGCCTTGGAGGTGTTAGACTGCCCGAATGTGTGTTTAGCACGGCAGGGGGGGGATAATCACAGACAAGCACAGCCACCTGTCCACAGCCAATGTGGACAAGCTCACGTTCATTAAAATGAACCAGGCATGGATCCCACAGGACTTGTTTGTACCTTGTGCTGAGTAGACTTCAATAGGGTTCGAGTTCAGGTCAAGTTCGGGTCCCGAACCTGAACTTTGACCCGAAGTTTGATCGAACCCGGTGACCCCGAACATCCACGGGTCCGGTCATCCCTAGTTTTAGTGTCTCCATATTCCGGGAGCTATATTTTTTTACAATGTTTTTCTGATGGGGTATATTATGTGATATATTTATAGACACGGTTGTTATGGACGTTCCAGAAATGTGTCAGATGGGCACATGTGCCTTTAAGGAGGAAAATGCTGCAATGTGTTTTTCTACATTTAGAATTCCTTTTCTACATCATCACCTTTAACTTTCACCTGTAAAAAAATCTCAGTCTACTTTTAGACTAAATTGTTATTAAAATGTTTTTAAAATGTAGGAACATTTAAGGTATCAAAAAGTATGAAGCTCTCTTTTTTATTTTGCCTTTTTTTTTCACGTATGAGATTCTACAAATATAATTTACAGACTATATGCCCTTAAGGACTCATGCACACGACCGTATGTATTTTGTGGTCCGCAAAAAATACAGATGACTTCCGTGTGCATTCTGTATTTTGCAGAACGGAACAGCTGGACCCTAATAGAACAGTAGTATCCTTGTCTGAAATGGAGAAAATAATAGGACATGTTCTATTTTTTTGCGGAACGGAAATACGGACACACGGAAATGGAATGCACACGGAGTAGCTTCTTTTTTTTTTTTGCTGACTCATTGAAATGAATGATTCCGCATACGGTCCAAAAAAAAAAAAAACGGAACGGACATGAAAAGAAAATACGCTTGTGTGCTTAAACCCTAAATAACATGTTTTAGGCTGAGGGACGTCCAGAGGTCCAGGACTACACAAGATGTCTAATTTGGGATCTGACCCAGTTAAAGCAATGGGAGATTATATCTTTCATCTTTTATCAGGCAGGCAGAAAGTGTACACGACTACAATTAAAGGGGTTCTGCACTTTTATTTAACTGATGATCTATCCTCTGGATAGATCATCAGCTTCTGATCGGCGGGGGTCCGACACCCAGGACCCCCGCTGATCATCTGTTTGAGAAGGCAGCGGCGCTCCAGCAGCGCCGCTGCCTTCTCACTGTTTACCGCCGGGCCGCCCGCCCACTGACGTCAGGACTTGTTTCAACTAGAGTGGGCGTGGCTAAGCTCCATTCAAGTGAACAGAGCTTAGCCGCGCCCACTCTAGTTGATACAAGTCGTGACGTCAGTGGGCGGGCGGCCCGGCGGTAAACAGTGAGAAGGCAGCGGCGCTGCTGGAGCGCCGCTGCCTTCTCAAACAGATGATCGGCGGGGGTCCCGGGTGTCGGACCCCCGCCGATCAGAAGCTGATGATCTATCCACAGGATAGATCATCAGTTAAATGAAGGTGCAGAACCCCTTAAAGAAGAAATACCATAGATATCTTGAATATGTGCACTCTCTTTTACATTGTTTGGGTTGCTCCTTGTTTTTGTAGAAAATGCAATAGTTTTATAATCACTTTTGTTCCGTTGCTTGTTTTTGATACTTTTTTAAAATATAAAGAAACATAGGATGACGGACAATTAATTTAGTTAGCAAGGAATAAACACCCCACTTATTCATAAGTATGTATAAGAGGTCTGTGAAGGTAAAGGTATATTAGAAATCATCTATATCAGCAGCATGTGTGGCACTGTATACTAACTAACACACTCATAATTACAGAAAAGAGAGCCAGTCAAGAAATTGTAATATCAACATATTATTTTGAAATGCTGTTTAATAAAATAGAAGCAACATCACAGAGTAGAGCAATGTTTGGCACAACAGATCTAATATGTAGATAATATGGCATCATAAAGAACCAGCTATCAACAAAGTAAATCACTACATGACATGTACAATACAACAAAAATGTCAAAGCAAGTAGTATAATATTTGTAATGTAAGTGCTAAAATTGCTACTGGAACAATAATTCTACCAGAGGTTCTGTAGCACCCATCCCCTGGCACTTGATGGGACTCAAAGGTCCCTCAACTAAGTAGTAATTTAGATACATCATACATATCAGATGGTAAACGGGGGCCCTTCACATATTATTAGTGAGGTCCTAGGAGCCCAATGGTACATTACATTGGATACATTTTTGTTGTTTTCTTGTTTACATGCTAGAAATAAAATAATAATCAACCTTGGTGTGAATCTAGCCTAAAAAGTGATATCTAGATGATTTCCTAAATTTCTACTAAGGTTACATTTGGCCAAATCAGCCATACCAATTTGATTTGGGCCCAAATAAATTTGACCTGAATTAAAAATGTATACAATGGTTTAACATAGGAAGCTCACCGGAATATATGCTGGTGCTCAACCTGCTATGACCATTAAGCTATAATAAAAACTGTATGCAAAATGGCTGGCTCACAGCAACAATTAATATTATACAATGTATTTACTCATATTCAAATATTCTGAAAATATGTAAAACATACCAAAATACGTGTATATAAAATATAGCAAAATTATTCACAGTCACGGTCCCAGCATTAACCGCCTCAGGACCGCCGTACGCAGGCGCTCAGAGGAACGGAAGGTAAGCGAGTGGATCTCCAGCCTGCCAGCGGCGATCGCTCGCTGGCAGGCTGGAGACGTGATTTTTCTTAACCCCTAACAGGTATATTAGACGCTGTTTTGATAACAGCGTCTAATATACCTGCTACCTGGTCCTCTGGTGGTCCCTTTTGTTTGGATCGACCACCAGAGGACTCAGGCAGCTCATTAAAGTAGCACCAAACACCACTACACTACACTACACCCCCCTGTCACTTATTAACCCTTTATGAACCACTAATCACCACTGATCACCCCTGATCACCCCATATAGACTCCCTGATCACCCCCCTGTCATTGATCACCCCCCTGTAAGGCTCCATTCAGACGTCCGTATGATTTTTACGGATCCATGGATACATGGATCGGATCCGCAAAACACATACGGACGTCTGAATGGAGCCTTACAGGGGGGTGATCAATGACAGGGGGGTGATCACCCATATACACTTGCTGATCACCCCCTGTCATTGATCACCCCCCTGTAAGGCTCCATTCAGACGTCCGTATGATTTTTACGGCTCCATGGATACATGGATCGGATCCGCAAAACACATGCGGACGTCTGAATGGAGCCTTACAGGGGGGTGATCAATGACAGAGGGGTGATCACCCATATACACTCCCTGATCACCCCCTGTCATTGATCACCCCCCTGTATGTCTCCATTCAGACGTCCGCATGTGTTTTGCGGATCCGATCCATGTATCCATGGATCCGTAAAAATCATACGGACGTCTGAATGGAGCCTTACAGGGGGGTGATTAATGACAGGGGGGTGATCACCCATATACACTCCCTGATCACCCCCTGTCATTGATCACCCCCCTGTAAGGCTCCATTCAGACGTCCGCATGTGTTTTGCGGATCCGATCCATGTATCCATGGATCCGTAAAAATCATACGGACGTCTGAATGGAGCCTTACAGGGGGGGTGATCAATGACAGGGGGGTGATCACCCATATACACTCCCTGATCACCCCCTGTCATTGATCACCCCCCTGTAAGGCTCCATTCAGACGTCCGCATGTGTTTTGCGGATCCGATCAATGTATCCATGTATCCGTAAAAATCATACGGACGTCTGAATGGAGCCTTACAGAGGGGGATATCAATGACAGGGGGTGATCACCCATATACACTCCCTGATCACCCCCTGTCATTGATCACCCCCCTGTAAGGCTCCATTCAGACGTCCGCATGTGTTTTGCGGATCCGATCCATGTATCCGTGGATCCGTAAAAATCATACGGACGTCTGAATGGAGCCTTACAGGGGGGTGATCAATGACAGGGGGGTGATCAATGACAGGGGGTGATCAGGGAGTCTATATGGGTGATCACCCCCCTGTCATTGATCACCCCCCTGTCATTCAGACATTTTTTTGGCCCAAGTTAGCGGAAATATATATATTTTTATTTTTATTTTTTTTCTTACAAAGTCTCATATTCCACTAACTTGTGTCAAAAAATAAAATCTCACATGAACTCGCCATACCCCTCACGGAATCCAAATGCGTAAAAAAATTTAGACATTTATATTCCAGACTTCTTCTCACGCTTTAGAGCCCCTAAAAAGCCAGGGCAGTATAAATACCCCACATGTGACCCCATTTCGGAAAGAAGACACCCCAAGGTATTTGCTGAGGGGCATATTGAGTCCATGAAAGATTGAAATTTTTGTCCTAAGTTAGTGGAAAGTGAGACTTTGTGAGAAAAAAACAAAAAAAAACAATTTCCGCTAACTTATGCCAAAAAAAATAATTCTATGAACTCGCCAGGCCCCTCATTGAATACCTTGGGGTGTCTTCTTTCCAAAGTGGGGTCACATGTGGGGTATTTATACTGCCCTGGCTTTTTAGGGGCCCTAAAGCGTGAGAAGAAGTTTGGGATCCAAATGTCAAAAAATGCCCTCCTAAAAGGAATTTGGGCACCTTTGCGCATCTAGGCTGCAAAAAAGTGTCACACATCTGGTATCGCCGTACTCAGGAGAAGTTGGGGAATGTGTTTTGGGGTGTCATTTTACATATACCCATGCTGGGTGAGAAAAATATCTTGGTCAAATGTCAACTTTGTATAAAAAAAATTGGAAAAGTTGTCTTTTGCCAAGATATTTCTCTCACCCAGCATGGGTATATGTAAAATGACACACCAAAACACATTCCCCAACTTCTCCTAAGTACGGCGATACCAGATGTGTGAAATTTTTTTGCAGCCAAGGTGGGCAAAGGGGCACACATTCCAAAGTGCACCTTTTGGATTTCGCAGGCCATTTTTTACACATTTTGATTGCAAACTACTTCTCACGCATTTGGGCCCCTAAATTGCCAGGGCAGTATAACTACGCCACAAGTGACCCCATTTTGGAGAGAAGACACCCCAAGTTATTCCATGAGGGGCATGGCGAGTTCCTAGAATTTTTTATTTTTTGTCGCAAGTTAGTGAAATATGAGACTTTGTAAGAAAAAAAAAAATTAAATAAAAATCATCATTTTCCGCTAACTTGTGACAAAAAATAAAAAGTTCTATGAACTCACTATGCCCATCAGCGAATACCTTTGGGTGTCTACTTTCCGAATTGGGGTCATTTGTGGGGTGTTTCTACTGTCTGGGCATTGTAGAACCTCAGGAAACATGACAGGTGCTCAGAAAGTCAGAGCTGCTTCAAAAAGCGGAAATTCACATTTTTGTACCATAGTTTGTAAACGCTATAACTTTTACCCAAACCATTTTTTTTTTTTTGCCCAAACATTTTTTTTTTATCAAAGACATGTAGAACAATAAATTTAGCGAAAAATTTATATATGGATGTCGTTTTTTTTGCAAAATTGTACAGCTGAAAGTGAAAAATGTCATTTTTTTGCCAAAAAATTGTTAAATTTCGATTAATAACAAAAAAAGTAAAAATGTCAGCAGCAATGAAATACCACCAAATGAAAGCTCTATTAGTGAGAAGAAAAGTAGGTAAAATTCATTTGGGTGGTAAGTTGCATGACCGAGCGATAAACGGTGAAAGTAGTGTAGTGCAGAAGTGTAAAAAGTGGCCTGGTCATTAAGGGGGTTTTAGCTAGCGGGGTTGAAGTGGTTAACCCCTAAATGCAGAGCTCTCGCAAGAATGAGCTAATATTATTTCACATCGTGCTGTAAAGAACGTATATATATATATGTATATATATATATATATATATATATATATATTTCTCTTTTTGGAAAAAAAGGAATAAAAAAAAATAAGAATAAGAAAAAAAAAGGAAAAAATCCACTGGTCATTCAAACTTTCATGGATATTTCTGATTGTGGTTGCTCCAGTTAGCTAATTATTTAGCTGAATTAGATTACAAATCTGAATTAGTGACAAAGGCAGTGCTGATACTACTGTATGTCTCCAGTGATTGAGTACAAATGTATCAAGTTGCAGTGATACTTGCCGATCTCAAATCTATCCCTGTTTAGCTCTAAGTTTTATTGCTTAATTTAGAGGGAATTAGTTTGAAATTTAGTTTGGAATTAGTTTGGCACTGGACTAGTTGTATGCCACCCTTGTGCCTGCGATAGTGTCAATAGTGATGGTATCATTGTATATCCGATGAACCAGCAGGATATATTACACAGCAGTGCTGCTTACCATTGTCCAGTGAGCAACCACTGAGGAAGAAACATATAGTTTTGAAACGCATCTGGTTTATTTGCAGTTTTTCTACTGAGCACAATTGAGGCTCCAATCTACTGAGCACCTATTTCCTATATTATCCTGGATATTCAAACAGCAGGAGTTGGCGTCCATACACCCCTACTACTCTGGCACATGAGAGAATCACAGGATACAGCAGAGCACCGAGATCACAGATGAGCGGAACAAAGTTACTGTCTTCCGAACTAATGCTGCGGCAAACTGTCCTGGCCTAGTCACCTGATGGATGGCCGAATGGAGGACTCTGGACACTGGTAAGCAGCACTGCTGTTTTAAAACAGGTGAAACTCGAAAAATTTGAATATTGTGCAAAGTTCATTTATTCAGTAATGCAACTTAAAAGGTGAAACTAACATATGAGACTCATTACATGCAAAGCGATATATTTCAAGCCTTTATTTGATATAATTTGGATGATTATGGCTTACAGCTTATGAAACCCCAAAGTCTCAATCTCAGGTCCCCTTTGCTCAGGGGGTATGGATTAATTAGCTGACTGGAGTCTGACACTTTGAGCCTAGAATATTGAAACTTTTCACAAAATTCAAATTTTAAGCTGCATTAAAGGGGTTGTCCAGGTTCAGAGCTGAACCTGGACAGCCCTCCATTTTCACCCAGGCAGCCCCCCTGACATGAGCATCGGAGCAGTTCATGCTCCGATGCTCTCCTTTGCCCTGCGCTAAATTGCACAGGGCAAAGGCATTTTTCTGAGTTCCGGTGACGTACCGGGCTCTCTATGGGGCTGACAGGAACCCCGGTGACGTCACCGGCACTGATGGGCGGGATTTGGCTCTGCCCTAGCCAGTAAAACGGCTAGGGCAGAGCTAAAGCCCGCCCCTCAGAGCCGGTGACGTCACCGAACACACTGCTGGGCGGAAGTTACCGCCCGGCAGTGTGTTATTTAAAACACAAGAGCCCGTGCCCTGCGCGATCTAGCGCAGGGCACTGGAGCGCATCGGAGCATGAGATGCTCCGATGCTAGGCTCAGGGGGGCTGCCGGGGTGAAAATAAGGGTATGTCCGGGTTCAGCTCTGAACCTGGACAACCCCTTTAATGCAATTCCTTTTAATTTGCATTACTGAAATAAATTAACTTTTGCACGATATTCTAATTTTTCGAGTTTCACCTGTATATTCTGCTGGTTCATTAGATATACTATGAATTACCACGTGATATGAAATAATAATAGCTCCTTCTTGCGAGAGCTCCAGAATTAAGGGTTAATGCTGGGACCGTGACTGTGAATAATTTTGCTATATTTTATGTATTTTGGTTTTACATTTATTCTGAATATTTGTATCTGAGTAAATAAAATAGTGATTCCAAAATGGTCCAATTTCCTGGAAAAGCATCTCTCTCCCATTCTCTCGATTCTTCTGAATCAAATCACACAAATTTCTGATTTGTTAAAATCAGAACTTTTTAGAAAATTTGGGTGAGATTTTGGAAACAATTCGCTAGTAATACACATTGTTGTATAAAGGCATTAAGTGCTTCTTTGAAAGTACTGGGCCACATTAAAGGGGTTTTCCGGGGACCTTTTTTTATATCTGGGAAAAAAGGGCCAGAAAGGATTAAAAATAAAAAAGAAGCTTTATTATTATTATTCACAGATCCTACTTCTTCTTTTATTGAGATGATCAACGGGGTTTCATTATATCATGCTGACCAGTCCCAGCCATAAGCCAGCACTTCACATGACGAAAAAGTGCTTTATTGAGTGGAATTTGTGTTGTATTCTTTATTCTATTCTGTAAGTAAAACATGTCACCATTGTACTGCAGAATAGCTGTATGTTCTTTAGAGTCTTAGGCTACAAATAGGAATGGTCACTTGTATGACAAGTATTTGACATACCAAACAAAACACATTTTTACACTTTACTGAAAAGGAATATTGATTTTTGTGTCTGGTAGAAATATGAGTTACTGTAACATCAAGAAAAGAAGACGAAATATGGATCAAATGTTTTCACCTCTCGACAGTTTTAATGATACGGAGTGATTTTACACATCTTAGCTTAAATAAAGTTATACATGAGATAAGTAAATGTTACTATCACTATCACAAACTTCTGCCAGCTCTTATACCGTGACCTAGATTTACTGTACCTAGAATCTCTAAAAAAATTGTGCAATTTGACTTGCCTAGCATGCACCATTTTGCGCCAAAATTGGGCCACA
Organism: Bufo gargarizans; assembly: GCF_014858855.1. Classification (NCBI taxonomy): domain Eukaryota; kingdom Metazoa; phylum Chordata; class Amphibia; order Anura; family Bufonidae; genus Bufo; species Bufo gargarizans. The sequence goes on from NC_058084.1 coordinate 44,374,971, forward strand.
ATTCTGCCAAAAAATTCTGTCTCATAGTAAGTATAGTTGTCATAAAGTTATACAAAATTGTCTGTCCCTGCATCACATTTATCATCCAGCCTGAGCCCCTGTGATAAATCTGCTGCAGGTCTAGTCAGCTCGTTTTAGCTTGCCTCATCTATAGGATTAGTAAAGCTGCCTCAAAGTACAAGGCGAGTCAAAAGTTGGAAGACACCCTTTTATTTCAAGAACAAAATGAAATATCTGAATATCACAGCAAGTAATCGGTGAGGTGGAATGGGAAAGGGGCCATGTAGTATATCAAAGAAGAGCAAAATGTTCTCAGAAATCGATTGCTGCAATCAGATTTGCAATATCCCTTGTGGTTCACAGAAAGTTTCAACAACCAGGAAAGTTCCCTGTTATGCACAGGTATTTGACCTGTTCAATGTGTTGTCACTGTGTTTTGAAACTTCTGTGTTGACAACTTTTGAACCACAAGGGATATTGCAAATCTGATTTTGTCAATCATTTTCTGAGAAAACTCTGGTCTTCTTTGATATGCTACATGACACCCCTTCCCATTGGAAATTTTTTCTCTTGATCCAATATGGCAGCTTTCAAGATTGTGGTCATGTTAATGACATATCCTAAAAGATAGACACCAAAGTATTTGGGTGTTCGGCCCGAACACATTGCAATATTAGTGTGCTCGGCTGAGCACCCGAGTATAATGGAAGTCAATGGGAGACAATCATTCACCCCCTGCTCGGAAGAGAAGAAGGTGTCTGGTTCATAAAAAAAGGTTAGAAATTGATGGAAAATGGTTTGGAAACAGCATTAATAGGAAAGCTGGATGCATCTTAGACTCCTATTATGTACAACATACAATAGACAACCACACAAAGGCTATATGCTAAAAGTCAGGTATGTGAAAGCCATCAATCTATCCATGAGACAGATGACAGGCTTAGTCAGCATACCTTACAATGGCATTCTTATGCACTATGAGATATTCCAAACCAGCTCTCATCTGACTGAGAACCAGTAATTTATTTGTTGGATGGCTTGGGTGGACCTGCACACCTAAATCAATATCATTAGGGCGACAAAAAGTTTTCTGATTGTCCTAACATAATATTCAATAACCTTTCTGTACAGTTAGGTCATGTAAAAACTCATTTGCATAAACAAGGGCATATGGGAAAGACATGCAAATGAGCAGAATCTCTCATGAACAGCACCCTCTATTAGTTTACTGGTTCTCAATCAGATGAGAGCTGGTTTGGAATATCTCATAGTGCACAAGGCTGACATTGTAAGGTATGCTGGCTGTTACCGTATTTTTCGCCGTATAAGACGCACCGGCGTATAAGACGCACCTAGGTTTTTGGGGAGGAAAATAAGAAAAAAAATATTTTGAACCAAAAGGTGCGCTTTTGAACTAATTGTGGTCTGTGGGTGACGCACTGTTATGGAGGATCTGTGGATGACACACTGTTATGGGGGATCTGTTGTTATGGGGGATCTGTGGGTGACGCACTGTTCTGGGGGATCTGTGGGTGACGCACTGTTATGGGGGATCTGTGGATGACGCACTGTTATGGGGGATCTGTGGGTGACGCACTGTTATGGGGATCTGTGGGTGACGCACTGTTATGGGGGGATCTGTGGGTGATGCACTGTAATGGGGGATCTGTGAGTGACGCACTGTTTGTCATGGTCTTACCTTCTTACTGTTCTCCTTCGTTTGACATGTGCTGGCGGCCATCTTGGTTTCTGGGTTTCTTGTAGCCTCCCACCCTGCGGCTTCTCCTTCCCACTGGGAGGAGCTGGATGCCTAGCTCATATATATAGGAGGTCTGTGGCTTCAGTTCCTTGCTTGGTCCTCCTGTGTGCACATGCTTCTAAGACTGCTGCTGCTTCTGGTTCCTGATCCTGGCCTCGTCTGACTACCCCGTTGGTTCCTGATCCTGGCTTCGTCTGACTACCCTGCTGGTTCCTGATCCAGGCTTCGTCTGACTACCCTTCTGGTTCCTGACCTCTGTCTACGCAAGACCCTGCTTCGGTTTAGCCATCCGTTTGGACTTTTGCTTACAGCTTGATTTTCAATAAAGCCTTCTTATTTCCACTTATCTCTTGTTGTACGTCTGGTTCATGGTTCCATGACATTAGGACCAAGCCATGAATTCTGACGGTACAGGGCCATCCTCGCTACCTACGCTGGTTGCCAGACTTGATCAGCAGGATCACCTGTTGGGTCGGTTCGCTGTGGCGTTGCAAACCCTGCTTGAACGCACGGCTCATTTCGCTTCCGTTGCCGATGGGTCGGTTGTCGCTCCTGGACCCGCTCCTACTGCCGCTCCGGTTGTTGCGCCAGAGTCTACCCCGACACCTGTTGCTGCGCCTGCGGTGTCTCGGGGTATGACCGGTTCTGCCCCCCTTCCACAGCGCTTTGGGGGAGAGCCAACTCAGTGCCGAGGTTTCCTTAACCAGGTGGGCATTTATTTCGAGTTGCTGCCACATGCCTTTCCTACTGAGAGCTCAAAGGTGGGCTTCTTGATCTCGCTGCTCTCGGACAAGGCCTTGGCCTGGGCCAGCCCTTTATGGGAGAACAACAATCCGGTGGTTGCCGAGTTTTCCGGTTTTGTTGCTTCTCTTCGGAAGGTATTCGATGTGCCGGCTCGTGCTGCCTCTGCTGCGAAGCTCCTTATGTCCATCAGACAGGGTTCACGATCCGTAGCTGAATACGCCATTGAGTTTCGTACCCTGGCAGCAGAGGTGGGCTGGAATAATGAGGCTCTGGTCGCTGCTTTCTCTCATGGTCTCTCGGATGCCTTGAAGGATGAGGTTGCAGCTAAGGACCTACCAGTGGAGCTCGAGTCTCTTATTTCTTTCCTGATTTTGATTGACACCAGACTCAGGGAGAGACCTTCCTTTAAGGAGAGCCTGCGGAGGTTTCCTAACAGATTGGCGCCTACGTTTGCTGTCCCACCTGTGCCTCCCTCTCCTCCCACGCCTCCTGGGGATGACTTGTCTGGGGGTGAACCCATGCAGCTGGGGTTTGCTCGCCTGTCCGAGGGGGAGAGGGTACTCCGGAGACGCGAGGGCCGATGCATGTACTGTGGTCTCGGTGGGCATTTTCGGTTGGCATGTCCGAACCGTCCGGGAAACGCTCGCACCTGAGATCCTGTCGGGGGCAGATCTTGGGTGGAGTCTCTTCGTCCCCGGTTTCCCGTGTTGACAAACCACTGATCACTGTTGTCCTCTCCTGGGTCGGGGGCTCGGTGACGACCCAGGCGTTGGTGGACTCTGGTGCTGGTGGTTTGTTCATTGATAGTGTGTTAGCTGCCGCCAATTCTATTCCTTTGCAGCCTCGAGGTTCCCCACTGGCTCTTGAGGCGATAGACGGCAGACCCCTTCTGCCGCCACACGTGACTCATGAGACCCTTCCAGTGGGGATAGCCATTGGTGCCGTTCACAGAGAGTCGGTCTGTCTCCAGGTGATTTCGTCTCCACACTACTCGGTGGTCTTGGGGTACCCCTGGCTCCAGAAGCATAATCCGACTTTCGATTGGAGATCGGCCGAGATCCTCTCGTGGTCACCGCAGTGTGGGGCCAGTTGCATCCATGGGCCTGTCAAGTTGCTGTGTACTTCCTCGGACTCTCTGTTGCCTCCTGAATACGAAGAGTACCGGGATGTATTCGATAAGGTGCGCGCGGTTGCCCTACCTCCGCACCGCCCATACGATTGTGCCATAGAGTTACAATCTGGTGCCGTTCCTCCTCGTGGCAAAGTCTATCCACTGTCGGTAGCGGAGAATGAGGCCATGGAGGAGTACGTGAGGGAGGCGCTTTCACGCGGACACATTCGCAAATCCTCGTCCCCGGCAGGGGCTGGATTTTTCTTTGTGAAAAAGAAGGGCGGTGAGTTGAGGCCTTGCATCGATTACAGGGGTCTCAATCGCATCACGATCAAGAACGCTTACCCGATACCCTTGATTTCCGAGCTGTTCGATCGCCTCAAAGGGGCCACGGTCTTTACCAAACTCGACCTGAGGGCGGCATATAACCTGGTAAGGATCAAGGCGGGCGATGAGTGGAAGACCGCGTTTAACACCAGGACCGGTCATTATGAATCCTTGGTTATGCCCTTTGGGTTGTGCAATGCGCCCGCAGTCTTCCAGGAATTCATCAACGATGTTTTCCGTGACCTGTTGCAGCAGTGTGTGGTGGTCTATTTGGATGACATCTTGGTATATTCTGAATCCATGGAGGCCCACATTATGGATGTCAGACGAGTGTTGCAACGGTTACGAGAGAACAGGCTGTTCGGTAAGCTTGAGAAATGCGAATTTCACCGATCCCAGGTAACCTTCTTAGGTTACATCATTTCCGCTGAGGGGTTCTCCATGGATCCTGAGAAGGTTTCGGCTGTCTTACAGTGGCCCCAGCCCAGTGGTCTCCGTGCCCTGCAGCGCTTTTTGGGCTTCGCCAATTATTATCGGAAGTTCATCAGGGACTTTTCCATGCTAGCCAAGCCTCTCACGGATCTGACCAGGAAGGGCAGTAATTTCCAGGTCTGGCCGCTCGAGGCCATCCGAGCTTTTGAGGCTCTAAAGTCCGCCTTTGTGTCGGCTCCGATTCTGTCGCATCCCAACCCTGGGTTGCCCTTTGTCCTCGAGGTGGATGCGTCTGAGACGGGAGTAGGCGCCCTTCTGTCTCAGCGTAGAAGACCAGAGGGTCCTCTGCTTCCTTGTGGGTTTTACTCCCGGAAACTGTCTTCCGCGGAGTGCAACTATCAGATTGGTGACAGGGAGTTATTGGCCATCGTGCAGGCCCTTAAAGAATGGAGGCACTTGCTCGAGGGTTCGGTGGTTCCGGTTCTCATCCTGACGGACCACAAGAATCTGACCTACCTTTCTGAGGCCAAGAGATTGACACCACGTCAGGCCAGATGGGCTCTGTTCTTGTCACGTTTTAATTACGTGGTCTCCTACCTACCCGGTTCCAAGAACATCAGAGCGGATGCCTTATCACGGCAGTACTCCGAGCTGTCCGGGGAGGAGTCGATTCCGACTTCGGTCATACCTCCGAATCAGATCCTGGCCGCCATTCACACCAGCCTAACCTCTCCCCTGGGTGAGCAGATTTTGGCGGCTCAATCTGGTGCTCCCTCTGGGAGACCCAACGGCAGGTGTTTTGTGCCTGAGGAGTTGCGCACTCGGTTGTTGCGAACCTACCATAACTCCAAGGCCGCGGGGCATCCTGGAAAGAATCAGCTGTCCTGGGCTGTTTCACGTCTGTTCTGGTGGCCTTCTCTACGTTCTGACATCGCCGCATATGTAGCGGCATGCTCCGTTTGTGCCCAGAGTAAGTCCCCTCTGCACCTTCCGTTGGGCCTTTTGCAACCCATAGCCACCGGGGAGCGCCCATGGTCACACCTGGGAATGGATTTCATTGTGGACCTCCCTGCATCCCGAAGCCATACGGTCATTCTCATGATTGTGGATCGGTTTTCCAAAATGTGCCACTGTGTTCCTCTCAAGAAGTTACCCTCTGCACAAGAGTTGGCCACGATTTTCGCCAGGGAGGTCTTCCGGTTGCACGGTTTGCCCAAGGAGATTGTGTCGGATCGGGGGAGCCAGTTTGTGTCCAGGTTCTGGCGCGCCTTTTGCTCCCAGTTGGGGATTCATCTCTCTTTCTCCTCGGCCTACCACCCTCAGTCCAATGGGGCCGCAGAACGATCCAATCAGGCCTTGGAGCAATTCCTTCGTTGCTATGTCTCCGATCACCAAGACAATTGGGTTGACCTCCTGCCTTGGGCTGAGTTTGCCAGGAACACGGCGGTGAACTCTTCCTCTGGGACGTCTCCCTTCATGGCCAATTATGGGTTCCAACCTGCCGTGTTACCGGAGGTATTCTCTCCCCAGGATATTCCGGCTGTGGAGGATCACCTTTCCGTCCTACGTGCTTCTTGGGTACAGATCCAGAGGTCCCTTGAGGTCTCTGCGCAGCGCCAGAGACTCCAGGCTGATCGCAGACGAGCGCCCGCTCCTTCCTACCAGGTCGGAGACCGTGTATGGTTGTCCACCCGCAACCTCAACCTTCGAGTGCCCACTCCCAAGCTGGCGCCTCGCTTTGTTGGTCCCTTCCGAGTGCTTCGCAGGGTAAACCCGGTAGCCTATGCCCTTGCGCTTCCTCCTGGCATGCGGATCTCCAACGTGTTTCATGTCTCCCTGTTGAAGCCATTGGTGTGTAATCGTTTCACTTCCTCGGTTCCTCGGCCCCGTCCGGTCCAAGTGGGCAATCGTGAGGAATATGAGGTGAGCAATATCCTGGACTCACGCCTGGTCCGCGGTCGGTTGCAGTTTTTGGTCCATTGGCGTGGTTATGGTCCAGAGGAGCGTTCCTGGGTTCCCTCCGCAGATGTCCATGCTCCTGCTTTGCTCCGAGCCTTCCACGCACGCTTCCCTCAGAAACCGTTCCTTACTCCGCGGAGGAGGGGCCCTTGAGGGGGAGGTATTGTCATGGTCTTACCTTCTTACTGTTCTCCTTCGTTTGACATGTGCTGGCGGCCATCTTGGTTTCTGGGTTTCTTGTAGCCTCCCACCCTGCGGCTTCTCCTTCCCACTGGGAGGAGCTGGATGCCTAGCTCATATATATAGGAGGTCTGTGGCTTCAGTTCCTTGCTTGGTCCTCCTGTGTGCACATGCTTCTAAGACTGCTGCTGCTTCTGGTTCCTGATCCTGGCCTCGTCTGACTACCCCGTTGGTTCCTGATCCTGGCTTCGTCTGACTACCCTGCTGGTTCCTGATCCAGGCTTTGTCTGACTACCCTTCTGGTTCCTGACCTCTGTCTACGCAAGACCCTGCTTCGGTTTAGCCATCCGTTTGGACTTTTGCTTACAGCTTGATTTTCAATAAAGCCTTCTTATTTCCACTTATCTCTTGTTGTACGTCTGGTTCATGGTTCCATGACACTGTTATGGGGGATCTGTGGATGACACACTGCTATGGGGGATCTGTGGGTGACGCACTGTTATGGGGGATATGTGAGTGACGCACTGTTATGGGGGATCTGTGGGTGACACTTATGGGGGATCCTCTCTGGATGGCACTGTTATGAGGATCTGTGTATGACAGTTATGGGGGGGATCTGTGGATGACACATATATAACATCTTATGCTATGTGTCATCCACAGATCCCCTCCATAAGTGTGGGGGTCGCATTTGCTTTTATAGTGGGGGTCGCATCTGCATTTATAATGACAGCGGGGCCTGTGCAGTGACTGTATTCTACTACACGGGCCCCGCTTACTGTATAATCATATCCCTAATAGTTAATTGTTGTGTGCATGTAAAAGCATAATGAGCGTTAATGAGCGCTGTCTATTACTTACAATTAGAAGTGCTCGCCGTTCAGAGCAGAGAGTAGAGAGGAGGCAGGAGGCAGGCCGGGAGGACACACCAGGCGCTGGCAGTGTGAGTCATCCGTCATGCGCCCACGCCGCCTGCTTCATTCATAAAGTGGGCGGCGCAGGCGCGTGACGTATGACTCACACTGCCAGCGCCCGTCCTCCCTCCTCTCTGCTCCGAACGGCGAGCGCTTCTAATTGTAAGTAATAGACAGCGCTCATCATTATCGCTCATTGTGCTTTTACATGCAGTGCACACAACAATTAACTATTAGGGATATGATTGTACAGTAAGCGGGGCCCGTGTAGTAGAATACAGTCACTGCACGGGCCCCGCTGTCATTATAAATGTAGATGCCGCCCCCAGCCCCTCCTCCCTCGCAGCTGATACACCCGCCACGGCATCGCGGCGGGTGTATCATTGAAAACTAGGCAAAATCGGCTACATTCGCCGTATAAGACGCACTGCTATTTTCCCCCCACTTTTGGGGGGAAAAAAGTGCGTCTTATACGGCGAAAAATACGGTATCTGTCTCATGGATAGATTGGGCATATACCTGGCGTTTGGAATATAGCCTTTGTGTGGTTGTCTATTGTATGTCGTACATAATTGGAGTCTAAGATGCATCCAGCTATCCTCTTAAGGCTACTTTCACACTTGCGTTCGGGGTTCCACTTGTAAGTTCCGTTTGAAGGCTCTCACAAGCGGCCCCGAACGGATCCATACAGCCCCAGCGTTTTCGTGTCCGCCTGGCTGTGCGGAGCCAAACGGATCCGTCCAGTCTTACAATGTAAGTCAATGGGGACGGATCCGTTTGACTTTGACACTATATGGTGCAATTTCAAACGGATCCGTCCCCCATTGACTTTCAATGTAAAGTCTGGACAGATCCGTCTGACTAACAATTAGACTTAGACTTTTTTCTGAAATATAATGCAGACGGATCCGTTCTGAACGGATACCATCGTTTTCATTATAGGAGCGGATCCGTCTGTGCAGATACCAGACGGATCCGCTCCGAACGCAAGTGTGAAAGTAGCCTTAGGCCTCATGCACACGACCGTTGTGTGCATCCGTGGCCGTTGTGCCGTTTTCCGTTTTTTTTCGCGGACCCATTGACTTTCAATGGGTCCGTGGAAAAATCGGAAAATGCACCGTTTGGCAGCCGCATCCGTGATCCGTGTTTCCTGGCCGTGAAAAAAATATGACCTGTCCTATTTTTTTCACGGCCAACGGTTCACGGACCCATTCAAGTCAATGGGTCCGTGAAAAATCACGGATGCACACAAGATTGTCATCCATGTCCGTGATCCGTGTCCGTGATCCGTGTCCGTTTTTTCCTATCATTTCAATGGCAAACTTGACTTAGATTTTTTTTTCCATTTTTCATGTCCGTGGATCCTCCAAAAAACAAGGAAGACCCACGGACGAAAAAACAGTCACGGATCACGGACCTACGGACCCCGTTTTTGCGGACCTTAAAAAAAAACGGTCGTGTGCATGGGGCCTAAAGCTGTTGCCAAACCATTTTAATGGGGTTTCCATCAATTTCTAATCTTTTTTTTATGAACCAGACACCCTCTTCTCTTCTGAGCCACGTGGAGTGCAGGGGTTTCTTTTTTTTCCATTTGTAAAACTATTGATGAATTATCAAGACACGTGTGTTGTTAATAGGTTATAAGTTAGACTTGGATGCAGAGTTTCCAATTTTAAATAAACTTACAAGTAAGGTTTTATTCAAGCCACATTTACATAGTTGCCAACATGGAAGGTTCATGATTAGAGTTGAGTGGACACCTGGATGTTCGGGTTCGGCGGAACTTTACAAAAAAGTTTGAGTTCGGGACCAGAACTTGACCGTGAACCCGAACCCCATTGAAGTCAATAGAACCCTAACTTTGGAGCACTAAAATGGCTCTAAAAAAGTCACAGAAAGGGCTAGAGGGCTGCAAAAGGCAGCAAAATATGGTTAAGAGCATGGCAAGTGCTCTTCAAACAAATGTGGTTAGGGAAATGACTTCAAATAACATAAAATACGTAAAAATAAAAATAATAATCTTGATCTAGGAGGAGGAGGTCCATATGGGTAGACCCCAAAACATTGGGAAATATAAAAAATAAAATAATGAGAAAGTGGGCAGGAGTATAACAATAGCTGGGTGAGGCCGATATACATGTCTATTCTGCACAAGGTACGGACAAGTCCTGTGAGATCCATTCCTGGTTCATTTTAATGAATGTGAGCTTATCCACATTGGCTATGGACAGGCGGCTGCGCTTGTATGTGTTGACGCCCCCTGCCATGCTAAACACACGTTCAGATAATACACTGGCTGCAGGGCAGGCCAGCACTTCCAAGGCGTAAAGGGCAAGCTCAGGCCATGTGCCTAATTTGGAGACCCAGAAGTTGAAGCGGGCAGACCTATCATTCAGTACGTGTCGGCGTGTGCACACATACTGCTCCACCATGTTGGTGAAATGCTGCCTCCTGCTAAGATGTTCCATATCAGCTGGTGGTGCTGGTAGTTGTGGCGTGCTGACAAAGCTTTTCCACATTTCGGCCATGCTAACCCTGCCTTCTGAGGTGCTGGCGGTGCCCCAGCGGCGTTGGCGACCTCTTTCTCCTCCTCTGCTTTTGCCTTGTGCTTGCACTGTGCCCCCACTGTCAGGTTGGAATGCCACCAGCAGCGCGTCTACCAGCGTGCGCTTGTACTCGCGCATCTTACAATCATGCTCAAGAGACGGAATTAAGGATAGTACGTTGTCCTTGTAACGAGGATCCAGCAGCATGGCCACCCATGTGGGCAACTCGGTGGTCGTTCCGGAGACACTGCAGCATGTAATCACTCATGTGTGCCAGGCTGTCCAGATGCAACGACAAGCTGTCCTCTGTGGGAGGTGTATCATCTGTGTCCTCTGTATCCCCCCAGCCATGCACCAGTGATGGCCATGAGCTGGTTTAGGTGCCACCCTGCTGTGAACACGGTTCGTCCTCCTCCATCTTCTCCTCGTCATCCTCCAGAACTGTGCCCTGGCTGGACAATTGTGTACCAGGCGTATGTTGGTGCACGAACCCACCCTCGGAGCCACTTGTGAATGACTGGCCTGCAACCCTTGGAAATGATGCCTCTTCCTCCTCCTGTGCCACATCATCTTCCCGTTCACACTTCAGTTATTTGGTCACTAAGAAAGTGAAGTGTGAAGGGATTCTAACTGTGATGTCTGTCAACTGACTTTCATACAGACGCATAGTAACTGTTTCACTACCACAGCGGTCTACCTATGCATGTTTCTGCAATGCAGTGTTCTACACTAGTGTTGAGCAAGCACCAAAGTGCTCGTGTAGAACACTTTGCGATGTTCGGGTGTACTACTGAGCACAATGGAAGACCCCCGGGCACCCCCTGCTCTGAAGAGGGTAGGGTGTCGGGACTCTAGTTTGGCTTAGGAGTCCCTGCTCTGACTCTATATATAGATATATCCAGGGCTTGGGGACACCCCAGTGTATTTAAATCTAAGTTCTGAAAAGTTTCTGTCAGGATTTGAACTCCCAACATTGTACATTAGAGGGAAGGACCTTATCCACTCAGCTATAAAGCTGAATCCTAAACTGTGCCAGAAAAACCTCATAGTAGTTTCTGATGTAGTGAGTATTCCTATTCATCAGAAGACTTATTTTATATTTCTGTGCAGGTTAACATGTAGCTCTATAGTGTAGTGGTTAACATCCTTTCCTCTAATGTACAAGATTGTGAGTTCAAATCCCAACAGAAACATTTCAGAAATAGAGATTAAATGTATATATTTCATATTTTTTTTAGTAATTGTAAAAAAATGTATGGCACAAAATGAATGTGTAATTACAAAATATATATATAACCAAATAACGGAACAGCAACTCCAGAGACAATCGCAGGTGCAAGATACCAGGCAATAATTCAGCAAACAAAATAAAGTAGCAGCACACTACTAAATGCACTAAGACTGAGTGAATAGGTGAATGTGTGAACAGGGTCAAATACATGACTCCAATACCCACTAATAAGCAGTGAAGAAGCTCTTAGCGCATATTATTGATCAAAAATATGTCTGGCCCATCTACCAGACGACAAGGTAGCTTCTTATCAGGTGGGACCTACTCTAACACGGAGGGTCCAGCTCCATTGTTACTCTGATTAAAAGCACCAAGGGGTGGGGGATGGGCGGGGAGTGCTAAGTTCCAAAGTGGATGCCTGGTCCTCTATAATATACATATAAGCAAAAAACGGAACAGCACCTCCTGAGACAATTGCATACTTCTGATATATATGAATGCATAATATGTGGGAAACTACCAGAGATGGCCTTGCGGCTCGCCCGGCGGTCGGTCCGCGGCGAATTTTGCACGTTTGCAATTCGCCGAACATGCGAACATATGGCGATATCCGCGCCCGCCATGTTCTTTTACATTGTGAAGAACTTTGACCCATGACACATCTATCAAATGGTACTGGACAGCCAATTGAGACGTTTCAGCACATGGACACACCCCCTACCTTATAAATAAACCCGATCTGGCTGCCATTTTACATTCAGTCTTTTGCCAGTGTAGGGAGAGGTTGCTGTGTGGAGCAGGGACAGACTGTTAGGGACACAAATCGCTAGCTAATAGGGCCACAAAAGTCCTTTTAAGGACTGGTATAGGTGTGCATTTGTAATTGTGCAGCAGTTGTGTGCCGTTCTGCTGTGATACTGCAGCCACACAGAGTGCCAAACGCTATTGGAACAAATAATTTCTACTGGTGTGATTTATCAGTTGCCCCCCAAAAAAACTGATTGAGGCAGGGGTGTTATATACCAATAATATACTTTCTATATAGTGCATTTAGGTAGTGCAGCATTTGTCTGCGGTTTTGCTGCGTCACCGCATCTACACAGAGTGACAAACACTATTTGAAGAAATAATTTCTACTTGTGTCATTTACTAGTTGACCCCCCCAAAAAACTGATTGAAGCAGGGATTTTATATACCAATAATATAAATTCTATATTATGCAGTTAGGTAGTGCAGCATTTGTCTGCTGTTTTGCTGCCTTACCGCATCTACACAGAGTGAAAAACAGTATTTGAAGAAATAATTTCAACTGGTGTGATTTACCAGTTGCCCCCCCAAAAAAACTGATTGAGGCAGGGGTCTGATATACCTTCTTCCACAAATACTGCTCTTCCATAGGGACTTTTGTCACAGGGTCATTTTGAAAATGACAGGCAGAGGAATAGGCAGGCCATTCTGCAGGGGTGGTAGGGGTCGGGCAGGTGCACCAGGCCAGAGCCTAAGTGGGAAGTTGCAGAAGGTGTGTGTGATTACGTCAAAGGACGCACCAGACTTGGTTGAGTGGCTCACTCAGCCTTCCGCTTCTGCACCCTCCTCGTCCTATCTATCTGCACCCTCTTCACTCTCTGCTGTGTCCACCCCCAAAGACACCACCACCACTATATCCCCTCCGCTCGAGTCAGCGGAAATATTTTCCGATACATTCCAAGACCTTACCGATGCACAGCCATTCTTGGCTTCGGATCAGGAAGAGGAGGTATCAACTGTCGCCACTCAGCAGTCTGACGACAGTACCCAGATCAGCCCAAGGATGGTGATCCCCACTGTTGCTGCCTTCTCCGAGATCTCTTATGTCAGTGGTGGTGAAGGTGACGAATCCGATGATGACGTGTCGATGGACGTCACGCGGGTGCCCACAAGAGAGGAAGAGGAGGTGAGTTCAGAGGGAGAGACGGAACAGCAGATCGGGAGGAGAAGCAGGGAGAACTTACAGTGTACCGGAGGCAAAAAGCAGACTGCTAATGTATCTGGAACAAAACATCCACATTGCACGGTCAAATTTGGCGCTCCCAGGATGCCGACACATGGCTCCGCAGTGTGGGCTTTTTTTAATGTGTCCGCTGATGATGATAGTGTTGCCATCTGCAGCCTGTGCTGTCAACGCATAATTTGCGGTAAGCCCAACACTCACCTAGGGACAACCAACTTAAGAAGGCACCTGGCATCCCATCACCGAGCCCAGTGGGAGCAACACCGTCAGAACCCACAAAGCCACACAACCAGCGCTCACCGTCCTGCCTATTCTCCTTCTCCTCTCTCCTCCCAGTAATCATCCACCTTCCACCGTGCCGTCGTCACGTTCATTTGGCAAAAGGCAGGCTTCCTTGCCCCAAATGTTCGAGCAAAAAAAGATGATGACACCGGATAACCCTCTTGCCTAACGGCTGACCGCAGGCTTGTCAGAACGGCTAGCCTGCCAACTACTGCCATATAAACTGGTGGACTCGAAGGTCCCCGTAAGGAAATATTTCTTCCGGAAGGGCATCCCAGAGCTATATGGCCACGTTCAGCGGCAAGTGAATGTATCTCTGGCACACAGTGTCGTGCCAAAATACATCTGACCACAGACACGTGGTCTAGCAAACACAGGCAAGGAAGGTACATAACTTTTACTGCCCACTGGGTGAAGCTTCTGACAGCTGTCAAGCATGTAACCCGTGGCACCCGTGTGTATTTGGTGTTACCACCATGGATTGCATGCAGGCCTGCCTCTTCTTCTCCTTCTCCATCCTCCCTCTCCTCCTCGGCTGACTCCTTCTTTTCCGCTGCTCCCGTCTCTTCCGCTGCGCCCTCCAAGATCCCCAGAACCTATTTGACTTGCCAGGTGAGACGTTGCCATGCTGTGCTGCGTCTGTTGTGCCTGGAAGCCAAGAGCCACACCGCACTCCTTCCAGCTCTGTGGTCACAGGCAGATCAGTGGCTGAACACGCTCAATTTGACAGTTGGTAAAGTGGTGTGTGACAACGGTGCCAATCTGCTGAGCGTGCTGAAACAGGGCAAAATGACACACGTTCCATGCATGGCACACGTCCTAAACTTAGTTTGTTGCCAAATACCCTGGGGTCCAGAACGTCTTGCGGCAGACCAGGAAAATCTCTGGCCATTTTAGAAGATCTTACACGGCCATGGCTCGCCTTGCTGACATTAAGCGGCGACACCACCTGCCCGTCAGACGTCTGATTTGTGACTGCCTGACGCGATGGAACTCCACCTTGTATATGCTTGATAGGCTGCTCCAGCAGAAACATGCAGTTAGTGATTACCTGTACGAACTCTGTGGCAGGACAGGTTCTGGGAGCTTGTTTTTTTTTACAGCGTGCCAGTGGCTGTTCATGCACGACGCATGCAGACTTCTGCAGCTATTTGATGAGATCACCAAACTGGTCAGTCGCAGCCAGGGCGCCATCAGTGACATCGTACCTTACTCCTTCTTTCTGGAGCGTGCATTTGCACTGAGCCAGACCGACAGGGGAATTATACGTGAGGTCACGGTGTGCGCATGAGGTGGGCCAAGGTACATACAGTTCTGGTTACTCACGGTTATGTCGTCCCTGGGCAGGCCTGCATAAGTGATAAGAGGAGAACGGCACAGGAATTCTCTGGGGCACACTCCAGTGTAGGGGACACAGGCCAGATGGTGGTTCGAGGTGCCCTTGATGGCCTGTATTAATGTCCCTATGGCAAGGTCCCTTGTAGTCGTGACGCCAGTACCATTTATGGTGGTACTACAATTTACTGTAGTGTTAACTGAGAGACTGGAGACTGAGACAAGGATGGTGCAATCCAGCTTATAACTTTTACTGAACGTTGCTCCTAGTAATAGTTACATCCAAATATAAAACAGTCTCTAGTACATCCAGATATGAAATACAGTCTCTGATGCATATGGTGGTAGGGTATAGTAAGTTGTCAGGTAAAACAGGCTCTTTGTCTTTTATATATATGAAAGCTACTGCTTAAGACTAGGCTTTTGAAGTATAAAAAGTCTTGAGCTGCTATTAACTGCCTTATTCTAACCTGAATTAAAGGTGGTTTTCAGAATCCTTGAACCTCTATTTCCAGTGCTTTTCAGACAGTTGGCCTAACTGTCCTCAGGATTTAAACTGAAGGTGTGGATGCCGGAAGCTGTGTCCTACACCTAATTGCAAAGGTGTCTGGGAAGCTTTTGAGTACGTCCGTTTGCAATCCTTTGACTTGAATAAAATATACTAATCCCCTTGAATACTTGCTGTTGCAGCTTGTCACTGGTCACCCTGGAGGAGTGAGCTGTAGAAGTGGACTTCTCACCTCTGGGCTGAACTTGTAGGCTTTAACCCTGGACTGTGTAGCCAACAGTGAGAGATCAGAGAGGCAGGAGGCCTCCCTCCAGCAGGCAGCTACATCATGGCTGCACACTGACTAAACTTCAGGGAAAGACTCCCTAAGTAAGCCTGAGCTAAGCTATATATACACTGTAACACTGCCCCATCTAGTGGAGAAACTAGTGTAGTGCGCACTAACTAGGCCTGTGTAAAGGATCTTACATGTAAAATCACATAGTGACACGCTACAGTGTTTGGGGTCTGAGCAGTTCCCCCATATTGGCCACTATATTTCTGTGATTTTGTTCCATATGTATTGAATGTGCCTTTATCTGGCATTTAAACATTCTTTTGCACCTGGAGACCTCCATCACACGGTCTGATATGGATGTAGCTTACAGTCTTGCTTTATTCACATTGCATTAGTTGTCCTGCTATGCGGTTGTGTGGAAGCTTGGCTGTGAGCTGGATTACATCACCTTCAGACCGTGTTCACACCATAGTTAGCATAATGGTAGGACCCCTTGCCATGCTGAGAGACCGTGACGTGGTGCATGATGGGCTCTGATGTGTTCCTGACAGGAATATATTGGCAAAAGTCTCAGCTTTTAATATCTGCTTGTATGACTAGCTAGTATAGTCAGTGGCATATCCGCATTTTTTTTTCTGTGCTTTATATATTTATATATTTTCATCCGCACAATGTTCCGTTTTGTGTAGGATGCCTTCGTGGTGCATGTGGACCGCATCGGCATCCTCCATTGTACGCATTTTTTGCTGGGGATGGTCATTTGCTGCGGTCCACATGCGGTGGGACTACTCCCCCAATGAGAAACACGCTACAGTGTTTGGGGTCTGAGCAGTTCCCCCATATTGGCCACTATATTTCTCTGATTTTGTATTTTTAAAAAACACCCTTTTTGGGCGAAATACTCAATTTTACAGCCCTTGCTGCATCTGTCAGTTTGAAATTCAAGGGTTATATACTGCTGTCATATTCTGTTATAAAAAAAACACCCATTTTGGTCCAAATACAAAATTTGCGGCCTTGTCGGCATCTGTCAGTGTGAAACACCAGCTTGAAATACAGCAATAATATTCAGGGTTTAAAAAAACTGGCATTTTGGGCAAAATACTAAATTTTACAGCCCTTGCTGCATCTGTCAGTGTGAAATTCAAGCGTTTTATACTGCTGTCAGTTTATATTATTAAAATAACACCCATTTTGGGCAAAAAACTGAATTTTCGGCCTTGTCTGCATCTGTCAGTGTGAGATACAAGCTTGAAATACAGCAATAATATTCTGGCTTAAAAAAAACACCCATTTTGGGCAAAATACTCAATTTTACAGCCCTTACTGCATTTGTCAGTGTGAAATTCAAGTGTTAGATACTGCTGTCATATTCTGTTATTAAAAAAACACCCTTTTTGGGCAAAATACTAAATTTGCGGTTTTATCTGCATCTGTCATTGTTAGTTACAAGCTTGAAGTACAGCAAAAATATTCTGGGTTTAAAAAAATACCCATTTTGGGCAAAGTACATAATATTGCAGCCTTTGCTGCATCTGTCATTGTGAGATACACACACTAGATACTGTTGTTCTATACTGTTATTAAAAAAACACCCATTTTGGGCAAGATCCTAAATTTCAGAGATATGAGGAGATCATCAAATAAGGGATGTGGCCCCTGTCGTGGTGCGGCTGGTGGAGCTCCTGTGGTTTGCACGCTGTGCAATCAGAGCTTGAAGCGAGGCATAAACGTTCTCAACCTGAGCACAACCTGCATGACTAGGCATCTAAGTGTTAAGCACGAGCTGCAGTGGAGTAGACACCTCAAAAACAAAGAAAGGTCTCTGGCTCCTCCTGCTTCCTCTTCTGCTGCAGTCTCTGCCTCTTCATCCACCTCTGGATGGACAGTGCCACCTGCCTCCCCGCAAACAGAGTATCTGCCAGCAACACCAACACCTGGGTCACCAAGCATCTCCACAATGTCCCATGGAAGCGTTCAGCTCTTCATCTCCCAAACACTGAAGCGGAAGTGGAAGTACCCCCCTACCCACCCGCGATCACTGGCCCTGAATGCCAGCATTTCAAAATTACTGTCCTTTGAAATGCTGTCATTCCGTCTGGTGGAGACGGAGAGTTTTAAAAGCCTTATGGCGGTGGCTGTCCCACAGTATGCCGTGCCCAGCCACCACTAATTTTCCAGGCATGCCATCCCTTCCCTGCACAACCAAGTGGGGGACAAAATCAGGTGTGCACTGCGCAACGCCATCTGTGGCAAGGTCAACCTAACTACGAATACCTGAACCAGTAAGCGCGGTCAGGGACGTTATATCTCCCTAACAGCACACTGGGTAAATGCAGTAGTGGCTGGCCTAAGGTGGATAGCAGTTTGGTGCATGTCCTTCCACCTCCGAGGATTGCAGGGCGCTTCAGTTTGCCTCCTGTTGCTTCCATCTCCTACTCCGCTTCCTCATCCTTTACTGGCTCCTCATCCGGTCAGCATAACTCCTTCACACCAACTTCAGTACAGATAGGGGTAAATGACAGCAGGCAGTTTTAAAACGTATCTGTTGAGTGGTTGGTGCAAGTGAGCCTCAAGCCCGGCCTGGTGGTGTGTGATAATGGGCAAAATCTCGTAGCAGCTATGGGACTAGCCGGTTTGATGCGCATCCCTTGCCTCGTGCATGTGCTGAATTTGGTGGTGCAGAGGTTCTTCAAACATTACCGTCTGTGCTCGCTTTTGGCGTTCTTACCCTGCTGCTGCTCGCTTGTCAGCGCTGCAGCGTAACTTCTGCCTTCCCGCTTACCGCCTCATATGCGACGTGCCCACAAGGTGGAACTTTACCTTGCACATGCTGGCTAGACTGTGCGAGCAGCAGCAGGCGATAGTGGAGTTTCAGCTGCAGCACGCACAGGTGAGTTTCACTGCAGAAACAAAAAAATCACAGAAAAAACAAAGATAAAAACATCCTGCACGATATGATACAAATTTGCGGATGTCCCTGGCCATATTATTGAAGAAAACCACAGAAATAAGATAATAATGCACTTATTAAAGCAGATGCAAGCACTATATATGTACTAAGTCCTCACTCTGATATGATAATGTCTGAGACACTTAGTCAATATATTTTGATCAAAACACATCTAAGCCGCCTACCGAACGCCAAGGTGGTCTCAGGTCAGGCGGTCCTACGCTAAACCTACCTAAGCCGTTGGGCTTCTATGTTCAGGAGCGCAGACCCCGCACATATGGTGTGCTGCTCCTAGTAACCTCCATGTGCATCAAGCAACCAATGGGAGGAGGAGCAAGCACAGCCATATGTACCACCTAATTAAGGCGCTCATTGGATAGAGGATGGGGGCAAAAGTGCAGAGGAATGCTACTCCCAAGATACTAGGTGCGCATTCACACTTGAAGGTGCAGAACAGAACCACTTCACCACCTTGTTGTGCTGTTCAAGTACTCCACCAACAAGGCCAGTGCCAATAATGCCGTTCTCATCGTTACTATCCCACTGCTATGCCTCCTTGAAAAAACACTGCTGGCGATGATGGAATAGGATGTGGCACAGGAGGAGGATGAGGAAGAGAGATCATTTCATAGAGTTTCTGGCCAGTCATTCACAAGCGGCTCCGAGGGTAGGTTCCTGCACCCAAAAACGCCAGGTACACAATTGTCCAGCCAGGGCACAGTTCTGGAGGATGATGAGGTGGGGGATGAGGAGGAGGAGATAGAGGAGTAGGAACCGTGTTCACAGCAGGGTGGCACCCAGACCAGCTCATGGCCATTACTGGTGCGTGGCTGGGGGGATACAGAGGACACAGACAATACACCTCCCACAGAGGACAGGTTTTCATTGCCTCTGGGCAGCCTGAGCGATTACATGCTGCAGTGTCTCCGGAACGACCGCTGAGTTGCCCACATTCTAACTTGTGCTGATTACTGGGTGGCCACACTGCTGGAATTCCCGTTACAAGGACAACGTACCGTCCTAAATTCTGTCACTGGAGCGTGATCGTAAGATGCGCGAGTACAAGCTCACGCTGGTAGATGCACTGCTGGTGGCATTCCTACCTGACAGCGGGGGCACAGTGGAAGCACAAGGTGAAGGCAGAGGAGGAGGAAGAGGTCACCAAAGCAGCTGGGGCACCACCAGCTCCTCAGAAGGCAGGGTTAGCATGTCCGAAATGTGGAAAAGCTTTGTCAGTGCGCCACAACAACCAGCACCACCAGCTCATATGGAATAGATAGATAGGATGGAATCTCTGCAGCCCGGCGGGTTAAATGTAGACTTTGATCTGAAACCCTGTTTAATTGAATAGAAAGGGAGGAAGTGTCGCTGCACTAACTGTGCGGTTACTAGTATGCGTTTAAGTATATATGATAAACCCTCTTCGGTATAGACAAAAATTCTGTCTCTGGATTGGGTGATTGGTACTGTAATAAAAGAAGTGGAAGGATTCTATATGTCTATTATGGATTGTGGTATATGAAGCTTGATGTTTTTTGTGAGGTATTTATATTTTATTTCATTTATGATACATTTTGTGGCATTTTAGTATGTATGAAAAAATTCTTTGGCTAAAATGTGGAAAGGTTTTTATTGAAATTAAACTTGATGTGAGGATGTGTGCCTCCCGTTTTTTTTTACCTGTATAAGAATACGCCCAAGGAAGAGTGGAGCATTCACTCCTGACGAAGCTCTTTTGGCGAAACCCAGGACGGGCGGTGTTGCAGATATTTGTATTCGAGGCCTGCTATTTTATTCCTCTTGTGAGTCTTATAAAAGAACTAAAAAATCATGAAAGTTAGAGGAACTTCACTATGTGCCCAAAAACCTTTTAATCCGTAGATGGAATATCCGTGGTGGAGATCTTCTATTGCTGGAACTCTTTTTTTTATCAATCATTATTACACTTTATGAGGCAAGGTGACTAGAGTTGAGCAAACACCTGGATGTTCGGGTTCGAGAAGTTCGGCCGAACTTCCCGGAAATGTTCGGGTTCGGGATCCGAACTCGACCCTAACTTTGCCCCGAACCCCATTGAAGTCAATGGGGAGCCGAACTTTTCGGCACTAAAAAGGCTGTAAAACAGCCCAGGAAAGGGCTAGAGCGCTGCAAAAAGCAGCAAAATGGAGGTAAATCCCCTGCAAACAAATGTGGATAGGGAAATGAATAAAAATAAAAATAAAATAAATACAAATTAACCAATATCAATTGATGAGAGGTCCCATAGCAGAGAATCAGGCTTTATGTCACCCACCACTGGAACAGGCCACTGTCAGAATATTGAGGCCCCGGCACCCAGACAGAGGAGAGAGGTCCCATAGCAGAGAATCAGGCTTCATGTCATAGCAGAGAATCAGGCTTCACGTCACCCACCACTGGAACAGGCCATTGTCAGATATTTAGGCCCCGGCACCCAGACAGAGGAGAGAGGTCCCATAGCAGAGAATCAGGCTTCATGTCATAGCAGAGAATCAGGCTTCACGTTACCCACCACTGGAACAGGCCATTGTCAGATATTTAGGCCCCGGCACCCAGACACAGGAGAGAGGTCCCATTGCAGAAAATCAGACTTCATGTCATAGCAGAGAATCAGGCTTCACGTCACCCACCACTGGAACAGGCCATTGTCAGATATTTAGGCCCCGGCACCCAGACAGAGGAGAGAGGTCCCATAGCAGAGAATCAGGCTTCATGTCATAGCAGAGAATCAGGCTTCATGTCATAGTAGAGAATCAGGCTTCACGTCACCCACCACTGGAACAGGCCATTGTCAGATATTTAGGCCCCGGCACCCAGACAGAGGAGAGAGGTCCCATAGCAGACATTCAGGCTTCATGTCATAGCAGAGAATTAGGCTTCATGTCACCCACCACTGGAACAGGTCATTGTCAGATATTTAGGCCCCGGCACCCAGACAGAGGAGAGGTTCATTCAACTTTGAGTTGCCCCGCAATATAATGGTAAAATTAAAAAAAGGGGATTGAATGAAGTGCCCTGGAGTACAAGAATATATTGTTAAGGGGAGGTAGTTATAAATGTCTATTCTGCACAAGGGATGGACAGGTCCTGTGGGATCCATGCCTGGTTCATTTTTATGAACGTCAGCTGGTCCACATTGGCTGTGGATAGGCTGCTGCGTTTGTCTGTAATGACGCCCCCTGCCGTGTTGAATACACGTTCAGACAAAACGCTGGCCGCCGGGCAGGCCAGCACCTCCAAGGCATAAAAGGCTAGCTCTGGCCACTTGGACAATTTGGAGACCCAGAAGTTGAATGGGGCCGAACCATCAGTCAGTACATGGAGGGGTGTGCACACATACTGTTCCACCATGTTAGTGAAATGCTGCCTCCTGCTAACACGTTCCGTATCAGGTGGTGGTGCAGTTAGCTGTGGCGTGTTGACAAAACTTTTCCACATCTCTGCCATGCTAACCCTGCCCTCAGAGGAGCTGGCCGTGACACAGCTGCCTTGGCGACCTCTTGCTCCTCCTCTGCCTTGGCCTTGGGCTTCCACTTGTTCCCCTGTGACATTTGGGAATGCTCTCAGTAGCGCGTCTACCAATGTGCGCTTGTACTCGCGCATCTTCCTATCACGCTCCAGTGCAGGAAGTAAGGTGGGCACATTGTCTTTGTACCGGGGATCAAGCAGAGTGGCAACCCAGTAGTCCGCACACATTAAAATGTGGGCAACTCTGCTGTCGTTGCGCAGGCACTGCATCATGTAGTCCCTCATGTGTGCCAGGCTGCCCAGAGGTAAGGACTGTCCTTTGTGGGAGGCGTATCGTCATCGTCCTCCGTTTCCCCCCAGCCACACACCAGTGATAGGCCCGAGCTGCGTTGGGTACCACCCCGCTGTGAACATGCTTCATCCTCATCCTCCTCCACCTCCTCCTCATGCTTGTCCTCCAGTAGTGGGCCCTGTCTGGCCACATTTGTACCTGGCCTCTGCTGTTGCAAAAAACCTCCCTCTGAGACACTTCTAAGAGACTGGCCTGAAAGTGCTAAAAATGACCCCTCTTCCTCCTCCTGGCCACCTCCTCTTCCATCATCGCCCTAAGTTTTTTCTCAAGGAGACATATAAGTGGTATTGTAACGCTGATAACGGCGTCATTGCCACTGGCCATGTTGGTGGAGTACTCGAAACAGCGCAACAGGGCACACAGGTCTCGCATGGAGGCCCAGTCATTGGTGGTGAAGTGGTGCTGTTCCGCAGTGCGACTGACCCATGCGTACTGCAGCTGAAACTCCACTATGGCCTGCTGCTTGCACAGTCTGTCCAGCATGTGCAAGATGGAGTTCCACCTGGTGGGCATGTCGCATATGAGGCGGTGAGCGGGAAGGCCGAAGTTACGCTGTAGCGCAGACAGGCTAGCAGCGGCAGGATGTGAACGCCGGAAGCGCGCACAGACGGCCCTTACTTTATGCAGCAGATCTGACATGTCGGGGTAGTTGTGAATGAACTTCTGCACCACCAAATTCAGCACATGCGCCAGGCAAGGGATGTGCGCCAAACCGGCTAGTCCCAGAGCTGCAACGAGATTTCTCCCATTATTGCACACCACCAGGCCGGGCTTGAGGCTCACCGGCAGCAACCACTCGTCGATCTGTTGTTCAATACCCCGCCATAACTCCTGCGCGGCGTGGGGCCTGTCCCCCAAACATATGAGTTTCAGAATGGCCTGCTGACGTTTACCCCTTGCTGTGCGGAAGTTGGTGGTGAAGGTGTGTGGCTGACAGGATGAGCAGGTGGAAGAAGAGTAGGAGGAGGAGGCTACAGGAGGCAAAGAATGTTGCCCTTCGATCCTTGGCGGCGGAAGGATGTGCGCCAAACAGCTCTCCGCCTGGGGCCCAGCCGCCACTACATTTACCCAGTGTGCAGTTAGGGAGATATAGCGTCCCTGGCCGTGCTTACTGGTCCATGTATCTGTGGTTAGGTGGACCTTGCCACAGATGGCGTTGCGCAATGCACACTTGATTTTATCGGATACTTGGTTATGCAGGGAAGGCACGGCTCTCTTGGAGAAGTAGTGGCGGCTGGGAACAACATACTGTGGGACAGCAAGCGACATGAGCTGTTTGAAGCTGTCTGTGTCCACCAGCCTGAATGACAGCATTTCATAGGCCAGTAGTTTAGAAATGCTGGCATTCAGGGCCAGGGATCGAGGGTGGCTAGGTGGGAATTTACACTTTCTCTCAAATGTTTGATGGAGAGCTGACCGCTGCCATGTGACATGATGGAGATGCTTGGTGATGGAGGTGGTGGTGTTGGTGGTACATCCTCTGTTTGCTGGGCGGCAGGTGCTAAAGTTCCTCCAGAGGCGGAGGAAGAGGCCGAGGCGGCAGCCGCAGAAGAGGTAGCAGGGGGAGCCTGAGTGACTTCCTTGTTTTTAAGGTGTTTACTCCACTACAGTTCATGCTTTGCATGCAGGTGCCTGGTCATGCAGGTTGTGCCAAGGTTCAGAACGTTAATGCCTCGCTTCAGGCTCTGAAGGCACAGCGTGCAAACCACTCGGGTCTTGTCGTCAGCACATTGTTTGAAGAACTGCCATGCCAGGGAACACCTTGAAGCTGCCTTTGGGGTGCTCGGTTCCAGATGGCGGTGGCCAGTAGCATGCAGACTCTCTTGGTGGCGGGTGTTCTGCTTTTGCCCACTGCTCCCTCTTTTGCTACGCTGTTGGCTCGGTCTCACCACTGCCTCTTCCTGCGAACTCTGAAAGTCAGTGGCATGACCTTTATTCCATGTGGGGTCTAGGACCTCATCGTCCCCTGCATCGTCTTCCACCCAGTCTTCCTCCCTGACCTCCTGTTCAGTCTGCACACTGCATGTGCAGCAGTTGGCACCTGTGTTTCATCATCAGAGACGTGCTGAGGTGGTATTGCATGTCCTCATCATCAGGAAACATAAGTGGTTGTGCGTCAGTGCATTCTATGTCTTCCACCGCTGGGGAAGGGCTAGGTGGATGCCCTTGGGAAACCCTGTCAGCAGAGTCTTCAAACAGCATAAGAGACTGCTGCATAAGTTGAGGCTCAGACAGTTTCCCTGATATATAAACAAAAAAGCAAGTGGGGATAATATATCAAAATATCACTTTATTCTCAAATATAAAGTAGGGGAAAAGACAGGATGGTAAACAGTATACAGAGAAACATAGGGCAATATACATAATTGCGAGACCATGTGTGTCCACACGAGAATAAGCATTGATAGCCTACAGGTAAAAATGATTATGGTGCATGGACAACCAATACTGCATAGCAGATAGTATATTAACCCAAAGAGGGGTATATGCTGTAAAGCAGAATCAATGAATCACTGATTGTTCATGGACCTCACATCAAACAAATATATATAGATAGATATCCAAGACTAAGACATATATAATAAAATGTCACAAATAAAGTCGGTCACTGGATATCAAGATGTAATGATGCCCCACCGGATGGTATCCTGGGCCTAATATGGATGTGATATAAGACCATGTATAGATATACCGTAGTACTATACGTGGAACGTACCCGGCGGATACAGCATGGGCCTAGCTACTAGGGACTGCCGGACCCCTGCAGTGATCGGGCGCGCACTGCTCCGGTGTCTGCCCGATCACCATGACGTAATAGTACGTCAAAATGTGGAAACGCACCTGCCGCCATGACATACTATTACATCATATGTCGGGAAGGGGTTAAAGGGCTGTGACATCACAGGGCCGGTTAGCTGCTGATTGGCTATCTGCATGTCATTATGGGTGATCTTGTGTCCCTGGGCTCTTGCTTTCACTTTTTAACATGTGTAGCTGCTATTTTAGGGGAAAATTATTAATTACCACGATGCGCAAGGAAATTCAGATTCATAGTAACATAGTAACATAGTTTATAAGGCCGAAAAAATACATCTGTCCACCCAGTTCTGGCTGTTATCCTGATCCAGAGGAAGGCAAAAAATATATAAAATGTTAGGTAGAAGCCAATTTTCCCCACTTAAGGGGAAAAAGATTCCTTCCTATTCAGGCAATCAGAATAACTCCCTGGATCAACGACCCCTCTCTAGTAGCTATTGCCTGTAATATTATTACTGTCACGAGGGTGTCAAGAGCCACGTCTGACTCCGTTATACCCGGGGTCAGGAAGTCGCAGCGGGTGGCTGCGCTCTCTATGTCTAAAGATCACGGTGTTTCTTAGTGTTTGTTTTCTGTGTTTGCCTTGCTATCCTTTTTGTCTCACTCAGGGATCCGTAGCTTCTCCCCCTCAGCTGTTTCTTGTCTGCCACTCCCAAACTCCTTATATTCTCCTCTCACACTTCTCTTGTTGCCAGTTATAGAGCTTCCTGCCTGGACATCTATGCTGACCCACTGGAGCTGAGAATCTGGTTGTTGTTCCAGAGTGCTACCCTCCGGATCCCTGTTGGGCTTTTGTTGTCTCCTGTTGTTGCCCACCTGGGATTATATGTTTAGTTTGTATTGCCTGTCCTCCCCTTGGTGTTTTCCTTTAGAGCTAGTGGTGCGGACTAGTGTTCCCACCGCCCTGTTCACTATCTAGGGCTCAGCCTAGGGAAAGCCAGGGTTTTAGGCACGTGATCGGCGTACGGGTGAGGAACCCGTCTAGGGATGACAGGGCAGCCAGGTGCCAGCCGCAAGGTGAGTCAGGGGTCACCACCTTCCCTCTCACTAGGGCAGGGCCTCCCTCTTTTCCTCCCTCCGTGTCACGAATGTGACAGTTACGCCGATCGTGATAATTACACTCCAGAAATACTTCCAGGCCCCTCTTGAATTCCTTTATTGTACTCACCATCACCACCTCCTCAGGCAGAGAGCTCCATAGTCTCACTGCTCTTACCGTAAAGAATCCTCTTCTATGTTTGTGTACAAACCTTCTTTTCTCCAGACGAAGAGGGTGTCCTCTCGTCACAGTCCTGGGGAAAAAGTAGATGATGGGAGAGATCTCTGTACTAACCCCTAAAATACAAAGTTATTGGATCTCTCCAAAGTCATCTTTTTTCTAAAGTAAAAAGCCCTAATTTTTATAATCTTTCAGGGTGCTATAGTCCCCCCCTTGCAGTTATTACTTTAGTTGCCCTCCTCTGGACCCTCTCCAGCTCTGCTATGTCTGCCTTGTTAACAGGAGCCCAGAACTGTACACAGTACTCCACGTGTGGTCTGACTAGTGGTTTGTAAAGTAGTCTGACTAGGTTTTTATCATGGGCATCTATGCCCCTTTTGATGCAATCCATTATCTTATTGACCTTGGCAGCAGCTGCCTGACACTGGTTTCTACAGCTTAGTTTGCTGTTCACTAAAATTCCTAGGTCCTTTTCCATGTCAGTGTTAAGCCTCTTTCACACTACTGTATGACTATTTCAGTGTTTTGTGGTCCGTTTTTCACGGATCCGTTGTTCCTTTTTTTTTCCGTTGTGTTTCCGTTCCATTTTTCCATATGGCATATACAGTAATTACATAGAAAAAATTGGGCTAGGCATAACATTTTCAATAGATGGTTCCGCAAAAACGGAACGGATACGGAAGACATACGGATGCATTTCCATATGTGTTTCATTTTTTATGCGGACCTATTGACTTGAATAGAGCCATGGAACGTGATTTGTGGGCAATAATAGGACATGTTCTATCTTTCAATGGAACGAAAAACGGAAATACGGAAACGGAATGCATACGGAGTACTTTTTTTTTTTTTCGGAACCATGGAAATTAATGGCTCCGTATATGGACCGTATACGGAACGCAAAAAACGGCCTGCAAAACGGAAAAAAAAAAACAACTGTAGTGTGAAAGAGGCGTTACCCAGTGTTTTACCATTTAGTTTGTACGGGTGACTTGCATTATTCCTTCCATCTGCATAACTTTTCATTTATCAGTGTTAAACCTCATCTGCCATTTCTCTGCCCAAGCCTGCAATCTATCCAGATCCATCTGTAGCAGTATACTGTACTCTTCCGTGTTAATTACTTTACACAGTTTGGTGTCATCTGCAAAAATTTCTATTTTACTATGCAAGCCTTGTACAAGATCATTAATAAATCTATTGAAGAGAATAGGGCCCAATACTGACCCCCTGAGGTACTCCACTAGTAACAGTGACCCAATCTGTGTGTGTACCATTAATAATCACCCTCTGTTTTCTATTAATGAGCCAGTTACTTACCCACATACAGACATTTTCTCCCAGTCCAATCGTTCATATTTTGCATACTAACCTTTCATGTGGTACAGTGTCAAATGCTTTGGAGAAGACCAGATATACGACATCCATTAATTCACCGCTGTCAACACCTTACCTCCTCATAGAAACTGATTAAATCAGTTTGACATGACCAGTCCCTCATGAAGCCATGATGATACCTGCTATTTGCTTATTTTCTTTGAGGTACTCCAAGATCCAGGTGACGTAAACTAACTATTGTACTAACTGGTGCCGTATTACTAGGATTTGTACCTAGCAGAGCATTGCACATTGTTCTGATGGAGTGTTTGTGACCTTAAGTAACTCCTCCATTAAGGACATCTATTACTAATATACTTTATTATTTGAGATTGTGATAAGACCTTGACATCTCTAATAACAGTCATGTGTCAGGAATACCCTAAGATAAAACAGAGTTAGAGAAGTGGTGTGGGAAGTGGCACAAAGGGACATTATTGCTTACTGTCTCCTGGCCAGAGGCAGTAAGCTTCTCTAAGGTCCAGTTGAATCATTTGCATATATATATATATACACTCACCTAAAGAATTATTAGGAACACCATACTAATACGGTGTTGGACCGCCATACTAATACAGTGCTGATACCATTCTTTAGAAATGTTGGCCCATATTGATCGGATAGCATCTTGCAGTTGATGGAGATTTGAGGGATGCACATCCAGGGCACGAAGCTCCCGTTCCACCACATCCCAAAGATGCTCTATTGGGTTGAGATTTGGTGACAGTGGGGGCCATTTTAGTACAGTGAACTCATTGTCATGTTCAAGAAACCAATTTGAAATGATTCGAGCTTTGTGACATGGTGCATTATCCTGCTGGAAGTAGCCATCAGAGGATGGGTACATGGTGGTCATGAAGGGATGGACATGGTCAGAAACAATGCTCAGGTAGCCCGTGGCATTTAAACGATGGACAATTGGCACTAAGGGGCCTAAAGTGTTCACAGAAAACATCCCCCACACCATTACACCACCACCACCAGCCTGCACAGTGGTAACAAGGCATGGTGGATACATGTTCTCATTCTTTTTACGCCAAATTCGGACTCTACCATTTGAATGTCTCAACAAAATCGAGACTCATCAGACCAGGCAACATTTTTCCAGTCTTCTACTGTCCAATTTTGGTGAGCTCGTGCACATTGTAGCCTCTTTTCCCTATTTGTAGTGGAGATGAGTGGTACCCGGTGGGGTCTTCTGCTGTTGTAGCCCACCTTTCTTTCCCATTCTGACATTCAGTTTGGAGTTCGGGAGATTGTCTTGACCAGGCCCACAACCCTACATGCATTGAAGCAACTGCCATGTGATTGGTTGACCAGATAATTGCATTAATAAGAAATAGAACAGGTGTTCCTAATAATTCTTTAGGCGAGTGTATATTGAAGCCACCACATAAGGGAAAGACCAGCAACTACAAATACAGTTGCTGAAAAAATAAAATAAAAATAAAAAAACATAGGGAACAGCAAGAGGCTTCATGTATACCATCTACAGATGGTGAAGAACAAAAGCCTACTGTAGCCCCATCTGCCCTCCCCTCTACCCCACTCCCCTATCATAAAACCCCCAACTATAGTGAACTTCTAGTGCCAGCTAAACAAATCTCTACTGACAGTGACTCGGCGGGACACATGGGAGATATTCCACTACCTGTTGAGGGATATACTGTAAGTATCCCCTAGTAATTGTAAAGGATTCTAAGATCAGAGCCAAGGATGAATTGGGAAGTAAAAACAGAAAAGATAGCTCTTCTTCAGAAGAAGAAGAGGGGGATTTGTCAGGTTTGGGGAGTTAGAAGATAATATATGGGTTAAAGTTTTTGGTTTAGTTTCTCTTAAAACCTCCTGACACTGCTTAAAAGCAGTCTGTTGTGAGGGGAGAAAGCCAAATAAATAAAGTCTCCCTGGTTCAAATGTCAAAGAGTCACAGCCTTCTCTATGTGCTACCTCCTCCCCTCATCTGTCTCCTATTGACCTCTTTGCATTAAGGTAGGAGGGGTGGACCTGTGCTATAGTCTCAAGTTAAACAAATTGACCAGAAGACTGGGGAGGAAGGAAAGGAGGCTGAAGAGTTAATAGTTGTAATGTGTAAGTTGTAACTGGCTTTTTGATGTATTTTGCAATACAATGTGTGGGTTCAGGAACAAGAGACCACAGCAGTGTAAGTAGAAAGGGGATTTTATGTGGGTTATGAAGTGAGTGTAAGGCTAAGGTCGGCATACGCTCTACTATGGAGTATAGAGTGATGATGTAGGTGAGTATAGAGTGTAGATGTAGGTGAGTATAGAGTGTAGATGTAGGTGAGAGCAAACTAATTCCATAAACTGTATGTTATACTATAACACTCTTGAAAGGATTAAGGGTATGTTGATTGGCATAAAAGACTGTTTAAAACCTGATTTCCCAGTTTACAATTGTGAGCGAGAGTGTCTATGGAGTCAGTTAGGTGAAGCCAGAGCGGCTTCTGTGTAGTCTGGATGCACCGCCCTCCTCTTCTTGGAGGATGGGGTATGGCCGGCATAGACAGAGGTAAGAAGGAAGCTGGGAAATGAGTCAAAAAGGGGTTGAAATTATGACATAGGAAAAATGCCAAATGAAAGTGGAGGTGGGGGATGTGCTGCTAGTTGTAGAATGGTTAACAGATGTAAAGTCTAAAGAGAGAAAAGAGCAAACCTTCAGGGCTTTGTTCTCTAGCAGGGAGTCAAAATATGAGATGGATAAAAGTAAGCTATATGGTAACAAGGAAGTGGTTAATCCAGTATAATGTGCGGTTTATGAATTTAATGTAATGATATTAATTAAGATGTTTGTTCTATTTCCTAGGCGATGAAGATGCTGTGACATTTACCATTGCTTTATTGTGTGAATGAAGGATGCCTGGAAAGTAGGGTGTGATGTGTGGTATAACTGAGAATGTCAAGAGTACTCTCCTAATAACTATACATCCTAATCGGATATCCTAAAAATAAAAACATAAAATAAATTGGATAATAGAAAATCCACATGGTAAAAAATGAGCCAATTCTTAAATGTAATATTGGGCAAATATGGTTCTTTAATTATGAAAATAACTGTTTGATGAGTTTTATTTTGCAGCTGTATTTAACGGACGTCAGGAATGCTTGGAGGCTTCTTGTTAATTACTTTTACTTTCTCCCAAATGTTTGATTAGGTGAATGTTTTAGTTGTAGTAATAATGAAGACCCTGACAGAATGTCTGGATAAAAAATAAGGTTGGAGCGCCAATTAATATTTTTATGTTGGAAGGTGTTATGTCAAAAGGGGCCCTTTGTCTGTTCTATGTTGGTATTGTGTTATGTTTTATGTTATATATGTTATGTGTTGGACTTGGGACATCTAATTAGGACCAGTATATGTTATGTGTTGGGACATCTGATTAGGACCAGTATATGTTATGTGTTGGGACATCTGATTAGGACCAGTATATGTTATGTGTTGGGACATCTGATTAGGACCAGTGCACTGTTATACACCAAAGCAGAACTGACTGAGGAAACATGGTACATTTCACCAGAACCCAAGGGGTGTGGACAAGGGATGTAAAGGGGAGGAGGAAAGGTGGGATATTGTAATGAGTGGACATCCAATACCTCCTCTCTACTGATACATGATCCTATAGGCAGGAATAACCTTCTTAATACAACTGCAGGAAAGAAGTTTAAACAATCATTTGTATCTACACCAAACACTGAGATTTCTTGAACGCAGCAAGAGTCGTTCTTTACATTTAATGATAGCACATGCAGTGATGAAACACTTCAGCAAACTCACTGTGAGCGTATGTTTACTTTAAGTCTCTCTCCAGGTAAGAGACTTCCCTCCTCAGCAGCATTTTAAAGGTAAACAATCAGGTCGAAGGATAGGTTATCACAGTATTTGCATAAACAGAATATAAGGGGAATGCAACATTTCCAATTAATAATCCAGACTGAGTTTCTTGTAGTTGGTTTCAGGTTATTCAAAGATGGATCATCTCAGACAGGATATGCTGCCTCTACCCAAACTGATGTTGTCAAGTAAGAACCACTCTCTACAGCAATGTCAGTGCAGGAGATGGAGCTGAAGGCATTCACTGAGGTTTGTAAGGTGGTTCAGGGTAAGACTGCTCTAGGTATGCCTTTGGTATAACCCATTATTATAATGTAATCTGGAGGAGCAGAAATTTTGTTGGATCAATGGGTAAGCCCATCAATAATGAATGTTGAGTGTGTGAAAGGTGTTTGATGCCCTGATGCTACCTGAGGAGCTAAAGGATAAACTATATCCTGAAGCCTACTATAAGTGGGGGTCTGTGATACAGGCTGGTTTAGGGCCAGTAGACTTCCAAAATGGGAGTCCGATACAGGCTACAGAGGCTGAAGGGAAAAATGGAAGCAAGAAGTAGAAGTGATAAGTGAGAATGAACTCTGGAGGGTTGTAAACTCTACATTCAGAGGGCACTCTACCCAATGAGGATGGATTTAGAGCATGGGCAAATCAAGAGAGAGAATATGTGATTGGGTTCAGTGGTGAATGGCTCCTGGGTTCAACAATGCTGCCACTAGGTTAGTTGAAAGTGGATGCTTTAATAATGATGGGAGAACTATGGGAGTGCCAGGAAGGAGTATGCCCAGGTCATCTTACCCATTTCAGAGACTTCGTACTGACTACATTCACCTACCAAAGGTAGAACAGTGTGAATATGTCCTTGTCTGTATTGAACTCTTTCCAGGATATTAAAAAACCTGGCCTGTAGCAAAGGCAACAGCAAAGGCTAAAGCTACAAAGATACTGACTGAGGTAGTATATAGATATGGGGTTCCAGAGAGGATGGAGGGTAATAAGGGATTAATTTCACAGAATAACATTGGGTATGGTGGAGAGATAGAATAATGACATGTTATTCAAAGATTAAGGCAAAGGGAAATAATGTCACTCCATAGTTCTGTATTCAGGAAGGATCATGTCACCATATAAGATATCTCCAACAGGCCCAGATACAGTATTTTTGATCTTACTACCTATTGTTATGGTATGTGGCTTCTGACCCATGAGGATCAGAGACACCAAAGTGGGGAAGTGAGTTATACCTTGTACAAGATACAGGCTGTACTATTAATCAGGAGACAGGTGTCACGGATGTAGTAGGGGCGAGAACACCAAAAGAAAACAAGAAGGAAGGGAAAGACACTAGGCCTCACCGATAGGAAAGGAAAAGGGTCACCACCTATAAAACCCTGCTCCTGGCCATAACTCCTATGCTTATGGGCACCTCTCGATGGTAGAGATGCCCATACACAGGAACATAGAAAACCCTGGTGGCCCTCGGATGCCCTAATGGTAAGGACAGGGCAGAGACTACCTGCTCCTTCCATGGTGAAGGAACCAGAGTCTCGCTGAGGCCTAGTAAACAACAAAGGTGGGGGGGGGATACAAAATATAACAAACGGAACACTTAACTTCTGAGGATGATGGATGAACAGAACTTCAACTAGAACCACACTCCAGCTCTTCCAAAAACCAAATGAAGCTATCCAGAGCAAGGAGTGATGGGTAAAGTCAGACTAAATAGGGGGAGGTAAAGGTCACATGATCCACACCTGAACAGGAGGTGTAGACATACAAGCAACACACAGACAAAGTGAAACCAAAACCAAAAGAGGCTGTCAGATCACTAATGTGCAGATAATCTTTCACGCCTTCTAAAACCTGTCACCGGTGTGACAACAGGTTGTCGTCTTGGACAAGTTTGTAGAGATCTGTAATACAGTCTAGAATGTATAGTTCTTTTAGAGAGGAGCAGTGGAGACAAGCTGCTAGTGTGACATCTGTATGGGAGTCCTACAAACCCAACTAATTGCTGTAGATAACTGTGTGATTCCCTTCCAGATATGAATTCGGTGGCTTTACCTTTCCACAAACCCTGTGAGCATTGATGATTGGGCATGTGTTAAGAGACATAAGGAAAACTTTGAATTACTGATTTGATCACTTCAAAATTAGTGAAGCTTTTGAAGGAGAAACCAACTGGAGACACACCGACCATTATGAATACATCTGTAACTAAAGGGAAACACAAGGAGAATCTTCAGTCTCTGCAGTGTACTGTTTATTAGACTTCTGAGGTTTAAAGGACATTTGGGATAATACATTTATTAATCATCATATGGCTACTTTAAAAATGATCAATTTTAATGTTTGATATGTACAAATTGTTCAAATGATTCCAATGTTATGTTTTCTATTCCTGTTACTGAGGAAGAGCTGATGACACCATATTGCTGGAATTTTATACTGTATAATGTGAATAAGTGGGTGTTAGGCTTATTAGTGTTACTGAATTATAATGATGTCCATAAAACATATGTATTTTCAGGTTTAGCTGAATATAGATTAGGAGTATTAATAGGTTTCGTAGAAGTATTGTTGTTGTGCAGGCCAGACTCTTTTGAACTTTACTTCCGATTCCAGTTTGGTAAACAATTGGTGTAAAAGTATGGAGGCATTTTGTAACCTCATTAACATGAAGTGAAGATTCAGAAGAGAAAGGTCTCAAAGTCACAGAAAAGAGGGAAGTTAATAAATGTTATTCTAATGATGGGAATGGGCAAAGTTGGGAACAAAAACACAATGTATGTTGGTCAAATATGAGAAATATTTGAGTCAAGGGACTGCTGTACTGATGGATGTATATTGGCAATGTGGTAGTCTGGCGTATACCTGACTCCCTGGAGACAGGTCAGGTGTGTGCTCAATTGTTAAAATAATCCACCCCTTGTTGGTAATCCCCAAGAATGCATGGGTTCCAGGTGAGCGTGTGCGAATCAAGAGAAATCCATATTTCGCTCCAAAGGAGGTTCTAGATGATTTTCAAAAGCTAAAATGTTTTTTGCAAGTTGGTTGACTCCTGGAGTACAAGCAGCGACAAATGCAAAATAGATCCAGAAAAACAGGTGTGAGCTATTAAAGTTTATAAATATTACAGATGAGGCCTTGAATGCCATCAAGGAGGAGCTCAGAGGTCTGAGATTGACAACAGTATAGAACCAATATGCTCTCGACATGATTCCCGCTTCTCAAGGAGGAGTTTGTGCAGTTATTGGATACTTTTGCTGTACTTTTATGCCAGCGAATGATGATGAGCAAAATGGGACTCTTGTTAGGGCCATCGAGCGCCTCCATTCCTTGAATAAGCAAATGATTGATGAAGCTGGAGTTACAGGTAACTGGTTCTCATGGTGGTCTTTGAATCTTCCATCTTGGTTCTTGCCATTACTGAAGACTGTCATGCTTGCATGTGCTCCAGTACTGTTATTGTGTCTTGTAGACCTATTGTTGTTTTCGTGTTGTAAAAGACTGTTCTTGAAAGCCACCATGATGCTCGCCTACGCACCTGTTGCTCCAGAGGAAGTCACGGATCCGGAGTGTGAAGTTTGTTCATTGATGAGGAGAACATCATATATTGAATTGCAGAAAGCCAGAAACATTTTGTGTGTAGTATAAATGTCAGTGTGTGTGTGTGTTGGGAAAACCAACAACAGTTGGGGAATGAAGGAGAAAATTAAAAATATATAGTATAATGCTGCCTGATTATACCAGACACTACATTCCCAAATCGTATGTGTATGTAAACATTCCTGAGATGGGGGGTAGATCACTTGGGTGAGGGCTATAGATTAGATGAAGTAAGTTGAGGAACAGATGTTGGCCAAGAAGAACATTAAGCAAGCACGCATAATCCATATATGGAGATGTCCAATGGGGTTGTAGAGACAGTTAAACCTATCCAATGAGGATAAGACAAGTATGTAAAGTTTAGGATGGTGTATAAGATAAGTGTGGGCCTCTCCCCCTTTGAGCATTTTCCTTTGTGCGATTGAAGCTGTTAATGCTATCGGCTAGCTGCAATAATCCTTATTCTTCTTGAAGAATGCGTTTTCTGAGTGGTTTTCCACAACAGCCCTTTTTGGCGTGTATTAGTGGCAAGAAAATATATAATTGCCGTTTAACGGTGCAGTTATATGTTCTAAAGCCCTTTTTGTCGTGTATTAGTAGCAAAAATTATATATATTATTTGCCGTTCAGCTGTGCAGTTATATGTTCTAAAGCTTTTTGTGGCGTGTATAAGTGGAAAAAAATAAGGGCCTATTTGCTATTCAGCGGACCAGTTATGTTCTAAAGCCCTTTTTGACGTGTATTAGTGGAACCAAAAAAAGTGCCATTATGTGGTGAAATACTGACTCACAGTATTATTTCACTACAACAGACTCTCTATGCATGTTACTGCAAGGCACAGTGTTCTACGCCCCTATAAAGGCTCTCTTTTTAACGCGATTCGCCACAAATAAATTCGGATCAAACCGGCATACCGGACGAATCAAATTTTTGAGAAATTCGCTCATCTCTAATCAGGACTAGAGGTGCCAAAAATGTGCCCAATTGCACCAAATTTTGGCACATTTTCTGACAATGTCTATGCCTATTCACATGAGAAAATGTTGGCCATTGTACAAAGGGATAAACCCCTTAAGAATAGCTTTCTTTTGAAATGCATTACAGTATTATTCAGAAGAGATTTCATTTCATCCAAAACAACATTCATCTCACAATCAGCTTCAAATCACAAAATTTGATATACTTCCGCACATAACTATATTTTTCCGATTGCATTATGCCATTGACAATACTTTTCATAACAAGAAAAATGACAGCAAAAACAGCCTAGAAATAATGGACGGATGAAGACACGTAGCAAAATAACGGCTTAGATGAGCTCGTTATTCATGTTACATACTCGCCATTGTTTATTTTATTATACTGACACCTTGTGGTGAATGCAGGCAAATGAAAA
The DNA here is from genome assembly GCF_014858855.1 of Bufo gargarizans. Taxonomy (NCBI): domain Eukaryota; kingdom Metazoa; phylum Chordata; class Amphibia; order Anura; family Bufonidae; genus Bufo; species Bufo gargarizans. Next base: position 44,411,621 of record NC_058084.1, read on the forward strand.
AGGCAGCAGTATGCAAGTGCCTTTCCTATATAACCTAAAAAAAAAACATAGATGGACATTTCTTATTTGTCACTTCGGCAGTCTGGAGCACAGGCAATTTGCTTGGTTCATTAACAAGAGTAATCACAAAACTGTCCAAACAACCTTCAAATACAGACCATGAATAACGCTCTGCATATAGGGAATTCAGTTTCTCATCTATAGTACATGCAATATCATAACTATAAAATTAATATAAAAAGAACAATAAAAAGTAGTACTGGGTTAAGAAATCTCAGTAGCACCTTAATCTGGAAGCCATATATCTGTTATTATTTAAAGGGTTTTCCGACAATGGAACTGAATGAAGCACTTGAATTTTGTCATTTAGAGGGTTGTCCTAATACTTTAGTCCATATAGTGTAACAGTCAGCAGTCTGAAATGAAGAACATTAGGGCAGAAGATTTCTCACAGAGACTCATGCTATATGTCAAGTTTGGTGCATTTTGCTAAGCAGGTTAAGCACTTTGACGTATGTCAGGCATGCTCAACCTGCGGCCCTCCAGCTGTTGTAAAATTACAACTCCCACAATGCCCTGCTGTAGGCTGATACCTGTAGGCTGTTCGGGCATGCTTGGAGTTGTAGTTTTGCAACAGCTGGAGGGCCGCAGGTTGAGCATGCCTGACTTATGGTAATATTTTACATCAAAATTTTGTGGTGGATTTTTTGGGTGCATTTAAGCCTCTCACCCAAGGGCGTAGCTATAGGGGGCGCAGAGGCGGCAGTCGCAACAGAGCCCAGGAGCCTTAGGGGGGCCAAAGACCCTTGCATACCTCCCAACTTTTTGGACGGTCAAAGAGGGGCAATTATGGTTTATTTTATGAAAGTCCATTTTTCCTGTATGTATATATATCTATATATAATTGTATATAGATATACTTTAATAGTTTTCTTAGCACACAATAGCACAAAAATTATCCGATTATAGAAATTTCTAAAATCCAAATTGCATCAAATAATGAGATAATATATAAGGTGGGGTCAAATATACAGATATGAACCAGATGAACACTTTCTTTATTAATATTGTAAGTGTAACAATCAGGGGCGTTGCTAGGTTAAAATATTTGGGGCCTGGGCCCCTAATGTTTTGTCCCAGGCCCTGTATGTACTGCCTCCTCAGGACGGCAATACAATTGAATCTAATGCCCTGCAAGAGCTGAAGGACCTGTGATGACATCACAGGTCATGTGATCAGTGCTAAATGCAGTAGCTGAAAAGGACCTGTGATGATGTCACCGTCATGTGACCAGTGCAGGTGAGGACAACTCAGCAGTGAAGAGAAGTCCTGGGAAGAAGCTGTGGTGAGGTCTGCTACATGAGGAGAGGTAAGTGAAGGGGTAGATTACTCAGTGTGAGAGGCAGAGCAATGTTGGGAGTTGTAGTTATTTAACTGGGACTGTATGTTAGGGCTGAAGGGAGGTAAGTTATTTACATGGAACAGTGGGGTGGAGTGATGTTACTTACATGGGACTGAAAGTTGAGAGAGTGATGCTATTTACATGGGAATGCATGTTGGAGGTGGCTGGGGCAGGGTGATGTTATTTACATGGGACTATATGTTGAAGGCGGCTGTGGGAGGGAGTGATACTATTTACATGGGACTGAATGTTGAGGGGTAATGTGATTTACATGAGACTGCATGTTGGAGGTGACTGGGGAGGGGTGATTTTATTTACATGGGACTGTATGTTGAAAGTGACTGGGGGAGGAAGTGATGTTATTTACATGGGATTGAATATTGAGGTGGTGTTGTTATTTACATGGGACTGTATTTTGAAGGCGGCTGGGGAGGGGGTTATGTTCTTTACATGAGACTGTATGTTGAAGGTGGCTAGGGAGGGGGTAATGTTATTTACGTGGGTCTGTATATTGAGGGGGAAGGAGAGATGGTGTGATGTTATTTACATGGGACTGTATTTTAGAGGGGGCTGCAGATACAAAGGGATGTTATTTACATTGGACTGTACATTGGAGGCGGCTGGAGAGATGGTGCGATGGTATTTACATGGCACTCTATGTCGGAGAAGGGAAATAATGTTATTTGCATGGGACTGTATGGTGGAGGGGATGAGGAATTATAATTTTTTGAGGACAGGAAATGAAGGAATATAACTACAGGGGGCACTGCAGGGGGCATTATAAATACTGGAAGGGCTTCAGGGCGAGCATTATAACAGTGGGGGGTGATATAAATACTGGGGCACTTCAGAGTGAGCATTATAACAGTAGGGGGCATTATAAATACTGGGAGCACTGTGGGGGCATTTTAAATCCAGGAGACATTAAGGCATTTTTTATTACTACTGGGGGCTCTTTAGGAGGAACTTATAGATCTGCATTATTTGTACTAAATTTGGGGGTCTTATTACTACTGAGGGGTCAGTAGATAGCTTTTTAACTACTGGGGGAACAATAGGGGGCCTTTTTTTTACTAGGGGCTCTGTAAGGGCATTATTAATACTGAAGGGCTCTTCAACTAATGGGGGCACTCTTGGGGAGCATTATCATAGTTGGGGCACTGTAGGGGGCAGTATTACTAATGAGGGCATTCTAGAAGGGAATTACTATTGGTGGGACTATGAGGAGCACTATTACTATGGGGGCACAAATTTTTCTTCAGGATAGTATTTGGGGGTACAGAAAAATGAGGAAGCTAAGATGTCTGTGTGTCACACTCTGTAGAGACGAGGCGCGGCTGAGAGTAGTTGTCCAGAGGAGACGTCACCTGGGAGAAACTGGTATATGCTGCTGTATAGCTATATAGCTATAGCGGACTTAGGGGTCAGTTAGTCGACTTAGAGAATTAGGCCATATGCATTGGGGCTTGGGCCTCGGATCTTTTGAGACCCTAACAAGGCCCCTGGTAACAATGCAAATCTATAACTCAGATCAAAAAGAGGGACATTTAAGAAGAAAAGAAGGACAGAGGGACTTGGGTCCAAAATAGTGACTGTGCCTCCAAAAGAGGGACACTTGGGAGGTCTGCCCTTGTGCCACATAAGAAGACACCAGTATTATAGAAAGTGCATGCTGGTCAAGTTAGACCTGTGGCTGGAGAGAAGAGGTGTCACGAGGGTATCGAGAACCACGCCTGACTCCGTTATACCCGGGGTCAGGAAGTCGCAGCGGTTGGCTGCACGCTCTATTTAAGATAGGGCTGTTTTCCTTATGGTTGCTTTCTGGGTTTGCTTTGCAAACCCTTTTGGCTCACTCAGGGATCCGTAGCTCCTTCTCCTCAGCTGTTCCTTGTCCAGCACTCCCAAACCTCCTTATATTCCTCTCTCACACTTCTCTGGTTGCCAGAGATAGAGCTTCCTGCCTGGACATCTATCCTGACCCACTGGAGCTGTGTTGCTGCGTTCTCTGACTGTTGATTCAGAACGCTACCCTCTGGATCCCTGTTGGACCTTTGTGGACAGTTGTTGTCGTCCACCTGGGTGTTTGTGTTTGTCTGTGTTTGTCTGTCCTCTCCCTGGTGTTTCCCTCTTAGTGCAGTGGTGAGGACTAGCGATCCCACCGGCCCGTTCACTATCTAGGGCTCATTTCAGGGAAAGCCAGGGTTTAGGCACGTGATCGCCGCACGGGTGAGGAACCCGTCTAGGGACGTCAGGGCAGTCAGGTGCCAGCCGCAAGGTGAGTTAGGGGTCACCACCTTTCCCTCTCCCTTAGGCAGGGCTTTCCCTGTTTTCCTCCCTGTGCGTGACACCGGTCATTACATTATCTCTGGCTATTATTTTGTGTAGGTAAAAAAATAAAAAAATAAAAAATAAAAATAAAAAATATATATTTATATTATTTTTTTTTTACCTACTTAGAATCCAGTATGGATCAAATTGCTGCTCTGTCCAAACAATTTCATGGCCTGTCTTTGGAGGTGGTAGGATTGAAGGCGTCGGTCCTCCAGCAACAGCAGCAATTACAACTGACCGCAAGCCCAGCGGTTGCTACTGGTAACCAGGTTGTTGCGGAACCCAAGGTCCCTCTCCCTGACAGATTTTCTGGGGGAAGGGACAAGTTTTTGGCATTCCGTGAGGCCTGTAAGTTATATTTTAAACTGCGCCCTCACTCCTCTGGTAATGAAGATCAGCGGGTGGGGGTTGTTATTTCCCTGCTGCAGGGGGACCCGCAGTCCTGGGCGTTCTCTTTACCTACTGATTCCCAGGCTCTTCGGTCAGTGGATGAGTTTTTCGGGGCCTTGGGTCTCATATATGACGACCCTGACCGAGTAGCACTGGCTGAATCAAGATTACGGAGACTCTTACAAGGAGAACGGCCGGTAGAGGAGTATTGCTCTGAATTCCGTAGGTGGGCTACGGATACCCAATAGAACGACCCGGCTCTCAGGAGTCAGTTCTGCTCTGGGTTATCCGAAAGGGTTAAGGATGCGCTTGCATTATATGAGACCCCCTTTTCCCTTGATGCGGTTATGTCCCTTTCTATCCGTATAGAGAGACGCCTTAGGGACAGGTTGAAAGAACCGGAGAAATTGGTAACTCCTCTCAAGCAGCAGTTAGTCTGTACGGACTTAGACGAGCCTATGCAGCTAGGAGGAACTACTCGTCAGGTCCGTCCTCCTGAGGCTCGCCATAGGCGTGGGGTTTGTTTTTTTTTGCCGGGAGAGGGGTCAGTTCATTAATGTCTGTCCTTCTTTCCTCAGAAACAAAAGACCGTCGGAAAAACTACTAACCCCAGGCTGTGTGGAGGATGTCAGCCGGGGGGTATACGTCTCCTCCATACGTACATCGCAATTTGTGTTGCCAGCGGTTATTGTTTTTGGTGATAAGACGGAGACTATTTCTTTCTTTTTAGACAGTGGAGCAGGGGTAAATTTGATAGATGCCCATTTTGCCCGCACTTTGGGTTTGTCTCTCTGTACGTTACAGAGACCCATTCCCATATTTGCTATTGATTCTGCTCCCCTGTCTCAGAGAAACCTCACCCACATTGTTCATAATATACACCTTCGGGTAGGGGACCACCATAACGAGATTCTTTCAGGTTATGTTCTGGAGGGGCTTCCCACTCCGGTGGTGCTGGGTCTTCCCTGGTTGGTAGCGCACAATCCAGTAGTGGATTGGCAGGCCAGGGAGATATTGGAGTGGAGTGAGCAGTGACTGGGGGCATTCTAGAAGGGAATTACTATTGGTGGGACTATGAGGAGCACTATTACTATGGGGGCACAAATTTTTCTTCAGGATAGTATTTGGGGGTACAGAAAAATGAGGAAGCTAAGATGTCTGTGTGTCACACTCTGTAGAGACGAGGCGCGGCTGAGAGTAGTTGTCCAGAGGAGACGTCACCTGGGAGAAACTGGTATATGCTGCTGTATAGCTATATAGCTATAGCGGACTTAGGGGTCAGTTAGTCGACTTAGAGAATTAGGCCATATGCATTGGGGCTTGGGCCTCGGATCTTTTGAGACCCTAACAAGGCCCCTGGTAACAATGCAAATCTATAACTCAGATCAAAAAGAGGGACATTTAAGAAGAAAAGAAGGACAGAGGGACTTGGGTCCAAAATAGTGACTGTGCCTCCAAAAGAGGGACACTTGGGAGGTCTGCCCTTGTGCCACATAAGAAGACACCAGTATTATAGAAAGTGCATGCTGGTCAAGTTAGACCTGTGGCTGGAGAGAAGAGGTGTCACGAGGGTATCGAGAACCACGCCTGACTCCGTTATACCCGGGGTCAGGAAGTCGCAGCGGTTGGCTGCACGCTCTATTTAAGATAGGGCTGTTTTCCTTATGGTAGCTTTCTGGGTTTGCTTTGCAAACCCCTTTGGCTCACTCAGGGATCCGTAGCTCCTTCTCCTCAGCTGTTCCTTGTCCAGCACTCCCAAACCTCCTTATATTCCTCTCTCACACTTCTCTGGTTGCCAGAGATAGAGCTTCCTGCCTGGACATCTATCCTGACCCACTGGAGCTGTGTTGCTGCGTTCTCTGACTGTTGATTCAGAACGCTACCCTCTGGATCCCTGTTGGACCTTTGTGGACAGTTGTTGTCGTCCACCTGGGTGTTTGTGTTTGTCTGTGTTTGTCTGTCCTCTCCCTGGTGTTTCCCTCTTAGTGCAGTGGTGAGGACTAGCGATCCCACCGGCCCGTTCACTATCTAGGGCTCATTTCAGGGAAAGCCAGGGTTTAGGCACGTGATCGCCGCACGGGTGAGGAACCCGTCTAGGGACGTCAGGGCAGTCAGGTGCCAGCCGCAAGGTGAGTTAGGGGTCACCACCTTTCCCTCTCCCTTAGGCAGGGCTTTCCCTGTTTTCCTCCCTGTGCGTGACACCGGTCATTACATTATCTCTGGCTATTATTTTGTGTAGGTAAAAAAACAAATAAAAAAAATAAATAAAAATAAAATATATTTATATTATTTTTTTTTTACCTACTTAGAATCCAGTATGGATCAAATTGCTGCTCTGTCCAAACAATTTCATGGCCTGTCTTTGGAGGTGGTAGGATTGAAGGCGTCGGTCCTCCAGCAACAGCAGCAATTACAACTGACCGCAAGCCCAGCGGTTGCTACTGGTAACCAGGTTGTTGCGGAACCCAAGGTCCCTCTCCCTGACAGATTTTCTGGGGGAAGGGACAAGTTTTTGGCATTCCGTGAGGCCTGTAAGTTATATTTTAAACTGCGCCCTCACTCCTCTGGTAATGAAGATCAGCGGGTGGGGGTTGTTATTTCCCTGCTGCAGGGGGACCCGCAGTCCTGGGCGTTCTCTTTACCTACTGATTCCCAGGCTCTTCGGTCAGTGGATGAGTTTTTCGGGGCCTTGGGTCTCATATATGACGACCCTGACCGAGTAGCACTGGCTGAATCAAGATTACGGAGACTCTTACAAGGAGAACGGCCGGTAGAGGAGTATTGCTCTGAATTCCGTAGGTGGGCTACGGATACCCAATGGAACGACCCGGCTCTCAGGAGTCAGTTCTGCTCTGGGTTATCCGAAAGGGTTAAGGATGCGCTTGCATTATATGAGACCCCCTTTTCCCTTGATGCGGTTATGTCCCTTTCTATCCGTATAGAGAGACGCCTTAGGGACAGGTTGAAAGAACCGGAGAAATTGGTAACTCCTCTCAAGCAGCAGTTAGTCTGTATGGACTTAGACGAGCCTATGCAGCTAGGAGGAACTACTCGTCAGGTCCGTCCTCCTGAGGCTCGCCATAGGCGTGGGGTTTGTTTTTTTTTGCCGGGAGAGGGGTCAGTTCATTAATGTCTGTCCTTCTTTCCTCAGAAACAAAAGACCGTCGGAAAAACTACTAACCCCAGGCTGTGTGGAGGATGTCAGCCGGGGGGTATACGTCTCCTCCATACGTACATCGCAATTTGTGTTGCCAGCGGTTATTGTTTTTGGTGATAAGACGGAGACTATTTCTTTCTTTTTAGACAGTGGAGCAGGGGTAAATTTGATAGATGCCCATTTTGCCCGCACTTTGGGTTTGTCTCTCTGTACGTTACAGAGACCCATTCCCATATTTGCTATTGATTCTGCTCCCCTGTCTCAGAGAAACCTCACCCACATTGTTCATAATATACACCTTCGGGTAGGGGACCACCATAACGAGATTCTTTCAGGTTATGTTCTGGAGGGGCTTCCCACTCCGGTGGTGCTGGGTCTTCCCTGGTTGGTAGCGCACAATCCAGTAGTGGATTGGCAGGCCAGGGAGATATTGGAGTGGAGTGAGCAGTGCAGAGAAAAATTCTTAAATAGCAATTGCTTAGTCGCCTCCATAACTACCCTACCTACATTTATTTCGGATTTTGAGGATGTTTTTTCTGAAAAGGGTTGTCAGAAGTTACCACCTCATCGTCCTTATGATTGCCCGGTTAACCTTATTCCCGGCGCAAAATTACCCAAGACCAGGTTATATAATCTTTCGGGTCCAGAAAGACAAGCCATGAAAGATTATATCTCCGAGAGCTTGGCTAAGGGACACATCAGGCCCTCTTCTTCACCCGTGGCTGCAGGGTTTTTCTTCGTTAAAAAGAAAGATGGGGGCCTGCTTCCTTGCTTAGATTTTCGTGAATTAAATCGGATAACCATCCGAGACCCATACCCTCTTCCTCTCATTCCTGACCTGTTTAATCAGATTGCGGGTGCTAGGTGGTTCTCCAAACTTGATCTTAGGGGGGCCTACAATCTGATTCGTATTAAGGAGGGGGATGAGTGGAAGACAGCGTTTAACACCCCTGAGGGGCATTATGAAAATCTAGTTATGCCTTTCGGTCTGACCAATGCTCCTGCCGTCTTTCAACATTTCGTTAATGACATTTTTAGTCATCTAATTGGCAGGTTTGTGGTAATATACCTAGATGATATTTTAATTTATTCGTCTGATCTGAGAACACATGAGGAGCATGTCAGACAAGTACTGCAGGTCCTACGGACGAATGAATTATATGCTAAGATTGAAAAATGTGTCTTCGCCGTTCAGGAAATACAATTCCTGGGTTATTTTTTATCATCTTCAGGTTTCCGTATGGATCCTAGGAAGGTCCAGGCAATTTTAGATTGGGATCTTCCTGAGAACCTCAAAGCACTACAACGGTTCTTGGGCTTCGCGAATTTCTATAGGAAATTCATTAAAAATTATTCACTTATTGTAAAACCGCTTACTGTCATGACTAGGAAGGGGACTGATTTTTCTAAATGGTCTGACGCTGCTAAAGTTGCTTTTTCCTCTCTAAAAGAGAGGTTTACCTCAGCACCTGTACTAGTCCAACCTGATGTCTCTCAGCCTTTTATTGTTGAAGTCGATGCGTCAGAGGTGGGAGTGGGGGCGATGCTGTCTCAGGGTCCGTCTCCTGGCAAATGGCGTCCTTGTGCTTTCTTTTCGAAAAAACTATCTGCAGCAGAAAAGAACTACGATATTGGCAATAGGGAACTATTAGCTATTAAACTTGCGTTTGAGGAGTGGCGCCATTTCTTAGAGGGGGCAGTCCACCCCGTCACTGTGATTACGGACCACAAAAATCTCCTGTACCTCGAATCAGCTAAGCGTCTCACCCCTAGACAGGCTAGGTGGTCGCTATTTTTTACCAGGTTTAACTTTGTTATTAATGTAAAAACACAAAATGCAATCGCACACTGCAACCAGCACTCTGCCCTGCCTTTATGCTGGATGTTGAATAAGGCATTGGTGTACATTTTGGCCAAAGCGTAATAAGCCACTCACCGCGTCAAGGTTGCCTTCATGAGTGGTCCCTAACACTAGTTCCTACCTTTTATGGGCCATGACAGCCACATAAAGTCCAGGGAGCGCAGGTACAGCATGCATGCCAAGCACACTCTGCCTTTAACCCCGTCCGGTGCCATTACAGCTTTCATCGGATCCAGGGATGCAAGTACTCACATGCATGCTGAGCCCACTTTATACTTCTCCTGGAGCCTAATGGCTACTGGTAGGTGCTGTATAAGCAGACTCAGTTTTATACTGACTTTAAAACCAGCCTCCAGGGGGCAGATCAACTGGACAGGTGTGCTTGACTGCTTGGAGATCGCCACGCCTCCAATACGTACTACAAAGAGAAAAATATGGAAAATTTCAGCCCGCACAACCCCTAGCAGGTGCAGATTGCTATGGCGAAATAGAGATATAAATGTAAAAACACAAAATGCAATCGCACACTGCAACCAGCACTCTGCCCTGCCTTTATGCTGGATGTTGAATAAGGCATTGGTGTACATTTTGGCCAAAGCGTAATAAGCCACTCACCGCGTCAAGGTTGCCTTCATGAGTGGTCCCTAACACTAGTTCCTACCTTTTATGGGCCATGACAGCCACATAAAGTCCAGGGAGCGCAGGTACAGCATGCATGCCAAGCACACTCTGCCTTTAACCCCGTCCGGTGCCATTACAGCTTTCATCGGATCCAGGGATGCAAGTACTTGGCATGCATGCTGTACCTGCGCTCCCTGGACTTTATGTGGCTGTCATGGCCCATAAAAGGTAGGAACTAGTGTTAGGGACCACTCATGAAGGCAACCTTGACGCGGTGAGTGGCTTATTACGCTTTGGCCAAAATGTACACCAATGCCTTATTCAACATCCAGCATAAAGGCAGGGCAGAGTGCTGGTTGCAGTGTGCGATTGCATTTTGTGTTTTTACATTTATATCTCTATTTCGCCATAGCAATCTGCACCTGCTAGGGGTTGTGCGGGCTGAAATTTTCCATATTTTTCTCTTTGTAGTACGTATTGGAGGCGTGGCGATCTCCAAGCAGTCAAGCACACCTGTCCAGTTGATCTGCCCCCTGGAGGCTGGTTTTAAAGTCAGTATAAAACTGAGTCTGCTTATACAGCACCTACCAGTAGCCATTAGGCTCCAGGAGAAGTATAAAGTGGGCTCAGCATGCATGTGAGTACTTGCATCCCTGGATCCGATGAAAGCTGTAATGGCACCGGACGGGGTTAAAGGCAGAGTGTGCTTGGCATGCATGCTGTACCTGCGCTCCCTGGACTTTATGTGGCTGTCATGGCCCATAAAAGGTAGGAACTAGTGTTAGGGACCACTCATGAAGGCAACCTTGACGCGGTGAGTGGCTTATTACGCTTTGGCCAAAATGTACACCAATGCCTTATTCAACATCCAGCATAAAGGCAGGGCAGATTGCTGGTTGCAGTGTGCGATTGCATTTTGTGTTTTTACATTTATATCTCTATTTCGCCATAGCAATCTGCACCTGCTAGGGGTTGTGCGGGCTGAAATTTTCCATTAACTTTGTTATTACCTATCGTCCTGGGGCAAAGAACACCAAGGCTGATGCACTATCTCGTTGTTTCCCTGGAGGGGGTAATGTGAGTGATCCGGTGCCCATTCTACAAAGAGGAGTGGTTGTCTCTGCGGTACACTCTGTTTTGGAGGGGAAGGTGTTAGAGGCCCAGGGGGACGCCCCGGTCTCTTGCCCCTCAGAGAAATTGTTTGTACCATTGAACCTACGTTTCGAATTATTAAAGGAACATCATAATTCGGCACTTGCTGGGCACCCCGGTAGTAAAGCAACCTTGGAGCTATTGTCTCGTCGTTTTTGGTGGCCAAGGTTGCGTCAGGATGTATTGGATTTTGTGTCTTCTTGTTCTACCTGTGCGCGCGCAAAAGTTTCACATACACGTCCTGCAGGGTCTCTATTACCACTCGTCATTCCCAATAGACCGTGGACACATCTGTCAATGGATTTTATCACTGACTTACCTTTGTCTGCGGGTAAAACAGTGATTTTGGTAGTAGTGGACAGGTTTAGCAAAATGGTACACTTCATTGCGTTACCCGCACTACCTAATGCTAAGACTCTTGCTCAGGTATTCATCAGTGAAATCGTGAAGCTTCACGGGGTCCCCTCCGATGTTGTTTCGGATCGGGGTACCCAGTTTATTTCTAAATTTTGGAAGGCTTTTTGTTCCCGTTTGGGGGTACACTTGTCCTTTTCCTCAGCTTTCCATCCTCAGTCGAATGGACAGACTGAGCGAACCAACCAAAACCTTGAGACATATCTATGATGTTTTGTGTCTGAAAACCAAGAGTTGTGGTCATCATATTTACCGTTAGCTGAGTTTGCCATAAATAATCGTCGTCAGGAATCCACTGGCAAGTCACCATTTCTTGGTGCATATGGTTTTCATCCCCAATTCTGTACTTTCAAAGAGGGGGGGGGTCTTCTGGGGTTCCCGAAGAGGAACGTTTTTCGTCATCTCTTTCATCGGTATGGCAGAAGGTGCAAGCTAACTTGAAAAATATGGGAGGTAAATACAAATGCATGGCTGATAAGAGACGGTCGCCAGGTCCGGACCTAGGAGTGAATGACTATGTGTGGTTGTCTACTAGGAATATTAAATTGAAGGTTCCCTCTTGGAAACTGGGTCCTAGGTTTATTGGCCCTTACAAAATTGTAGCCATCATCAACCCCGTGGCTTTTCGCCTGGAGTTACCTCAGACTTTTAAAATTCATAATGTTTTTCATAAGTCGTTACTCAAAAAATATGTTCCACCTCTAGAACCATCACCGCTGCCACCCCCTCCTGTTGTCGTGGATGGTAATCTAGAATTTCAGATATCCAAAATTGTTAATTCTCGTCGGGTCCGCCGCTCTCTTCAATATCTGGTGCATTGGAGAGGTTACGGTCCCGAGGAAAGAATGTGGGTTCCTGCGTCTGAGGTAAACGCCGACAGGTTAGTTCGGGTTTTTCATGCCTCTCATCCTGAGAGACCTGGTCCTGAGTGTCCGGAGGCCCCTCGTAGAGAGGGGGGTACTGTCACGAGGGTATCGAGAACCACGTCTGACTCCGTTATACCCGGGGTCAGGAAGTCGCAGCGGTTGGCTGCACGCTCTATTTAAGATAGGGCTGTTTTCCTTATGGTAGCTTTCTGGGTTTGCTTTGCAAACCCTTTTGGCTCACTCAGGGATCCGTAGCTCCTTCTCCTCAGCTGTTCCTTGTCCAGCACTCCCAAACCTCCTTATATTCCTCTCTCACACTTCTCTGGTTGCCAGAGATAGAGCTTCCTGCCTGGACATCTATCCTGACCCACTGGAGCTGTGTTGCTGCGTTCTCTGACTGTTGATTCAGAATGCTACCCTCTGGATCCCTGTTGGACCTTTGTGGACAGTTGTTGTCGTCCACCTGGGTGTTTGTGTTTGTCTGTGTTTGTCTGTCCTCTCCCTGGTGTTTCCCTCTTAGTGCAGTGGTGAGGACTAGCGATCCCACCGGCCCGTTCACTATCTAGGGCTCATTTCAGGGAAAGCCAGGGTTTAGGCACGTGATCGCCGCACGGGTGAGGAACCCGTCTAGGGACGTCAGGGCAGTCAGGTGCCAGCCGCAAGGTGAGTTAGGGGTCACCACCTTTCCCTCTCCCTTAGGCAGGGCTTTCCCTGTTTTCCTCCCTGTGCGTGACACCGGTCATTACAAGAAGTAAGCATTTGGCATGGGGGGGTGCAATTTCAATTTTTGCCATAGGCAGCACGAAGGCTATGTGCCTTTAGCTATGCCCCTGCTCATCCCTAACTGCTAAGATAAACCCCCTCCCACTATGCCATGCTCCCTTTTCTAGACACTGTTTAGTGAGGTGCAACAAGAGTTTAAGGGTTTATCCAAGACTGAAAAATCCCTGCTACAATGCCCGTACCGGTGACGGTTTCCTCCTGGATCACTACTAGTGATGAGCGGGAGGTGCCATATTCGATTTTGCGATATTTTGCGAATATTCGATTGAATATTCGTCTTATATTCTTTGAAATAGAATATTTATCATTATTCTATTTATCGCGAATAATATGCGATTTAATTATTCACGTATTGCGATTTTCTTTTAACTGTATAAGGCAACTTTCCTATTGGTTGGCTATTTAGAATATTTGTCTTTTTTTTTCCAATCTGTACAGTTGTTCGCATACTCCTCCCCAACAAGCGTCTCCGTCAACATGGGAATACCTGTGCATTAGAATAGATGGTATATTCTTACCCACAGGCGTTCCCATGGTGACGGGGGCGCTTGTCGGGGAGGAGTATGCGAACGACCGTACAGATTGGAAAAAAAAGACGAATATTCTAAATAACGAGTATTTGCTATATTGCTATAACTGCCGTAATCTGCACAGGCGCAGTGAAGATGCCGGCGCAGGGAGCGGTCCGATAGTCACTGCGCCGAATACAGAAGCACAAGGCGCAGGCGTGACAATTTGGCCGAGATGGAGAGAAGTAGGCTGTCAATCTAGAGGAGAGGGGCGGGCTGGAGAGACGCGCTGGGTGGCAGAAATAGTGAGTAGATGGAGCCTCCAGGTGCTGAAAAGACGCCCACCTAGAGGCTCATTTGCATATCAATAATACTACGCTTTTAAGCTTAACCGCTCCAGACAAAGGTAATACATGAACATGATTAGGTACGGCAGACACTAGCAGATCGCTAGTGTCAAACAGCTAAATAGGTGAAAATCTGGTGGCAGAAACCCTTTAAGTTGCTTGTGGGCCAATGACTCATTGACCCACAAGAAAGAAGCAGGGAGGAATCATGTTTTCAGATGTAAAAAAATGACGAATATTCGATATTGCGAATATATAGCACTATATTCGTAATATTAGCAAATTTGCGATATTCGCGATTAATATTCGCTATTCGAATATTCGCGCTCAACACTAATTACTACGACTTCTCATCTTTTCTGCCTGCAGAAATCAAAATCCATTGATGGAGAGGGTGCAGTCAATAGCAGGCCGCGACAGTGACCTGCCCCCTTAAGTCCCGTTACCTACAGTACTGTATATAACTTAAAGACTAATGCTAAATAATTATTTTGGGGGTTACACTGTACATAGAAAATAACTAGTTAATTTTATTTGACAATGGCAAATATTTTCTTTTTCCTTTTTCTAATACCTTTACACAATAATATTGTTTTATATATTTTATTTTTCACTTTGGGCACATTTATTCTATAAACTTTCTTCGTAAGTCCCACTTAGAGAACTTTTAGGATACAGTACATTGTAATACTATTGTAATGCAGGGTTTAATGCCTGTTAGTATATCGCTGACTCCATCATAGCGGCATGTTAGGCATCCAGCTTCCATGTCAGCTCATCAGCACCCACAGGTTGACAGAGGGAGTGCTCTCTGTCTTTCAAACCATGGGGCCTAGTCCTGTATCTAAATAACCTGGCCAAGACAAATTGGCTTATTGGAACCCAGCACCCAGGAAATGTACCCATGTTTGGTCCCTTAGCTACACCCCTGGGTCAAGGTTATGTCCATAAATCTCCTGCTTGCATCCATTTTGTGTAAATATGAAGAAGGCTTTTATACTTTTCCTCAAGCAGAATTAGATGTTCTTTATCCAGCCTCTCCAGCCCATACCATATTTCAAACTTGTCCATGGGGAGAGGGAACAAAATACCGTTGGTAGGTTGTGCAGATAAATCTGTTAAATGAAGGGCTCCATGTTTGGAATCCATTGTGTGCAAATTGCATATTCAGTTTAGTGAAACTTTGTAGCTCCCATTCAGCAACTGGTTGGTAAGTGGAATCCTTGATTGTGCCTCTGAGCGCTTTACATGAGAGCTAATAGACAATAGAGGGCAATATATTTTTTTTTTAAGGTGGCACAGGACCCCTGCCTACATCCTGTATCCCCTGTGCAGGTGCCTCTGCTGTTGTTCTTCATCATAGTATCAACACTATAAGATAGTAAATTGAATTAGACGGACAAGTCAGATAAATTAGGTAATTAATTAAGTGATTTGCACCACTTTTATGGCACAGAAATCCTACAACTTTAAGTACATGCCATACTTGTGCTAAAACTTGCAACATTTCACCCTTCTACCGTAACTACTTTTGAGAAATTATTATTAAAAGTAGATGGACTTAACTGAAAGGGTGTGCAGCCACCCAATCATTAAACATGACAGCAAAAATTGGCACAACCTATAGCAACAAATTTACATCAGCGGTCAGCCATTTAAAACCGGCGCCCACTCGTGTCGTGTGCAGACCGGACGCCATAGAGCCGGTTGTCGATAATGTCAGTAGCATACATCTAACCTCTCAGATCCTGTGGTCAAATGTGGCATAAATTTAAAATTCATTAAATGGAAACTGTCACCTGGATTTTGGGTATAGAGCTGAGGACATGGGTTGCTAGATGGCCGCTAGCACATCCGCAAAACCCAGTCACCATAGCTCTGTGTGCTTTTATTGTGTAAATAAAAACGATTTGATACATATGCAAATTAACCTGAGATGAGTCCTGTACGTGAGAGGAGTCAGGCACAGGACTCATCTCAGGTTAATTTGCATATGTATCAAATAGGTTTTTTTTTACACAATAAAAGCACACAGAGCTATGGGGACTGGGTATTGTGGATGTGCTAGCAGCCATCTAGCAGCCCATGTCCTCAGCTCTACACCCAAAATCCAGGTGACAGGTTCCCTTTAAGTATAGTACACCTCTTGATTCGCCGCATTTACTCCAACACCCATCAGTTTAAATCTAGCATATAAAATGTTAGTCTTAATAAACCTCCCACAGTGTGTTTTCATTAAGCACAAACTGGCAATCTGCGCTACCAGGCAAATTTCTGGTGGGACAGTCACAAATAATTGCAAAAAAACAAACTAGGTGTAGGACCTTTGGTAACATCATAGTTACATGCTCAAGGTCCTACACCAGCACCACAAAGTAGGATATGCGCACAGTCTAGAAAAGGGTAGAGGAGGATACAGCCCGAAAGAAGGTGGAGGAGCGGGGCACAGCTCAGAAGATGGTGAAGGAGTAGGACACAGTCCTGAAGACTGTGGAAAAGGCCATACTGTAGTCTAGGAGAAAGTATAGAAGGAAAACACAACCCAGAAGAAGGTGATAGAGGAGAAGGAAGAGAAGGTGGACTTGAAGATCACAGAAAGAAAGAATCTGGGGGAGATCACCAGTACAGATCATTCTGTGTAACTTAGAGAAGGGGTTCCCATGGGGGACAGTATGTGAGAAAGGTAGGGGAAGCCATGAGGAGCAGTATGTGAAAAGGAGGGGGTTATGGGTAGCTATGTGTGAGAAACTGGTAAAACGTGAAGGGCAGTATGTGACAAAGGGGGCAAAGGGAGCGCTGAGTGTAAAAAAGAGGGCGCTATGAGCATGTGGATTGTGTGAGAAAGGAGTTGGTGTGGGGAACAACTTTATAGCTGAGGAGACATGTTGATGTGTTGTGTTACAACAAATCTTAGAGAAGTCCCAATTCCCAAAAAAATGTTACCACGTGCCTGCAACTTGTTGTTGTGTGACCATTGTGATCTTCATGTTCAGGTTAGCTGCAGCTTTATTGCTATTAAGGTGATGGGTGCATGGGAGGCACATAAGAAGCTCTAGGGTGCTTTCTAGGGGTGCATTGTAAGTACCGTAGTGTGTATGAATAAGTTAGTGCACTTTTTCTGTGTAGTGTAAGTTGTTTCTTTGTTTCAATGTTAAATAGAAGAGCCTGGGAGCTAATTTATTTTTTGGGTCTGATCTAGAGTTTAAATTTGTATATGGGATCTGATCTTAGTAGTCGGGGACATGATCAAATACAGCAAAATTTGCCACTGCGTGCCACCATTTTTCAGTGACTTGAGCTGGTATGGTTTGATTACGAGTACTAAAAAATAGGGGGTCAATTACTATACTGAAATACACCTAAATTAGGCGTATTTCAGGCACAGGTGGCAGTGCAATGGTTAGTTGCCCCGCTATCTCTGACTTCGCCCCACGCCAGGTCTAAATTTGTGGGCGTTTGGGGGCGGGGAAGGGGACTGACCGGCAAGCCCATCTCATTCATCATTTTCTACGCCTGGTTTTGGTGTAGAAAATGGTTTAAATGTAAGACAGCTCAGAAGCTGTCTTACATTAAGAACTGGCACTATATGCGCCAAAGTTGGCTTGCGCCTCTTCATAACTTTGGCGGATCGTTCGCCAGCTATGGGGCTTTATTATGACTGGCGCCTAAAAAGCCGGTCTTAATAAACATACCCCTTTGTTTAACAATTGAAATGCATGAATTATATTAAATGTGTCTTCTTTATGAAACCTGTTAGAAAAATATAACATTTTAAAGGAAGTGGTGTAAAAAAAAAGTTCTATTTTTTCCAGGTGAAATTTTGCTGAAATATTTATAATATTCTTTCTTCTCACGTTAATTCTATTGACGCAGCTTTGTCTGGGAATCTCTACAGAATCCATTAGATAGATACTTACCGGTAAACTATTTGAGGATTTATCCCAGACTTGTAAAAGTTTCTTTCTGTGGAGGCTGCCAGCTGTGAGCACCAATAGCTTCTGACTGGTGGTGAGTGAGACCTGTATATTAATGGAGTCATGTTTCAGCTCTTTCTGAGCTAATGAAAAATTAATACAGAGTTTATGTATGATTCCTAAATGCTCGCAGGTCTACGGTGAAGGAATCCACAGCGTTATCTCATATTCTTTGTTTATTCTTCAACAAAGGAGAACTTAGCTTTGATAATAATTTATATGTTCTCTGCAACAGCTGCTGAACATTCACTATTGTGAAGTCTCCTCTAAGCCTTTGGAACTTTAAAAATAATGTCAATAATAATGAACTTACTTTCTTTCGGTGAGGTGGTTATGGCTGAGCTACATTTCTTCTCCTTGTAGTATGTTTAACCCGAGGGATACATCAGCAGAAGTTCTTAAAGAGAATGTGTTACCTATATATATATAGATATGTTTTTTCTGCTCGTTAAAACCAGATAGTGACACAGGTCCTTTTTTCCAATCTCATTCTATTTTCTGAATGCAGATTTATTTTTAAATCTATTCCACATGATTATGGGGCCTGCCATCTTGCCTGGGATGTTCTTAACCTCTTCTGCACCTCCTCCATACATGCACAGAGGAAGTCCGGCACTTAAACATGGCAACCGGTCAAAAGTTGAGTTGGCACCATAGTTGCAAAGTTTTAACCCCTTCCCGACTGCCCCACATAAATTTACGTCAGCAGTAAGGTATTTAAAAATGGCACCCGTTCGAGAGCAGAGCGAGTACCATAGCTGCCGGTTTCCTGCTGTTTTAAAGAACAGGCACCTGGGACTAATGTATGCAATCGATGATAACGTCAATGCCATACATCTAACCCCTCAGATTCCTTGGTCAAACGTCACCATGGCATCTGGGGAGTTAAAGACCTGGGAGCACATGCTCCTGGCCGTGTACTGGCTCCCCCTGAGAGGATCAGGGGAGTCGGATGTAGTCTGTGGCAGCCTCTGTACTCATGAGTGGTACTGGGCTGCCGCACATTAGTTCCACATAGACTTGACAGCGGCGAATCAATGGATGTCGTATATATGGACTTCTCCAAAGCATTTGACACTGTACTGCATGAAAGGTTAGTATATAAAATGAGAATGCTCGGACTGGGAGAAAACATCTGTATGTGGGTAAGTAACTGGCTCAATAATAGAAAATAGAGGGTGGTTATTAATGGTACACACTCAGATTGGGTCACTGTCACTAGTGGGGTACCTCAGGGGTCAGTATTGGGCCCTATTCTCTTCAATATATTTATTAATGATCTTGTAGAAGGCTTGCATAGTAAAGTATCAATTTTCGCAGATGACACTAAACAGTGTAAAGTAATTAACACTGAAGAGGACAGTATACTGCTACAGAGGGATTTGGATAGATTGGAGGCTTGGGCAGATAAGTGGCAGATGAGGTTTAACACTGACAAATGTAAAGTTATGCACATGGGAAGGAATAATGCAAGTCACCCGTACATACTAAATGGTAAAACACTCGGTAACACTGACATGGAAAAGGATCTATGAATTTTAATAAACAGCAAACTAAGCTGCAAAAACCAGTGTCAGGCAGCTGCTGCCAAGGCCAATAAGATAATGGGTTGCATCAGAAGGGGCATAGATGCCCGTGATAAGAACATAGACCTACCACTTTACAAATCGCTAGTCAGACCACACATGGAGTACTGTGTACAGTTCTGGGCTCCTGTAAACAAGGCAGACATAGCAGAGCTGGAGAAGGTCCATAAGAGGGCAACTAAAGTAATAACTGGAATGGGGCAACTACAGTACCCTGAAAGATTATCAAAATTAGGGTTATTCACTTTAGAAAAAAGATGACTGAGAGGAGATCTAATTACTATGTATAAATATATCAGGGGTCAGTACAGAGATCTCTCCCATCATCTATTTATCCCCAGGACTGTGACTGTGACGAGGGGACATCCTCTGCGTCTGGAGGAAAGAAGGTTTGTACACAAACATAGAAGAGGATTCTTTACGGTAAGAGCTGCCTGAGGAGGTGGTGATGGTGAGTACAATGAAGGAATTCAAGAGGGGCCTGGATGTATTTCTGGAGTGTAATAATATTACAGGCTATAGCTACTAGAGAGGGGTCGCTGATCCAGGGAGTTAGTTTAATTGCCTGATTGGAGTCGGGAAGGAATTTTTTTTCCCCTAAAGTGGGGAAAATTGGCTTCTACCTCACAGTTTTTTTTTTTTGCCTTCCTCTGGATCAACTTGTAGGATAACAGGCCGAACTGGATGGACAAATGTCTTTTTTTTTGGCCTCATGTACTATGTTATATAGTATAATTTTCATGAGAAAAGCAATCTATTGATTGCTTGGTATAGTTCACTATGGAAACTATTAAAAAGTTAAAAAAATTATAGAAAAATATTAAAAAGGTGAAAAAATATATTAAAATAGTAGTAGTCAGGCACTCACCAACTGGCACGAAAATTAGCTTTTATTAGTATCAGTATGAACCGTATAAAAAAAGAAGGGTATAATAGGGGAGATATATTGGTAAAAAAAGGGGTGTAATGAATGGATAAAAATGTATATTTCATGATGGTATTAAAACATAGTGGTATACAACATAGCTAGTATGCTAGTAATGAGCAAGAATAGATGTATAATAATGTCAGTAAGTAAGCGACGGAGAAAGGAACCCCTAATTGGGTGACTGTCTCTTCATGCAAAAAAGAAGTGAAAAAAGGGGATGTTTTCCCATTAAACATTAGTTGGATGGTGGCAAATGGTATGTGCCATAAATGTTCTAGTTCACAGTAGATAGGTTCATTTGTTCATTTTATTTGTACAAATACGTCGGTTCCAGAGCTCAACATATTGCAGCGGGAGAGTTATGATCATCTTATAGAAGTAATTGGCAAAATAGCGGACTTTCTACACGTGACCGGAATTACATCACGTGAGACGCCAACATACAGGACAACCAATTGGATTAACATCACATGACCGGGATAACATCTCATGAGACGCCAACTTACAGGCCAGTAGACCGCAGCCAGAATCATCGATCAACTCTAACCCCCGTAACATCAACTGGAGGCCGAGGACAAGTAGGGTGAGTGAAGCGCGATTACCGGGTGGGACGCGACCGAAATCGCCCTCAACCGCACATCATCTACAAACTGTGAGTAAAGCGCACTCATTATATGTGAGTTAATATATTTACGGCACAACCACCTGCCATCGTCTAGTCGAAAACTACGAACAACTGTTGGTACAAGTAAATCCACACTTTGCAAGCCAATATCTACAGCATTAACCACCAATTTTATTTGCCGCTGCTTTAATACTGACTGTTCAGTGAATCTTTTAGCTACACATTTTTTGCTACAAATGAACCTAACTACTGTGAACTAGAACATTTATGGCACATACCATTTGCCACCATCCAACTAATGTTTAATAGGAAAACATCCCCTTTTTTTTGCACTTCTTTTTTGCATGAAGAGACAGTCACCCAATTAGGGGTTTCTCTGCTCCGTTGCTTACTTACTGACATTATTATACATCTATTCTTGCTCATTATTAGCATACTAGCTATGTTGTATACCACTATGTTTTAATACCATCATGAAATATAAATGTTTATCCATTCATTACACCCCTTTTTTTTTACCAATATATTTCCCCTATCATAACCTCCTTTTTTATACTAATCATACTGGTACTAGTAAACGCAATATTTTTTTTTATATATATACCTGTGTCGTGCCATTTGGTGAGTGCCTGACTACTACTATTTTAACTATCCATTTTCCACTTATATGACCGGGTGAGTCATACCAGTCAGAGCACCAACCTATAACGATAGGGGAGGAGAGCCGCCAAATACTACTTACCTAAAAAAATATATATATCACCTCCCTTTCCCTAAAATTAAAATACATAATAAAAAAAATGTACATCATGGGCATCGCAGCGTGCAAAAACGCTAGTACTATTAAAGTATAAAAATATTTGAGGGGGCATGGCCTAACTGTCATGGAGTGAGGATGCTCGGCACTTCGGCTCCTCTAACATCATGTGTGTATCCTGGCCATCCAGCGACCAATTCTCGCCAGAACTGCTGTGCTGAATCCTGAGGAATGACTGTATCAGGGTGTTCCTGTTTGGGCTTTGTTCTGCCCTCCACGCTGGTTCTGCTGGTCGGGCGCAGCTCCCTACCGTGACTCTGCGCAGTGACACACGGCGCCTCCATTGCTGCCTGCCGCTTGAAGTTGTCCGCTCCCAGCGCTCTGCGGCTGTTGAGGAGGGCTGCGGGGAGGCTCACTGGAGTGAGTTGTCTCTTGGAAAGACCGGGACAGTCACGAGGCTCTGCCGTCTTGGACCCGCAGCACGACGAGTCAGAGGGGTGCCGCGAGATCAGGACGGCCCTGCGCTTGCACACTGCGACTGGAGGAAGGGACGCACCGCCTGTGAGCTGCTGCGCCACCTTGGAGAACATTGGAGCTGCGGTAGTACAGGGAAAAACTGTTGTGAGGTCCCTCTGAATTGCTGTCTACCTAACATTCAATACTGGGGACAGAGCTGGACATGTGGCTGCCACCATCTTGAGCCCCTCTGTTAGAGGAGAGGGGAGTTACTGCACTGCTGCATATGGTGGATATCTGGAACTGTCACTGAAAGAAAGGTGAGAGATACCATTGAGATCTACTGTACTTTAAGGCAAAAGGAAAGAGGAGTAGACCCCCTTACAACTTAATACCTCAGACCTTAATTACATGGGCCGCAAGACAAGCACTTCCACTACTACCCCTACCCCTAAGGAGCTGGTGGATGTCATGAGCCAAACAGAAGAGATAGGGAAGGGTAGTTCTCCTGACCAAGTGGAGATAGATCTGAGTAAACTAATGTCGGACATTACGAATTGCCATCCGCGCTTACAGCTAAAATAGATTACCTTCAAGCAGATCTAACCTGCCTCTGCCATGATATTGATAAGATACGAGACAGAACCGCAGAGGTGGAGAAGCGACTGGGAGAGGTGGAAGATGTGGCCCACGTAGGAGAAAACCATGTAAGGGCCCTCCAACAGTAGGTGAAAACATTGCAGCCGAAGGTGGAAGATGCAGAAAACCGTAATATACGCATTTTGGGCCTTCCGGAATCACCTAAGAACTTTGTGGAGCAACTCATTAAACAAAGTCCTGCCCCTATGAACCTGTCCCCCAATTTTGTTGTGGAGCAGGCACACAGAATGCCCACCAGACCCTTACCACCAGGGACTCCTGTACGCCCGTTTATCCTGAAGGTTCTGAATTATCGAGATCGAGACACTATACTAGCAGCAGCTCGCCAGCTGAAAGAGATAAAGTTTGAAAACACTAGAATCTCATTCTACCAGGACTTCTCATCAGAGGTCCAAAGGCAGAGGTGACAGTTTACGGCAGTGAGATCACATCTACAAGAGAAGGGCCTCAAGTATTCTATGCTATATCCTTTGCATCTCAAAGTTCAAGATGAGGAATCGGCAAAATTATTTTCTACCCCTGAAGAAGCATCCAACTGGCTGGACAGGAGAGGCTGATTATCCGCGGGTCCCCAAGTACCTGTGACACTACGCACCCTACGGATGGCTGATTTATGGGTGAGGAGCTTCAGATGGACTGGACGTCTTCGTTGACCCTTGGATTCGTTCGACAATACCGAGGACTTGGTGACTGTCCATGTTATATGTGTCTCCATGTGTTTCTAATGGAAGGTTAGCGTATACACGGTTTGGAATGCTAGGTTCAGATAAGTTTGGGGGGTCTGGGCAGAGTGGGAGGTTATCACTGATACTGATATGGGTTAATCTGTTATGTCTGTCTATGTCCTGTGTTTTGTGGTGCGAATGTGGGTATGATTGGCCTGGGCACTCTGGGGTCCTCTCATGTCGCTTCATAGGGTTCCTCTTTTGGAATGGCCACCTGTAGGTTTGTTTCCTGGAATGTCCAGAGGCTCAATGACAAAGTGAAAAGATCCCTAGTCTTCAACTATCTGAAAGGATACAACCCAGATGTGGTAATCTTGCAGGAGACTCACCTGAGAGGGCAGAAAGTATTAGCTTTAAAACGACCATGGGTGGGGTCTGCATACCATGCAGTATATAGCCAATATGCTAGAGGAGTCTCAGTGATTATAGCTAAAGTGCTCCCTTTTCAGTTAAACTCAGTGCAGTTAGATATCTCTGGCCGATATGTCATTGTTTCTGCGGCGGTGCGGGGAATAGATTATGTAATAGTGGGGCTATATATCCCTCCCCTATTTCAGCTAGGCGTATTAGACGACATAATGGGAAAAGTGTCTATACTACCGACTGCCCAACTAATTATGTTGGGTGATCATAACGATATCTTAGATCCGATTGCAGATAGATTCCGCCCTAGAGCTACCTATAATAGATTGCTCAATAGCTGGGCAGAGGCCCATGGTTTAACGGAGGGATGGAGACACCTACATCCTAGGGATCACCAATATTCATGTTACTCAGCATCATTTGTTACACTATCTCGTATAGACCTTGTTTGATAGTAGAGATCTCTTGCCAATGATGACTAAGGTGGAATACCTGCCAAGGGGTATCACGGATTATGCCCCCCTACTTATGATCCTGACCCAACCGATTGCACTCCCAAGTAGACAGTGGCGCCTTAACTGTAAGTGGTTGGAGATATTGCCTGTGGCTAGTGCAGCACAACAGGGTGTGTCTGATTACTGGGCTTGTTATGAGGGATCCTCAGACCTGATTGTTGAATAGAAGGCTTTCAAGGCAGGTTTGAGGGGGCACGCTTATACACGCTATAGCGACACATAGAAAAGAACTTGGGATTACTAGAGCTAGATTGGAAGCAGAATTAGTGCTTGCGGAAGAAGTTTACACTCAGAACCGGAGTGATGATACACGCAGGGATTGGGTGGAAGCCCAAAGATGCCTCAACCTCCATTTACTGGAATATACGCAGTAAAAACTTTTATTTAAAAAACAGGTGGTTTTCTCAGAGGGTGACAAGAATGGGAGAGAACTAGCCTTTTTAGCAAAAACTGAAACGCCGCAAACAGTGGTTTCATATATTACTAGTGTAGAGGGAATTCAGATAAATGAGCCCTGGGAATTATGTGAACAGTTTTTCCATTATTACTCTGATCTATATGAATCCAAAACATCCCCTACGATTAGTGACATGCAGAGTTTCCTGAAGGCAATTCCGCTCACAACGCTATCCCAGTCGGACAGGAACTACTTGACCTCCTATCACGATCGGCGTGACTATCACATACGTGACACAGAGGGAGGGAAAGAGGAAGGCCCTGCCCAAGTGAGAGGGAAGGTGGTGACCCCTGACTCACCTTGCGGCTGGCACCTGGCTGCCCTGATGTCCCTAGACGGGTTCCTCACCCGTACGCCGATCACGTGCCTAAAACCCTGGCTTTCCCTAAGATGAGCCCTAGATAGTGAACAGGGCGGTGGGAACACTAGTCCGCACCACTAGCTCTAAAGGAAAACACCAAGGGGAGGACAGACAATACAGACTCAACATATAATCCCAGGTGGGCGACAACAGGAGACAACAAAAAGCCCAACAGGGATCCGGAGGGTAGCACTCTGGAACAACAACCAGGATTCACAGCTCCAGTGGGTCAGTATAGAAGTCCAGGCAGGAAGCTCTATAACTGGCAACTAGAGAAGTGTGAGAGGAGAATATAAGGAGGTTGGGAGTGGCAGACAAGAAACAGCTGAGGAGGAGAAGCTACGGATCCCTGAGTGAGACAAAAAGGATTGCAAGGCAAACACAGAAAACAATCACAAAGAAACAACGTGATCTTTAGACATAGAGCGCGCAGCCACCCGCTGCGACTTCCTGACCCCGGGTATAACGGAGTCAGACGTGGCTCTTGACACCCTCGTGACAGTACCCCCCCTTTCACGAGGGGCCTCCGGACACTCAGGACCAGGTCTCTCAGGATGAGAGGCATGGAAAGCCTGAATTAACCTGTTGGCGTTTACCTCTGACGCTGGAACCCACATTCTTTCCTCGGGACCGTAACCCCTCCAATGCACGAGAATCAACAATTCTGGATATTTGAAACTCCAGATTACCATCCACAATAACAGGAGGAGGTGGCAGCGGTGATGGTTCTAGAGGTGGAACATACTTCTTGAGTAACGACTTATGGAAGACGTTATGGATCTTAAAAGTCTGAGGTAGCTCCAGGTGAAAAGCCACAGGGTTAATGACGGCTACTATTTTTATAAGGACCAATGAACCTAGGGCCCAGTTTCCAAGAGGGAACCTTCAACTTAATATTCCTAGTAGACAACCACACATAGTCATTCACTCCTAGGTCCGGACCTGGCGACCGTTTCTTATCGGCCATTCCTTTTTTATTTACCACTCATATTTTTCAAGTTAGCTTGCACCTTCTGCCATACCGATGAAAGAGATGAAGAAAACCGTTCCTCTTCGGGAACCCCAGAAGACCCCCCCTCTTTGAAAGTACAAAATTGAGGATGAAAACCGTATGCACCAAGAAATGGTGACTTGCCAGTGGATTCCTGACAGCGATTATTTATGGCAAACTCGGCTAACGGTAAATATGATGACCACACCTCTTGGTTTTCAGACACAAAACACCTTAAATATGTTTCTAGGTTTTGGTTGGTACGCTCAGTTTGTCCATTCAACTGAGGATGGAAAGCTGAGGAAAAGGACAAGTGTACCCCCAGACGGGAACAAAAAGCTTTCCAAAACGTAGAAATAAACTGGGTTCCCCGATCCGAAACCACATCGGAAGGGACACCGTGAAGCTTCACGATTTCACTGATAAACACCTGAGCAAGAGTCTTAGCATTAGGAAGTGCGGGTAGCGCAATAAAGTGTACCATTTTGCTAAACCTGTCTACTACTACCAAGATAACTGTTTTACCCGCAGACAACGGTAAGTCAGTGATGAAATCCATTGACAGATGTGTCCATGGCCTATTGGGGATGAAAAGTGGCAATAAAGACCCTGCTGGACGTGTATGAGAGACTTTCGCGCGTGCACAAGTAGAACAAGTAGACACGAAATCCATTACTTCCTGACGCAACCTTGGCCACCAAAAACGACGAGACAATAGCTCCAAGGTTGCTTTACTACCCGGGTGCCCAGCAAGTGCCGAATTATGATGTTCCTTTAATAATTCAAGACGCAGGTTTAACGGTACAAACAATTTCTCTGAGGGGCAAGAGGCCGGGGCGTCCCCCTGGGCCTCTAACACCTTTCCCTCTAGAACAGAGTGTACAGCAGAGACAACCACTCCTCTTTGTAAAATAGGTACCGGATCACTAACATTACCCCCTCCAGGGAAACTACGAGATAATGCGTCTGCCTTGGTATTTTTTGCCCCAGGATGATAGGTGATTACAAAGTTAAATCTGGTAAAGAATAGCGACCACCTAGCTTGTCTAGGGGTGAGACGCTTAGCCGATTCTAGGTACAGAAGGTTTTTGTGATCCGCAATCACCGTGACGAGGTGGATTGCTCCCTCTAAGAAGTTACGCCACTCTTCAAACGCCAGTTTAATCGCCAACAGTTCCCTATTTCCAATATCATAGTTTTTTTCTGCAGTAGATAACTTTTTGGAAAAGAAAGCGCAAGGACGCCATTTGCCAGGAGACGGACCCTGAGACAATACAGCCCCCACTCCCACCTCTGACGCATCTACTTCAACAATAAAAGGCTGGGAGACATCAGGTTGAATTAGAACAGGTGCCGAGGTAAATCTCTCTTTTAGAGAGGAAAATGCAATTTTAGCGGCATCAGACCATTTAGAAAAATCAGTCCCCTTCCTAGTCATGTCAGTAAGGGGTTTAACGATCACTGAATAATTTTTAATGAACTTTCTATAGAAATTTGCGAAACCCAAAAACCATTGTAGAGCTTTAAGGTTCTCAGGAAGATCCCAATCTAAAATTGCCTGGACCTTCCTAGGATCCATACGGAAACCTGAAGCAGATAATAGATATCCCAGGAACTGTATTTCCTGAACGGCGAAGACACATTTTTCAATTTTCGCATATAATTTATTCGTCCGTAGGACCTGCAGTACTTGCCTGACATGTACTTCATGTGTTTTCAGATCAGCCGAATAAATTAAGATATCATCTAGGTATATGACTACAAACCTGCCGATGAGATGACTAAAAATATCATTAACGAAATGTTGGAAGACAGCAGGGGCATTGGTCAGACCGAAAGGCATGACTAAATTTTCATAATGCCCCTCAGGGGTGTTAAAAGCTGTCTTCCACTCATCCCCTTCCTTGATACGAATCAGATTGTAGGCCCCCCTAAGATCAAGTTTGGAGAACCACCTAGCACCCGCAATCTGATTAAAAAGGTCAGGAATGAGAGGAAGAGGGTATGGGTCTCGGATGGTTATCCGGTTTAGCTCACGGAAATCTAGGCAAGGACGCAGGCCCCCATCTTTCTTTTTAACAAAGAAAAACCCTGCAGCCACGGGTGAAGAAGAGGGTATGATGTGTCCCTTAGCCAGACTCTCGGAGATATAATCTTTCATGGCTTGTCTCTCGGGACCCGAAAGATTATACAACCTGGACTTGGGTAATTTTGCACCGGGAATCAGGTTAACCGGGCAATCATAAGGACGATGAGGTGGTAGCTTCTGACAACCCTTTTCAGAAAAAACGTCCTCAAAGTCCGAAATAAATGTAGGTAGGGAAGCTATGGAGGCGATTAAGCAATTGTTATTTAAGCAATTCTCTCTGCAATGCTCACTCCACTCCAATATCTCCCTGGCCTGCCAATCCACCACTGGATTGTGCGCTACCAACCAGGGAAGACCCAATACCACAGGAGAGGGAAGGCCCTCCAGAACGTAACATGAAAGACACTCATTATGGTGGTCCCCTACCCGAAGGTGTAAGTTATGGACAATGTGAGTGAGGTTTCTCTGAGACAGAGGAGCAGAATCAATAGCGAATATGGGAATAGGTCTCTGCAGCGTACAGAGAGACAAACCCATAGTGCGGGCAAAATGGGCATCTATCAAATTTACCCCTGCTCCACTGTCTAGAAAAAAAGAAATAGACTCCGTCTTAACACCAAAAACAATAACCGCAGGCAACACAAATTGAGATGTTCGTATGGAGGAAACGTATACCCCCCGGCTGACATCCTCCGCACAGCCTGGGGTTAGTAGTTTTCCGACGGTCTTTTGTTTTTGAGAAAGGAGGGACAGACATTAATGAAATGACCCCTCCCCCCACAGAAAAAACAAGCCCCCCACCTACGGCGAAACTCAGGAGGACGGACCTGACGAGAAGTTCCTCCTAGCTGCATAGGCTCATCTAAGTCAGTACAGACTAACTGTTGCTTGGGAGAGGTTACCAATTGCTCAGGAATTTTCGATCTCTCCCTAAGACGTCTATCTATTCTGATAGAGAGGGACATAACAGCATCAAGGGAAAGGGGGGTCTCATACAGCGCCAGCGCATCCTTAACCCTTTCAGATAACCCAGAGCAGAACTGACTCCTGAGAGCCGGGTCATTCCACTGAGTATCCGTAGCCCACCTACGGAACTCTGAGCAATATTCCTCTGCTGGCCGATCTCCCTGTAGGAGTCTCCGTAACTTCGACTCAGCCAGGGCGACTCGGTCAGGGTCATCATATATGAGACCCAAAGCCCCAAAAAATCCCTCCACTGACCGGAGAGCCTGGGAACCAGGGGGTAACGAGAACGCCCAGGATTGCGGGTCCCCCTGAAGCAGGGAAATAACAATCCCCACCCGCTGTTCTTCATTACCTGAGGAGTAAGGGCGCAGCTTAAAATATAATTTGCAGGCCTCACGGAACATCACAAATTTGTCCCTTCCCCCAGAAAATCTGTCAGGAAGAACAACCTTGGGTAACAACCTGGTTACCCATAGCAACCGCTGGGCTTGCGGTCTGCTGCATTTGCTGCTGTTGTTGGAGGACAGACGCCTTCAATCCTGCCACCTCCAAAGACAGACCTTGAAGCTGTTTTGCCAAAGCAGCAATAGGATCCATATTGGATTCTAAGTAGAGAGAAAAATTTATTTATTTATTTATTTTTTTTCTCCCAAAAAATAAGGGCCAGTTATAATATCACGATCGGCGTGACTATCACATACGTGACACAGAGGGAGGGAAAGAGGAAGGCCCTGCCCAAGTGAGAGGGAAGGTGGTGACCCCTGACTCACCTTGCGGCTGGCACCTGGCTGCCCTGACGTCCCTAGACGGGTTCCTCACCCGTACGCCGATCACGTGCCTAAAACCCTGGCTTTCCCTAAGATGAGCCCTAGATAGTGAACAGGGCGGTGGGAACACTAGTCTGCACCACTAGCTCTAAAGGAAAACACCAAGGGGAGGACAGACAATACAGACTCAACATATAATCCCAGGTGGGCGACAACAGGAGACAACAAAAAGCCCAACAGGGATCCGGAGGGTAGCACTCTGGAACAACAACCAGGATTCACAGCTCCAGTGGGTCAGTATAGAAGTCCAGGCAGGAAGCTCTATAACTGGCAACTAGAGAAGTGTGAGAGGAGAATATAAGGAGGTTGGGAGTGGCAGACAAGAAACAGCTGAGGAGGAGAAGCTACGGATCCCTGAGTGAGACAAAAAGGATTGCAAGGCAAACACAGAAAACAATCACAAAGAAACAACGTGATCTTTAGACATAGAGCGCGCAGCCACCCGCTGCGACTTCCTGACCCCGGGTATAACGGAGTCAGACGTGGCTCTTGACACCCTCGTGACACCTCCCCAGTGACCGTGGGAGAAATCAAGACGGCAATAGAGAGTATGGCAGTCGAAAAATCCCCTGGTCCGGACGGCTTACCTCTGGAGTGGTACAAGCTAGATATAGACAAGTAATGTGCGAGGCTCATTAAACTGTTTGAATATGCTTCTGAACACAATAGGCTCCCTTCATCTTTCAAGGAGGCATCTATTGTAGTGATCCACAAACCTGGGAAGCCCCCGGACCACTGCAGTTCATATAGACCAATTTCCCTTCTGAACATTGATACAAAAATTTTAGCAAAAGTTCTGGCTAGATGTCTGAGCGATGTTAGACCCCGATCAATCTGGCTTTATGCCGGGTAAGACCACGGATATAATCTCAGGAGGTTATTCACAAACTTGCATGTTAGACATGAGAAGGCGGGAGCCTGGGCAATAGCTTCCCTTGACAATGAGAAACATTTTGATTCTGTT
Source organism: Bufo gargarizans (assembly GCF_014858855.1). Lineage (NCBI taxonomy): Eukaryota > Metazoa > Chordata > Amphibia > Anura > Bufonidae > Bufo > Bufo gargarizans. The sequence goes on from NC_058084.1 coordinate 44,442,698, forward strand.
GAATGGCAGTTCATGTGGGAGATACTGAACTATTTAAAATTCCCCCTGTCTTTCATATGGTTGGTGCAGTTACTGTATCAAGCCCCAAAGGCAAGAGTAAGGGTAAATGGCTACCTGTCACACCGCTTTAGGCTACATAGAGGTACCAGACAAGGGTATCCCCTGTCGCCTATGCTGTTTGCCCTAATCATGGAACCACTTGCCCAATTGATCAATGACAGTAGGCTGATAGAGGGATGGATAATAGCAGGAATACAAGAGAAGTTATTGATGTATGCAGACAATATGTTAGTATATTTGGCAGATCCTGGTCCCTATCTAGAGGCACTCCTGGTTACGGTAGACAGCTTTGGAACTTACTTGGGACTCCGGGTTAATTGGGCGAAGTCCAGCCTGTGCCTTGTCGATGAAGTGGAAAGAACAGCCGTGTCTCCACTTTCTCGATTGGAGGGGGCTGATAGCTTCTTATACTTGGGGATTCGGATACACAGAGACCCTAGTCAGTTTTATCTATTGAATGTGGTTCCTATGATGGCGTATATAACCCATAAAATCGAGGCCTGGGAAAACCTGCCACTGTCACTGGTGGGCCGAATAAATATTGTCAAAATGGTATTATTACCTAAACTGATGTATTTCTACAGAGCAAATCCAATGAAAATTCCCAAATCTCACGATGAGTCCTTAGATAGAGTGCTGTCACCATTCTTATGGAGGCACCAGGCTCCTAGGCTGGCTAGAAATTCCCTAATGGCTTTATACTCGCAGGGAGGACTGAGATTGCCAGATATGTATATTTATTATATAGCATCGCAACTGGTATATGCATCGTGGTGGATTAGGGCAGACGCAAATAATTCAGCAGTGGTCCTTGAGGCGGCGCTATTGGGCTTATACGAAGCACTGGCAAACCTGGTATATCGGGCACAGGCGTGCAAGGTGAAACACTACACGGAGGATATGGTGAATGTGGTGGCGGCATGGAAGACGTTTGTAGAGGTATATGTCGTTAGTGCAGATGGGGAGACCTGGTCCCCATATGTCCCTCTGTGGCAAAACAAGCAGCTTAAAGAGCTCCTACATCTCCCTGACTATGAATTCTGGCCTCAGAAAGGGGTGAGATATCTTACCCAAATATATCAACACAGACTTTTCCATACCTTTTAGGTCTCCAAAGACATTATAACCTACCCCGTACGAGTTTTTATCGATTCCTCCAGTTGAGACATGCCTGTGGGACTCAGTTTAAAACTTTACCTTTACAGTTGAAATGTAGACGGACACAGCCATACAAACCAGAAGACGAACACAGCCATACAAACCTGCTTCTGCACTGTTATTAATACAAGGCTGGGGCTTCCGGGGGCTGTTCCCTATAGCATGTATACTGGGCCTTGTGGTAGACTTAATCCCAACTAAATATGACAGAAGACGGCTACGTCTGCTAATGTTTTATGGGAGAAAGAGTAGGAAGACCTCCTACTCTTGAACAGTGGATACAACTCATAAACACTGATCTTCACATGCATAAGTTAACGTATGCTGCTAGAGGAACTTCGGAGCGGTTTGCAAAGATCTGGGGCGTTTGGCTACAGGCGCAAAACACTGTTTAAGTATTGACTTGGGTGGGACAACAGGGTGCTCAGGTGTGTATGTGTGTGTGGTGTGAATGAAGTCTAGTGATCGCTCAATATTCTGGGGGGATACTGCCATAAAAAAAAAACACACGCATGTAATTTTGGTCTTCTTGTGTTCTTTCTTTATTGTTGGATTTTGCCTGTGACTGACTACTGCGATGCCTGGGCTTCCTGCTTTGAATAATGTCTAATGTTCTTCTTGTATTTTTTCATCCCGGTTGGGATGTTTGATGTACTGTAACTAAAATGCGAAAAATAAATACTATAAAAAAATTATAATAATAATCTACTGTATTAATTAACGAAGCGGAAATAAAGGTCAAAATGGCATATTCTACGTTTTTTTGGTCACTTCCCCTCCCACACAAAAAATGAAATAAGTGATCAAAAAGTCATATGCACCACATCAATGAAAACTACAGATCACAAATTAGCCCTTGCACAGCTCCTTAGATATAATTAAAAAAAAATGATATGCAATATTAATAGATTTTATTAGAAAGTACAACTTGTCTCGCAAAAAATAGGCCATTTTGATATTTTTTTCTATTATTTCTATTATTTGCCATACAGGATAAATATTTTTATATTTTAATAGTACAGGAGTTTTCAGATGCGGCAACGCCTATAATTTTTTTTTTATTGCTCATTTGTATTTTAATTGCAGCCAATCACTAGCATCAGTGGTGACGTGTAATACGACTGAAGTCACTACTGCAGCCAGTGATTGGGTGCAGCAGTCACTGTAGTCAGGTGATTAGTGGCCAGCGGGGGATCCAGGAAGTATCAGGCATGGGCGTGGCAGGGTATTAGTAAATAGAGTATTAATTCTTCTCTTATTTTACAGTGACCCTAGGTAAAAATTTAAAATTCTGCATTTTATTCAGGATTCTAACAAACCACAACATTTTGCAAAGAGGGACCCACATGTGGAAAATGTGCGATTCAGTTTTCTTTCCAAAAAGGATTAACATCCTGTACACAGGCTCCTCAGTGGCTTACTGCACTTGAGCTCCTCATTTTAATTAATTTCTTCCATTTTAGTTTTTTAAGTCCTATAAAATACACAGTGCAAGCTCCCGTAAAGACATATTTATTCCATTTTGGTTATATACAGTAGTGCAAGCAGATCTCCAATGAGGCTCACAATCTAGTTTCACGCTCTCAAACAAATGTGGGAAAATGTTGCCCATAGTCAAATTCAAATCCAGGACCCTATGCAATAGTGCAGTGATGGCCAATCTGCATCTCTCCAGCTGTTGTAAAACTATCAGCCTACAGCAGGCCATGGTGGGAGTTTTAATTTTACAACAGCTGGAGAGCCGCAGGTTGGCCATCACTGCGATAGTGCTTACCCCTAAGACACAGTGCCATCCTCAAGGGTACAAGCAAAAATATCAAACTCTTTCCATACAGGTGGTAGTGCATGTTTTGTTTTTTAACTAACTGAATAAAAGCACATCTAACCCCTAAAATCCCCCCCCCCCCCATACACACGGGCCCCTCACCGAGGTTGTACTTACCTGGCTCCCTGGCACCCGCATCGCCTTCTGACAACTGCTCGGCCGTCGCTGCATCTCCCTGTCAACCAAGATCATGTGTATTTGTAATAGAAGCAAATAGATCACTACCAGAATCCACTGGCAATGGTTTGTCTTCCATGAGAACAAAGGATTGGGCATGTTGACATCCAACAAACTCAGTATTTCATTCCACCAACATCTGCCATCTTGGAATTGTCAGGACACCGCAATACACATTAGATTGTCAACTGGTCCCAATTAACTTGTTAACTTAATGTGTATAGACCGCCACATTGCCCACCAGAAGTAGTAGTTCAGTAACCTGTACATACGATTTATACTATACAACTGGCTGGGTTTCTGTGAAAGATATTCAAATTAGCTTTACTAAGCTTATCTGATGCCAGAAGATGTAAGATATGTTAATTTTCATATATTGTTCCCAAAAACCCAGTTGAACGTGGACTGGCGTATGAGACTCCACATGCATACTCAGCACCCTCTATAAGAAGAAATAGTAACACAAACATGGCCTCTCAGGCAGCCAAACCAATTTTCTTTGCTCTGATCTGTTAAAGGGTAGTTACCCAGAAAGAGCTGGTTTCTTGGTATGAGACACTCTGTTTTCCTTTACATTTGGAGAAGAGGGTAGCTTGCATGTCTCTTTTGCAGAGAATCATTAAATGGGGATGTTCTGTCCTCCTTATGTGTGAAGGTACATAGCTTCACAAACAACTAAACCATATCCCGGCAATGGATTGACAATGGAGTAACGTTCAACTTTATCTTTATTGCAAGGATGTAAATCAGCGGTAAAACTTGGAAACAGAAAAAACAATGCACTTACTAATGGAGTCTGGCATATAGTAATGCATGTACAAACACAGATGCATATCTAAACCAGAGCATGCTAACCATCTGCATAACAAGCATGGTCCCTAGCTGCTAACTATAAGCTGCTATAAAGGGATGGGAAGGGATATGCAAATACATATGAAAACAAATGCAAACAGGCTGAAATGGAGGTAGAGGATGTCTCAAGAGGCTTTCAAGCCATGTGCTATCCTCAGGCAGTGATTGAAAAAAATGGCTGCTATGTGCAGGGAGGATGATGTCACTAAGATAAGGAAGCTGAAGTAGACCAAACTTGTAGTATGAATAGCTGCAATTGTATGTAAAACGGCCACTAGATGATGCTGTTACACAATGAGCAGAGAATTATACAAAAAACATATTAACTATGTATGAAAGTTATGCATAAATTAACAATAAACTTGCTGAAGGCATGGCAGGGGATACAAGAATGTAATTATGAAGAAAAAAACAACAACATTGAACGGCTTGAGACCACCACCAAAAAATTTGTGAACAAAAAATAGAGGAAAATTTATCACACAAAGAGATATGTATAAATATACATGCTAGAGATGCAAATCAATTCTTTTAATATGGAATTCATGCTATACATGAGGCATTAGTATACATTTTGATCAAGAGTAGGTTCCCACTCGAGGGGGCATCCTTGTTGTGGTGAGTGGGCCTATGATTTTTGATCAAAATGTATACTAATGACTAATGTATAGCATGCAACACAGTGAACAGTATACTATCAATTGGGCTGAGAACCAATGTTTATTAAGCTGAGACACAGTCATTAGATCAAAGAATAGTATGAGGATGTGCGATCCCGTTCCACTCCTATTTTGTAGATCTGTCCCCTTTTTTCTTCACTCTGGTATCAGCACTCCTCCCCTTTAGGCTCATGTGCTTTTAATTAGCAGGAGACTGCATAAAGGGTTAATAAATTCCTACCAGTTGTCAGTTGGAGTTCCTGAGAGCAAGTGAAAAGATGAGCCTTGACAACTGTTCACATGGTACAGTTCTGGGTGGTTGCCATTGATGCTGCGGTGATGTGCCAGTCGGTAGGGCACAGTGCCTTGGTGGCATTGCCAGGCAACAGGGGTGCTGTTTGGCTGATGGGTCCCGCAGCCTGCTGGTGCAATGCTGCAATGGTGGTAGTTGCCACGCAGTGCAGCGCCAAATTTAGAGTAGGTTCCCACTCGAGGACGCAACCTTGTCATGGTGAGTGGGCCTTTTGCTTTTTGATCAAAATGTATACTAATGCCTCATGTATAGCATGCAACACAGGGGGCGGTATCCATTGCAGTGAGAAGCGATGTTAATTATGCTGAGAAGCAGTTATTAGATCAAAGCATAGTATGAGGATGTGTGATCCAGATTCACTCTTATTTTTGGAAAAAAATATTTGTGTTGGTATCTCTGTCTAAAACTGAAAGTACAAAATGGATGGCATAAGGGTCCATTCACACGTCCGTAGTGTATTGCCGATCCGCAAATTGTGGATCCGCAATACACCCAGCCAGCACCCCCATAGAAGTGCCTATAATAGGACATGTTCTATTTTTTTCCGGAGCTGTGGACCGGAAGATCGGGCCGCGCTCCGGAAATGCGGATGGGGAGAGCGCCTGCTCTCTGCATCCATTCCTGCCTCATTGAGAATGAATGGGTCCGCACCCGTTCAGGATATTGCGGAACGGATGCGGACCCATTCCACGGACATGTGAATGAACCCTAATTTGAGATGAGCGAATTTTCTATTTTGAAATTTGTTTGCAATTCATATACTGGTAAAAGCGGATTTGCGTTATGTATTCCGTTACGATGGACCATAGCGCAATTCTATGGTATAAGGGTCCATTCACACGTCCGTAGTGTATTGCCGATCCGCAAATTGCGGATCCGCAATACACCCAGCCAGCACCCCCATAGAAGTGCCTATAATAGGACATGTTCTATTTTTTTCCGGAGCTGTGGACCGGAAGATCGGGGCCGCGCTCCGGAAATGCGGATGCAGAGAGCGCCTGCTCTCTGCATCCATTCCTGCCTCATTGAGAATGAATGGGTCCACACCCGAATCAGGATATTGCGGAACGGATGCGGACCCTTTCCACGGACATGTGAATGAACCCTAATTTGAGATGAGTGAATTTTTTATTTTGAAATTTGTTTGCAATTCATATACTGGTAAAAGCGGATTTGCGTTATGTATTCCGTTACGATGGACCATAGCGCAATTCTATGACGGAATGCATTAAGGAATGCCTTTAGAGGCATTCCATTATTCATTCCGTCATAATTTAAGTCTATGGGCTTTATAAAGGATCCGTCTCATTTCAGTTATGCAGTGGAGTCCTCTCCTGCATAACGGAAATCGGACGGATCCGTTATGCAGACCATAGATAGAGATGTCCCGAACGATTCGCCGGCGAACAGCTTGTTCGTGTTCGCCGCAGCGGTCGAACATATGCGATGTTCGGTCCGCACCCTATACATCATCATTGAATAAACTTTGACCCTGTACCTCACAGTCAGCAGACACATTCCAGCCAATCAGCAGCAGACCCTCCCTCCCAGACCCTCCCACCTCCTGGACAGTATACATTTTAGATTCATTCGGAAGCTGCATTCTTAGAGGAGGGAGAGTGCTGCTGCTGCTGATATAATAGGGAAATCGATAGCTAGGCTAGTGTATTCAGTGTTCACTGCAGTCCTGAAAGACTCATCTGATCTCTGCTGTAAGGACAGCACCCCAAAAAGCCCTTTTTAGGGATAGAACATCAGTCTGCTTTTTTTTTTTTTCCTGTGTAATCAAATTGCAGTTGCCTGCCAGCGTGTGTGTCAGGCTCACAGCCCTGCAAGTGCATAGTGTCACCAGCGCAACTCATATCTGGTGTCACATTCGATTACATTTAAAGAAAAACAACAATTTTGACTGTAAATAACTAGCAGTCAGTTGCACACGTGTATGTGTGTTTAAGGCCCAGTGCAGTGCATAGTGTCACTTCAGCGCTATTCATATCTGGTGTCACATTCGATTCCATTTAAAGAAAAAAAAAAATTTGACTGAATAAATAGCAGTCAGTTATACAAGTGTTTGTGTGTTTAAGGCCCAGTGCATAGTGTCACTTCAGCGCAACTCATATCTGGTGTCACAGTACCTTGCACGCATAGTACAACTTAACTTATCTAAAAAAAAATGACAGGCAGAGGCAGGTCACCCCGCAGGGGCCGTCATGGTGCTGTGATTCCCTTTGGCCCTAGACTAATGCCCAGTGTTCAGAGGCCACGTACCCTGAACTCGAAAAGTTCTGAGGACATAGTTGACTGGCTAACACAGGACACCCAATCTTCTACAGTTTCCGCTCAGAACCTTGACGCACCATCCTCCTCCAGCTCAGCTTCGGGCACCTCTCAAGTTACCACTCGCCCGCCTGCCGCCACCACCAACTCTAGCACCACAGCCGCTTCACTTGATGTGTCAGGAGTTATTTACACATCAGTTGGAAGAAATGAGTTATGCCAACCATTATTGCAAGAGGATGTAGATAACAGGGATATGTCTCAGCCAGGCAGCATTACACAGATGGACGTACAGTGTGATGATGATGATGATGTTGTACCCGCTGCTGCTTCCTTTGCTGAGGTGTCAGATACAAGTGAAGTGGTTGATGATGATGATGTGTTCGTGCATGTCACGTGGGTGCCTGCTCGAAGAGAAGAAGAACAGGGGAAAGTTCAGATGGGGAGACAGAGAGGAGGAGGAGATGAGTTGGAAGCAGGGGGAGGTCATCGCAAGGAGCTAGTGGCACAGTCAGACAGCATGTATCGGCACCTGGGGTCAGCCAGACAGCACACCAATCAATGCATGCTGTTGCCACCACCAGAATGCCGTCATTGCAGAGCTCAGCAGTGTGGCATTTTTTTTGTGTGTCTGCCTCTGATAACAGCGATGCCATTTGCAACCTGTGCCAAAAGAAACTGAGTTGTGGGAAGTCCAACACACACCTAGGTACAACTGCTTTGCGAAGGCACATGATCTCACATCACAAACGCCTATGGGATCAACACATGAGTAAAAGCAGCACACAAACTCAAAGCCACCATCCTCCTCCTGGTCCAGCATCTTCAGCCACGTCAACCACTGCTCTCCTCCTTGCCCCCTCTCAACCACCCGCCACTCCGCCTCTCGCCTTGAGCAGTTCCTGTTCATCTGCCCACAGTCAGGTGTCTGTCAAGGACATGTTTGAGCGTAAGAAGCCAATGTCACAAAGTCACCCCCTTGCCCGGCGTCTGACAGCTGGCTTGTCTGAACTCTTAGCCCGCCAGCTTTTACCATACAAGCTGGTGGAGTCTGAGGCCTTCAAAAAATTTGTAGCTATTGGGACACCGCAGTGGAAGGTACCCGGCCGAAATTTCTTTGCACAAAAGGCAATCCCCAACCTGTACTCGATTGTGCAAAAGGAAGTCATGACATGTCTGGCACACAGTGTTGGGGCAAGGGTCCATCTGACCACTGATACCTGGTCTGCAAAGCACGGTCAGGGCAGGTATATCACCTACACTGTGCATTAGGTAAACCTGCATGGAACCAAATCCTCTGCGTGGCTCTGCAGAGGATTTGGTGACACCGCCACAACTTGCAGGCAGGCCTGCTGCCACCTCCTCTACTCCTCCAACTCCATCCTCTTCCATAACCTCCTCGGCTGAGTCCTCTTCTGCTGCTGCGTCTTGCTCCACATCAACGGCGCCCCCCCAGCTCCCCAGGGGCTATTCCACATCCCGGATACGACAGTGTCACGCCGTCTTGGGGTTGACTTGCCTGAAAGCAGAGAGTCACACCGGACCAGCACTCCTGTCCGCCCTGAACGCACAGGTGGATCAGTGGCCGACTCCGCACCAACTGGAGATCGGCAAAGTGGTGTGTGACAACGGAAGCAATTTGTTGGCTGCATTGAATTTGGGCAAGTTGACACATGTGCCGTGCATGGCACATGTGTGTAATCTGATCGTACAACGCTTTGTGCATAAGTACCCAGGCTTACAGGACGTCCTCAAGCAGGCCAGGAAGGTGTGTGGCCATTTCAGGTGTTCCTACACGGCCATGGCGCACTTTTCAGACCTTCAGCTCCGAAACAACATGCCAGTGAGGCACTTGATTTGCGACAGCCCGACACGTTGGAATTCAACACTCCTAATGTTCGACCGCCTGCTCCAACAAGAAAAAGCCGTCAACGAGTATTTGTATGACCTGGGTGCTAGGACAGCCTCTGCGGAGCTGGGAATTTTTTTGCCACGTTACTGGATGCTCATGCGCAATGCCTGTGGGCTCGTGCGTCCTTTTGAGGAGGTGACAAACCTAGTCAGTCGCACAGAAGGCCCCATCAGTGACATCATCTCATTTGTTTTCTTCCTGGAGCGTGCCCTGCGAAGAGTGCTGGATCAGGCCGTAGATGAGCATGAAGAGAAAGAGGAAGAGTTGTGGTCGCCATCATCACCACCAGAAAAAGCCTTATAAGCATCGCTTGCTGGACCTGCGGCAACGCTGAAAGAGGAGTCTGAGGAAGAGGAGTCAGAGGAGGAATGTGGCTTTGAGGAGGAGGAAGACCAACCACAGCAGGCATCCCAGGTTTCTCATTGTCACCTATCTTGTACCCATGGTGTTGCACGTGGCTGGGGGGAAGAACAGACCTTCAGTGAGATCAGTGAGGACGAGGAACGGGACATGAGTATCTCGGCATCCAACCATGTGCAAATGGGGTCTTTCATGCTGTCGTGCCTGTTGAGGGACCCTCGTATAAAAAGGCTGAAGGAGAACGACCTGTACTGGGTGGCCACGCTACTAGACCCCCGGTATAAGTAGAAAGTGCCTGAAATGTTACCGAATTACCGGAAGTCGGAAAGGATGCAGCAGTTCCAAAATAAATTAAAAATGATGCTTTACACAGCGTATAAGGGTGATGTCTAGGGATGAGCGAACTCGAACTGTATAGTTCGGGTTCGTACCGAATTTTGGGGTGTCTGTGACACGGACCCGAACCCGGACATTTTCGTAAAAGTCCGGGTTCGGTGTTCGTCGCTTTCTTGGCGCTTTTGTGACGCTTTCTTGGCGCTTTTTGAAAGGCTGCAAAGCAGCCAATCAACAAGCGTCATACTACTTGCCCCAAGAGGCCGTCACAGCCATGCCTACTATTGGCATGGCTGTGATTGGCCAGAGCACCATGTGACCCAGCCTCTATTTAAGCTGGAGTCACATAGCGCCACCCGTCACTCTGCTCTGATTAGCGTAGGGAGAGGTTGCGGCTGCGACAGTAGGGCTAGATTAGGCAGATTAACTCCTCCAAAGGACTTGATTAATCGATCGATCTGCAGCTGTGCATCATTGAGCTGCTGAAATTCAATTGCTCACTGTTTTTAGGCTGCCCAGACCGTTTGTCAGTCACTTTTTTCTGGGGTGATCGGCGGCCATTTTGTGTCTTGTGGTGCGCCAGCACAAGCTGCGACCAAGTGCATTTAACCCTCAATGGTGTGGTTGTTTTTTTGGCTAAAGCCTACATCAGGGTGAACCTGTCACACCAAGTGCATTTAACCAGCAATAGTCTGTTTATTTTTTTGGCCATATACTACATCAGGGGCAAGCTGCGCCTGTCACCAAGTGCATTTAACCCTCAATGGTGTGGTTGTTTTTTGGCTAAAGCCTACATCAGGGTGAAGCTGTCACACCAAGTGCATTTAACCAGCAATAGTCTGTTCATTTTTTGGCCATATACTACATCAGGGGCAAGCTGCGCCCGTCACCAAGTGCATTTAACCCTCAGTAGTGTGGTTGGTCAAGCTGTCACACCAAGTGCATTTAACCAGCAATAGTGTGGTTATTTTTTGGCCATATACTACATCAGGGGCAAGCTGCGCCTGTCACCAAGTGCATTTAACCCTCAATGGTGTGGTTGTTTTTTGGCTAAACCCTACATCAGGGTGAAGCTGTCACATCAAGTGCATTTAACCAGCAATAGTCTGTTCATTTTTTGGCCATATACTACATCAGGGGCAAGCTGCGCTCGTCACCAAGTGCATTTAACCCTCAGTAGTGTGGTTGGTCAAGCTGTCACACCAAGTGCATTTAACCAGCAATAGTGTGGTTATTTTTTGGCCATATCCCAGTCTAATTCTGTCAGTAAATCCATACCGGTCACCCAGCGCCTAAATACTAGGCCTCAAATTTATATCCCGCTAAATCTGTCGTTACCGCTGTACTGTTGTGGCTGGGCAAGTTATTTAGTGTCCGTCAAAGCACATTTTTTGTTCAGGGTTGAAATACAATTTAGCAATTTCATAATTTAGTGGTTTCTGCTATATCAGAGCTATTTGAAATCTATCCCTAAAAGGGTATATAATATTCAAGGTGCACATAGGGTCATTCAGAATAACTTCACACACGCTACTGTGCATTTCCAAGTCTAATTCTGTCACTAAATCCATACCGGTCACCCAGCGCCTAAATACTAGGCCTCAAATTTATATCCCGCTAAATCTGTTGTTACCGCTGTACTGTTGTGGCTGGGCAAGTTATTTAGTGTCTGTCAAAGCACATTTTTTGTTCTGGGTTGAAATACAATTCCCAATTTAGCAATTTCATAATTTAGTGGTTTCTGCTATATCAGAGCTATTTGAAATCTATCCCTAAAAGGGTATATAATATTTAAGGTGCACATAGGGTCAATCAGAATAACTTCACACACACGCTACTGTGCATTTCCAAGTCTAATTCTGTTAGTAAATCCATACCGGTCACCCGGCGCCTAAATACTAGGCCTCAAATTTATATCCCGCTAAATCTGTCGTTACCGCTGTACTGTTGTGGCTGGGAAAGTTATTTAGTGTCCGCCAAAGCACATTTTTTGTTCTGGGTTGAAATACAATTCCCAATTTAGCAATTTCATAATTTAGTGGTTTCTGCTATATCAGAGCTATTTGAAATCTATCCCTAAAAGGGTATATAATATTCAAGGTGCACATAGGGTCATTCAGAATAACTTCACACACACGCTACTGTGCATTTCCAAGTCTAATTCTGTTAGTAAATCCATACCGGTCACCCAGCGCCTAAATACTAGGCCTCAAAGTTATATCCCGCTAAATCTGTCGTTACCGCTGTACTGTTGTGGCTGGGAAAGTTATTTAGTGTCCGTCAAAGCACATTTTTTGTTCTGGGTTGAAATACAATTCCCAAATTAGCAATTTCATAATTTAGTAGTTTCTGCTATATCAGAGCTATTTGAAATCTATCCCTAAAAGGGTATATAATATTCAAGGTGCACATAGGGTCATTCAGAATAACTTCACACACACGCTACTGTGCATTTCCAAGTCTAATTCTGGTAGTAAATCCATACCGGTCACCCAGCGCCTAAATACTAGGCCTCAAATTTATATTCAGCTGAATTTGAATACAATACATTGGGCCAAATAATATTTTTGTTGTTGTGGTGAACCATAACAATGAGGAAAACATCTAGTAAGGGACGCGGACGTGGACATGGTCGTGGTGGTGTTAGTGGACCCTCTGGTGCTGGGAGAGGACGTGGCCGTTCTGCCACATCCACACGTCCTAGTGTACCAACTACCTCAGGTCCCAGTAGCCGCCAGAATTTACAGCGATATATGGTGGGGCCCAATGCCGTTCTAAGGATGGTAAGGCCTGAGCAGGTACAGGCATTAGTCAATTGGGTGGCCGACAGTGGATCCAGCACGTTCACATTATCTCCCACCCAGTCTTCTGCAGAAAGCGCACAGATGGCGCCTGAAAACCAACCCCATCAGTCTGTCACATCACCCCCATGCATATCAGGGAAACTGTCTGAGCCTCAAGTTATGCAGCAGTCTCTTATGCTGTTTGAAGACTCTGCTGGCAGGGTTTCCCAAGGGCATCCACCTAGCCCTTCCCCAGCGGTGGAAGACATAGACTGCACTGGCGCACAACCACTTATGTTTCCTGATGATGAGGACATGGGAATACCACCTCAGCATGTCTCTGATGATGACGAAACACAGGTGCCAACTGCTGCGTCTTTCTGCAGTGTGCAGACTGAACAGGAGGTCAGGGATCAAGACTGGGTGGAAGACGATGCAGGGGACGATGAGGTCCTAGACCCCACATGGAATGAAGGTCGTGCCACTGACTTTCACAGTTCGGAGGAAGAGGCAGTGGTGAGACCGAGCCAACAGCGTAGCAAAAGAGGGAGCAGTGGGCAAAAGCAGAACACCCGCCGCCAAGAGACTCCGCCTGCTACTGACCGCCGCCATCTGGGACCGAGCACCCCAAAGGCAGCTTCAAGGAGTTCCCTGGCATGGCACTTCTTCAAACAATGTGCTGACGACAAGACCCGAGTGGTTTGCACGCTGTGCCATCAGAGCCTGAAGCGAGGCATTAACGTTCTGAACCTGAGCACAACCTGCATGACCAGGCACCTGCATGCAAAGCATGAACTGCAGTGGAGTAAACACCTTAAAACCAAGGAAGTCACTCAGGCTCCCCCTGCAACCTCTTCTGCTGCTGCCGCCTCGGCCTCTTCTGCTGCTGCCACCTCGGCCTCTTCCTCCGCCTCTGGAGGAACGTTGGCACCTGCCGCCCAGCAAACAGGGGATGTACCACCAACACCACCACCACCTCCGTCACCAAGCGTCTCAACCATGTCACACGGCAGCGTTCAGCTCTCCATCTCACAAACATTTGAGAGAAAGCGTAAATTCCCACCTAGCCACCCTCGATCCCTGGCCCTGAATGCCAGCATTTCTAAACTACTGGCCTATGAAATGCTGTCATTTAGGCTGGTGGACACAGACAGCTTCAAACAGCTCATGTCGCTTGCTGTCCCACAGTATGTTGTTCCCAGCCGCCACTACTTCTCCAAGAGAGCCGTGCCTTCCCTGCACAACCAAGTATCCGATAAAATCAAGTGTGCACTGCGCAACGCCATCTGTAGCAAGGTCCACCTAACCACAGATACGTGGACCAGTAAGCACGGCCAGGGACGCTATATCTCCCTAACTGCACACTGGGTAAATGTAGTGGCAGCTGGGCCCCAGGCGGAGAGCTGTTTGGCGCACGTCCTTCCGCCGCCAAGGATCGCAGGGCAACATTCTTTGCCTCCTGTTGCCACCTCCTCCTTCTCGGCTTCCTCCTCCTCTACTTCCACCTGCTCATCCAGTCAGCCACACACCTTCACGACCAACTTCAGCACAGCCCGGGGTAAACGTCAGCAGGCCATTCTGAAACTCATATGTTTGGGGGACAGGCCCCACACCGCACAGGAGTTGTGGCGGGGTATAGAACAACAGACCGACGAGTGGTTGCTGCCGGTGAGCCTCAAGCCCGGCCTGGTGGTGTGTGATAATGGGCGAAATCTCGTTGCAGCTCTGGGACTAGCCAATTTGACGCACATCCCTTGCTTGGCGCATGTGCTGAATTTGGTGGTGCAGAAGTTCATTCACAACTACCCCGACATGTCAGAGCTGCTGCATAAAGTGCGGGCCGTCTGTTTCGCGCTTCCGGCGTTCACATCCTGCTGCTGCTCGCCTGTCTGCGCTACAGCGTAACTTCGGGCCTTCCCGCTCACGGCCTCATATGCGACGTGCCCACCAGGTGGAACTCCACCTTGCACATGCTGGACAGACTGTGCGAGCAGCAGCAGGCCATAGTGGAGTTTCAGCTGCAGCACGCACGGGTCAGTCGCACTACAGAACAGCACCACTTCACCACCAATGACTGGGCCTCCATGCGAGACCTGTGTGCCCTGTTGCGCTGTTTCGAGTACTCCACCAACATGGCCAGTGGCGATGACGCCGTTATCAGCGTTACAATACCACTTCTATGTCTCCTTGAGAAAACACTTAGGGCGATGATGGAAGAGGAGGTGGCCCAGGAGGAGGAGGAGGAAGAGGAAGAGGGGTCATTTTTAGCACTTTCAGGCCAGTCTCTTCGAAGTGACTCAGAGGGAGGTTTTTGGCAACAGCAGAGGCCAGGTACAAATGTGGCCAGCCAGGGCCCACTACTGGAGGACGAGGATGAGGAGGAGGTGGAGGAGGATGAGGATGAAGCATGGTCACAGCGGGGTGGCACCCAACGCAGCTCGGGTCCATCACTGGTGCGTGGCTGGGGGGAAAGGCAGGACAATGACGATACGCCTCCCACAGAGGACAGCTTGTCCTTACCCCTGGGCAGCCTGGCACAAATGAGCGACTACATGCTGCAGTGCCTGCGCAACGACAGCAGAGTTGCCCACATTTTAACCTGTGCGGACTACTGTGTTGCCACCCTGCTGGATCCACGCTACAAAGACAATGTGCCCACCTTACTTCCTGCACTGGAGCGCGAGTACAAGCGCACTTTGGTAGACGCGCTACTGAGAGCATTCCCAAATGTCACAGGGGAACAAGTGGAAGCCCAAGGCCAAGGCAGAGGAGGAGCAAGAGGTCGCCAAGGCAGCTGTGTCACGGCCAGCTCCTCTGAGGGCAGGGTTAGCATGGCAGAGATGTGGAAAACTTTTGTCAACACGCCACAGCTAACTGCACCACCACCTGATACGCAACGTGTTAGCAGGAGGCAACATTTCACTAACATGGTGGAACAGTACGTGTGCACACCCCTCCACGTACTGACTGATGGTTCGGCCCCATTCAACTTCTGGGTCTCTAAATTGTCCACGTGGCCAGAGCTAGCCTTTTATGCCTTGGAGGTGCTGGCCTGCCCGGCGGCCAGCGTTTTGTCTGAACGTGTATTCAGCACGGCAGGGGGCGTCATTACAGACAAACGCAGCCGCCTGTCTACAGCCAATGTGGACAAGCTGACGTTCATAAAAATGAACCAGGCATGGATCCCACAGGACCTGTCCGTCCCTTGTCCAGATTAGAAATTAACTACCTCCCCTTAACCATATATTATTGGACTCCAGGGCACTTCCTCATTCAATCCTATTTTTATTTTCATTTTACCATTATATTGCGAGGCTACCCAAAGTTGAATGAACCTCTCTTCTGTCTGGGTGCCGGGGCCTAAATATATGCCAATGGACTGTTCCAATGTTGGGTGACGTGAAGCCTGATTCTCTGCTATGACATGCAGACTAATTCTCTGCTGACATGAAGCCAGATCCTCTGTTACGGGACCTCTCTCCTCTGCCTGGGTGCTGGGCCTAAATTTATGAAAATGGACTCTTACAGTGGTGGGTGACGTGAAGCCTGATTCTCTGCTATGACATGAAGACTGATTCTCTGCTATGACATGAAGACTGATTCTCTGCTGACATGAAGCCAGATTGTCTGTTACGGGACCTCTCTCCTCTGCCTGGGTGCTGGGCCTAAATATCTGAAAATGGACTGTTGCAGTGGTGGCTGACGTGAAGCCTGATTTTCTGCTATGACATGCAGACTGATTCTCTGCTGACATGAAGCCAGATTGTCTGTTACGGGACCTCTCTCCTCTGCCTGGGTGCTGGGCCTAAATATCTGACAATGGACTGTTGCAGTGGTGGCTGACGTGAAGCCTGATTTTCTGCTATGACATGCAGACTGATTCTCTGCTGACATGAAGCCAGATCCTCTGTTACGGGACCTCTCTCCTCTGCCTGTGTGCTGGGCCTAAATATATGCCAATGGACTTTTGCAGTGGTGGCTGACGTGAAGCCTCATTCTCTGCTATGACATGCAGACTAATTCTCTGCTGACATGAAGCCAGATTGTCTGTTACGGGACCTCTCTCCTCTGCCTGGGTGCTGGGCCTAAATTTATGAAAATGGACTCTTACAGTGGTGGGTGACGTGAAGCCTGATTCTCTGCTATGATATGAAGACTGATTCTCTGCTGACATGAAGCCAGATTGTCTGTTACGGGACCTCTTTCCTCTGCCTGGGTGCTGGGCCTAAATATCTGACAATGGACTGTTACAGTGGTGGCTGACGTGAAGCCTGATTTTCTGCTATGACATGCAGACTGATTCTCTGCTGACATGAAGCCAGATTGTCTGTTACGGGACCTCTCTCCTCTGCCTGGGTGCTGGGCCTAAATTTATGACAATGGACTGTTGCAGTGGTGGCTGACGTGAAGCCTGATGTTCTGCTATGACATGCAGACTGATTCTCTGCTGACATGAAGCCAGATTGTCTGTTACGGGACCTCTCTCCTCTGCCTGGGTGCTGGGCCTAAATATCTGACAATGGACTGTTGCAGTGGTGGCTGACGTGAAGCCTGATTTTCTGCTATGACATGCAGACTGATTCTCTGCTGACATGAAGCCAGATCCTCTGTTACGGGACCTCTCTCCTCTGCCTGTGTGCTGGGCCTAAATATATGACAATGGACTGTTGCAGTTGTGGTTGACGTGAAGCCTGATTTTCTGCTATGACATGCAGACTGATTCTCTGCTGACATGAAGCCAGATCCTCTGTTACGGGACCTCTCTCCTCTGCCTGTGTGCTGGGCCTAAATATATGCCAATGGACTGTTGCAGTGGTGGCTGACGTGAAGCCTGATTCTCTGCTATGACATGCAGACTAATTCTCTGCTGACATGAAGCCAGATTGTCTGTTATGGGACCTCTCTCCTCTGCCTGGGTGCTGGGCCTAAATTTATGAAAATGGACTCTTACAGTGGTGGGTGACGTGAAGCCTGATTCTCTGCTATGACATAAAGACTGATTCTCTGCTATGACATGAAGACTGATTCTCTGCTGACATGAAGCCAGATTGTCTGTTACGGGACCTCTCTCCTCTGCCTGGGTGCTGGGCCTAAATTTATGACAATGGACTGTTGCAGTGGTGGCTGACGTGAAGCCTGATTCTCTGCTATGACATGCAGACTAATTCTCTGCTGACATGAACCCAGATTGTCTGTTACGGGACCTCTCTCCTCTGCCTGGCTGCTGGGCCTAAATTTATGACAATGGACTGTTGCAGTGGTGGCTGACGTGAAGCCTGATTCTCTGCTATGACATGCAGACTGATTCTCTGCTGACATGAAGACAGATTCTCTGTTACGGGACCTCTCTCCTCTGCCTGGGTGCCGGGGCCTAAATATCTGAGAATGGACTGTTCCAGTGGTGGGTGACGTGAAGCCAGATTCTCTGCTATGGGACCTCTGTCCAATTGATTTTGGTTAATTTTTATTTATTAAATTTTTGCAGCCCTCTAGCCCTTTCCTGGGCTGTTTTACAGCCTTTTTAGTGCCAAAAAGTTCGGGTCCCCATTGACTTCAATGGGGTTCGGGTTCGGGACGAAGTTCGGATCGGGTTCGGAACCCGAACCCGAACATTTTCGGGAAGTTCGGCCGAACTTCTCGAACCCGAACATCCAGGTGTCCGCTCAACTCTAGTGATGTCCCAGCACAACGGGAATCTAACAGGGGAAGAGATTAAAGTAATCCTCCTCCTACCACGACCACGCCGGCAAGGACAGGACACTTTACAGATGTGTTGTTGATGGAGGACATGCAGAGCTTTTTAAGTCCTACGCATCGCCACAGCCCTTCGGGGTCCACCCTTAGAGAACGACTTGACCGTCAGGTAGCAGACTACCTCGCCTTAACTGCAGATATCAACACTCTGAGGAGCGATAAACCCTTTGACTACTGGGTGTGCAGGCTTGATCTGTGGCCTGAGCTATCCCAATTTGCGATAGAAATTCTGGCCTGCCCCGCTTCAAGTGCCCTGTCAGAAAGGACCTTCAGTGCAGCAGGAGAAGAGAAGTCACCTAGGTCAAAAAAGTCTAGATTACCTCACCTTTATTAAGATGAAAGAGGAATGGCTCCCGAAGGGACAGACAGTGGGCGAAACATTCGACTAAAAAAGACGCAATGACTGAGAGAAGTTGCCTTGGGCTAAAAATGGTCCACACGCTGCTGTATTTTATCTCTGAATGCCGGATGACTTGTGTGATTTATCCGCCACCAACTAGGGTTCAAGCCGCAATGTTTTAGGGCACTTTCTGCCTGGGAAACATCAATTTTTCTGGCCGCTGCGACAATACCTAGTTTTTCAGGCATGTGTACATGCCTAATTGACACATACATGTGTCAATTCCCCTTCGTGATCGTTAACTTGTTGTGGTGAAGGGGCTTGCGTATCACAATTAAGCGACCACCTGTATGAGTGTGTTGGCAATGGCAATGTTGGCACACCCCAGATGATAAGGTCGTTGCTTCATTGTGAACAGACCAAAAGCGATCCGCTGGATAATTTTGCAGAGGAAAATTTTCTTTGTGATCATCTATTGTGATCATTAAAGCCTACTAGGCCAACAATGGGCCCACACTGCAGATTCCTTGTTTTCTGGGTCACTTAACTGTCACTGAACTTCCTCAGCACGACCATAGGCTTTGAAAACCCCCATCGCCTGCAATCTCCCAAACGTGCGCACGAGCACAGTCATCACTACACAAAGATTGACGCATAGAGGAATACAATTTATGTCATGAGTGTGTCAACTATTAACACGCAGCTCATATCTGGTGGCACATTCGATTGCACGCGCAGTGCCCCAAATTTGAAGTAGGAGGACCGACCAAGCATCCTTTTCCATCTCCCGGTTCCTAAAATCGATGCCATATACACGTCCCCTGATAGGGGACGTAACAGGGATTAAACTGATAAGAATAGTACTACTTAACATGCCGCTCATATCTGGTGGCACATTCGATTGCACGCGCAGTGCCCCAGATTTGAAGTAGGAGGACTGACCAAGCGTCTTTTTCCATCTCCCGGTTCCTAAAATCGATGTCATATACAAGTCCCCTGATAGGGGACGTAACAGGGATTAAACTGATAAGAATAGTACTACTTAACACGCCGCTCATATCTGGTGGCACATTCGATTGCACGCGCAGTGCCCCAAATTTGAAGTAAGACGACCGACCAAGCATCTTTTTCCGTCTCCCGGTTCCTAAAATCGATGCCATATACACGTCCCTCCGTAACAGGGATTAAACTGATAGGAATAGTACTATTTAACACACCTTACAATTAATATTAATAATAATAATAATACTAGTGGACGTAACAGGGATTAAACTGATAGAAATAGTACTACTTAACACACCTTATAATAACGCAGAGAGAGGCAACACAGAGAGAAGAGTCTGAAGAAGAGGAGTCAGAGGAGGAAGGTGGCTTTGAGGAGGTGGAAGACCAAACACAGCAGGTGTCCCAGGGGGCTTGTTGTCATTTTTCGGGGACCCTTGATGTCGCCTGCCCATTGAAGTCAATGGCGGTTCGCCCGGTTTCCGAACATTTGCGAAAATTCGCTTTCGCCGTTCGCGAACGGAAAATTTTATGTTCGCGACATCTCTACCCATATACTTCTATTATGACGGAATGAATAACGGAATGCCTCTAAAGGCATTCTGTTATGCATTCCGTCATAGAATTGTGTTATGGTACATGGTAATTGAATCCATAACGCAATTCTGCTTTTACCAGTAAACTAATCGAAAACACATTTTAAAAGCGGAAATTTGCTCATCTCTAGGTATAATCTATTTTCAAAATTTCAAAGAAAAAAGTAAACCGTCATTTAACCCTTTCCAGATGACCACTGTACATGTATGATGGAAGTTCCATCTTTTAAATTGTTGCCTGCTCACAAGCATAGAACCCACCATATTGCCATTTTAAACAGCAAACACCAGGGGCTAATGTCCATGATCAGTGATAATGCCAGTCACAAACATTTAACCCCTCACATAACGTGGTCAATTGTGACCACGGCATCTGAACCTGCTTTCCCCAAGGAGAGCTGTGCTCTCAGGGGTTTCAACAACTTCCCTGTGCGCGGATTGGGGAAGCTATTGCTTCCACATAAAACCCTTGGTCTCTCTGAAGAAACCCAAACTTTTATAGCTGAAGTTCCTACGAAGCCCTGTAGGGAGATGAGCTCCATACGAATATAGAGAATGTATAATCTATTGCAATATATTAAAGAAACAATCTGATTGCTTTTTCTAGCCACTAGTCTTGAGCAAATCGAGCTTCGGATCACACACTTTGTTTTTAATGCTGTCCGGGGACCTGTCTATGCACAGCATTAAAATGTATTGCCTCCGTGGAGGCAAAATTTGTTTCACCGAAACGTGCGTGAGGCTCAGGGGAGGGCTGGCAAGGGGGGCAGGGAGGCAATTGCCCCCCAGGCTGCCCTAAAGCATGTTAAAAACGGCTGCTGGGCCATCTTTAACAAATAATTTTATATTTTTTTTATTCCTCAGGGCCGCACCGCCGATCACCACAGGCGGCGCGGCCCTGGTTCTAGTTGCTGGCGGCGGTTGGGGGCAGTAGGAGATGAGCGCTTCCATTGTGGAAGCGCTCATCCCCATATTCATCTGTATCGCCGTCCTCAGGACAGCGATACAGATGGCTGTGCTGTGGGGCAGGGGAGAGAGAGGCGTCTCCCTTCCCTGTTCTTCTGATAGGCTGCAGGCACTAATGCCTGCAGCTTATCAGAGGCCGGCTCAGTCGGGCAGCACATAGCAGGGACACAGGCCGGAAGATGCCTGCATCACATCACTGCTGATGGAGGTAAGTATTAGTGTTTTTTGTTTTTGTTTTTTTCTTTGCGGGGGGATCTGGCACTATGGGGCATCTGGCATTTCTTACAGCCCCATTTTTTTTGGGGTGGCACTCTGGGGGCATTTATTTCTTGCCCATTTTTTGGGAGGGCACTATGGGGGAATTTCTTACTGGCACATTATGGGGGGGCATTTTTGGGGAGAGGAGCACTATGGGGCATCTGTTGGCACTATAGGGGTATTATTTGGGGGCACTATGGGGAAGTTGGGACTCTAAAGGGTCCTTCTTTATTGGCACATTATGGGGGGCACTATGGCATCTAGTGGCACTAAGGAAGCATTTTTTACTGGCACATTATGGGAGGCACTATAGGGAAGAGCGGCACTATGTGGCATTATTTGGGGGCACTATGGGGGAGTGGAGCACTATTGGGGCATCTGGTGGCACTAATTTGGAGAGCACTGTTACTTTGGGGGGCACCCTGGCATAGTATCAGCTTAGCACAATTATTTTTGGGGGACATTATCTTCATACTATTAGTGTCTGGGCGCAGTTATTTTTTAGAGCAATTTCCAGAGGGACTGTTTCTGCAGTATAGTATTGGGGGTGGCAGAAAAGGGTGTTCAGAAGATGTGAAGATGATGGAAATGTGGGAAACTGTCTGTCAATCTCTGCAGAGACAGGAGATGGCAGAAAAATCATCATGGCGATCTGGTCTGAATGGAGAAGATAAAGAAAGAGAACGTCTACAACAAAGATGACATCAGTGGATGTAAGAGGTATGTGGCGCTATGTAGGAGAGGAGATGCTCCGGCTCCTCCCCCGCCATTTGCAGAAGGAGGATTCAGAGCTGGGTGAGGACGGCGAAAGGGGGCAGCAGGCCACGTGTGAGTGGCAGATGGTGGGGGGGGACCACAGGCCTTGAGCAGGATCTGGGGAGGGAGGAGATCTGAGGAGCTTCCTGGCTGTAGCCTGCTGTTTATAGTACAGGCCTCCCCTCTCCATATGATGTGTAGAGACAGGCCTCAACAATAGAATTTCAGCTGTACAGTGTTTGTTGGGTGTGGCCTATTATATGTAGGAGGGGGCTTTTAATAATGGGCGGGGCTAAAATGGGCCACTTGACTGGATTTGCCCCCCAGGACTAAGGCTGCCAGCCCTCCCCTGGTGAGGCTTCAGTGAATGAATTCGGTATTAATTTCTGCATCTTTAAAAACAGTTTAAAAAAGCAATTCAAAGTCGGGTTTGGTACCTAGGTATCAAATGTTTTTAAAGACGTAAAAGTGATTACCAAATTCATTCACCATTGTCTCACACGACTTTGGGTGAATCGAATGTTGCCTCAATGGAGGCAATACATTTTAATGTTGTACGCAGACCAAATCGACTATGGCCCCTTTCATACGGGCGAGTTTTCCGTGCTGGTGCGATCCGTGCGGCGAACGTATGGCACCCGCACTAAATCCTGACCCATTCATTTCTATGGGGCTGTGCACATGAGCGATGTTTTTAACGCATCACTTGTGCGTTCAGTTGAAATCGCAGCATGCTCTATATTTTCCGATTTTGACGTGACGCAGGCCCCATAGAAGTGAATGGGGTGTGTGAAAATCGGATGGCATCCGCAAGCAAGTACGGATGCCGTGCGATTTGCACGCATGGTTGCTAGGAGACCATCGGGATGGAGACCCGATCATTATTATTTTCCCTTATAACATGGTTATAAGGGAAAATAATAGCATTCTGAATACAGAATGCATAGTAAACCAGCGCTAGAGGGGTTAAAAAAAAATAAAAAAAAAATTAACTCACCTTAGTCCACTTGCTCGCGAAGCTGGCATCTCCTTGTGTCTCCGCTGCTGATGAACAGGACCTGGGGTGAGCTGCTCCATTAAATAGAGCTTAAGGACCTTCGATGACGTCACTCCGGTCATCACATGATCTTTTACCATGGTGAATCACCATGGTAAAAGATCATGTGACGTACCATGTGATGACCGGAGTGACGTCATCGAAGGTCCTTAACCTGTATTTAATGGAGCAGCTCACCCCAGGTCCTGTTCATCAGCAGCGGAGACACAAGGAGATGCCAGCTTCGCGAGCAAGTGGACTAAGGTGAGTTAAATTTTTTTTTATTTTTTTTTAACCCCTCTAGCGCTGGTTTACTATGCATTCTGTATTCAGAATGCTATTATTTTTCCTTATAACCATGTTATAAGGGAAAATAATACAATCTTCAGAACATCAATCCCAAGCCCGAACTTCTATGAAGAAGTTCGGGTTTGGGTACCAAACATGCGCGATTTTTCTCACGCGAGTGCAACGCATGACAATGTTTTGCACTTGCGCAGAAAAAATCGTGCATTTTCCCGCAACGCACCCGGCTCTTATCCGGGCATAAAAACTCACGTCCGTGTGAAAGAGGCCTATGGATCTATGATTGATTTAAAGCTTGATTAACTTAACTCTAATAGCCACCTAGCAAGACTTAAAGGGCTTGTGTCACTTCAGTAAATACTGTAGCATTTATCATGTAAAGAAAGTTAATACGAGCCACTTGCTAATGTATTGTTATTATCCATATTGCTTTCTTTGCTAGGTGGATTCATTTTCCCATCACAGTGGTGGGCTGTGCTTGCACACTATAGAAAAAAGCAATAACCTATGTGCGCTTCCATGGTCCCGGCCACTAGAGAGGCCAGTGGTTCTTACAAAAATGTGCAAGATGTGCAAGCTTGACCACCACTGATGGATTGCAGGGTGGTCGTAACCATGGAAACAACCAGTGTATAATCCGATGGGAAAATAAATCCAGCCAGCAAAGGAAGCAATATGGATAATAATACATTAGCAAGTGGCTTGTATCAACTTTCTCTACATGATAAATGCCACTTGCAAAAGTGAGAGAACCTCTTTAAAAAAAAAAAAAGGAAGCAAAATATAAAAATTCAAATCACCCCCTTTCCCCATAATTAAAATAAAAATAAAACATAAAAAAATTAACATCATAAGCATTGCTGCTTCCGAAAAAATGGCACTAATGAAATATAAATGTATTTAACCTTTACAGTGAACGCCCTAAAAAAAAAGAATCTAACTGGCCTATTTGCCATTTTTTTTTGTCACTTCACATCCTAAATTTTTTTAATAAAATGTGATAAAAAAGTCATAAACAATATATACAATGGTATCAATAAAACGACAGATTGCCACACAGAAAATGAGTTCTTACATGGGTCTATAAACATAACTCCATAAACATAAACATTATGGGGGTCAGAATATGGTTATGAAAAGGAAAAAAAAATATTCTTTCCAAAGTTGTTTTTTTTTTTTTTCCAGTATTAAAACACAAGAAAAATGATGTAAATGTTATATAGTCTAAATGTACTGAACAGGTCAGTTTTACTGCACAAGAAACATCATAAAAATAAAACACCTAAAACTGAGGCGGAATTGTGTTTTGTTTTGTTTTTATCTTCCCACTACTTTGTATGCAATATTAAATTGTGCCATTAGAAAATACAACTTGTCCCGCAAAAAACGTCTAATGGAAAGATGAAAATGTTATGGCTCCGGGAAAGCAAATGAAATGAAAATGCAAACATGAAAAATCGCAGGGTGCTGAAGGGGTTAAGGATATACCATAAATGCTCTGAATGGCAACATTCACATAGAAATGTGCTCACTTAAGAGACTGCACTGCTAATGAAAATGTTTTACAGACAGTATCCTTTTGATAATTAGCTGTAATTTATATTCATCTCCATGTACCTTAAGTATTGAAGTTGAATTGTACTTGAACTGAAGGATAAAGAAATCAGAGAGTGCCAACCGATCGACGGTCTCATAAAGAAACGGTTGATGTGCGATAGAAACATGCAAAAATTCTACTTAACAACTTCTTAATGCTGCATACACACATCAATCCACTATAACAGGCATGCTCAACCTGCGGCCCTCCAGCTGTTACAAAACTACAACTCCCAGCATGCCTAAACAGCTTACAGCTATCAACCTACAGCAAGGCATGGTGGGAGTTGTAGTTTTACAACAGCTGGAGGGCCGCAGGTTGAACATCCCTGCTCTATAATTTTAAAACCACTGAGAAGTGATATGAATAACTGGGTTTATAACACTGCCACCTGTCATAGGGTGAGTTACACCAGACTGTAGGTGAACAATCAGTTTTTGAAATGAATATGTTGGAAGGGGAAAATGGGCAAATCTGAGCCAATATTTCAAGTCTATAACTGGTTTAAATAAAATGCAAAAGGCAGGTTTTATAGGGTGTTCCTGGTATATAGTGTTAATACATGCCAAGAAAAAAATATTTGTTAGTAAGCACATCCCGGTGCGCAGGTGCACATTGCCATGGCTGAAAGCACAAAGGCAAAAGCAAACACAATGCAACAGCACTCTACAAACACAAATAAAGTAAATACAATAGTGTCATACCCACTGTAGAAAATATACTAGTACCAATGCTGTGAATGTGAGATTCTTGGCAAATACATTTTGAACAAAATTATTTGTGCCTGTCCGCCAACGGCAAGGAGTTCTATTTAGGACAGGAACCTACACTAAATACCACCTCTTCTGGTGCCATACTGACCTCCATTAAATTCAGGGAATGCAGATTCCACATGGATGCTGAGCCTACTCTGTATGTTACCTCTCCTGGTGCCAAATGGCCTTTAATGAATACAGGGAGAGCCGGCTTTAGCTGTATACTTGCACTAATTAAAATCAGCTTGTGGGACAGACAGGTTAGTTAGGAGTGCCGGACCAATGGAGTCAGCCACACCTTCAATGCAGATTGCAAAGAAAAGAAGGGGGCTAGTCAGCACATCCCGGTGCGCAGGTGCACGTCGCCATGGCTGAAAGCACAAATGTAAAAACAAACACAATGTAACAGCACTCTGCAAGCACAAAAATTAAAGTAAATATAATAGTGCCATTTTCGCTGTAGACAATATACTAGTGCTAATGCTATGCTCATTGTATAAATGTAAGATTCTTGGCTGATACATTTTGTACAAAATCATTTTGCCTGTCCGCCCCAGCAAGGCTCTCTCTTTAGGACAGGAACCTACTGTACCCTAAATCCTACCTCTTTTGGTGCCATACTGGCCTCCAGTAATTAGCGAAGTTTCGAAAAATTTGATTTGGCTGCCTTGACAAATTTCACAAATTTGTTTTGTCATGAATTACTTCATCACGAAGCACATTTCTTTGTAAGTAGCAGTCGCCATGACGAGGAATGGCGATTGCACCGCCCCCTCGTCATTGAACCCCTCAGATGCCACATTCGTCGCTGATCACGGCATCTGAGGATAATATCCATTTGAGCGTGAAGAGGCCGCCGTGGCCATTTTGATTGCAGATTCCGCTCTGACCAGTGTGGTGACATCATTCGTCACTGCTCACAAGATTTAGAACCTTGGCTTCTTTGTGCTCAAATGGATGAGGTGAGTATGATTTTTTTTACCGCTATTTCAGGGAAAATTAATTTGACCATGAAGCACAAGGAAATTTTGCTTCACGGCAATGCAAATTTTCCCTTAAATTAAGATCGAAGTCAACTTCAGATACTTCAATTCGCTCAACCCCACTGGGCTCCATTAAATTTAGGGAATGTAGGTACCTGTCAAGGAGTGAGATAGATCAAGCTGCAAGCGAAAGGGGAAAAATAAGCAAATCTGAGCCAATATGTCAATTGTAGATAACTGGCTTAAATAATGCAAAAGGGAGGTCTTAAGGGGTGTTCCTGGTATGTAGTGTTAGTACATACCAAAAGTGTTCCAAGGAAGGACATTCAGTGAATGGGTAAAGTCTATGAGGTAGTAGAATAGTGCAGACAATCATGAAGCAATGACATTATCCTAGACACCTGCAGAGAGTCACAAGTGCGTGATGATGTCATCGTGAGTGCCTGCCCTGGGACACAGGTGGCATTATGACTTAATCGCAACTGCGTGCAACATGAGCATCTCAGACCATAGGAATTGCTGGGTCTGCCTACTTGTGTTTGGCCTTGTCTACTTGTGTTGGTCCCAACTTCTGTCAATTTGGTTCCACCAAGAACATGGGAAGACTTAATCTTTTCCAGGGTTGCTTTAGGTTTTCAGTACACCCCTGTGGTGACTATAGGTAGAAGCTCTTAAATGGGGAAAGAGAAACTTATTGTATGTTTTTTATAAAGATTTGTGTCCCTCACAGTATGCATTTTATATTGCATTATTGACCACTGTACGGTTTTTCAGGCCCTAGGGTTGAGCGAACCTAAACTGTAAAGTTCGAGTTCGTACCGAACATTAGGATTTTTGGACCCCGGACCCGAACCCAGGTAAAAGTTTGGGTTCAAGTTCGGTGTTTGGCGAGTTAAAAAGGCTGAGCAGCCAATCAACAAGCGTTTAACTTGTCTGCCCTTAGAAGCCATCACAGCCATGCTTACTAATGGCATGGCTGTGATTGGCCAATGCAGCATGTGACCCAGGCTCTATATAAGCTGGAGTCACGTAGCGCTACACGTCACTCTGCTCTTACTAGTGTAGGGAGAGGATGCTGCTGCTGTGAGGGAGAGAATAGGAAGGAATCTGTAATCAGAAGTGCTTGTTAACTCTGCGATCTACAGCGATTTTGTTTTGTGGGTGCAGTGCACCACTTGTTTACCGTGCCCTGAGCCCAGTGACCCAGAAAAAGAACTTGTATCCGTCTGTTAGTTAGGTGGTCATTGGTGGCCATTTTATGCAATTTCAGTGCACCAGCACAGCATATTTTCATTTGTGACAGTCAAATACAAGGTTTAAATACTGCAGTTATATTCAGGGTTTAAGAAAACACCAATTTTTTGCAAGACCCTACATCTGGGGCCTTTGCTGCATTTGTCACAGTGAAATGCAAGCTTTAAATACTGCAAGTATATTCTGGGTTTAACCCCTTAAGGACACAGGGCGTACAGGTACGCCCTTGTGCCCTGGTACTTAAGGACACAGGGCGTACATGTACGCCCTATGCATTTTCGATCACTGCCGTGCGGCTGGCAGTGATCGGAACCCGGTGCCTGCTCAAATCATTGAGCAGGCACCTAGGCTAAATGCGCGGGGGGGTCCCGTGACCCCCCCATGTCGGCGATCGCGGCAAACCGCAGGTCAATTCAGACCTGCGGTTTGCTGCGATTTCTGCAGTTTCTGATCCCCGCGGTCCCTGACCGCGGGGATCAGAAACTTTAGGATTAAAAATTGTTTCCTGTATCCCTCCCCCCTCCACCCCTGAGTTATTCGAGCACGGTGGGAGGTGCAGGGGGAGGGTTGCGGGCGGTGCGGGCGGTGCGGGAGGCGGGCGGTGAGGCAGGCGGGATCGCGATCCCCCGCCCGCCTCCCATTGCGTAATCGTTGGCGTCTAGTGGGTATACCAGGGTGCCAGCACATTGCTGGCACCCTGGTATAAACGGCTGACATCGGTGATGCGATGTCAGCCGTTTAACCCTTTCCATACAGCGGTCCGTACGGACCGCTGTATGGAAAAGGTTAACAGTAAGAGGGAGCTCCCTCCCTCTCCCATCGGGGGGCTGCTGTGCCTTTGCAGTCCCCCGAATGGAGAGGGAGAGAGCTTCCAGGCAGCCCCCCCAAGCCCCGTCCTTACCCTTCCCCGTCTGCGCAGTTCTGGCCACTACTGAGCAGACGGGGAAGGTTCCCATGGCAACAGGACGCCTTCTCAGGCGTCCTGCTGTCCATGGTGCTGAACAGATCTGTGCTGAAAGGCATAGATCTGTTCAGACAAAGTGTAAAATACAGTATAGTACTATATATTGTACTGTACTGTATGATGTAGACATCAGACCCACTGGATCTTCAAGAACCAAGTGGGTCTGGGTCAAAAAAAAAGTGAAAAAAGTGAAAAATAAAGTAAAAATCAAAAAACACATTTATCACTGATTAAAAATGAAAAAAATAAAATTCCCTACACATGTTTGGTATCGCCGCGTCCGTAACGACCTGATCTATAAAACGGTAATGTTACTTTACCCGAACGGTGAACGCCATAAAAATTAAAAATTAAAAACTATGATGAAATTGGAATTTTGCCCACCTTACTTCCCAAAAAAGGTAATAAAAGTGATCAAAAAAGTCGCATCTATGCCAAAATTGTAACAATCAAACCGTTATCTCATCCCGCAAAAATCATACCCTACCCAAGATAATCGCCCAAAAACTGAAAAAGTTATGGCTCTTACACTATGGAAACACTAAAACATGATTTCTTTTGTTTCAAAAATGAAATCATTGTGTAAAACTTACATAAATAAACAAAAAGTATACATATTAGGTATTGCCGCGTCCGTATTCACCGGCTCTATAAAAATATCACATGACCTAACCCCTCAGATGACCACCGTAAAAAAATAAAAATAAAAACGGTGTAAAAAAAGCCATTTTTTGTCATCTTTCGTCACAAAAAGTGTAATAGCAAGCAATCAAAAAGTCATGTGCACCCCAAAATAGTGCCAATCAAACCGTCATCTCATCCCACAAAAAATGAGACCCTACTTAAGATAATCGCCCAAAAATTTAAAAAACTATGGCTCTTAGACTATGGAGACACTAAAACATTTTTTTTGTTTTAAAAATGAAATTATTGTGTAAAACGTACATAAATAAAAACAATTGTATACATATTGGGTATCACCGCGTCCGTGACAACCTGCTCTATAAAATTACCACATGATCTAACCTGTCAGATGAATGGTGTAAATAACAAAAAAAAAAAAAAAAACGGTGCCAAAAAAGCAATTTCTTGTTACCTTGCCGCACAAAAAGTGTAATATAGAGCAACCAAAAATCATATGTACCCTAAACTTGTACCAACAAAACTGCCACCCTATCCCGTAGTTTCTAAAATGGGGTCACTTTTTTGGAGTTTCTACTCTAGGGGTGCATCAGGGGGGCTTCAAATGGGACATGGTGTCAAAAAAACCAGTCCAGCAAAATCTGCCTTCCAAAAACCGTATGGCATTCCTTTCCTTCTGCGCCCTGCCGTGTGACCGTACAGCGGTTTACGACCACATATGAGGTGTTTCTGTAAACTACAGAATCAGGGCCAGAAATAATGAGTTTTGTTTGGCTGTTAACCCTTGCTTTGTAACTGGAAAAAAAATATTAAAATGGAAAATCTGCCAAAAAAGTGAAATTTTGAAATTGTATCTCTATTTTCTATTAAATCTTGTGCAACACCTAAAGGGTTAACAAAGTTTGTAAAATCAGTTTTGAATACCTTGAGGGGTGTAGTTTCTTAGATGGGGTCACTTTTATGAAGTTTTTACTCTAGGGGTGCATCAGGGGGGCTTCAAATGGGACATGGTGTCAAAAAAACCAGTCCAGCAAAATCTGCCTTCCAAAAACCGTATGGCACTCCTTTCCTTCTGCGCCCTGCCGTGTGACCGTACAGCGGTTTACGACCACATATGAGGTGTTTCTGTAAACTACAGAATCAGGGCCAGAAATAATGAGTTTTGTTTGGCTGTTAACCCTTGCTTTGTAACTGGAAAAAAAATATTAAAATGGAAAATCTGCCAAAAAAGTGAAATTTTGAAATTGTATCTCTATTTTCTATTAAATCTTGTGCAACACCTAAAGGGTTAACAAAGTTTGTAAAATCAGTTTTGAATACCTTGAGGGGTGTAGTTTCTTAGATGGGGTCACTTTTATGGAGTTTCTACTCTAGGGGTGCATCAGGGGGCTTCAAATGGGACATGGTGTCAAAAAAACTGTCCAGCAAAACATGCCTTCCAAAAACCATACGGCGCACCTTTCACTCTACGCCCCGCTGTGTGGCCGTACAGTAGTTTACGGCCACATATGGGGTGTTTCTGTAAACGGCAGAGTCAGGGCAATAAAGATACAGTCTTGTTTGGCTGTTAACCCTTGCTTTGTTAGTGGAAAAAATGGGTTAAAATGGAAAATTAGGCAAAAAAATGAAATTCTCAAATTTCATCCCCATTTGCCAATAACTCTTGTGCAACACCTAAAGGGTTAACAAAGTTTGTAAAATCAGTTTTGAATACCTTGAGGGGTGTAGTTTCTTAGATGGGGTCACTTTTATGGAGTTTCTACTCTAGGGGTGCATCAGGGGGCTTCAAATGGGACATGGTGTCAAAAAACCAGTCCAGCAAAATCTGGCTTCCAAAAACCATACGGCGCACCTTTCACTCTACGCCCCACTGTGTGGCCGTACAGTAGTTTACGGCCACATATGGGGTGTTTCTGTAAACGGCAGAGTCAGGGCAATAAAGATACAGTCTTGTTTGGCTGTTAACCCTTGCTTTGTTAGTGGAAAAAGTGGGTTAAAATTGAAAATTAGGCAATAAAATGAAATTCTCAAATTTCATCCCCATTTGCCAATAACTCTTGTGCAACACCTAAAGGGTTAACAAAGTTTGTAAAATCAGTTTTGAATACCTTGAGGGGTGTAGTTTATAGAATGGGGTCATTTTTGGGTGGTTTCTATTATGTAAGCCTCGCAAAGTGACTTCAGAGCTGTAGTGGTCCCTAAAAATTGGGTTTTTGTAAATTTCTGAAAAATTTCAAGATTTGCTTCTAAACTTCTAAGCCTTGTAACATCCCCCAAAAATAAAATATCATTCCCAAAATAATTCAAACATGAAGTAGACATATGGGGAATGTTAAGTCATCACAATTTTGGGGGGTATTACTATGTATTACAGAAGTAGAGAAACTGAAACTTTGAAATTTGCAAATTTTTCCCAATTTTTGGTAAATTTGACTTTTTTTATGCAAAAAAAAATATTTTTTTAACTTTATTTTACCAGTGTCATGAAGTACAATATGTGACAAAAAAACAATCTCAAAATGGCCTGGATAAGTCAAAGCGTTTTAAAGTTATCAGCACTTAAAGTGACACTGGTCAGATTTTCAAAAAATGGCCTGGTCCTAAGGTGTAAAAAGGCTGTGTCCCTAAGGGGTTAAAAAAACACCCATTTTTTGCAAATACATTTGCGGCCTTTGTTGCATTTGTGTCAGTCAAATACAAACTTTAAATACTGCTGTTATATTCTGGGTTTAAAAAAAAAACACCCATTTTTTGCAAGACCCTACATCTGAAGCTTTATGCTGCATTTTTCACAGCGAAATACAAGCTTTAAATACTGCAAGTATATTCTGGGTTTCAAAAAACACCAATTTTTTGCAATACCCTACATCTGGGGCCTTTGCTGCATTTCTGACAGTCCAATGCAACCGTTACATACTGCTGTTATATTCTGGTATAAAAAAAACACCCATTTTGGGCAAGATACTACAATTGTGGCCTTTGTTGCATTTGTTTTTTTCTCATTTGTGTTTTTATTGTTTTGGATAGCTAAAAGAAGATATCCAATATGGTCATGAGAAAATACAAACATACCCCATTTGGGATCATGAACATCAGTGAGTAACATGACACATTAACAATACAGCATATGACTAGTATTACCTCATACTAAGTTACATATCCTGTTGACATCTTGATTGGTAACAAACTTGATTTATAACCATAACCGTAGACTAGCCTAGAGGTTTAGTATACCCATAAGAGAGGATATACTTAGGCTAGTGTGGGAAAGGAGGGGGGGGGAGGGGGGGTGGTTATTTCAGGAAACTATTTCACTAAGTATTCAGGAGGAGAAATTAGCACGAGTTTCTCTGCAATATGAAGATTTCAGCCAAGCATCCCAGTTTTTGAGAAACCTATGATAGGTACGACATGATCTACTGGACATCTCTTCAAACCTACAAATTTGATGTAACTTTTCGATCCATTCGTTAGCAGTGGGGGGAACAGTATTTAGCCATTTCAGGGGAATTAGAGATTTGGCTGCTGCTAAAAATTGAGTAATCAATGACAGAGAGTGTTGGCTCATCCTCGACAAAGGAGATCCAAGTAAGACCAGGGCCGGAGTCAACATTAGTTGTGAACCCAGAATCTCACTTGCTATACGTTCAATTTCAGACCAAAAGGGGCGTATAATTGGGCAGTCCCACCATATATGAGTATGTGTACCAACCATAGAATTACATCTCCAACACTGGTTAGTGGGGGAGAGGCCATGTGCATAAAGAAACTCAGGAGTTTTATACCAGCGAGCAAGAATTTTGCAATGTGTTTCTTGCAATCGTACACATCTTGAGTAGCCATGGGAATTCTGAAGGATTTTAGTTATTTCCATCTCAGTAAAGGAAAGACCCAGCTCTTTTTCCCAGGACAAAATATACCCAGGTCCAGTCAAGTGTTTCACTTCTCTCAACACCGACAACATTTTACAGCGCCTCCCAAACCTGGGGACAATAGATGATAGATCTGATTCAAAGTCAGTAAGCTCTCTGACTTGTAGGAAATCAGCACAACACCTGTTAAGGTGTGAGAGATGCAAAAAAGTGAGAGTAAAGTTTGGAAGCAATTCTTGTAATTCAATACAGCCGGGAATCCCTCCGCTCGGGAGTAGGTTTGAAACTGCCACATGTGCAAGTTGGTCCCACATGGGTTTAAAGGTTAGAGATTCTCTACCAACGACCACAGGTATTAGGCTGGAGGGCAATAATGGCGAGATTTTAGGAGCTAGAGAAGAAGAAAGTGAGGCCCAGGTATTAGAAGCACCTTTAAAAAGCAGGTTAAGTCAAGTGGGTTATACTTATTGCACACTTTAGAGGGAATCCACATATCCCGTAATAAGTTTCCTTTGTAAGCCCTTGCAGACCAGCGGGATATATTTTGCGGTTCAGCAAATCCAGTCAAATTGATCCATCTTCTCAATTGAATCGCCTTATATAATGTTTGTATATCTGGCAAACCTTTACCTCCTTTCGCTGAAGGTCTAACTAGGAGATCATGTGATAAACGAGGACGCTTCTGTTTCCAAAAATACCTCGAGAAGAGTGATCTTATTTTGGTAAAGAAGACTTGTGGTAAAGCAATCGGCAGCATTTGCAGTTTATATAAGACTTTGGGAAGAATATATGTTTGTATGACATTTTTCCTACCAAACCACGAGATTAGAGGGATATTATAGTCTGATAGGATTTTCTGGATTTCCGTAAGGAGTGGACGAAAGTTCATGTCATATACTTTATGTATGGATGAGGGGATATGTACTCCTAGGTATTTGAGGGAAGAATGGGACCACACAAACGGTGAGACACCCTTGACTAGGGGAGAGAGGGCAGCCCTGCCTGGTGCCGTTCGTTATCGCAAAGGGAGGAGATAAATAATCTTTAACCAAAAGGGAGGCCGACGGATGGGAATAGAGCGAGAAAATCGCTTTTATAGGGCTATTGGGAAGCCAAACTTTATGAGAGTAGAGTGCATATAACGCCAGTCAACTCTATCAAAGGCCTTCTCGGCGTCTACTCCGAGAAGAACCAATGAAGTAGCTTCTGTATGTGCTTGATGTATTGCTGTGAGTAACTTAGTCGTATTGGTCCTCCCCTCCCTCCCTGGGACAAAGCCTGATTGTTCTTCACCGATCAGGTGAAGCAAAAGTTTATTTATTCTTAAGGACAAAACCTTGGCCCAGATTTTCAGGTCTAAGTTCAGAAGTGATATGTGTCTATAACTCCCACATTCTTCTAGGTTCTTCCCTTCTTTGACTATAAGGGTTATATGCGCCTCTTGAGACTGCTTAGGTAATGGGTCACCTCTAAACAATGAGGAGCAAAGATATAAAAGATGAGGCATGAGCACATCTTGGAATTTTTTGTAATAAAGCAAAGGAAGTCCATCCGGAGCTGGACTTTTACCTGGAGGGAAGGAGGCAAGGACCATAGACACTTCTTTATGTGTGATAGGGGCAAGAAGGGGCCTTTGTTGCATTTGTGACAGTCAAATACAAACTTTAAATACTGCTGTTATACACTCACCTAAAGAATTATTAGGAACACCTGTTCTATTTCTCATTAATGCGATTATCTAGTCAACCAATCACATGGCAGTTGCTTCAATGCATGTAGGGTTGTGGTCCTGGTCAAGACAATCTCCTGAACTCCAAACTGAATGTCAGAATGGGAAAGAAAAGTGGGCTACAACAGCAGAAGACCCTACCGGGTACCACTCATCTCCACTACAAATAGGAAAAAGAGGCTACAATTTGCACGAGTTCCCTTCAGGGACCCTTTGGACCCGGGATTTAAATTTTTAGGGTTCAGATAGCCAAACGGCTAATGGTTTCCCGTTTAAGGTCAAATATAAAATATAACATTTATTAAGTATTCTTTAAAATGAACGGGAAGATAGAAAAGAAAAGGTATCTAAAATTAAAGTGCTCTAGTGCTTGGTGACAGTATACACTTCTTTTGTTAATGGTTACTGCTTTTATTTGTAGTCTTTCCCATGGTGTATTTCAGTCCTGAGGAGTAGATCCTATTATGTTTCCCTCCTCCGGTCTAATAGGATTGTGACGAGATGTGAACTCTCTGTCAGCCCTGCACCGGGGTGAATAGAGTACGTGTAGCTCTATCCCTAAGTTCCTCATTAAGGACTGAGTGTAACTGTTCAAATCGGTTAACCCAGTGTCTGCAGCGCACCAGGGGCCGATCACCATGCACGCTACACTAATCTAAAACCTAGACTTGCAGCTCCCCCGACATGTTTCACCACGGATGTGGCGTCTTCAGGGGCTATGGAGCTACTATCAACAAAATCGCCCTGCAATTCGGCCTTTATATATCGTCTGGGTGGTTCTTTCCTGTCCCTTATTGCCAATGAATTGCCGGCGATCGATTGATAGTCACATGATTTGGCCAATTACAATCTATTGCTTGTCAGTCACGGATTCGCCGGTATTTATGACGAGTATATACCTAGGTGTGGGCCTGTAACTTTGTTCCGCCTACCTTTTCGGGTTCCAATGGGTGTCTAACTGGGATGATTTCTCCGTACCGATGCTAAGTCCAGACGCATGCGCTCAACTCTCCACATCGCTTCCTTCCAGATACCAAGTCTGGGGGCATGCGCTCCAATCTTCACATCGCTCTCTCACGATTTCTCCCTACTGCGCATGCCCACACACTTAGTTAACAGGTCTCCAGAAATACATAATCAAGGTATCAGTGCGCGTGCGTCCACAATTAGAAATCCCTGGCATCCATTTCTACTTTCGGCTTCTTCCTTCAATTTAAAGTCGGGGCACATGCGTCCACACTCTAATAGTATTTCGTGAGTGGTTCCTTCTGCGCATATTCAGCCACTTAGGCTCACAATTGTCAGAACTCTCCCAAATCCACACTCAGATATACTTCATATCCCCTTTCTTAGAGATTTCCAGTTCATGCTTCCCATCTCATATATTCCCCTTCCGATCCCCTCAACCCATAATTATCTCCACATATATTAGGTGGATTTAGAGATTTGTTATACTTGTTCTCCCTTTTATTCTCATATGGAGTTGAAATGACTCCAAATTATGAATGGAGACTCATACAGGTTTACCTGGATATGGGAAAGGGGGAAAAAAAGGAGAAGGGGAAGAGGAAAAGGGGGAGGGGGGTTTAGATGTTTTGTGTTCCATAAGAAGTTAAAGGACTACCTCTTCTGAATGAATATTATTGCTGCTATTTCTATTATATTTTATATTCTACAGGAGAAATTCGCCCACTCTATTTAAAGAGACATACTCCTATACTACTTCATAGAGTATAACCACATATGGTCCCAGTCCTAACTCAGACATATTTGATATATATTTTTTATTATTTTGTAATTTGCCCATATATATTTTATATTTTATAATTTTCTATATAAGGGTTATTTAATTACTGGAAATCCTATATGTGACACCAAACTAGATGATAATTGGCCTTACTTCCTTTCTAAAATTCTTCCTTTTATTCCTTGTATTTTGATTTATTTGGATATATGTATTAAGGCTGGTTACAGCCTGTATTTGTGGGCGGGGCTGCTGACTATATATTTCTCACGCGTCCTCACCTTGAGGACGGTTGCTTCATGCTTGCTTCAGTCCGTCCCGTCACTTCCGGTTTGCGGCGCGTCACTTCCGGGTAAGTCTCGGCTCTGCAGGTTTCCTCAGCTGGGGCCAGCGCTCGTCCGGCACCCGTCAGTGCCCGGCCGGTCTTCCTCTGCCCTTCAGCTCCGGAGGGAGCCTCTTCACATCAGGTATGTTCTTATTGCCTGCGGCTAAGGTTCGGCGGGACCGGCTCCACGGCAATTCAGGGGGCGGTTCTTCCCGGCCGGGCTCAGCCTGCGCCGCAGTGTCTCGTTCACCTCGTTTGATCATGCTAGTACATGTGAAGTATTTGCGCATCCCCTTTTAGCGCAGCGCATGCGCATACTTAATGTCCGAGTCTGATCTAGCCTTTGTGCATTTCGGCGAGTATATGCGCATCCTGTTATTAGCGCATGCGCACTGCGCCAATGCGATTCCGATTAATCTAAGTACCGGCGCATCTTTCAAGCGCATGGCGCAGGCTGATGATGCAATCGGGAAGCGCCTGACATCGGCGCTTGTGCACTGTACTAATGCAAGTCCGATTTAATCCAAGTACCGGTGCAACTTTCAAGCGGGAGGCGCCTGACATCGGCGGATGTTGTTGCCTTGACCCCAGCTCCTAGCATAAGGTGACAGGTCAACATCTATGTCCATTATGACTATGATTGGACGAGTGTCCTGTCAGTCAGTAACTCATTTGTTTGTTCTCAGCAAGATGGAAATGTAAAAAATAAATAAAAAATCCGCCGTATGTCCACCGCCCCCTGTGCATTTGTGTATGGTGCAGTGGCGTGGTGCCGCCCTCCTGTGCACACGTGTTGGCGGCTGTGTCTGCCGCCCTCCTGGGCGCTGCGTGTGGCACCGCTGTAGTGCCGCCCTCTCATGCTCAGGGTTTGGCACGAACTGTCCCGCGCCGCCCCTTCTGTGCACATTTGGGTGGCACCGCCGTGTTGCACCTGGGTGCTGATTATTGCTTATTGTCCATACTTGAGTGCTGATAAGTTTTTCCATCATGAACAGGCGGGGGGAGCCTCCTCTTTACAGGGCTGCAGTACCATCTGATATCCGGTCTTCCCGTTCAGCCAAGTAGCGGCTCAGCTTCCCGAATTTCTTCAGGTATCACGCACACATTTTGTCTGTTTTTCCATGCTTCTTATCTTGCTCTCCCACATCATCCGTAGTCTTCCTGGATCGCCCAGGCTCGTTCTGCCTCTGTCATCCTGGATTGCCCAGGCTCGTTCTGCCTCTGTCATCCTGGATTGCCCAGGCTCGTTCTGCCTCTGTCATCCTGGATCGCCCAGGCTCGTTCTACCTCTGTCATCCTGGATCGCCCAGGCTCGTTCTGCCTCTGTCATCCTGGATCGCCCAGGCCCGTTCTGCCTCTGTCATCCTGGATCGCCCAGGCCCATCCTGCCCCTGTCATCCTTCCTTGCTCCCCGCCCGGTCCTCCGGTCCCGCATCTTCCTGCTCTTCCCTGCTCTCCTAAAGCGATGTTTAACAATAATGACAAATTAAATCTAAGTGGTACAAGTTCTTCTTTAGTACACCGGACCTGGGGGCATCCACAACTGTAATGAGGTATAATTGCATGTATTGTTTTCTATTTTCATTTGTTTTGCAGGACATTCCACCCGAGAAGCCATGGTTGGCAGGCACGGGGCTGGCCGGCCTGTTTTCTCCATTCCGGTAAAAAAAAAAAAAAAAAGGGGGAAAGAGAAAAGAAGCTTTAGGAACGCAGCGGACAGACCGGACACCGGTGTAATCATTAAGGTGCTGCCTCGCGGACGCTGCGGCGGGGTCTGGAACTGCGGTTCTGGTTCCAATCGTCTGTGCTACCGATGGCCCAGGTTAAGTAGGTTCGAACCTACAGTGGACCCCTATTCCCACAAGTGCCTTTCGATCGCTGCACAATCGCTCTATGCCTCCTCGACTGGAACCAGAAACTGCACCTACCACTGCTGCTGCCAGATGTAACACAGGTCATCCCCTCAGGGGTAGCTAACTCCATGAATGTTGTTTAGTCGTGGGGTTTTGTTGCTGTGCCTTTTTCCGGCTTCCTAACGTACCATTTTGGGCAATCTTTTCTTATAACAAACAGGGCTGCGGTGCTGTCATTTATTCAGTCCTCCCGTTCAGAGGTAGCTGCTCATCAGCTTCCCGGATTCTTCAGGTATCATGCATACGCCTTTTGTTTGTCTTCCCTGTCATCCTGGATCACCCAGGCTCGCTCTGCTCCTGTCTTCCTGGATCGCCCAGGCTCGCTCTGCTCCTGTTATCCTGCATCGCCCAGGCTCGCTCTGCTCCTGTTATCCTGGATCGCCCAGGCTCGCTCTGCTCCTGTCATCCTGGATCGCCCAGGCTCGCTCTGCTCCTTTCATCCTGGATCGCCCGGGCTCGCTCTGCTCCTGTCATCCTGGATCGCCCGGGCTCGCTCTGCTCCTGTCATCCTGGATCGCCCGGGCTCGCTCTGCTCCTGTCATCCTGGATCGCCCGGGCTCGCTCTGCTCCTGTCATCCTGGATCGCCCGGGCTCGCCCTGCTCCTGTCATCCTGGATCGCCCGGGCTCGCCCTGCTCCTGTCATCCTGGATCGCCCGGGCTCGCCCTGCTCCTGTCATCCTGGATCGCCCGGGCTCGCCCTGCTCCTGTCATCCTGGATCGCCCAGGCTCGCCCTGCTCCTGTCATCCTGGATCGCCCAGGCTCGCCCTGCTCCTGTCATCCTGGATCGCCCAGGCTCGCCCTGCTCCTGTCATCCTGGATCGCCCAGGCTCGCCCTGCTCCTGTCAACCTGGATCGCCCAGGCTCGCTCTGCTCCTGTCACCCTGGATCGCCCAGGCTCGCTCTGCTCCTGTCACCCTGGATCGCCCAGGCTCGCTCTGCTCCTGTCACCCTGGATCGCCCAGGCTCGCTCTGCTCCTGTCACCCTGGATCGCCCAGGCTCGCTCTGCTCCTGTCATCCTGGATCGCCCAGGCTCGCTCTGCTCCTGTCATCCTGGATCGCCCAGGCTCGCTCGGCTCCTGTCATCCTGGATCGCCCAGGCTCGCTCGGCTCCTGTCATCCTGGATCGCCCAGGCTCGCTCTGCTCCTGTCATCCTGGATCGCCCAGGCTCGCTCTGCTCCTGTCATCCTGGATCGCCCAGGCTCGCTCTGCTCCTGTCATCCTGGATCGCCCAGGCTCGCTCTGCTCCTGTCATCCTGGATCGCCCAGGCTCGCTCTGCTCCTGTCATCCTGGATCGCCCAGGCTCGCTCTGCCGCCCAGGCTCACTCTGCCTCTGTCATCCTGGATCACCCAGGCTCGCTCTGCCGCCCAGGTTTACTCTGCCACTCTGCCATCCGGGTTCACCCAGGCTCGCTCTGCCTCCGTCATCTAGGATCCCCTAGTCTCGCCCTACCTCGGTCATGCTGGATCGCCCAGGCTCGCTCTCCCTCTATCTTCCTGGATCGCCCAGGCTCGCTCGGTCTCTGTCATCCTGAATCACCCAGGCCCGCTCTAGTTCAGTCATCCTTGGTCGCCCAGGCCCACGTTGCCTCTCTCATCCTGGATCGCCCAGGCCCACGTTGCCTCTCTCATCCTGGTTCACCCAAGCTTGCTCTTCCGCCGTCACCTGGCCCGTCACGGCTCTAACTACCCTGTGCCTTCCCGAATCGCTCATGTCATTTATCAGCCCAGCTCCGG
Source organism: Bufo gargarizans (assembly GCF_014858855.1). Lineage (NCBI taxonomy): Eukaryota > Metazoa > Chordata > Amphibia > Anura > Bufonidae > Bufo > Bufo gargarizans. Next base: position 44,483,938 of record NC_058084.1, read on the forward strand.
CCTGAATCACTCAGGCCCTTGTTACCTCCCATGTCGGTCGGTCCGATTAACCATTTCCCTCCTACAGCGTGGGTAGTCTTCTTGCCCACTTATTCAGGCCTACCCCGCACTGGCTCCAGGCACAGTTCAGCCAGATAGATCTCGGAGGGTGATAGGCATCCCTCCCGTCTCCACGCCAATGTACACCTCAGCCACTACCACAAGTATTAAGGCTGGTTACAGCCTGTATTTGTGGGCGGGGCTGCTGACTATATATTTCTCACGCGTCCTCACCTTGAGGACGGTTGCTTCATGCCCCACCCTCCCGACCCTTCTTCTTTCATTCCACTCTCTTGGGTGGCCCACTTATTCAGGCCTACCCCGCACTGGCTCCAGGCACAGTTCAGCCAGATAGATCTCGGAGGGTGATAGGCATCCCTCCCGTCTCCACGCCAATGTACACCTCAGCCCCTACCACAAATGTATATATATATATATACTGAAGTATATTAGGTTTCCTTTTTATATATGAATATAATTTATGCTAGATGAATACTGCGAATGAAAAGCCTTCATTCAGTCCATAAGGACTCATGGTGTTTAATCTATCAATCCACCGGGCTTCAGATTGTAACAGTTTTTTGTCTAGATTCCCTCCTCTTGGTCCCATGGATATTTTTTCTATTCCCCAGAATCTTAATATAGAACTCTGGTTCCCATGTATATATTTAACGTGTCTTGCCAGAGGGGTATCTTTATCTGTTTCAATGGTACTTAACCACTTCAGCCCCGCTAGGTGAAACCCCCTTCATGACCAGGCCACTTTTTACACTTCGGCACTACACTCCTTTCACCGTTTATCGCTCGGTCATGCAACTTACCACCCAAATGAATTTTACCTCCTTTTCTTCTCACTAATGGAGCTTTCATTTGGTGGTATTTTATTGCTGCTGACATTTTTACTTTTTTTGTTATTAATCAAAATGTAACGATTTTTTTGCAAAAAAATGACATTTTTCACTTTCAGGTGTGAAATTTTGCAAAAAAAAACGACATCCATATATAAATTTTTCGCAAAATTTATAGTTCTACATGTCTTTGATAAAAAAAAAAGTTTGGGCAAAAAAAAAATGGTTTGGGTAAAAGTTATAGCATTTACAAACTATGGTACAAAAATGTGAATTTCCGCTTTTTGAAACGGCTCTGATTTTCTGAGCACCTGTCATGTTTCCTGAGGTTCTACAATGCCCAGACAGTAGAAAACCCCCACAAATGACCCCATTTCGGAAAGTAGACACCCTAAGGTATTCGCTGATGGACATAGTGAGTTCATAGAACTTTTTATTTTTTGTCACAAGTTAGCGGAAAATGATGATGATTTTTTTATTTATTTTTTCTTACAAAGTCTCATATTGCACTAACTTGCGACAAAAAATAAAAAATTCTAGGAACTCACCATGCCACTCACAGAATACCTTGGGGTGTCTTCTTTCCAAAATGGGGTCACTTGTGGGGTAGTTATACTGCCCTGGCAATTTAGGGGCCCAAATGTGTGAGAAGAACTTTGCAATCAAAATGTGTAAGAAATGACCGGTGAAATCCGAAAGGTGCACTTTGGAATATGCGCCCCTTTGCCCACCTTGGCAGCAAAAAAGTGTCACACATGTGGTATCGCCGTACTCAGGAGAAGTTGGGGAATGTGTTCTGGGGTGTCATTTTACATATACCCATGCTGGGTGAGAGAAATATGTTGGCAAAAGACAACTTTTCCCATTTTTTTATACAAAGTTGGCATTTGACCAAGATATTTTTCTCACCCAGCATGGGTATATGTAAAATGACACCCCAAAACACATTCCTCAACTTCTCCTGAGTACGGCGATACCAGATGTGTCACACTTTTTTGCTGCCAAGGTGGGCAAAGGGGCACATATTCCAAAGTGCACCTTTCGGATTTTGCAGGCCATTTTTTACACATTTTGATTGCAAAGTTCTTCTCACACATATGGGCCCCTAAATTGCCAGGGCAGTATAACTACGCCACAAGTGACCCCATTTTGGAAAGAAGACACCCAAAGGTATTCCGTGAGGGGCACTGTGAGTTCCTAGAATTTTTTTTTTTTTGTCACAAGTTAGCGGAAAATGATGATGTTTTTTTTTTTGTTTTTTTTCTTACAAAGTCTCATATTCCACTAACTTGCGACAAAAAATAAAAAATTCTAGGAACTCACCATGCCCCTCACAGAATACCTTGGGGTGTCTTATTTCCAAAATGGGGTCACTTGTGGGGTAGTTATACTGCCCTGGCAATTTAGGGGCCCAAATGTGTGAGAAGTACTTTGCAATCAAAATGTGTAAAAAATGGCCTGCAAAATCCGAAAGGTGCACTTTGGAATATGTGCCCCTTTGCCCACCTTGGCATCAAAAAAGTGTCACACATCTGGTATCGCCGTACTCAGGAGAAGTTGGGGAATGTGTTTTGGGGTGCCATTTTACATATACCCATGCTGGGTGAGAGAAATATGTTGGCAAAAGACAACTTTTCCCATTTTTTTATACAAAGTTGGCATTTGACCAAGATATTTATCTCACCCAGCATGGGTATATGTAAAATGACACCCCAAAACACATTCCCCAACTTCTTCTGAGTACGGCGATACCAGATGTGTCACACTTTTTTGCAGCCTAGATGCGCAAAGGGGCCCAAATTCCTTTTAGGAGGGCATTTTTAGACATTTGGATCCCAGACTTCTTCTCACGCTTTAGGGCCCCTAAAAAGCCAGGGCAGTATAAATACCCCACATGTCACCCCACTTTGGAAAGAAGACACCCCAAGGTATCCAATGAGGGGTCTGGCAAGTTCATAGAAAAAAAAAAATTTTCGCATAAGTTAGCGGAAATTGATTTTTTTTTGTTTTTTCTCACAAAGTCTCACTTTCCGCTAACTTAGGACAAAAATTTAAATCTTTCATGGACTCAATATGCCCCTCAGCAAATACCTTGGGGTGTCTTCTTTCCAAAATGGGGTCAGTTGTGGGGTGTTTGTACTGCCCTGGCATTTGAGGGTCTCCGCAATCATTACATGTATGGCCAGCATTAGGAGTTTCTGCTATTCTCCTTATATTGAGCATACAGGTAATGAGATTTTTTTTTTCGTTCAGCCTCTGGGCTGAAAGAAAAAAATGAACGGCACAGATTTCTTCATTCGCATCGATCAATGTGGATGAAAAAATCTCTGCCAAAAAAGAAAATGGAGGGGAAAGGCGTCTGCCAGGACATAGGAGCTCCGCCCTACATCCATACCCAGTTAGCTCGTATGCCCTGGCAAACCAGATTTCTCCATTCGCATCAATCGATGTGGATGAATAAATCATTGCCGGGATTTTTTTTTTAATATATATATATATACAAAGTGTTTGCCAAAGCATAGGAACGCCGCCTCCTCCTCAGCTCGTATGCCTCGGCAAACGTATCTGTCACTGCAGAGGAGAAAATCCCGTCTTGCAGCGCCGCATACACCGACTTGCGTGTAATCTGACAGCAGCGCAATGCTTCTGTCAGAATGCACATCGGTGCTGCAGCTAGTAGATCGGTTGGTCCACCTGGAAGGTAAAAAAAAAAAAAAAAAAAACAGGCCACAACGCAATCATTTTATTAACTTTGGAACAGAACATGTAACTTTAACTTTTGGAACTAAACATTAACCTGTTTGCTTACCTGTTTTTTTTTTGTTTTTTTACCTTTATAGAACAAACCTCTCCTTCCCCATGGGTCAATGTGCAAAGCGCAAATCGCCCAAAGATGTGGCGAAGTGCGTTATGCACTTTTTCCCATGTGAAAGGAGACGTTTGCAGCAGCAGTGAGTGAATGGGCCCTAATAGCCCTGTGTGCCTGTCCTGGTGAGATGATCCCTATGCTAATAGTGTACCTGTGAGTGGTACTTCCGGAAACACTCTCCAAAGCATAGGGCAGGGTGGTCCGGACAGTCAGGACAGAAATAGCGGGTGTCACGCCTTATTCCACTCCTGCTACAGACACGACATCTTTTTCGGGGTGACTGTTGGGTTGAGGTACCAGGAACGACATTGGGGAAATGTCGCTCGTGTAGACGGCTAACTACACTGGTGGTTGGGGCCACGGAACCTCCTGGATACAGGAGGTTCTCGATGATCTCTTCCTGAAATTTGAGGAAGGATCCAGTTCTCCCAGCCTTACTGTAGAGAACAAAACTAGGGATGAGCGAACTCGAACTGTATAGTTCGGGTTCGTACCGAATTTTGGGGTGTCCGTGACACGGACCCGAACCCGGACATTTTCGTAAAAGTCCGGGTTCGGGTTCGGTGTTCGTCGCTTTCTTCGCGCTTTTGTGACGCTTTCTTGGCGCTTTTTGAAAGGCTGCAAAGCAGCCAATCAACAAGCGTCATACTACTTGCCCCAAGAGGCCATCACAGCCATGCCTACTATTGGCATGGCTGTGATTGGCCAGAGCACCATGTGACCCAGCCTCTATTTAAGCTGGAGTCACATAGCGCCGCCCGTCACTCTGCTCTGATTAGCGTAGGGAGAGGTTGCGGCTGCGACAGTAGGGCGAGATTAGGCAGATTAACTCCTCCAAAGGACTTGATTAACTGATCGATCTGCAGCTGTGGATCATTGAGCTGCTGATCCTCAATTGCTCACTGTTTTTAGGCTGCCCAGACCGTTTGTCAGTCACATTTTTCTGGGGTGATCGGCGGCCATTTTGTGTCTTGTGGTGCGCCAGCACAAGCTGCGACCAAGTGCATTTAACCCTCAATGGTGTGGTTGTTTTTTGGCTAAAGCCTACATCAGGGTGAAGCTGTCACACCAAGTGCATTTAACCAGCAATAGTCTGTTCATTTTTTGGCCATATACAAAATCAGGGGCAAGCTGCGCCTGTCACCAAGTGCATTTAACCCTCAATGGTGTGGTTGTTTTTTGGCTAAAGCCTACATCAGGGTGAAGCTGTCACACCAAGTGCATTTAACCAGCAATAGTCTGTTCATTTTTTGGCCATATACTAAATCAGGGGCAAGCTGCGCCTGTCACCAAGTGCATTTAACCCTCAATGGTGTGGTTGTTTTTTGGCTAAAGCCTACATCAGGGTGAAGCTGTCACACCAAGTGCATTTAACCAGCAATAGTCTGTTTATTTTTTGGCCATATCCCAGTCTAATTCTGTCACTAAATCCATACCGGTCACCCAGCGCCTAAATACTAGGCCTCAAATTTATATCCCGCTAAATCTGTCCTTAGTGCTGTAGCTGGGCGAGTTATTTAGTGTCCGTTCAAGCACATTTCTTGTTCTGGGTTGAAATACAATTCCCAATTTAGCAATTTCATAATTTAGTGGTTTCTGCTATATCAGAGCTATTTGAAATCTATCCCTAAAAGGGTATATAATATTCAAGGTGCACATTGGGTCATTCAGAATAACTTCACACACACCCGCTACTGTGTATTTCCAAGTCTAATTCTGGCACTAAACCCATACCTGTCACCCAGCGCCTAAATACTAGGCCTCAAATTTATATCCCGCTAAATCTGTCCTTAGTGCTGTAGCTGGGCGAGTTATTTAGTGTCCGTTCAAGCACATTTCTTGTTCTGGGTTGAAATACAATTCCCAATTTAGCAATTTCATAATTTAGTGGTTTCTGCTATATCAGAGCTATTTGAAATCTATCCCTAAAAGGGTATATAATATTCAAGGTGCACATTGGGTCATTCAGAATAACTTCACACACACCCGCTACTGTGTATTTCCAAGTCTAATTCTGGCACTAAACCCATACCTGTCACCCAGCGCCTAAATACTAGGCCTCAAATTTATATCCCGCTAAATCTGTCCCTAGTGCTGTAGCTGGGCGAGTTATTTAGTGTCCGTTCAAGCACATTTCTTGTTCTGGGTTGAAATACAATTCCCAATTTAGCAATTTCATAATTTAGTGGTTTCTGCTATATCAGAGCTATTTGAAATCTATCCCTAAAAGGGTATATAATATTCAAGGTGCACATTGGGTCATTCAGAATAACTTCACACACACCCGCTACTGTGTATTTCCAAGTCTAATTCTGGCACTAAACCCATACCTGTCACCCAGCGCCTAAATACTAGGCCTCAAATTTATATCCCGCTAAATCTGTCCTTAGTGCTGTAGCTGGGCGAGTTATTTAGTGTCCGTTCAAGCACATTTCTTGTTCTGGGTTGAAATACAATTCCCAATTTAGCAATTTCATAATTTAGTGGTTTCTGCTATATCAGAGCTATTTGAAATCTATCTCTAAAAAGGTATATAATATTCAAGGTGCACATTGGGTCATTCAGAATAACTTCACACACACCCGCTACTGTGTATTTCCAAGTCTAATTCTGGCACTAAACCCATACCTGTCACCCAGCGCCTAAATACTAGGCCTCAAATTTATATCCCGCTAAATCTGTCCCTAGTGCTGTAGCTGGGCGAGTTATTTAGTGTCCGTTCAAGCACATTTCTTGTTCTGGGTTGAAATACAATTCCCAATTTAGCAATTTCATAATTTAGTGGTTTCTGCTATATCAGAGCTATTTGAAATCTATCCCTAAAAGGGTATATAATATTCAAGGTGCACATTGGGTCATTCAGAATAACTTCACACACACCCGCTACTGTGTATTTCCAAGTCTAATTCTGGCACTAAACCCATACCTGTCACCCAGCGCCTAAATACTAGGCCTCAAATTTATATCCCGCTAAATCTGTCCCTAGTGCTGTAGCTGGGCGAGTGATTTAGTGTCCGTTCAAGCACATTTCTTGTTCTGGGTTGAAATACAATTCCCAATTTAGCAATTTCATAATTTAGTGGTTTCTGCTATATCAGAGCTATTTGAAATCTATCCCTAAAAGGGTATATAATATTCAAGGTGCACATTGGGTCATTCAGAATAACTTCACACACACCCGCTACTGTGTATTTCCAAGTCTAATTCTGGCACTAAACCCATACCTGTCACCCAGCGCCTAAATACTAGGCCTCTAATTTATATCCCGCTAAATCTGTCCCTAGTGCTGTAGCTGGGCGAGTTATTTAGTGTCCGTTCAAGCACATTTCTTGTTCTGGGTTGAAATACAATTCCCAATTTAGCAATTTCATAATTTAGTGGTTTCTGCTATATCAGAGCTATTTGAAATCTATCCCTAAAAGGGTATATAATATTCAAGGTGCACATTGGGTCATTCAGAATAACTTCACACACACCCGCTACTGTGTATTTCCAAGTCTAATTCTGGCACTAAACCCATACCTGTCACCCAGCGCCTAAATACTAGGCCTCAAATTTATATCCCGCTAAATCTGTCCCTAGTGCTGTAGCTGGGCGAGTTATTTAGTGTCCGTTCAAGCACATTTCTTGTTCTGGGTTGAAATACAATTCCCAATTTAGCAATTTCATAATTTAGTGGTTTCTGCTATATCAGAGCTATTTGAAATCTATCCCTAAAAGGGTATATAATATTCAAGGTGCACATTGGGTCATTCAGAATAACTTCACACACACCCGCTACTGGGTATTTCCAAGTCTAATTCCGGCACTAAACCCATACCTGTCACCCATCGCCTAAATACTAGGCCTCAAATTTATATCCCGCTAAATCTGTCCCTAGTGCTGTAGCTGGGCGAGTTATTTAGTGTCCGTTCAAGCACATTTCTTGTTCTGGGTTGAAATACAATTCCCAATTTAGCAATTTCATAATTTAGTGGTTTCTGCTATATCAGAGCTATTTGAAATCTATCCCTAAAAGGGTATATAATATTCAAGGTGCACATTGGGTCATTCAGAATAACTTCACACACACCCGCTACTGTGTATTTCCAAGTCTAATTCTGGCACTAAACCCATACCTGTCACCCAGCGCCTAAATACTAGGCCTCAAATTTATATCCCGCTAAATCTGTCCCTAGTGCTGTAGCTGGGCGAGTTATTTAGTGTCCGTTCAAGCACATTTCTTGTTCTGGGTTGAAATACAATTCCCAATTTAGCAATTTCATAATTTAGTGGTTTCTGCTATATCAGAGCTATTTGAAATCTATCCCTAAAAGGGTATATAATATTCAAGGTGCACATTGGGTCATTCAGAATAACTTCACACACACCCGCTACTGTGTATTTCCAAGTCTAATTCTGGCACTAAACCCATACCTGTCACCCAGCGCCTAAATACTAGGCCTCAAATTTATATCCCGCTAAATCTGTCCCTAGTGCTGTAGCTGGGCGAGTTATTTAGTGTCCGTTCAAGCACATTTCTTGTTCTGGGTTGAAATACAATTCCCAATTTAGCAATTTTATAATTTAGTGGTTTCTGCTATATCAGAGCTATTTGAAATCTATCCCTAAAAGGGTATATAATATTCAAGGTGCACATTGGGTCATTCAGAATAACTTCACACACACCCGCTACTGTGTATTTCCAAGTCTAATTCTGGCACTAAACCCATACCTGTCACCCAGCGCCTAAATACTAGGCCTCAAATTTATATCCCGCTAAATCTGTCCTTAGTGCTGTAGCTGGGCGAGTTATTTAGTGTCCGTTCAAGCACATTTCTTGTTCTGGGTTGAAATACAATTCCCAATTTAGCAATTTCATAATTTAGTCGTTTCTGCTATATCAGAGCTATTTGAAATCTATCCCTAAAAGGGTAGATCATATTGAAGGTGCACATAGGGTCATTCAGAATAACTTCACACACACGCTTCTGTGCATTTCCAAGTCTAATTCTGTCACTAAATCCATACCGGTCACCCAGCGCCTAAATACTAGGCCTCAAATTTATATCCCGCTGAATTTGAATACAATACATTGGGCCAAATAATATATTTGTTGTTGTGGTGAACCATAACAATGAGAAAAACATCTAGTAAGGGACGCGGACGTGGACATGGTCGTGGTGGTGTTAGTGGACCCTCTGGTGCTGGGAGAGGACGTGGCCGTTCTGCCACATCCACACGTCCTAGTGTACCAACTACCTCAGGTCCCAGTAGCCGCCAGAATTTACAGCGATATATGGTGGGGCCCAATGCCGTTCTAAGGATGGTAAGGCCTGAGCAGGTACAGGCATTAGTCAATTGGGTGGCCGACAGTGGATCCAGCACGTTCACATTATCTCCCACCCAGTCTTCTGCAGAAAGCGCACAGATGGCGCCTGAAAACCAACCCCATCAGTCTGTCACATCACCCCCATGCATACCAGGGAAACTGTCTCAGCCTCAAGTTATGCAGCAGTCTCTTATGCTGTTTGAAGACTCCGCTGGCAGGGTTTCCCAAGGGCATCCACCTAGCCCTTCCCCAGCGGTGAAAGACATAGAATGCACTGACGCACAACCACTTATGTTTCCTGATGATGAGGACATGGGAATACCACCTCAGCATGTCTCTGATGATGACGAAACACAGGTGCCAACTGCTGCGTCTTTCTGCAGTGTGCAGACTGAACAGGAGGTCAGGGATCAAGACTGGGTGGAAGACGATGCAGGGGACGATGAGGTCCTAGACCCCACATGGAATGAAGGTCATGCCACTGACTTTCACAGTTCGGAGGAAGAGGCAGTGGTGAGACCGAGCCAACAGCGTAGCAAAAGAGGGAGCAGTGGGCAAAAGCAGAACACCCGCCGCCAAGAGACTCCGCCTGCTACTGACCGCCGCCATCTGGGACCGAGCACCCCAAAGGCAGCTTCAAGGAGTTCCCTGGCATGGCACATCTTCAAACAATGTGCTGACGACAAGACCCGAGTGGTTTGCACGCTGTGCCATCAGAGCCTGAAGCGAGGCATTAACGTTCTGAACCTGAGCACAACCTGCATGACCAGGCACCTGCATGCAAAGCATGAACTGCAGTGGAGTAAACACCTTAAAACCAAGGAAGTCACTCAGGCTCCCCCTGCTACCTCTTCTGCTGCTGCCGCCTCGGCCTATTCTGCTGCTGCCGCCTCGGCCTCTTCCTCCGCCTCTGGAGGAACGTTGGCACCTGCCGCCCAGCAAACAGGGGATGTACCACCAACACCACCACCACCACCTCCGTCACCAAGCGTCTCAACCATGTCACACGCCAGCGTTCAGCTCTCCATCTCACAAACATTTGATAGAAAGCGTAAATTCCCACCTAGCCACCCTCGATCCCTGGCCCTGAATGCCAGCATTTCTAAACTACTGGCCTATGAAATGCTGTCATTTAGGCTGGTGGACACAGACAGCTTCAAACAGCTCATGTCGCTTGCTGTCCCACAGTATGTTGTTCCCAGCCGGCACTACTTCTCCAAGAGAGCCGTGCCTTCCCTGCACAACCAAGTATCCGATAAAATCAAGTGTGCACTGCGCAACGCCATCTGTGGCAAGGTCCACCTAACCACAGATATGTGGACCAGTAAGCACGGCCAGGGACGCTATATCTCCCTAACTGCACACTGGGTAAATGTAGTGGCAGCTGGGCCCCAGGCGGAGAGCTGTTTGGCGCACGTCCTTCCGCCGCCAAGGATCGCAGGGCAACATTCTTTGCCTCCTGTTGCCACCTCCTCCTTCTCGGCTTCCTCCTCCTCTTCTTCCACCTGCTCATCCAGTCAGCCACACACCTTCACCACCAACTTCAGCACAGCCCGGGGTAAACGTCAGCAGGCCATTCTGAAACTCATATGTTTGGGGGACAGGCCCCACACCGCACAGGAGTTGTGGCGGGGTATAGAACAACAGACCGACGAGTGGTTGCTGCCGGTGAGCCTCAAGCCCGGCCTGGTGGTGTGTGATAATGGGCGAAATCTCGTTGCAGCTCTGGGACTAGCCAATTTGACGCACATCCCTTGCTTGGCGCATGTGCTGAATTTGGTGGTGCAGAAGTTCATTCACAACTACCCCGACATGTCAGAGCTGCTGCATAAAGTGCGGGCCGTCTGTTCGCGCTTCCGGCGTTCACATCCTGCTGCTGCTCGCCTGTCTGCGCTACAGCGTAACTTCGGCCTTCCCGCTCACCGCCTCATATGCGACGTGCCCACCAGGTGGAACTCCACCTTGCACATGCTGGACAGACTGTGCGAGCAGCAGCAGGCCATAGTGGAGTTTCAGCTGCAGCACGCACGGGTCAGTCGCACTACAGAACAGCACCACTTCACCACCAATGACTGGGCCTCCATGCGAGACCTGTGTGCCCTGTTGCGCTGTTTCGAGTACTCCACCAACATGGCCAGTGGCGATGACACCGTTATCAGCGTTACAATACCACTTCTATGTCTCCTTGAGAAAACACTTAGGGCGATGATGGAAGAGGAGGTGGCCCAGGAGGAGGAGGAGGAGGAGGAAGAGGGGTCATTTTTAGCACTTTCAGGCCAGTCTCTTCGAAGTGACTCAGAGGGAGGTTTTTGGCAACAGCAGAGGCCAGGTACAAATGTGGCCAGCCAGGGCCCACTACTGGAGGACGAGGAGGACGAGGATGAGGAGGAGGTGGAGGAGGATGAGGATGAAGCATGGTCACAGCGGGGTGGCACCCAACGCAGCTCGGGTCCATCACTGGTGCGTGGCTGGGGGGAAAGGCAGGACGATGACGATACGCCTCCCACAGAGGACAGCTTGTCCTTACCCCTGGGCAGCCTGGCACACATGAGCGACTACATGCTGCAGTGCCTGCGCAACGACAGCAGAGTTGCCCACATTTTAACCTGTGCGGACTACTGGGTTGCCACCCTGCTGGATCCACGCTACAAAGACAATGTGCCCACCTTACTTCCTGCACTGGAGCGTGATAGGAAGATGCGCGAGTACAAGCGCACGTTGGTAGACGCGCTACTGAGAGCATTCCCAAATGTCACAGGGGAACAAGTGGAAGCCCAAGGCCAAGGCAGAGGAGGAGCAAGAGGTCGCCAAGGCAGCTGTGTCACGGCCAGCTCCTCTGAGGGCAGGGTTAGCATGGCAGAGATGTGGAAAACTTTTGTCAACACGCCACAGCTAACTGCACCACCACCTGATACGCAACGTGTTAGCAGGAGGCAACATTTCACTAACATGGTGGAACAGTACGTGTGCACACCCCTCCACGTACTGACTGATGGTTCGGCCCCATTCAACTTCTGGGTCTCTAAATTGTCCACGTGGCCAGAGCTAGCCTTTTATGCCTTGGAGGTGCTGGCCTGCCCGGCAGCCAGCGTTTTGTCTGAACGTGTATTCAGCACGGCAGGGGGCGTCATTACAGACAAACGCAGCCGCCTGTCTACAGCCAATGTGGACAAGCTGACGTTCATAAAAATGAACCAGGCATGGATCCCACAGGACCTGTCCGTCCCTTGTCCAGATTAGACATTAACTACCTCCCCATAACCATATATTATTGGACTCCAGGGCACTTCCTCATTCAATCCTATTTTTATTTTCATTTTACCATTATATTGCGAGGCTACCCAAAGTTGAATGAACCTCTCCTCTGCCTGTGTGCTAGGCCTAAATATATGCCAATGGACTGTTGCAGTGGTGGGTGACGTGAAGCCTCATTCTCTGCTATGACATGCAGACTAATTCTCTGCTGACATGAAGACAGATTCTCTGTTACGGGACCTCCCTCCTCTGCCTGGGTGCTGGGCCTAAATATATGCCAATGGACTGTTGCAGTGGTGGGTGACGTGAAGCCTGATTCTCTGCTATGACATGCAGACTAATTCTCTGCTGACATGAAGACAGATTCTCTGTTACGGGACCTCTCTCCTCTGCCTGTGTGTGTGCTGGGCCTAAATATATGCCAATGGACTGTTGCAGTGGTGGCTGACGTGAAGCCTCATTCTCTGCTATGACATGCAGACTAATTCTCTGCTGACATGAAGCCAGATTGTCTGTTACGGGACCTCTCTCCTCTGCCTGTGTGTGTGCTGGGCCTAAATATATGCCAATGGACTGTTGCAGTGGTGGCTGACGTGAAGCCTCATTCTCTGCTATGACATGCAGACTAATTCTCTGCTGACATGAAGACAGATTCTCTGTTACGGGACCTCTCTCCTCTGCCTGTGTGTGTGCTGGGCCTAAATATATGCCAATGGACTGTTGCAGTGGTGGCTGACGTGAAGCCTCATTCTCTGCTATGACATGCAGACTAATTCTCTGCTGACATGAAGCCAGATTGTCTGTTACGGGACCTCTCTCCTCTGCCTGTGTGTGTGCTGGGCCTAAATATATGCCAATGGACTGTTGCAGTGGTGGCTGACGTGAAGCCTCATTCTCTGCTATGACATGCAGACTGATTCTCTGCTGACATGAAGCCAGATTGTCTGTTACGGGACCTCTCTCCTCTGCCTGTGTGCTAGGCCTAAATATATGCCAATGGACTGTTGCAGTGGTGGCTGACGTGAAGCCTCATTCTCTGCTATGACATGCAGACTGATTCTCTGCTGACATGAAGCCAGATCGTCTGTTACGGGACCTCTCTGCTCTGCCTGTGTGCTAGGCCTAAATATATGCCAATGGACTGTTGCAGTGGTGGGTGACGTGAAGCCTCATTCTCTGCTATGACATGCAGACTGATTCTCTGCTGTCAGGAAGCCAGATTGTCTGTTACGGGACCTCTCTGCTCTGCCTGTGTGCTAGGCCTAAATATATGCCAATGGACTGTTGCAGTGGTGGGTGACGTGAAGCCTCATTCTCTGCTATGACATGCAGACTGATTCTCTGCTGACATGAAGCCAGATTGTCTGTTACGGGACCTCTCTCCTCTGCCTGTGTGCTAGGCCTAAATATATGCCAATGGACTGTTGCAGTGGTGGCTGACGTGAAGCCTCATTCTCTGCTATGACATGCAGACTAATTCTCTGCTGACATGAAGCCAGATTGTCTGTTACGGGACCTCTCTCCTCTGCCTGGGTGCTGGGCCTAAATTTATGACAATGGACTGTTGCAGTGGTGGCTGACGTGAAGCCTGATTCTCTGCTATGACATGCAGACTGATTCTCTGCTGACATGAAGCCAGATCCTCTGTTACGGGACCTCTCTCCTCTGCCTGTGTGTGTGCTGGGCCTAAATATATGCCAATGGACTGTTGCAGTGGTGGCTGACGTGAAGCCTCATTCTCTGCTATGACATGCAGACTGATTCTCTGCTGACATGAAGCCAGATTCTCTGTTACGGGACCTCTCTCCTCTGCCTGTGTGTGTGCTGGGCCTAAATATATGCCAATGGACTGTTGCAGTGGTGGCTGACGTGAAGCCTCATTCTCTGCTATGACATGCAGACTAATTCTCTGCTGACATGAAGACAGATTCTCTGTTACGGGACCTCCCTCCTCTGCCTGGGTGCTGGGCCTAAATATATGCCAATGGACTGTTGCAGTGGTGGCTGACGTGAAGCCTCATTCTCTGCTATGACATGCAGACTAATTCTCTGCTGACATGAAGACAGATTCTCTGTTACGGGACCTCTCTCCTCTGCCTGGGTGCCGGGGCCTAAATATCTGAGAATTGACTGTTCCAGTGGTGGGTGACGGGAAGCCAGATTCTCTGCTATGGAACCTCTCTCCAATTGATTTTGGTTAATTTTTATTTATTTAATTTTTATTTTAATTCATTTCCCTATCCACATTTGTTTGCAGGGGATTTACCTACATGTTGCTGCCTTTTGCAGCCCTCTAGCTCTTTCCTGGGCTGTTTTACAGCCTTTTTAGTGCCGAAAAGTTCGGGTCCCCATTGACTTCAATGGGGTTCGGGTTCGGGACGAAGTTCGGATCGGGTTCGGATCCCGAACCCGAACATTTCCGGGATGTTCGGCCGAACTTCTCGAACCCGAACATCCAGGTGTTCGCTCAACTCTAAACAAAACTATTGTACAGAGCCAATTGAATTAAATATACAGACACCTTCTTATACCAGCGTCTGGTGCGTCGGGAAACTAAATACGGAGACAACATCTGGTCATTGAAGTCGACCCCTCCCATGTGGAGGTTATAGTCGTGGACTGAGAGGGGCTTTTCAATGACACGGGTTGCTCGCTCAATTTGTATTGTCGTGTCTGCGTGAATGGAGGAGAGCATGTAAACGTCACGCTTGTCTCTCCATTTCACCGCGAGCAGTTCTTCGTTACACAGTGCAGCCCTCTGCCCCCTTGCAAGACGGGTGGTAACGAGCCGTTGGGGGAAGCCCGCGCGACTAGTTTGCGCGGTACCACAGGCGCCAATCCGTTCTAGAAACAAATGCCTAAAGAGGGCCACACTTGTGTAAAAATTGTCCACATAAAGATGGTACCCCTTGCCGAATAAGGGTGACACCAAGTCCCAAACTGTCTTCCCACTGCTCCCCAGGTAGTCAGGGCAACCGACCGGCTCCAGGGTCTGATCTTTTCCCTCATAGACCCGAAATTTGTGGGTATAGCCTGTGGCCCTTTCACAGAGCTTATACAATTTGACCCCATATCGGGCGCGCTTGCTTGGGATGTATTGTTTGAAGCCAAGGCGCCCGGTAAAATGTATCAGGGACTCGTCTATGCAGATGTTTTGCTCTGGGGTATAAATATCTGCAAATTTCTGGTTGAAATGGTCTATGAGGGGCCGAATTTTGTGGAGCCGGTCAAAAGCAGGGTGGCCCCTGGGACGGGAGGCGGTGTTGTCACTAAAGTGCAGGAACCGCAGGATGGCCTCAAAACGTGCCCTGGACATGGCAGCAGAGAACATGGGCATGTGATGAATCGGGTTCGTGGACCAATATGACCTCAATTCATGCTTTTTTGTCAGGCCCATGTTGAGGAGGAGGCCCAGAAAAGTTTTAAGTTCGGAAACTTGGACTGGTTTCCACCGGAAAGGCTGGGCATAAAAGCTTCCCGGGTTAGCGGTGATAAATTGTGTGGCATACCTGTTTGTTTCGGCCACAACTATGTCTAAAAGCTCCGCAGTCAAGAACAGCTCAAAAAATCCCAGGGCCAAACCGATCTGAGCCGTCTCAACCCGAACTCCAGACTGGGCAGTGAAAGGGAAAACTACAGGTGCGGCTGAAGTTGGGGACTGCCAATCAGGGTTTGCCAGCACCTCTGGGATTCTAGGGGCTCTACGGGCACGTCTTTGCGGTGGCTGCGACGGGGTCACTACTGCACGTGCCACCGTACCAGCTTCAACTGCCCTTCTGGTGCTCGCTACTTCACCAGGTTGTACGGCAGTGCTGGTACTAGGTCCAGGGAGGGCTGGGCTGCTGGTGTATGCCTCACCACGTAATCCGACAGCACCAGCCCCACTCTGCTGCTCTTGAAGCGGATCCTGCGCAACCTGCGGTCTAGCGACACGGGGCCGGGTACGCCTGGTGGTATCAGGGACCTCAGCCTCCTCGTCCGAACTTTGGGTCAGAGAGCCACTGCTTTCTACAGGTTCGTATTCTGAACCGCTGGATTCATCAGATGAGGGTTCCCACTCCTCATCCGACTGGGTCAGAAGGAATACCCCCTGTTAGACATGTGGGCAACTAAATTTAGGGGTATTCCCTGAGACTACCCAAGAAAAAAAAAGCAAGCCTGTCTTACAAAGGGGAGGCTAGCGAAGTACCGGAGGCCGCTGCGGTTGATAAAAAATATCAAAACTGATTTTTTTATCGCCGCAGTGCGTGTAAAGTGAATGTGCAGTGATTTTTTTGTCACTGCGGTGGGGCGGGTGTGGGCGAACGCACGTGTGGGCGACCGATCAGGCCTGATCGGGCAAACACTGCGTTTTGGGTGGAGGGCGAACTAAAGTGACACTAGTACTATTATAGATCTGACCGTGATCAGTTTTGATCACTTCCAGATACTATAAAAGTACAAATGCTGATTAGCGATACGCTAATCAGCGAATAACGGACTGCGGTGCGGTGGGCTGGGCGCTAACTGATTGCTAACTACCTAACCAAGGGACCTAAACTATTCCTAAAACCTAACGGTCAATAACAGTGAAAAAAAAAAGTGACAGTTTGCACTGATCACTTTTTTCTTTTCACTTGTGATTGACAGGGGTGATCAAAGGGGTGATCAAAGGGTTAATTGGGGTTCAGGGGGGTGATCAGGGGCTATAGTGTAGTGTTTGGTGTACTCACTGTGAAGCCTGCTCCTCTGCTGGATCCAACCGACGAAAAGAACCAGCAGAGGAGCAGGCAGCCATATATCAGATCATATTTACTAATATGATCTGCTATCTGGCACTTTCATTGGCTTTTTTAAAAATCAGCAACCTGCCAGCCACGATCATTGGCTGGCAGGTTGCTGACTAAATACTTCTCGAAGAAATGCCAGCGCGAACTGCGCACGCGCGGGCGCATACTCGCGTCATCTCGCGTCTCGCGAGATGACGCGTATATGCGTGACTGTGCGCCAGCCTGCCACCTCCGGAACGCACATGTGCATTAGGCGGTCCGGAGGTGGTTAAATGGCCTGAGATCCGGCGTCTCAGCTCTTGTATGGTTTTACCCACATACAGTTTTGGGCATGGGCAGGAAGCTATATAAATAACTCCTTGTGTTCTACATGTTATTAGTTGTCTAATTTCATATTCCTTTTTGTCTCCAGGGTTCATGAATTTTTTTATGCGAGGTATGTATTTACAAAAGGAACAGCTCCCACATGGTGATGATCCCTTGTATTTTTCCTTTTTCCCTATAGGTTGGATCTTATCTTCTCCCAGGTGACTATGGACCAACTGGTCCTTGAGATTCGGACCTCTCCTGTATGTTATGGATGGATATGGGGTAAGAACCATCCCTAGGTCTCTGTCAGATCGTATTATGTGCCAATATTTTTTAATTATGCGGCATATCTCATCATTATATCCATCGTAGGTACCAATACACCTAATGACTTGACTTTTTTTGTGAATTGTTGCTTTTAGCTCTATTATAAGCCTTCTTCAGGGGTCTGGTCGGATAACCTCTCTTCTTAAACCTCTGAAATAGTTGTTCACTCTCTCTATCAAAGGAGATTTCATCCGAGCAGTTCCTACGTGCCCTCAAATATTGGCCAGTAGGTATCCCTCTTTTCAGGGGGGGTGGGTGCCAGCTGCTCCAATGCAAATAGCTGTTAGTTGCCGTTGTTTTTCTATGAACCTCTGTAAAAAGATGACCCTCTTCTGATTTTTTTATTTTGAGATCAAGGAATATTATTTCCTCATTCTGAACCTCAAAGGTGTATCTCATCCCTATATCATTGCTGTTAAGTCTCTGAGTGAATTCCTGAAACAATACGTGACCGCCATCCCATAATATGAGAATGTCGTCAATATATCTGCCCCAGAATAAAATGTGGCAGCCATATGACGACATCTCATCTGTGAAAAAAAAATTATTTCCCCACCACCCTAAAAATAACAGATGCACGAGAGGCAAATATCATCTCCAAGGATGAATATCAGTATCTTTTTAACAAAACTCCTACTGTCTCCACATTCTATGCCTTACCAAAGGTGCACAAGAACAAGAAACCCATCCCTGGGAGACCGATAGTTTCAGGGAACGAAAACCTGACACAAGCTCTGAGTGAATATGTGGACCAAATATTGAGACCCTTCGTGACCGCCCTACCCTCATATATAAGGGACACAAAAGACTTACTTTTAAAAATTAACGACATCACTGTCACATCTAATACTATTCTAGCAAGTCTAGATGTCGAGTCACTTTATAGTAATATCCAGCACTCACTAGGAATACACGCGGTGGAATATTATTTGAATACTAAAAGTAAAAATTTCCAAAAACATAATGAGTTTGTTTTATTAGCACTTAGATTTATTTTGGAGCACAATTATTTTATTTTTCAGGAACACTACTATCACCAAATAAATGGGACTGCGATGGGGACGTCATGTGCCCCGACGTATGCAAATTTATTTTTAGGGTGGTGGGAAAATAATTTTGTTTTCACAGATGAGATGTCGTCATATGTCTGCCACATTTTATTCTGGGGCAGATATATTGACGACATTCTCATATTATGGGATGGCGGTCACGTATTGTTTCAGGAATTCACTCAGAGACTTAACAGCAATGATATAGGGATGAGATACACCTTTGAGGTTCAGAATGAGGAAATAATATTCCTTGATCTCAAAATAAAAAAATCAGAAGAGGGTCATCTTTTTACAGAGGTTCATAGAAAAACGACGGCAACTAACAACTATTTGCATTGGAGCAGCTGGCACCCACCCCCCCTGAAAAGAGGGATACCTACTGGCCAATATTTGAGGGCACGTAGGAACTGCTCGGATGAAATCTCCTTTGATAGAGAGAGTGAACAACTATTTCAGAGGTTTAAGAAGAGAGGTTATCCGACCAGACCCCTGAAGAAGGCTTATAATAGAGCTAAAAGCCTGAACAGGGAAGAATTATTGAAAACAACAATTCACAAAAAAAGTCAAGTCATTAGGTGTATTGGTACCTACGATGGATATAATGATGAGATATGCCGCATAATTAAAAAATATTGGCACATAATACGATCTGACAGAGACCTAGGGATGGTTCTTACCCCATATCCATCCATAGCATACAGGAGAGGTCCGAATCTCAAGGACCAGTTGGTCCATAGTCACCTGGGAGAAGATAAGATCCAACCTATAGGGAAAAAGGAAAAATACAAGGGATCATCACCATGTGGGAGCTGTTCCTTTTGTAAATACATACCTCGCATTAAAAAATTCATGAACCCTGGAGACAAAAAGGAATATGAAATTAGACAACTAATAACATGTAGAACACAAGGAGTTATTTATATAGCTTCCTGCCCATGCCCAAAACTGTATGTGGGTAAAACCATACAAGAGCTGAGACACCGGATCTCAGGCCATTTAAGTACCATTGAAACAGATAAAGATACCCCTCTGGCAAGACACGTTAAATATATACATGGGAACCAGAGTTCTATATTAAGATTCTGGGGAATAGAAAAAATATCCATGGGACCAAGAGGAGGGAATCTAGACAAAAAACTGTTACAATCTGAAGCCCGGTGGATTGATGGATTAAACACCATGAGTCCTTATGGACTGAATGAAGGCTTTTCATTCGCAGCATTCATCTAGCATAAATTATATTCATATATAAAAAGGAAACCTAATATACTTCAGTATATATATATATATATATATATATCCAAATAAATCAAAATACAAGAAATAAAAGGAAGAATTTTAGAAAGGAAGTAAGGCCAATTATCATCTAGTTTGGTGTCACATATAGGATTTCCAGTAATTAAATAACCCATATATAGAAAATTATAAAATATATATGGGCAAATTACAAAATAATAAAAAATATATATCAAATATGTCTGAGTTAGGACTGGGACCATATGTGGTTATACTCTATGAAGTAGTATAGGAGTATGTCTCTTTAAATAGAGTGGGCGAATTTCTCCTGTAGAATATAAAATATAATAGAAATAGCAGCAATAATATTCATTCAGAAGAGGTAGTCCTTTAACTTCTTATGGAACACAAAACATCTAAACCCACCCCCTCCCCCTTTTCCTCTTCCCCTTCTCCTTTTTTTCCCCCTTTCCCATATCCAGGTAAACCTGTATGAGTCTCCATTCATAATTTGGAGTCATTTCAACTCCATATGAGAATAAAAGGGAGAACAAGTATAACAAATCTCTAAATCCACCTAATATATGTGGAGATAATTATGGGTTGAGGGGATCGGAAGGGGAATATATGAGATGGGAAGCATGAACTGGAAATCTCTAAGAAAGGGGATATGAAGTATATCTGAGTGTGGATTTGGGAGAGTTCTGACAATTGTGAGCCTAAGTGGCTGAATATGCGCAGAAGGAACCACTCACAAAATACTATTAGAGTGTGGACGCATGCGCCCCGACTTTAAATTGAAGGAAGAAGCCGAAAGTAGAAATGGATGCCAGGGATTTCTAAGTGTGGACGCACGCGCACTGATACCTTGATTATGTATTTCTGGAGACTTGTTAACTAAGTGTGTGGGCATGCGCAGTAGGGAGAAATCGTGAGAGAGCGATGTGAAGATTGGAGCGCATGCGCCCAGACTTGGTATCTGGAAGGAAGCGATGTGGAGAGTTGAGCGCATGCGTCTGGACTTAGCATCGGTACGGAGAAATCATCCCAGTTAGACACCCATTGGAACCCGAAAAGGTAGGCGGAACAAAGTTACAGGCCCACACCTAGGTATATACTCGTCATAAATACCGGCGAATCTGTGACTGACAAGCAATAGATTGTAATTGGCCAAATCATGTGACTATCAATCGATCGCCGGCAGTTCATTGGCAATAAGGGACAGGAAAGAACCACCCAGACGATATATAAAGGCCGAATTGCAGGGCAATCTTGTTGATAGTAGCTCCATAGCCCCTGAAGACGCCACATCCGTGGTGAAACATGTCGGGGGAGCTGCAAGTCTAGGTTTTAGATTAGTGTAGAGTGCATGGTGATCGGCCCCTGGTGCGCTGCAGACACTGGGTTAACCGATTTGAACAGTTACACTCAGTCCTTAATGAGGAACTTAGGGATAGAGCTACACGTACTCTATTCACCCCGGTGCAGGGCTGACAGAGAGTTCACATCTCGTCACAATCCTATTAGACCGGAGGAGGGAAACATAATAGTATCTACTCCTCAGGACTGAAATACACCATGGGAAAGACTACAAATAAAAGCAGTAACCATTAACAAAAGAAGTGTATACTGTCACCAAGCACTAGAGCACTTTAATTTTAGATACCTTTTCTTTTCTATCTTCCCGTTCATTTTAAAGAATACTTAATAAATGTTATACAATTTGCACGAGCTCACCAAAATTGGACTGTTGAAGACTGGCAAAATGTTGCCTGGTCTGATGAGTCTCGATTTCTGTTGAGACATTCAAATGGTAGAGTCTGAATTTGGCGTAAACAGAATGAGAACATGTATCCATCATGCCTTGTTACCACTGTGCAGGCTGGTGGTGGTGGTGTAATGGTGTGGGGGATGTTTTCTGGGCACACTTTAGGCCCCTTAGTGCCAATTGGCCATCATTTAAATGCCACGGGCTACCTGAGCATTGTTTCTGACCATGTCCATCCCTTCATGACCACCATGTACCCATCCTCTGATAGCTACTTCCAGCAGGATAATGCACCATGTCACAAAGGTCAAATCATTTCAAATTGGTTTCTTAAACATGACAATGAGTTCACTGTACTAAAATGGCCCCCACAGTCACCAGATCTCAACCCAATAGAGCATCTTTGGGATGTGGTGGAACGGGAGCTTCGTGCCCTGGATGTGCATCCCTCAAATCTCCATCAACTGCAAGATGCTATCCTATCAATATGGGCCAACATTTCTAAAGAATGCTATGAGCACCTTGTTGAATCAATGCCACATAGAATTAAGGCAGTTCTGAAGGCAAAAGGGGGTCCAACACCGTATTAATATGGTGTTCCTAATAATTCTTTAGGTGATTGTATTCTGGGTTTTAAAAAAAACACACATTTTTTGCAAACCCCTACATCTGGCGCCTTTGCTGCATTTTTCACCGTCAAATGCAAGCGTTAGATACTGCTGTTATATTCTGGTATTAAAAAAACACAAATTTTGGGCAAGATAATACATTTGCAGCCTTTGCTGCATTTTCTGCCAGTCCAATACAAACTTTAAATACTGCTGTTATATTCTGGATTTAAAAAAACACACATTTTTTCCAAGACCCTACATCTGGGGCCTTTGCTGCATTTGTCACAGTCAAATACAAGCGTTAGATACCACTGTTATATTTTGCTTTAAAAAAAACACCCTTTTTGGGCAAGACCCTACATCTGGGGCCTTTGCTGCATTTGTCACAGTCAAATACAAGCGTTAAATACTGCTGTTATATTCTGGTTTTAAAAAAACACCCATTTTGGGCAAGACTGTACATTTGGGGCCTTTGCTGCATTTGTCACAATCAAATACAACCAGTCAATACTGCAGTTACATTGTTGGTTGACAAATTAACATTTTTTGGGACCATTATGTAATTGTATAAAATGTGCCTGTCACACTATTGTGTGACCTCAAGAAACCTTTCCTCTTTATGACACCGACACTGCCTTAGTCTCAGTGAACTTAATTGTTGACTATTGGCGGTTACATTGTCGTATGACATAAACCATCTGTTAGTTTGGTAGGTGAACGCAAAGAATAAGGAGAGTGTCAAATAAGGGATGTGGCCCTGGTCATAATGCTGCTGGTGGAGCTCCTGTTGCAGGGAGAGAACGTGGTCTGTGCCAGCTACACGTACAAGTGAAACAGCTTCCGCAGGTGCGAGTAGGCGACAGAACCTTCAGCGTTATTTGGTAGGGCCGAATGCAGCTCTACGAATGGTGAGGCCAGAACAAGTACAGGCGATTTGGTGGCTGACAGTGCCCCCAGTTCTTTTACATTGTCTCCCACCCAGTCTCCTGGTGAAAGATAAGAGTTGGCACCTGCAGCCCATGGCCATCACCCCCTTGCAAATCAGCCAAGCAGTCTGAGCCCCATGGAGCAGTCTCTTCTGCTTTCTGATGACTCTGCTAGCAGGGTTTTCCAGGGCCATCCACATAGCCCTGCCCCAGAAGTGGAAGAGATTGAGTGCACCAATGCCCAACCAATTATGTTTCAGGATGAGTACATGGGAGGAACACCGCAGCTTGTCTCGGATAATGACAAAACACAGGTGCCAACTGCTGTGGCTTTCTGCAGTGCGCAGACCGACAAGGAGGGCAGGGGTAAAGAGTGGGTGGAAGATGATGTGGAGGATGATGAGATTCTAGACCCCACATGGAATCAAAGTCATGCGAGTGACCTGTCTAGTTCGGAGGAAGAGGCGGTGGTTGCACAGGTGACAGGGACATAAATTTTAAAAAATCGTCTGTTACATTGTCAGGTGACATTTTGTCAATTTTGCCGTATACAAACCCCTGCTCTGCATAGGTGGCAGGGACCTAATTTTTGTAAAATCGTCTGTTCAATTGGTGGGTAACATGAACAGTTTTGCTGTGAATAAACCCCTGCTCTGCGTAGTTGACAGGGCCTAAAATTTTTTAAAATTGTCTGTTCCATTGGTGGGTGACATTAACCCATTTTTGCCGATGAAAAACCGCTGCTCTGCATAGGTGACAGGGACTTAAATTTCTAAAATCTGTTTTTAATTGACGCGCGCCACCTCCTTTCATTTAATCCTTCCGCTTTAACAACTTGTCCCACATTTCCGCTCAATCGCATTTAAGCCATTGACCTCCCTTGGATGTGGTATCCCTTTCTCACGCTCCCTCTCCGGCGTGGAACCCTGATTTGCGTCTAACCGTGATCAATATGGTAGGCGCAGAAAAGAGAAGATATTCAATTGGATCGTGGACGTCACAGGGAATTGCGATCAGGCAGAAGTTATCTAGAGTTGACAAAGCCTCTCCTGTCTAACGTTTCCAAATCCCAAATACCCCAGTGACATTCCCTATAATTTGTATTATTATTCCAATAACAGGGCATCTTAGGAGTCCTGTATTGTTATTTATCGTCACTATGTCCCCGAGTCGGTAGTGGGTAATTGCCGCGCTCCCCCTCCTTTACTTGGAAGCTTTGGCTTCAATAATTTGTCCCACATTTCCGCTCGATCACATTTAATTTCATACATTGACCTCCCTTGGATGTGGTTTCCCTTTCTCATGCTGTGTCTCCAGCGTAGAACCCTTATTCGCCGCTAACCGTGATCAATATGGTAGGCACAGAAAAGAACATTGAAAGGTAATAGACTAGATATCCAACTGGATTGCGGACATTGTGGTGACGTGCGACATGGTTGAGCAGTATGTGTGCACACGCCTACACGTACTGACTGATGGGTCTGCCCCATTCAACTTCTGGGACTCCAAATTGGGCACATGGCCTGAGCTTGCCCTTTGCGCCTTGGAGGTGCTGGCCTGCCCTGCAGCCAGTGTATTGTCTGAATGTTTGCTTAGCACGGCTGGAGAGGGTTTTCACAGGTTATATTCCTTAATGTTTTGGGGTGTACCCTAATTTAAAAAAATAATAAAAAATGTAAGCAAAAAACTAGTGTTGGCAACCTCCTCCACCTAAACCGCCACATCCACCGCCTCCTTAACCTCCTACTCCATATGGACCTCATTCTCCTAGATCAAAATTATATGTATTTTGTGTTATTTTAAGTCATTTCCCTATCCACATTTGTTTGAAGAGCACTTGCCATGCTCTTAACCACATTTTGCTGCCATTTGCTGCGCTCTAGCCCTTTCTATGACTTTTTTAGGGCCATTTTAGTGCTCCAAAGTTTGGGTCCCCATTGACTTCAATGGGGTTTGGGGTCAAGTTCGGGTCCCGAACTCAAACTTTTTTGTGAAGTTCAGCCGAACCTGTCGAACTCGAACATCTAGGTGTCCGCTCAACTCCAGTTGAAAACTGATGTAAGGCCACGTGGCAGGTCGCAGAAGAAAAGGAATGCCATATGGTTTTGGGAAGGCAGATTTTGCGGGATTGGTTTTTAGATGCCATGTCCCATTTGAAGTCCCCCTGATGCACCCTTACAGTAGAAACTCCCACTACCAGTTTTTTTTGGTACAATTTTGGGGTACATATGATTTTTTTATTGCTCTATATTAAGTTTTTGTGAGGCAAGGTAACCAAAAAATGGCTGTTTTGGCACATTTTTTATTTTTTCATCTGACAGGGTAGATCATGTGCTATTTTTATAGAGCAGGTTGCTACGGACACAATGATATCAAAATATGTCTACTTTCTTTGTTTGTTTGTTTTAGTTTTACATAATACATTAATTTTGAAACAAAATTATGTTTTTGTGTCTCCATTTTATGAACGCCTTATTATTATTTTTTCTGCTGATCATCTTGTGCAGGGGCTCGTTTATTGCAGGAAGAGTTGATGTTTTTATTGGTATCCTTTTTGGGTACACATGATTTTTTGATCATTCATTATTATTCTTTATGGGGCAAGGTGACCAAAAATGTTGTTGTTTGTGAAAAGTTTTTATTTATTTATTTTTACAGCATTCACCTGAGGGGTTAGGTCATGTGACATTTTTATAGAGAAGATTGTTACGGACGTGGCAATACCTAATATGTATACTTTTTCTTATTTATTTAAGTTTTACACAATAATAGCATTTTTGAAACAAAAAACGTTTTAGTGTCTTCATAGTCTGAGAGCCATAGCTTTTTTATTTTTTGACTGATTGTCTTAGGTATGATCTAATTTTTTGCAGGATAAGGTGATGCTTTGATTGGTACTATTTTGGGGGGCATACACCTTTTTGTTTGCTTGGTGTTGCAATTTTTGTGATGTAAGGTGACCCAAAAATGTTTTTTTTGCCACCGTTCTTTTTTTTTTGTTACCGTGTTCAGCTGAGGGGTTAGGTCATGTAATAGTTTTATAGAGCTGGTTGTTATGGACGCGGTGATACCAAATATGTATACTTTTTAAATTTATTTCACTTTATCACAATAATAGCAATAACATGTTTTAGTGTCTCCATGGTCTAAGAGCTATCGCTTTTTTATTTTTTTAAGATTTTTTTTTATGTAGGAGCTAATTTTTTGTGGGATTAGGTGACGATTTTATTGGTACCATTTTGTGGGACATGCGCTTTTTTGATCGCTTGGTGTTGCACCAATGACTTGCAATTTTCCTAGTACTATTTAATAATTTGTGTGCCAAACCAATGACTTTTCATTTATAGGCTTCATAATAAAATGTCTAGAAAATATAAGAGTGAAAGATGAAAGACTCATGTCTCGTCATCCGAGTGTCAGAATATGGGTATTAGCAGCACCAGCCATCTAGCCAGTAGTAGGAAAAAGAGGATGTGATTGTGGACCGGATACCACACTCTTTGGCCTCATGCACACAACTGTTGTTTGGGTCCGCATCAGTTTTGGCGGCTTGGATGTGGACCCATTCATTTCAATGGGGCCGCAAAAGATGCGGACAGCACTCCGTGTGCTGTTTGCATCTGTGGCTCCGTTCTGCTGCCCCGCTAAAAAAAATATAACATATTCGCTTTGCGGACAAGAATAGGCATTAATATTGCTGGCTCCCGTTCCGTTTTGCAAATTGCGGAAGGCAACACTGGTGCCTTCCGTTTTTTGTGTATACGCGGTTTGCGGACCGCAAAAAAATGGCATAGTCGTGTGCATGAGGCCTTCATCTGAGTTACATCAGGATGATGGGGATGTCACCTCTGAGCCTTGGAGCATTCCTCCTGCCCTTCCTCCTTGAGGTATAAAAATCCCATGCATTTTGGAAGATACTGAAGATAGTCTTCCTGTTGATAGCTTGTGTGAGAAGCATCAGCAACTGGACTGCCATGAAGAGTAAGTTCAGAAAAATGTGTTTAGATCCAAAATTATTCACAGAGAATCGCATTAAAAAACAGCTATTTCCAGGCTGCATTGAGCCTTCATAGGGGTGTAGAACACTGTGCCTTTTAGTAACACGCATAGGGATTCTGCTTTGGTAGTAAAATAATACTGTGAGTCCGTATGACATGCAGATGACAGGAGTCGCTCTTAGAATCACTGCACACTTCACTTATTTGGGCAGTCACGGGGCCAACACTGACTAAATAACTCAAGTATGAACTCAGCCTTACAGATCGATGTTAGCGTCAAGAAGAAGCGCACTCCTTTTACACCGTCATCTGCTGATTCCACATAGATGTCTACAGAACCTGTTCTATTAAACGCTTATATAAGTAGAGTCCCCCCGGACAGAGTGGAGAGGGTATCAGCAGTAAGTTTGTGTTGACGTAACTGATTAATTTGCCCTTCCTCTTCTCCATCAGAACAATAACCCACAAAAAAACGAATCCTGTCTGTGGCGCATACGCCTTCACTCGGTCAGCATTTGCTCAATAATCCATCAGTATTGCTAATGCCCCAAAAAAATATGAGTGGATGTAAAACAGAGATGAGACGTGAATGGAATATTTGCATGTCTTCTCTGTTTTGCACCCACTCCTACTTTTGGCTACCAAATCATAAGCCAATTCTGATGGGATACAGACCTTGTAGCTGCTACACAGACAGGATCAGTTGTGCATCTCATTTTTCCTTCCTTCTGACAGAGCAGAAGAAAGGTCAAATAAAACATTATGTCAGCCAGGACGAAAGGCAAAATAGTGGCCCAGTCATGAAGTGGGGAGGGTGAGAACAGCAGGAGAAATCCACATAGTGGCCCTAAGACATAGTGATGAGGTGGAAGTAGCATGAGGAGGCCACAGAATGGCACAATGACCGAGTCTGGAGGTGGCAACGGTAACAGCATCAGGAGGATAACGCAGAGTGGCAAGGTGACATAGTGTGCAGATGGCAGAAGCATGAGGAGACCACAGTGTGGCAAGGGGACATAGTGTGAAGATAGCAGCAGCAGTATCAGGAGTCCACATAATAGCAAGATGACATAATGTGTAGATGGCAGTAGCAGCAGCAGCATCAGGGGAATACCACCGAGTGGCAAGGTGACCTAGTGTGGAGTTTGCAGCAGCATGAAGAGACCACAGAGTAGCAAGGTGACATAATGTGGAGATGGCAGCAGCAGGAGACCACAGAGTGGCAAGTTGACCTTGTGTGGATACGGCAGCAGCATGAGAAAACCAGAGTGGCAAGGTAACATAATTTTGAGGTGGCGACAGCATCAGGAGTCCACAGAGTGGCAAGGTGACCTAGTGTGGATATGGCAGCAGCATGAGGAGACCACAGAGTGGCAAGGTGACATAGTTTGGAGGTGGCGGCAGCAGAAGGAGACCCAAGAGTGGCACGGTGACAGTGTGGAGATGTGGCAGCAGCAGGAGAAGACCCCAGAGTGGCAAGGTGACAGTGTGGAGATGCGGCAGCAGCAGGAGGAGGCCACAGAGTGGCAAGGTGACATAGTGTGGATGATCTAGTCTGATGCATCATAAATTGGTGGTTGGAAATCCTGGCTGATCCATGCCTGATTAATCTTAACAAAAGGTCAGTCTCTCAACATTTTGGGTGGACAGGCGAGTTCTCCTTTGGGTAACTATGGCCACCACCACACTAAAAACCTACTCGGATGCCACACTACTGGCCGGGCAGGACAGCTTTTCCTGGGAAAACTCTGCTAGTTGCGGCCACGAATCCAGTTTCACTACCCAGTAGTCCAGCAGATCTTTAATGTTGAGTGGCAGAGTGCTGTCCGAGTATGCCACCACCTGCTGGTTCAGGTCCTGCTCCAGGTCTACCTGTTACTGCTGGAGAGTAGTTTCTTCACCATGCAGGTGAAGAAAGTTACTCATCAGCGACTCTAGACTCAGGCTGCTGCTGATGGAGCCGGTACTGCTCCTGCCACTCCACCCCTCCCCAGCAGCCATGGCAGTGGAATGTTAGTGCAGAGAGCCCCCCAAACAGACCGGTGAGAGCATGGATGATGGGGCCAATAGGCAGCGGCCAACTGACTTCATAAGATGTCTCTGTAGTAGTTTAGTTTTTCCTCCCTCTCAGTGGGTGTAAAAAAGGCCCCCATTCTGGACCGGTAGCGAGGGTCCAACAAGATGGAGAGCCAGAAATCATCCCTCTGCCAAATAAGGGCAATTCGGCTGTCACTATGCAAGCAAGTGAGCATGCATTGTGCCATTTGTGCAAGTGACTAGGAGGAACTCCCTGTCTCCATCTCCACTGAATACTGCCACAGTGTGTCCGGGTCCTCTGCCTCGTCTTCCTCATCATCCTGTAGCTCCTCTGGCTGCTCCTTCTCCTCCTGTCCTGTCAGCTGAGTAGAAAAACCACCCATTTGGCTACACATTTCTTGTGCTCCAATGTCCTCCTCCCTCTCCTCCAGTTCAGCCCACACAGGGCTCATGCGGCCGTGAGATCGAGGCGCCATGTCTCCTGTCTCCTGACCAGCAATTTTTACCACCATCTGTTCCAGGACATGAAACAGTGGAATTTCAAAGTTTATCCCGTAGTCCTGGCGACTGACAAATAACGTGGCCTGAGCAAACGGCAGGTGTCATGCATGAGCTGCCAGTGGCTAACATCGAAGTTACACAGTGAAGTACTTCTCCTATCCGCTTGCATCATCAAGAAATCGTTGATGGCCTTTCTCTGTTTGTATAGTCAGTCCAACATATAGAGGGTGTAATTTCAACAGGTTAAAACGTCGCAGATCAGCCTATGTTGGGGGATGCCATTCTGCCGCTACAACTCAAGGAGGTTGTGCTTTGCGGTTTACGAGTGACTGAAGTGCATGCAAAGTTTCCTGCCCATTTTTAGGATATCTTGCAGAAGAGTGGAAGACTTCAGGAACCGCTTGACAACCAGTTTTAACACATGTGCCATGCAGGGCGCATGGCTTAGCTTTCCTTGACGTAGCTCCTACACAATGTTCTTCCCATTGTCAGTCAGCATGGTTACGATTTTCAGTTAACACGGAGAAAGCCAGGATTCGATTTATTGATGCATCACACGTATCAGTTCCTCCCCTGTGTGACTCCGTTCATCAAGGCAAACCAGGTGCAGAACAGCATGACACCGCTGAGCCATGTATATGTGGTATGGAGGGGCACTGTGACTTGTCCCTGCAGTGGAGGCTGAGGACATGGTGGAGGATGAGGAGGCAGAGGTGGACATTGTCGCAGGACCAAGGGCATGACAATGTTGAGGCGAAAGTGGCGTGATCTGGTCAAGTTGCTGGTGTGCAGGAACCACATTCACCCAGTGGGCCGTAAATGACATGTACTGTCCTTGACCGTAGTTACAGCTCAACATGTCAGCTCTGCCATGCACTTTGGCAGACACCAACAGGCTGATGGACTGGCCCACCTTCTGTTCTTCATATTTGTGCAGGGCTTGTACTGCCTTTTTCACAAAGAAATGATGGCTTGGGACCATCAGTTCTCTGAAAGGTGCAGAGTCCACCACTTGGAAAGGGAGGGACTGCAGCACCAGCAACTTGGCTAGGAGCACATTCAGCTTCAGCGCTGTTGGATGCGTGCACGCATACTGCTGTCTCTTGGCAATTGCTTTGGTGATCGATTGCTGACGGAATAACTGACAAGGATTAGGAGGCGGAGGAGCTGGTGCATCTGGACCAGCAGAAGATGGTAATGACAGACAGCTCCCTTTCGGCTGAGGTGGTGGAGCCTTGACTGGCTGAAACCGGGTGCGTGCCACTGGGTGATGCAGCAGTAGCTGCAGCAGGCTGGACCACCACATCGGAGCCATGGTTTTCCCAGGCCACTGCATAGCAACGCTGCACATGTTGACGCAGGGCCTTAGTGCCAACATTGGCACCCTGGCCACGCTTCACTTTCTGCCCACACATTCTACATGTGGCAACGTTACCCTCCTCTGGCAGCTTAGTAAAAAACTGCCACACCTCCGAATAGGTGATTTTCCCCGCAGCAGTCTGCACTGACTGACTGCTACCATTGCTGCCTCTGTGAACCCCTGCACCACTATTTCCTGGAAAGGTAGGCTGCTGCAAAGCAGGTGGTCTACCCCGGGCACGTTTGGCTCCCAACCTTCAATTGCTGCCACCCTGCTAACTCCCAGCCATGCTACCACGCTGCTGCCTCACAAGCAAGCTGCCACCCTCTTCTCCTAATGATGATGAAGCTCCTTTTACACCCGGCTCCCAAGTGCGATCGGCTTCGTCATCATCAAGTAGTGTCTGCACGTCACTGATGTCCTCCTCTATGGTCTCTGGGTCAGGAGCCTGACCGCTGGCAACACAAGCTCCTGCAACACTCTCCTCATCACTACTTGCCCGCCTAGTGGAGCAAGCGGTGGATGTCTCCTCCAGATCTTGGCTGGGCAGCAGCTGCAGACTGTCCTCTAGCAGCTCGTCCTTGCTATATAGTGGTGGTGAGCCCACAGCATACAGTACTTCTGTGGCTGAAGGAACAGCAAAGGACAGAGGCAGGTTGAGGACAGGTGAGGGAATAGGGCCTGCTCCCGGGCCATGCCAGCTAAGGGTTGTGCCTAAGGAGCCCACCGACTGTTGGCTGGAGGTATCTGATGTCAATTGGGATGATGTAGATAACCGAGTAACCAATCGAGAACCTCTGGGTTGCTGGTCAAGACACGACTGCTAGATGACACCAGAAGCTCAGACCTCTCGCTGCGACTCCTGCTGCCACGCCGCCTTACTCTGCAGCGACTTCTGCTTGCGCCCGAAACATTTAGGCCTCTATCATTCCTCTGTGCATGGCCTGGCACTTCTCTGCTTGACATACTTGTAGCTGAACTACACAAATTAAACGGAAATTAAAACACCTCTAAAAGCTCTCCCGTCTGCATATCCCTCTCAGCACAGATTCATAAGCCTACTGCCAGCTGAAATGGTGAAGATCGGGGGCCAAAAGCCCACAGACCAGCCTGGAGGCAATCGCTCCCAAAGTCAAGCTGGGGAAATAGAGAAATTTATGAAAAAAGCCGCCGCTCCACAAGTGAGCCGAGAACCTAAGATGGCGCCCGGCACCCCGCGCTCCGGACACAAACAGCTTGCCGCATGCAGCAGTGACAAGGTAGGAGACGACCTGAATGAGGCGGACTGCCTGCCGATCTCCAGGGCATTTCTAAAAGAAGCTCTAGCGGAAGCTCTGAGTCCTATTAGTGTGGACATTTCTTCAATAAAAGAAGATTTGAGGCATATAGGAAGGAGAGTGGAGGCCTTGGAAGAAACGCAGGCTGCGATCCTCCAGCACCAGGGAGAAGTGTCCTCTAGCATGTCCCTAGCGCAGTGCCATATAAACGCCCTATATACTGCCTTGGAAGACCAAGAGAATAGAGGAAGGCGAAATAACTTGCGCTTTAGAGGGATACCTGAGACCATCCCAGCTGTGGACATTCCGGAAACAGTAACTCAGATATGCCTCAAGATTCTAGGCTCTGACTCGGCACATGAGGTCCTGCTTGAACGTGCACACAGAGCCCTCAGGCCCAAACCGCAGGCGAATGAACCGCCTAGAGATGTTATATGTAAATTTTTACACTTCCCTGTGAAGGAAACCATTTTGGCAGGGGCCAGGAATTCCAACTCTGTGGAGTGGGATAATAACAGCATCGCCATTTACCAAGACCTGTCGCAATCGACCCTCAAGAAGCGTAAAGCTTTGAGACCCCTTACTGATTGGCTAAGGCAGCAGAGAATCCTCTATAGATGGACATTTCCCTTCGGATTATCCTTTCTACATGAGGGCCGCCGCATCCATGTTTCCTCGTATGCAGACCTGGATAAAACCTACGACCTTCTTCAAATACCTCCACTGCCTATTGCAAATTGGGACATGGCCCAAAACCTCAACTCTCTACCTGATTTACCCAGGCCAATCCCCTGGGAGCCCCAACGCACCCCAAAGCCTCAAAGAAGCAGCAGAAGAAGAGACTCCTTTTCCACCCCAAAACGCCTCTCCTTGGCGGACAAGTAGCAGATTTCACCCTCTCATCCCCAGCTCTGGATGAACAAGAAAGCTGTCTGATGGGACTTACTTTTGTTATGCTTTTGATAAGTATTTGAAATATTGACTATATGCTATGTGCTGGGGGGGTAGCGGGGCTCGCCTTATACTCGGGCCTTGCTCCTCTCCTGGCATTAGATGCAGAGACAGTTGGGACTTCTCTCTTGAGTCTTCCCATCTGTTTTAATGCATGACTAGTCATGATCTGTTTAAGTAACCTAACTGTTGTTTTGATGATTTTTCACCTTTTCTCTGCCACATCGCACTGAAGGGGTTAAGTGTAGTACCATTGCCTACTAACATCCTTCTTAGGGCAATATGGGATGCTACCCTTGAGGGCTGATGATAGATGCATTATTCTACCCTTAATTGCTGTAAAAAAGCGATCATTTGTACGTTATCTCAATTATCATAATGACCCCCACTTTTTACTCCTTCATTAGGATTATAATATCCACTAAGCTGCAGTACTTCTGCTATCGCAGAGGGAAGTGCTTCTGGGTATAATACCCTTTACCCCCCTATTTCTTACTGCCCCGGATAGGCAAAGTTTTAATACCCTGCCCTGTCTGAATGATACTCGTTCACCTTTTGCTTTTATTTACTTTTTCTTCTTTGTTGGTTTCTGTTCTATATGTTCATGTTCTGACAGGTACTCAAGAGAAACCCCAACATCCTTCTCAATCCGAAATTGTGATGGCCCTTCTGGATCCTCTCGTGGCCGCACTCTCCTCCCCACGATGTATCTGGTTTGTCAAACTCTTTTCTGCAGTGTCTTTTATAGCCTTTGGGTTTCTCACCTTACCAAAAAAGTATGGCAGATTTTAAACTAGCCTCATACAATGTCAAGGGGCTGAGATCCCCTTCCAAGAGATGCCAGATCTTATCTCTCCTGCACAGAGAAAACTGCTCGGTGATCTTTCTTCAGGAGACACACTTCAAACACAATAATTACCCCAATCTCTCCCACTCCAGGTATCCTTGCTGGTATCATTGTGGGGCTGGGGGTGCGGCCTCGAGGGGAGTTAGTATAGGCTTCCGCAGAGGCCTACCCTTCCAATATAAGTCTCACGTCCAGGATCCAGAGGGCCGATATTTGATTCTTAACCCTTTCATGACCAAGGGTCATTGATGCCCCAGTGTCCAGGTCAAAATTTACAAATCTGACATGCATCACTTTATGTGGTAATAGCTTTGGAACACTTTTACTTTTCCATGCCATTCTGAGATTGTTTTCTCGTGACACATTGTACTTCATGATAGTCATATATTTGAGTCAATATATTTCACCTTTATTTATGAAAAAATCCCAAATTTACCAAAAATTGGGAAAAATTCTCAATTTTCCAAATTTCAATTTCTCTGCTTCTAAAACAGAAAGTCATACCTAATAAAATATTTATTACTTAACATTCCCCATATGTCTACTTTATGTTGGCATCATTTTGGAAATGTCATTTTATTTTTTTAGGATGTTAGAAGGCTTAGAAGTTTAGAAGCAATTCTTAAAATTTTTAAGAGAATTTCCAAAACCCACTTTTTAAGGACCAGTTCAGGTCTGAAGTCACTTTGTGGGGCTTACATAGTGGAAACCCCCCATAAATGACCCCATTGTAGAAACTACACCCCTCAAGTTACTCAAAACTGATTTTACAAACTTTGTTAACCCTTTAGGCGTTCCACAAGAATTAAAGAAAAATGGAGATGAACTTTCTAAATTTCAAATTTTTGGCAGATTTTCCATTTTCTAAAAAAAATTTCTTTAACACATTGAGTGTTAACATCCAAACAAAACTCAATATTTATTACCCTGATTCCGCGGTTTACATAAACACCCCACATGTGGTCGTAAACTGCTGTACGGGCACACGGCAGGGTGCAAAAGGAAAGGAATGCCATACGGTTTTTGGAAGGCAGATTGTGCTGGATTGGTTTTCTGAACGCCATATGTTTTTTATTTTTCTGCTGATCGTCTTGTGCAGGGGCTTGTTTTTTGCAGAGAGTGTTGAGGTTTTTATTGGTACCATTTTTGGGTACATAGGATTTTTTGATCATTCATTATTACACTTTATGGGGCAAGGAGACCCAAAAATTGGCTGTATTGGAACAGTTTTCATTTATTTATTTTTACAACGTTCATCTGAGGAGTTAGGTCATGTGATAGTTTTATAGAGAAGATCGTTATGGACGTGGCAATACCTAATATGTATACTTTTTCTTATTTATTTAAGTTTTACACAATAATAGCATTTCTGAAACCAAAAAAAATATGTTTTAGTGTCTCAATAGTTTGAGAGCCATAGCTTTTTTATTTTTTAGGCGATTGTCTTAAATAGGGTATCATTTTTTGCGGGACGAGGTGACGGTTTGATTGGTACTATTTTGGGGGTCATATGCCTTTTTGATCGCTTGCTGTTGCACTTTTTGTGATGTAAGGTGACAAAAATTGCTTTTTTTTACACAGTTTTTATTTTTTATTTTTTATGGTGTTTATCGGACGGGGTCTATCATGTGATATCTTTATAGAGACGGTCGTTACGGACGCGGTGATACCTAATATGTGTAGTTTTTTTTATTTTAAATTTTTTATAGGAAAAGGCAATTATTTTTTTAATTTTACATTTTTATTTATTTATTTTTACTTTTATTTTTTTCACATTTTTTTTATCAAGTTCCTCTTGGATCATGAAGATCCATTGGGGCTGATGGCTGTACTATACTTTGCAATGCTCTTGCATTGCAAAGTGTAATACATTCAGATGCCCTGTAGGTGGCAACAGCGGACGCTTTTGCAAAGCGTCCGGTTGCCAGGGCAACCATCGGGGCTGCCATCGCAGCGCAGCAGCCCCGATGGTGGAGAGAGGGAGCCCCCTCCCTCCATTAACCCCACAGATGCCGCTGCCGCGGCATCTCTGGGGTTACAGCAGAGTGTCAGCATAGAGCTGACACTCTGATGATGGCGGCGGCTCAGGAATCGAGCCGCCGCCATCAAACAGCAGGGGGGCAGAAGGGGGGGCAGCGCTGGAAGGGGGGGGGAGGGAGGTATCTGATGCCAGCAGGGGGCGGACTCAAGGAGGGGGCAGCAGTGAGAACAGAATGCAGATGAGCTGCACAGATCGGGGGGGGGGGAGGGGGGGGGAGAGAGATATCTGCACGCACCGATCGGGGGCGGGGGCTGCACAGATGGGGGTGGAGGGGGGCTGCATGGATCGGTGGGGCCACGAGGATATTGATTTCAGGCTCTGATCTGCAGAGCGCAGATCAGAGCCTGAAACCGGCATTTTGACACTGCCGCGATCCGATTGGTTAGTCTGCAAAGACTAACCACTCGGATCGATTGCCGGCAAGGGGCCACTCTGATTGGTCCCTTGCCGGCATTACTGCACTGTATGCTGTCCGTGACAGCAGTAGTGCAGGGGCAGAAGCTTTAATCCAAGCGCTTTGCAGCGCTTGGATTAAAGAGCTGCCAGAACGTATATATACGTGGTAGCTGCACGGGGTATGTGCAGCTATCACGTATATATACAGATTGCGGTCGGGAAGGGGTTAAAGGTCAGGTGGGACTATCTGTGTTTACATTTGTGAACATTTATGCCCCAAATACCGACCAGCTTAGCTGGCTCATTAATATTTTTTCCTTAATTGAGCAGCATAGGGAGGGTTTCCTAATTGTCGCAGGGGACTTCAACGTTGCTTTTAATCCTTTAATAGACACATCCTCTAAAAAATCCCCCATCTCTGCTAAGACCCTCAGGCTGCTACACACAAAATTGCACAACCTGGGAATTATAGACGTATGGCGGTGTCTCAACCCTGACACAATTGACTATTCTTTTTACTCCTCTGCAAATAACTCCTATAGCAGAATTGACTACATTTTAGTCCCAAAGGAGAAATTGCAATCCTGCTCTTTACCCAAAATAGGAGATATCACTCTATCAGACCACTCCCCAATTTTCTGTACAATAACCCCGGGGAAAAGAAATGCCAGACAACCAAATTGGAGATTCAATGAGTCTCTATTGAATAATGCCGCACATACAGCCCAAATTACCTCTTATTTAGAAGAATACTTCTTAACAAATAATACCCCAGAAGTAACCCCCCAAGTCATCTGGGATGCTCACAAGGCATATATACGAGGCAGACTGATCAGTCTTTGCTCTTTTCTAAAGAAAGAGTCAGAGAAAAAACTTAACACCCTGCTTTCACAAATTCATCAAGTAGAAAAAGCTCATAAGTAGGGATGAGCGAACTCGAACTGTATAGTTCGGGTTCGTACCGAATTTTGGGGTGTCCGTGACACGGACCCGAACCCGGACATTTTCGTAAAAGTCCGGGTTCGGGTTCGGTGTTCGTCGCTTTCTTGGCGCTTTTGTGACGCTTTCTTGGCGCTTTTTGAAAGGCTGCAAAGCAGCCAATCAACAAGCGTCATACTACTTGCCCCAAGAGGCCATCACAGCCATGCCTACTATTGGCATGGCTGTGATTGGCCAGAGCACCATGTGACCCAGCCTCTATTTAAGCTGGAGTCACATAGCGCCGCCCGTCACTCTGCTCTGATTAGCGTAGGGAGAGGTTGCGGCTGCGACAGTAGGGCGAGATTAGGCAGATTAACTCCTCCAAAGGACTTGATTAACTGATCGATCTGCAGCTGTGGATCATTGAGCTGCTGATCCTCAATTGCTCACTGTTTTTAGGCTGCACAGACCGTTTGTCAGTCTCATTTTTCTGGGGTGATCGGCGGCCATTTTGTGTCTTGTGGTGCGCCAGCACAAGCTGCGACCAAGTGCATTTAACCCTCAATGGTGTGGTTGTTTTTTGGCTAAAGCCTACATCAGGGTGAAGCTGTCACACCAAGTGCATTTAACCAGCAATAGTCTGTTCATTTTTTGGCCATATACAAAATCAGGGGCAAGCTGCGCCTGTCACCAAGTGCATTTAACCCTCAATGGTGTGGTTGTTTTTTGGCTAAAGCCTACATCAGGGTGAAGCTGTCACACCAAGTGCATTTAACCAGCAATAGTCTGTTCATTTTTTGGCCATATACAAAATCAGGGGCAAGCTGCGCCTGTCACCAAGTGCATTTAACCCTCAATGGTGTGGTTGTTATTTGGCTAAAGCCTACATCAGGGTGAAGCTGTCACACCAAGTGCATTTAACCAGCAATAGTCTGTTCATTTTTTGGCCATATACAAAATCAGGGGCAAGCTGCGCCTGTCACCAAGTGCATTTAACCCTCAATGGTGTGGTTGTTTTTTGGCTAAAGCCTACATCAGGGTGAAGCTGTCACACCAAGTGCATTTAACCAGCAATAGTCTGTTCATTTTTTGGCCATATCCCAGTCTAATTCTGTCACTAAATCCATACCGGTCACCCAGCGCCTAAATACTAGGCCTCAAATTTATATCCAGCTAAATCTGTCCCTAGTGCTGTAGCTGGGCGAGTTATTTAGTGTCCGTTCAAGCACATTTCTTGTTCTGGGTTGAAATACAATTCTCAATTTAGCAATTTCATAATTTAGTGGTTCCTGCTATATCAGAGCTCTTTGAAATCTATCCCAAAAAGGGTATATAATATTGAAGGTGCACATAGGGTCATTCAGAGTAACTTCACACACACCCGCTACTGTGTATTTCCAAGTCTAATTCTGTCACTAAATCCATACCGGTGACCCAGCGCCTAAATACTAGGCCTCAAATTTAATTCCCTCTAAATCTCTCGTTACCCACCGCTGTACTGTTGTTGCTGGGCAAGATATTTAGTGTCCGTCAAAGCACATTTTTTGTTCTGGGTTGAAGTACAATTCCCAATTTAGCAATTTCATAATTTAGTGGTTTCTGCTATATCAGAGCTATTTGAAATCTATCCCAAAAAGGGTATATAATATTGAAGGTGCACATAGGGTCATTCAGAATAACTTCACACACACCCGCTACTGTGTATTTCCAAGTCTAATTCTGTCACTAAACCCATACCTGTCACCCAGCGCCTAAATACTAGGCCTCAAATTTAAATCCCTCTAAATCTCTCGTTACCGTTGTCCTGTTGTAGCTGGGAAAGTTATTTAGTGCCCGTCAAAGCACATTTTTTGTTCTGGGTTGAAGTACAATTCCCAATTTAGCAATTTCATAATTTAGTGGTTCCTGCTATATCAGAGCTATTTGAAATCTATCCCAAAAAGGGTATATAATATTGAAGGTGCACATAGGGTCATTCAGAATAACTTCACACACACCCGCTACTGTGTATTTCCAAGTCTAATTCTGTCACTAAATCCATACCGGTGACCCAGCGCCTAAATACTAGGCCTCAAATTTAATTCCCTCTAAATCTCTCGTTACCCACCGCTGTACTGTTGTTGCTGGGCAAGATATTTAGTGTCCGTCAAAGCACATTTTTTGTTCTGGGTTGAAGTACAATTCCCAATTTAGCAATTTCATAATTTAGTGGTTTCTGCTATATCAGAGCTATTTGAAATCTATCCCTAAAAGGGTATATAATATTGAAGGTGCACATAGGGTCATTCAGAATAACTTCACACACACCCGCTACTGTGTATTTCCAAGTCTAATTCTGTCACTAAATCCATACCGGTGACCCAGCGCCTAAATACTAGGCCTCAAATTTAATTCCCTCTAAATCTCTCGTTACCCACCGGTGTACTGTTGTTGCTGGGCAAGATATTTAGTGTCCGTCAAAGCACATTTTTTGTTCTGGGTTGAAGTACAATTCCCAATTTAGCAATTTCATAATTTAGTGGTTTCTGCTATATCAGAGCTATTTGAAATCTATCCCTAAAAGGGTATATAATATTGAAGGTGCACATAGGGTCATTCAGAATAACTTCACACACACGCTTCTGTGCATTTCCAAGTCTAATTCTGTCACTAAATCCATACCGGTGACCCAGCGCCTAAATACTAGGCCTCAAATTTAAATCCCTCTAAATCTCTCGTTACCCACCACTGTACTGTTGTTGCTGGGCAAGATATTTAGTGTCCGTCAAAGCACATTTTTTGTTCTGGGTTGAAGTACAATTCCCAATTTAGCAATTTCATAATTTAGTGGTTTCTGCTATATCAGAGCTATTTGAAATCTATCCCTAAAAGGGTATATAATATTGAAGGTGCACATAGGGTCATTCAGAATAACTTCACACACACGCTTCTGTGCATTTCCAAGTCTAATTCTGTCACTAAATCCATACCGGTGACCCAGCGCCTAAATACTAGGCCTCAAATTTAAATCCCTCTAAATCTCTCGTTACCCACCGCTGTACTGTTGTTGCTGGGCAAGATATTTAGTGTCCGTCAAAGCACATTTTTTGTTCTGGGTTGAAGTACAATTCCCAATTTAGCAATTTCATAATTTAGTGGTTTCTGCTATATCAGAGCTATTTGAAATCTATCCCTAAAAGGGTATATAATATTGAAGGTGCACATAGGGTCATTCAGAATAACTTCACACACACGCTTCTGTGCATTTCCAAGTCTAATTCTGTCACTAAATCCATACCGGTGACCCAGCGCCTAAATACTAGGCCTCAAATTTAATTCCCTCTAAATCTCTCGTTACCCACCGCTGTACTGTTGTTGCTGGGCAAGATATTTAGTGTCCGTCAAAGCACATTTTTTGTTCTGGGTTGAAGTACAATTCCCAATTTAGCAATTTCATAATTTAGTGGTTTCTGCTATATCAGAGCTATTTGAAATCTATCCCTAAAAGGGTATATAATATTGAAGGTGCACATAGGGTCATTCAGAATAACTTCACACACACCCGCTACTGTGTATTTCCAAGTCTAATTCTGTCACTAAATCCATACCGGTGACCCAGCGCCTAAATACTAGGCCTCAAATTTAATTCCCTCTAAATCTCTCGTTACCCACCGGTGTACTGTTGTTGCTGGGCAAGATATTTAGTGTCCGTCAAAGCACATTTTTTGTTCTGGGTTGAAGTACAATTCCCAATTTAGCAATTTCATAATTTAGTGGTTTCTGCTATATCAGAGCTATTTGAAATCTATCCCTAAAAGGGTATATAATATTGAAGGTGCACATAGGGTCATTCAGAATAACTTCACACACACGCTTCTGTGCATTTCCAAGTCTAATTCTGTCACTAAATCCATACCGGTGACCCAGCGCCTAAATACTAGGCCTCAAATTTAAATCCCTCTAAATCTCTCGTTACCCACCGCTGTACTGTTGTTGCTGGGCAAGATATTTAGTGTCCGTCAAAGCACATTTTTTGTTCTGGGTTGAAGTACAATTCCCAATTTAGCAATTTCATAATTTAGTGGTTTCTGCTATATCAGAGCTATTTGAAATCTATCCCTAAAAGGGTATATAATATTGAAGGTGCACATAGGGTCATTCAGAATATTTTCACACACACGCTTCTGTGCATTTCCAAGTCTAATTCTGTCACTAAATCCATACCGGTCACCCAGCGCCTAAATACTAGGCCTCAAATTTATATCCCGCTGATTTTGAATACAATACATTGGGCCAAATAATATATTTGTTGTTGTGGTGAACCATAACAATGAGAAAAACATCTAGTAAGGGACGCGGACGTGGACATGGTCGTGGTGGTGTTAGTGGACCCTCTGGTGCTGGGAGAGGACGTGGCCGTTCTGCCACATCCACACGTCCTAGTGTACCAACTACCTCAGGTCCCAGTAGCCGCCAGAATTTACAGCGATATATGGTGGGGCCCAATGCCGTTCTAAGGATGGTAAGGCCTGAGCAGGTACAGGCATTAGTCAATTGGGTGGCCGACAGTGGATCCAGCACGTTCACATTATCTCCCACCCAGTCTTCTGCAGAAAGCGCACAGATGGCGCCTGAAAACCAACCCCATCAGTCTGTCACATCACCCCCATGCATACCAGGGAAACTGTCTCAGCCTCAAGTTATGCAGCAGTCTCTTATGCTGTTTGAAGACTCCGCTGGCAGGGTTTCCCAAGGGCATCCACCTAGCCCTTCCCCAGCGGTGAAAGACATAGAATGCACTGACGCACAACCACTTATGTTTCCTGATGATGAGGACATGGGAATACCACCTCAGCATGTCTCTGATGATGACGAAACACAGGTGCCAACTGCTGCGTCTTTCTGCAGTGTGCAGACTGAACAGGAGGTCAGGGATCAAGACTGGGTGGAAGACGATGCAGGGGACGATGAGGTCCTAGACCCCACATGGAATGAAGGTCGTGCCACTGACTTTCACAGTTCGGAGGAAGAGGCAGTGGTGAGACCGAGCCAACAGCGTAGCAAAAGAGGGAGCAGTGGGCAAAAGCAGAACACCCGCCGCCAAGAGACTCCGCCTGCTACTGACCGCCGCCATCTGGGACCGAGCACCCCAAAGGCAGCTTCAAGGAGTTCCCTGGCATGGCACTTCTTCAAACAATGTGCTGACGACAAGACCCGAGTGGTTTGCACGCTGTGCCATCAGAGCCTGAAGCGAGGCATTAACGTTCTGAACCTGAGCACAACCTGCATGACCAGGCACCTGCATGCAAAGCATGAACTGCAGTGGAGTAAACACCTTAAAACCAAGGAAGTCACTCAGGCTCCCCCTGCTACCTCTTCTGCTGCTGCCGCCTCGGCCTATTCTGCTGCTGCCGCCTCGGCCTCTTCCTCCGCCTCTGGAGGAACGTTGGCACCTGCCGCCCAGCAAACAGGGGATGTACCACCAACACCACCACCACCACCTCCGTCACCAAGCGTCTCAACCATGTCACACGCCAGCGTTCAGCTCTCCATCTCACAAACATTTGATAGAAAGCGTAAATTCCCACCTAGCCACCCTCGATCCCTGGCCCTGAATGCCAGCATTTCTAAACTACTGGCCTATGAAATGCTGTCATTTAGGCTGGTGGACACAGACAGCTTCAAACAGCTCATGTCGCTTGCTGTCCCACAGTATGTTGTTCCCAGCCGGCACTACTTCTCCAAGAGAGCCGTGCCTTCCCTGCACAACCAAGTATCCGATAAAATCAAGTGTGCACTGCGCAACGCCATCTGTAGCAAGGTCCACCTAACCACAGATACGTGGACCAGTAAGCACGGCCAGGGACGCTATATC
The DNA here is from genome assembly GCF_014858855.1 of Bufo gargarizans. NCBI lineage: Eukaryota > Metazoa > Chordata > Amphibia > Anura > Bufonidae > Bufo > Bufo gargarizans. Next base: position 44,527,441 of record NC_058084.1, read on the forward strand.
TCCCTAACTGCACACTGGGTAAATGTAGTGGCAGCTGGGCCCCAGGCGGAGAGCTGTTTGGCGCACGTCCTGCCGCCGCCAAGGATCGCAGGGCAACATTCTTTGCCTCCTGTTGCCACCTCCTCCTTCTCGGCTTCCTCCTCCTCTTCTTCCACCTGCTCATCCAGTCAGCCACACACCTTCACCACCAACTTCAGCACAGCCCGGGGTAAACGTCAGCAGGCCATTCTGAAACTCATATGTTTGGGGGACAGGCCCCACACCGCACAGGAGTTGTGGCGGGGTATTGAACAACAGACCGACGAGTGGTTGCTGCCGGTGAGCCTCAAGCCCGGCCTGGTGGTGTGTGATAATGGGCGAAATCTCGTTGCAGCTCTGGGACTAGCCAATTTGACGCACATCCCTTGCTTGGCGCATGTGCTGAATTTGGTGGTGCAGAAGTTCATTCACAACTACCCCGACATGTCAGAGCTGCTGCATAAAGTGCGGGCCGTCTGTTCGCGCTTCCGGCGTTCACATCCTGCCGCTGCTCGCCTGTCTGCGCTACAGCGTAACTTCGGCCTTCCCGCTCACCGCCTCATATGCGACGTGCCCACCAGGTGGAACTCCACCTTGCACATGCTGGACAGACTGTGCGAGCAGCAGCAGGCCATAGTGGAGTTTCAGCTGCAGCACGCACGGGTCAGTCGCACTACAGAACAGCACCACTTCACCACCAATGACTGGGCCTCCATGCGAGACCTGTGTGCCCTGTTGCGCTGTTTCGAGTACTCCACCAACATGGCCAGTGGCGATGACACCGTTATCAGCGTTACAATACCACTTCTATGTCTCCTTGAGAAAACACTTAGGGCGATGATGGAACAGGAGGTGGCCCAGGAGGAGGAGGAGGAGGATGAGGAAGAGGGGTCATTTTTAGCACTTTCAGGCCAGTCTCTTCGAAGTGACTCAGAGGGAGGTTTTTTGCAACAGCAGAGGCCAGGTACAAATGTGGCCAGCCAGGGCCCACTACTGGAGGACGAGGAGGACGAGGATGAGGAGGAGGTGGAGGAGGATGAGGATGAAGCATGGTCACAGCGGGGTGGCACCCAACGCAGCTCGGGTCCATCACTGGTGCGTGGCTGGGGGGAAAGGCAGGACGATGACGATACGCCTCCCACAGAGGACAGCTTGTCCTTACCCCTGGGCAGCCTGGCACACATGAGCGACTACATGCTGCAGTGCCTGCGCAACGACAGCAGAGTTGCCCACATTTTAACCTGTGCGGACTACTGGGTTGCCACCCTGCTGGATCCACGCTATAAAGACAATGTGCCCACCTTACTTCCTGCACTGGAGCGTGATAGGAAGATGCGCGAGTACAAGCGCACGTTGGTAGACGCGCTACTGAGAGCATTCCCAAATGTCACAGGGGAACAAGTGGAAGCCCAAGGCCAAGGCAGAGGAGGAGCAAGAGGTCGCCAAGGCAGCTGTGTCACGGCCAGCTCCTCTGAGGGCAGGGTTAGCATGGCAGAGATGTGGAAAACTTTTGTCAACACGCCACAGCTAACTGCACCACCACCTGATACGCAACGTGTTAGCAGGAGGCAACATTTCACTAACATGGTGGAACAGTACGTGTGCACACCCCTCCACGTACTGACTGATGGTTCGGCCCCATTCAACTTCTGGGTCTCTAAATTGTCCACGTGGCCAGAGCTAGCCTTTTATGCCTTGGAGGTGCTGGCCTGCCCGGCAGCCAGCGTTTTGTCTGAACGTGTATTCAGCACGTCAGGGGGCGTCATTACAGACAAACGCAGCCGCCTGTCTACAGCCAATGTGGACAAGCTGACGTTCATAAAAATGAACCAGGCATGGATCCCACAGGACCTGTCCGTCCCTTGTCCAGATTAGACATTAACTACCTCCCCATAACCATATATTATTGGACTCCAGGGCACTTCCTCATTCAATCCTATTTTTATTTTCATTTTACCATTATATTGCGATGCTACCCAAAGTTGAATGAACCTCTCCTCTGCCTGTGTGCTAGGCCTAAATATATGCCAATGGACTGTTGCAGTGGTGGCTGACATGAAGCCTGATTCTCTGCTATGACATGCAGACTAATTCTCTGCTGACATGAAGCCAGATTGTCTGTTACGGGACCTCTCTCCTCTGCCTGGGTGCTGGGCCTAAATTTATGACCATGGACTGTTGCAGTGGTGGCTGACGTGAAGCCTGATTCTCTGCTATGACATGCAGACTGATTCTCTGCTGACATGAAGCCAGATCGTCTGTTACGGGACCTCTCTGCTCTGCCTGTGTGCTAGGCCTAAATATATGCCAATGGACTGTTGCAGTGGTGGGTGACGTGAAGCCTCATTCTCTGCTATGACATGCAGACTGATTCTCTGCTGACATGAAGCCAGATTGTCTGTTACGGGACCTCTCTGCTCTGCCTGTGTGCTAGGCCTAAATATATGCCAATGGACTGTTGCAGTGGTGGGTGACGTGAAGCCTCATTCTCTGCTATGACATGCAGACTGATTCTCTGCTGTCATGAAGCCAGATTGTCTGTTACGGGACCTCTCTGCTCTGCCTGTGTGCTAGGCCTAAATATATGCCAATGGACTGTTGCAGTGGTGGGTGACGTGAAGCCTCATTCTCTGCTATGACATGCAGACTGATTCTCTGCTGTCATGAAGCCAGATTGTCTGTTACGGGACCTCTCTGCTCTGCCTGTGTGCTAGGCCTAAATATATGCCAATGGACTGTTGCAGTGGTGGGTGACGTGAAGCCTCATTCTCTGCTATGACATGCAGACTGATTCTCTGCTGACATGAAGCCAGATTGTCTGTTACGGGACCTCTCTGCTCTGCCTGTGTGCTAGGCCTAAATATATGCCAATGGACTGTTGCAGTGGTGGGTGACGTGAAGCCTCATTCTCTGCTATGACATGCAGACTGATTCTCTGCTGTCATGAAGCCAGATTGTCTGTTACGGGACCTCTCTGCTCTGCCTGTGTGCTAGGCCTAAATATATGCCAATGGACTGTTGCAGTGGTGGGTGACGTGAAGCCTCATTCTCTGCTATGACATGCAGACTGATTCTCTGCTGACATGAAGCCAGATTGTCTGTTACGGGACCTCTCTGCTTTGCCTGTGTGCTAGGCCTAAATATATGCCAATGGACTGTTGCAGTGGTGGGTGACGTGAAGCCTCATTCTCTGCTATGACATGCAGACTGATTCTCTGCTGTCATGAAGCCAGATTGTCTGTTACGGGACCTCTCTGCTCTGCCTGTGTGCTAGGCCTAAATATATGCCAATGGACTGTTGCAGTGGTGGGTGACGTGAAGCCTCATTCTCTGCTATGACATGCAGACTGATTCTCTGCTGACATGAAGCCAGATTGTCTGTTACGGGACCTCTCTGCTCTGCCTGTGTGCTAGGCCTAAATATATGCCAATGGACTGTTGCAGTGGTGGGTGACGTGAAGCCTCATTCTCTGCTATGACATGCAGACTGATTCTCTGCTGACATGAAGCCAGATCCTCTGTTACGGGAGCTCTCTCCTCTGCCTGGGTGCTGGGCCTAAATTTATGACAATTGACTGTTGCAGTGGTGGGTGACGTGAAGCCTGATTCTCTGCTATGATATGAAGACTGATTCTCTGCTGACATGAAGCCAGATTGTCTGTTACGGGACCTTTCTCCTCTGCCTGGGTTCTGGGCCTAAATTTATGAAAATTGACTCTTACAGTGGTGGGTGACGTGAAGCCTGATTCTAGGCTATGATATGAAGACTGATTCTCTGCTGACATGAAGCCAGATTGTCTGTTACGGGACCTTTCTCCTCTGCCTGGGTTCTGGGCCTAAATTTATGAAAATTGACTCTTACAGTGGTGGGTGACGTGAAGCCTGATTCTCTGCTATGATATGAAGACTGATTCTCTGCTGACATGAAGCCAGATTCTCTGTTACGGGACCTCTCTCCTCTGCCTGGGTGCTGGGCCTAAATTTATGACAATGGACTGTTGCAGTGGTGGCTGACGTGAAGCCTGATTCTCTGCTATGACATGCAGACTGATTCTCTGCTGTCATGAAGCCAGATTGTCTGTTACGGGACCTCTCTGCTCTGCCTGTGTGCTAGGCCTAAATATATGCCAATGGACTGTTGCAGTGGTGGCTGACGTGAAGCCTCATTCTCTGCTATGACATGCAGACTAATTCTCTGCTGACATGAAGCCAGATTGTCTGTTACGGGACCTCTCTCCTCTGCCTGGGTGCTGGGCCTAAATTTATGACAATGGACTGTTGCAGTGGTGGCTGACGTGAAGCCTGATTCTCTGCTATGACATGCAGACTAATTCTCTGCTGACATGAAGCCAGATTGTCTGTTACGGGACCTCTCTCCTCTGCCTGGGTGCTGGGCCTAAATATATGCCAATGGACTGTTGCAGTGGTGGCTGACGTGAAGCCTCATTCTCTGCTATGACATGCAGACTAATTCTCTGCTGTCATGAAGCCAGATTGTCTGTTACGGGACCTCTCTGCTCTGCCTGTGTGCTAGGCCTAAATATATGCCAATGGACTGTTGCAGTGGTGGGTGACGTGAAGCCTGATTCTCTGCTATGACATGCAGACTGATTCTCTGCTGACATGAAGCCAGATTGTCTGTTACGGGACCTCTCTGCTCTGCCTGTGTGCTAGGCCTAAATATATGCCAATGGACTGTTGCAGTGGTGGGTGACGTGAAGCCTCATTCTCTGCTATGACATGCAGACTGATTCTCTGCTGACATGAAGCCAGATTCTCTGTTACGGGACCTCTCTCCTCTGCCTGTGTGTGTGCTGGGCCTAAATATATGCCAATGGACTGTTGCAGTGGTGGCTGACGTGAAGCCTCATTCTCTGCTATGACATGCAGACTAATTCTCTGCTGACATGAAGACAGATTCTCTGTTACGGGACCTCCCTCCTCTGCCTGGGTGCTGGGCCTAAATATATGCCAATGGACTGTTGCAGTGGTGGCTGACGTGAAGCCTCATTCTCTGCTATGACATGCAGACTGATTCTCTGCTGACATGAAGCCAGATTCTCTGTTACGGGACCTCTCTCCTCTGCCTGTGTGTGTGCTGGGCCTAAATATATGCCAATGGACTGTTGCAGTGGTGGCTGACGTGAAGCCTCATTCTCTGCTATGACATGCAGACTGATTCTCTGCTGACATGAAGCCAGATTCTCTGTTACGGGACCTCTCTCCTCTGCCTGTGTGTGTGCTGGGCCTAAATATATGCCAATGGACTGTTGCAGTGGTGGCTGACGTGAAGCCTCATTCTCTGCTATGACATGCAGACTAATTCTCTGCTGACATGAAGACAGATTCTCTGTTACGGGACCTCCCTCCTCTGCCTGGGTGCTGGGCCTAAATATATGCCAATGGACTGTTGCAGTGGTGGCTGACGTGAAGCCTCATTCTCTGCTATGACATGCAGACTAATTCTCTGCTGACATGAAGACAGATTCTCTGTTACGGGACCTCTCTCCTCTGCCTGGGTGCCGGGGCCTAAATATCTGAGAATGGACTGTTCCAGTGGTGGGTGACGGGAAGCCAGATTCTCTGCTATGGAACCTCTCTCCAATTGATTTTGGTTAATTTTTATTTATTTAATTTTTATTTTAATTAATTTCCCTATCCACATTTGTTTGCAGGGGATTTACCTACATGTTGCTGCCTTTTGCAGCCCTCTAGCTCTTTCCTGGGCTGTTTTACAGCCTTTTTAGTGCCGAAAAGTTCGGGTCCCCATTGACTTCAATGGGGTTCGGGTTCGGGACGAAGTTCGGATCGGGTTCGGATCCCGAACCCGAACATTTCCGGGATGTTCGGCCGAACTTCTCGAACCCGAACATCCAGGTGTTCGCTCAACTCTACTCATAAGCAATCTTTAATGGCACAGAAACTATCAGAACTTTCCTCTCTTAGAACTCAACTGAAAAATCTTCTGAATGAGCGCTCAGCTAAATTCTTTCTGTCCGCTCAACAGAAGATTTATGCCCATGGAAACAAAGCTTCTAAATATGTCATGAGTCGAATTAAACAGAGAAGAAACTCCCGCTATGTTCAGTCCATTAAATCCTCCCAAGGGGTCCAATTATTTAAAGGGGTTGTCCGGGATCAAGATTTTTTTTAAAACCAGTTAAATCACTATTAATAGCGGTTTGAAGGTCCCCCCAGATGTCTTTAGGTATTTTTACACTTCAGCAGGGCTCCTACAGTCCCCCACTGATTGTTTACCTTTCTGTTTATGTGCCGTAACTTTCTGCCTCAATGCTTTCTGGGTCCCAGCGCAGCTAAACGCCTCCTTCCTTACTAAGAATGCGCCCTGCTCGGCGAGGGGCGTGGCTTAGCGCTACGATGGGCGTGGCTTTGCGCCGTGAGGGGGCGTGGCTTCGCGCTTCTGTTGCCGCATAGTTACTGCCCCTCCATGCGCTTGGAATAATTAGAGGCTGACTGTGACGTCACCGGGCTCCTTGTGAAGCGGAAGGAGAGGCTTTGCTATGCAGAAAGGGACCCGGTGCATCACTGACTGTGAGAGAAACTGCACTTCCGGCTGAAAATTTGTGAAGTGAAAAAGGGCCATCAGAAATGTCTGGTAAGGGAAGGACAGGCATGAATGTAATATTTAGGGGACCATTGTACATGTAGACCCAGGTCCCCAATCCCGGACAACCCCTTTAAGGCTGAAGAAATTGCTGAACAATTTAGACTATTTTACCAATCTCTATATAATCTCCCTGCCTCTGACCTTCCTAACCCTTCCCTGGATAGAGAAAGTAATATCAGTACTTTCCTAGAGACTCTTAACCTTCCCACTTTAAACTTGGCACAACAAGAATCCCTGACCACACCGTTCACTATCCTGGAACTAACTGCCGCGATTAAATCTACCCCTAGAGGCAAATGCCCTGGCCCGGACGGTCTCCCCATAACTTACTATTCGGCCTTTCAAAGTACCCTGCTACCACACCTGCTCCCTATTTGCAATTTATCACTGTCCAACCACCCACTCTCTTCTGATATGACCAAAGCAGTCATCACAATAATCCCTAAAGAGGGTAAAGATCCCACACTCTGCCCCAACTATCGTCCCATCTCTTTACTTAATGTCGACCTTAAGCTTCTAGCCAAAATGCTGGCCACTAGGCTACAAAATCTTCTCCCTGAATTAATTAACCCGGATCAGGTCGGTTTTGTTAGAGGTAGAGAGGTTAAGGACAATACCACTAAAATCCTAGACGTCCTGTTTTACGCCTCTCATAAATCTTCTCCATTGGTCTTACTAGGCATGGACGCCGAGAAGGCATTTGATAGGGTGGACTGGACCTATATTAGATTAGTCTTGGCTAAATTTAAAATCCCAGAGCAGTATATCAACTCTATGTTTCCATGTACACCTGCTCCTCGGCGTCCGTGTCAGTAAATGGTCTTCTTTCCTCCCTCTTTCCCATTAAAAATGGAACGAGGCAGGGATGCCCCCTTTCCCCACTCATTTTTGTCCTTGTAATGGACCTTCTCCAGGCCCTTAGACAGGACAGTGAAATCAGAGGTTTGAAAGTGGGGAGCCATGAATTTAAATTGGCGGCCTTTGCCGATGACCTTCTGATTGTTACCACTAACCCGCAGAGATCCATGCCCAAGATTCTCTCAACGCTCAACCTTTTTGGCTCCCTCTCCAATTTTAAAGTCAATCCCTCCAAATCCCAGGTTTTGCATATCGGTCTCTCCCCCGCCACTATCGCCTCCCTCCAAATTAACTCACCTTTCAATTGGCAGACCCAACAATTAACCTACCTAGGGATCAAATTATCCCCCCACCTGCCTGATCTGTTTCAACTGAAATACAAACCCCTTCTAGCCTCTATGACAGCTCAGATGGACTCCCTAGATTCTCCCTATCTCTCCTGGTTCGGAAGGAAGAACATCTTCATGTCGCTGATCATGCCAAAGCTTACGTATATGATGCAGGTTCTCCCTATTGATATTCCCAGGTCATACTTTGCATCTTTAAACAAACACATTCGTAAGTTCATTTGGCAAGCCAAAAGTCCTCGTATCTCTTTTGATACCTTGACCAAACCTAGGAGTAGAGGTGGTATTGGCCTCCCTGACCCTAATTCATATATGCTTGCCATCCAGCTTTCTAGGGCCATTGATTGGATTAGAGAACCCCCCCATAAATCTTGGCTCTCATTGGAGACTGCTCTCCTCCCCTTCTCTCCTAGGGCCCTCTTGCTGGCTGACAGGCCACCCCCGACCCTAAGCACAATATCTAATCCTCTTATACGCAATACCCTAAGGGTCTGGGGAGGTTTCTCGACCAGTTTTGGGGCCCCGTCGCCTTTTGCTTCACTTTTGCAAATTAAAGATATAATCAATCTGGCCCCTAAAGATCTGAAAGAAAGCTGTCCGCTATGTATTAGAACATTAGAGATCCCCATCGCTCAGTTCTTAGACCCAGATGGCTGCATTCTCCCTGACTCTGAGATATGCAAAACTCTGGGGACGCAGATCCATAACCCCACCCTGCTACATTTCATTAAAACAGAGCTACTTAGCAAAATGAAGAGTCCTCCCCCACCAGAAGATTCAAATTGGTTTGTGGAAATGCTGAACAGTATGAGATATCCGCCTAAAGCTATCTCCAAGATTTATAAACATTTGAAGTCCCCTGCCCCCTTTATTAAACCTACAATAGTGGGCAAATGGGAGAAGGATCTGAAGAGGTCCTTAACACCTCAAGAAATCTCTAAAATGCTGATTCTCCCACACAAGCTATCTAGATGCATACGCATCCAAGAAAACAGCTATAAGATCCTTATGCAATGGTACAGGACCCCAGACAAAACCTACAGATATAATAAGACAGCCAGTGATCTATGTTGGAGATGTCATAAAGCTAAGGGAACTTTCATACACGTATGGTGGGCATGTGCCCTGATTAACCCTTGGTGGCACACTATAACCCAACTAGGTAACCAGATTTGTCATTCATCCCTCACCTGTTCTCCCGAGTTGGTCTTATTGTCACTTGGATTAGAAGGTCTGGGCCCATTTAAGAAAGCTCTTTTTACCCTCCTGTTAGCAGCAGCCAGATTACTCTTACCATCCCTCTGGTTATCCTCAGATGTCCCCAGCATTGAACACTGGTCCAACAAGGTTGATCAGATTTACAGGTTAGAGGAGATTTCACACTGGGAGTCGCATTCCAGACCTTCTTTCATCAAAACGTGGTTACCTTGGAAGCAATACAGACACTTTCCTTAGGTACTGGGCTTAACGACAACCTTTCACTGCCATATCCCCCCCGTCCCTCCTAGGATTGAGATCTATTTATTCATATTAACATATCCTCTCCCCCCCTCCTAATTATTCGCTCTCACCACTGACTCCTGACTTGTGTACCCATTAGACCGGATTTAGTCTGACACAATAATAAGGTCTCTTTGACCCTTTTATTCTTTTGCCAATGCCTGTCCTGTTGGGCTTAATCGCCCTTACGTTAAATGTATCTGTGACATCTTGAAATATGTGATTGTCGCTTCTGTTTATGTCACATGGATTGTTGTATACTTTACTTATTGGAAATGTCTAAGCGCTGAAAAATTGAAAACAATAAAAATTTTCAATATAAAAAAAAAAACACCTCTAAAAGCGACAAATATAATTTTATTTTTGTACTAAAATAGTCAACTTAACACTTTCACCACAATTAACTGCAGAAATGCACTGAGAAGATATTTTTCTTGTTGTACTGAAAGACGACCCTATATGCTTTGACCAGAAAAAACTCAAAGAGTGAAGTGCGTATATATTTTTATAGTAGTACTGAAATACGTCCCTATATGCTTTCACCCAAAAAAACTTAGAGTGAAGTGCGTATTGTAGGAGAGTCCCCGAAATAATAATGGACGGACGATACGTGCCACCAGAGGTCCTGGCCTCGGTGGAGTAAGAACCGGATCATTGCGGTTACAGCGGCGAATGCTGCTGGCGCAGCGTGTCCGGGCCGGTTCTTACTGGGAACAGGTAAAGAGCTGGGGGGGGGTGCCTGTTCCCCACGGCCAGCCCAGGTTTTTGGTGGAGCTGGGCCTTTAAAGAACCCAGCCTGCTGATGATGGGGGTGGGGTGTGTCTTGCTGTGCTGGAGATTTCCACAGACAGAGTCAGTGCTGGTGAAGGAGAGTTTGGGCGCAGCACACATTGAAGGATAGCCCTGGGACCTGTGCTGCTACGAGCCGAAGGGGCTCTGGCCTGAGGGAGACAAAGGCAGGTAGCTTACAAGCCTGCAGAACTGCTGTGGTCTGTCCAAAACAAGGTGACTCAAGCCTGCTGTTTATTTTCTATGGAAGGACTTTTGTTTTATGCACTATGTGGATATGCACCTGTGTGGTCTGCACATTGCCTGTTATGCCTTTGGTGTAAATAAAGTCAAGGTGGCTTGGAGCGGGCATTCCTGCAATGAGGCAGGCCTGAGGCAAAAGTTGTGTTGGACTGCATGTCATATCAGGCCTGCAAGTTTTATGGTTCCTGACAAGATGGAGGAGGCTCTTAAGCACCTGATTCAGAGTAATTTACAGCAGCAACAGGCTTTTCAGGCTCAGAGGGAAAGTAATGAGCTACAGCAAAAAAGACATGAGGAGGCTATGTGTGCACAGCAGCAAACAATCTCCTAATGCAGCAGCTGGTAGCCATGCAAGAGTCGGTGCGAACATCCCTGCAAGGAGTTTCAACCACAACAACTCCGACTGTGTCTACCGCCAGGGACAAAGTCCGATCCGCCCTGAGGAAAATGGGTCCGGAAGATGATATAGAGGCGTTCCTGACGGTGTTCGAAAGAACCGCGGAGCAAGAGAGGCTGCCATTGGAGCAGTGGGCCGAGGTGGTGGCGCCTTTTCTGGTGGGGGACGCACAAAAGGCCTATTTTGACCTCAGCCGCGATGAGGCCAAGGACTATGAGAGGCTAAAAGGTGAGGTGTTGGCCAGGTTGGGGGTAAACACCTATGTGCGAGCACACAGGGTGTATCAGTGGGTGTTTGCCAAGTCCCGACCCGCCCGGTCACAAGCCTATGACTTACTTCACCTAGTAAAAAAATGGCTTCAGCCTGAAATATTGAGCCCTTCTCAGATGGTTGAAAGGGTCGTGGTCGACAGGTTCGTGTGTACCCTCCCGAGAGCCATGCAGCGCTGGGTGGGACAAGGCGATCCAGGCAACCTGGAACAACTGGTTAGCCTGGTGGAGAGGTATATGGCCACTCAGGATTTGGTGCGGGACTCAGCGGTACTACCGAAGTCACGTCAGCCCCCGTTGCCAACCCGGGATCCGGAAAAAGGGATCCCACCTCATAAGGAGGGGAGTGGATCTCCAGTCCGTGGGAGGAATACCCTGGGGAGGAGGGAGGCTGCGAGGATCAGATGGTGGCATTGTCAGGACTGGGGACATGTGGCAGCCAACTGCCCTAGGGCGTCCAAACCTATGGACTGGGTCCTCTTTTTATGCCCAACCGGTGTATATAGCTGATCCCCTGCTGGCTGCGGACACCCCTCCGGTGTGTGATGTCGTTGTTAATGGACACTCCGTGCAGGCCCTGCTGGACTCTGGGAGCCTGGTAACTCTGGTCCATGAATCGCTGGTAACGGAAAAACTCCCAGAAAGGCGAACCCTTACCATTGTCTGTATACATGGGGATCGCCGGGAGTATCCCACCACTAAGGTTACCCTGGCGGTGTGTGGGAAGGAGGTACCACATGTCGTCGGAGTGGGGAGACGGCTCCCTTATGCCGCAATATTGGGGAGGGACTTTCCCCTGTTCTGGACTTTGTGGAGGAACAGGTTGCCTACCTGTGTGGAAGAAAAATGTCCGGGTCCCGAGCCCGAGGACCCCGAGGCAGGGGCCCCAGCTGTAGGGGTCACCGTAGGGGAGGTAGAGTGTAACCCTGACCGGTTTCCCCTACAAGTATTGGCGGGTGAGACAGTAGAAAGTTTGTCTATCCTGGATCTGGAGGTACCCCGAGAAACCTTCGGGACCGCACAGCTCCAGGATTCAACATTATTGCGGGCTAGAGAAGGTGTGTCTGTGATTAATGGCGTTGCCCAGCTTCCCGGCGCCGATACCGTATTTCCTCACCTGGCCTATAACCAGGACCTGTTATATAGGGTAGACAAGGTGAGGCAGGAGGTGCTGGAACAACTGGTGGTGCCCCAGCCTTACAGGTGAATGGTCTTAGATTTAGCGCATGCGCATGTGTTGGGTGGTCATCTGGGAGTTAAGAAAACGCTGGAGCGAATTCTACAACGGTTCTATTGGCCTGGGATATATGAGGAAGTCCGGAGGTTCTGTCAGTCCTGTCCAGTGTGTCAGGTGACTAGCCCCCAACCTCATTATCGCAGTACACTGGTACCTATGCCCATTATAGAGGTGCCCTTCGAAAGGATCGCCATGGATCTGGTAGGCCCCATTATTAAGTCAGCCCGAGGTCACCAACACATACTGGTAGTGTTAGACTATGCCACTCGTTATCCGGAGGCGGTCCCATTGCGCCATACGTCGGCCAAGGTAATAGCTAAAGAGCTCATGAGTATGTTCGCCCGGGTGGGGATACCAAAGGAGATTCTGACGGACCAGGGGACACCCTTTATGTCTAAAATAACAAAGGAATTGTGTAAGCTATTAAATATTAAAAACATGCACACGTCCGTCTACCATCCCCAAACCGATGGGTTAGTAGAACGGTTTAATAAGACCCTGAAGTCCATGCTAAAAAGAGTCATGGCTAAGGACGGGAGAGATTGGGACTTACTGTTGCCCTATGTTTTGTTTGCGGTACGGGAAGTGCCCCAGGCGTCCACGGGGTTCTCGCCCTTTGAGTTGTTATATGGGCGACATCCCCGTGGACTACTGGATATCACTAAGGAGGCATGGGAGCAACAGCCTACGCCTCATAAAAGTGTGATAGAGCACATAGAAAAAATGCAGGACCGAATAGGGGTCGTGTTGCCGATCGTCCGTGAGCACATGGAAGCGGCACAACTGGCCCCAGAGTCGGGTATATAACCGTTCCGCCCGGGTAAGGACATTTCACCCGGGTGACCGAGTTCTTGTACTCGTGCCCACAGTCGAGAGTAAATTCCTGGCCCGGTGGCAAGGACCCTATGAAGTTAAGGAGAAAGTGGGCCCAGTTGATTACAGGATATACCAGCCAGGGCGGCGGAAGCCCGAACAGATATATCATGTGAATCTGCTGAAACCTTGGAGAGACAGAGAGAATTTGTTTGGAGACAGCCCGCCCTCTGTCTGGACGGCAGGGAGTGACCCGGGGTCACCAGGTGTTCCGGAGAACGCCGCTGGGGTGACGATAGGGGACGGACTGTCGACCAAACAGGCACAAGAGGTGAGAGAATTCGTTAGTCGCAATAGGGACGTATTCTCTGACCTTCCTGGACGTACCACCTTGATCGAGCATGACATTGTCACCGAGCCCCGGGTGAAAGTCCGCCTAAGACCCTACCGAGTACCGGAGGCTCGGCGACAGGCCATTTCGCAGGAGGTAAGATCGATGCTACGTCTAGGGGTCATAGAAGAGTCAAAGAGCGAGTGGGCTAGCCCGATTGTCCTTATTCCCAAACCGGATGGTTCATTACGGTTCTGTAATGATTTTAGGAAATTAAATGAGGTATCAAAATTTGACGCCTATCCCATGCCTCGGGTGGACGAGTTGATAGAGCGGCTGGGAAAAGCCCGGTATTTTTCGATCCTAGATCTCACGAAGGGCTACTGGCAGGTACCTCTGACGGAGGCGGCAAAGGAGAAAACGGCCTTTGTCACCCCGGAGGCGCTTTTTCAGTATAGGGTGTTGCCTTTTGGGTTGCATGGCGCTCCGGCTACGTTCCAGCGTCTGATGGATGTCGTCCTCAAGCCCCATCACCAGTATACCTCCGCGTATCTGGATGATATAGTCGTGTTTAGCCCGGACTGGGAGGGTCATTTGTCAAAACTTCAGGCAGTGATAGATTCTCTAAGGAAGGCGGGGTTGACTGCCAACCCAAAAAAATGCTCGGTGGGACTAGAGGAAGCTCGCTATTTGGGGTATGTGATTGGACGCGGAGTCATTAGGCCCCAAGTGAATAAAGTTGAAGCAATCCGGAATTGGCCCAGGCCTCGTACGTCCAAGCAAGTACGGTCATTTTTGGGCCTGATTGGGTACTACATGAGGTTCATTCCCCATTTTGCCACCTTGGCAGTCCCGTTAACCAGCCTCTTGAAGGGTAGAAAGTCGGTGATGGTTCACTGGGGGGAGCAGGAGGAGGAGGCGTTCTCCCGTTTGAAGTCGGCCCTATGTGAGTCCCCGGTTCTGGTGACGCCCGACTTCAAGCGGGAGTTTGTAGTTCAAACAGATGCCTCGGGAGTAGGACTAGGGGCTGTGCTTTCCCAGGAGCTCAACGGGGAAGAGCACCCCGTGGTTTTTCTAAGCCGCAAGCTTACCCCAGCAGAAACCCGGTATAGCATTGTGGAGAGAGAGTGCCTCGCCATCAAGTGGGCACTCGAGTCTCTCAGATATTACCTTCTGGGGAGAAGGTTCCGTCTGGTGACCGACCACTCCCCTCTCCAGTGGATGAGTCGGGCTAAGGAGGGGAGCGCTCGAGTTACCAGGTGGTTCTTGTCCCTCCAGAACTTTAAGTTCACTGTTGAGCACAGGGCTGGCCGCTTACAGGGGAACGCAGATGCCCTTTCCCGGGTACACTGCTGTGCATGTGTTCACCCCCTCAGGCTTGAACAGTATGTTCAAGCCCTCAGGGGTGAACAAAGGGGGGGGGGGATATGTAGGAGAGTCCCCGAAATAATAATGGACGGACGATACGTGCCACCAGAGGTCCTGGCCTCGGTGGATTAAGAACCGGATCATTGCGGTTACAACGGCGAATGCTGCTGGCGCAGCGTGTCCGGGCCGGTTCTTACTGGGAACAGGTAAAGAGCTGGGGGGGTGCCTGTTCCCCACGGCCAGCCCAGGTTTTTGGTGGAGCTGGGCCTTTAAAGAACCCAGCCTGCTGATGATGGGGGTGGGGTGTGTCTTGCTGTGCTGGAGATTTCCACAGACAGAATCAGTGCTGGTGAAGGAGAGTCTGGGTGCAGCACACATTGAAGGATAGCCCTGGGACCTGTGGTCCTACGAGCCGAAGGGGCTCTGGCCTGAGGGAGACAAAGGCAGGTAGCTTACAAGCCTGCAGAACTTCTGTGGTCTGTCCAAAACAAGGTGACTCAAACCTGCTGTTTATTTTCTATGGAAGGACTTTTGTTTTATGCACTATGTGGATATGCACCTGTGTGGTCTGCACATTGCCTGTTATGCCTTTGGTGTAAATAAAGTCACGATGTATCACAAAGACTGTCTGTGATTGCCTCAATACTGCCGCCGCTACCGTAGCCTACCACGAGCACATCCCCACAGTATATACATTTCTTGAAGAACTGAAATACACCCCTATTCGCTTACACCAGAAATAACTGCAGAAGTGAAATGCGTAAATATTTTTTCTTTTTTTACTGAAATGTGCCCCTATACGCTTTCTCCACATATAACTGCAACAGTGCAGTGCGTATATACACTGCCTGTCCAAAAATAAGTTGCCACCAAAGAAAAAAAATAAAAGCTCAAAACACTGTAATATTTTTTTGGACTGCCTTTAGATTTGATTAGGGCATGCATTCGTTGTGGCATTGTTTCGATAAGCTACTGCAATGTCACATGATTTATTTCCATCCAGTGTTGCATTAACCACCTCCTGTCTGCCCATTGAATATAAACGTCCGGTAGGTGGTTCTCTATTTCTGAATGGACGTTTTAAAATATACATTCAGAGATCGCAGCTGCATGCTAATCGTGCAGCTGCTAATCGGGTTGCCCGCTGTCAGTGACAGGAGGTCAAACCTTAGAGAAGGCAGGGACAGTGCCCAGGTGTCCCTGCCTTCTAGATCGCTGTACTGTATACACAGCGCTCACTGAGCTCTGTGTATACAGAGCAGGAAGCGCTATACGCTTCCAGTTCCGGCCCGGCGGTCATGTGACCGCCGTAGCCGGGTGAGTGCCGGAGCTGTGAAGTCTTTCAGAGACCTCGATCAGCCCTGCACTGAGGCTGTACAGCGCGGTATTGGGGGGGGGGGGTGCATTTCTTCTTTAACTGGGGCTACTATGTCAGCCCCAGTTACAGGAGAAATTAACAGTGAAAAAAAAAAAAAAAGTGAAGTAAATGTCCCCCAGAGGTCTTGTATGACCTTATGGGGGACGCAAAGTATAAAATAAAAAAATAAAGTGTAAAAATAAAAATTTAATTTTATAAAATAGACTCTATAAATATATCATATGATCGACCCAATCCGATAAACATCACAAAAAAAAGTGTCAAAAAAGCCATTTTTGTCACCTTACATCACAAAAAGTGCAACACCAAGTGATCAAAAAGGTGTATGTCCCACACAATGGTACCAATAAAACCGTCACCTCATCCCACAAAAAAATTAGCCCCTATATAATAAAAATTTTCAAAAAATAAAAAAAATATAGCTCTCAGAACATGGAGACACTAAAACATCATTTTTTTTGTTTCAAAAATGCTATTATCGTGTTAAAGTAAAATAAATAAATAAAGTATACATATTAGGTATCGACTACATCAGTAAAAACAAGCTTGATAAAAATATCACATGATCTAACCACTCGGGTGAACACCATAAAGAAAAAAAAATACATCACAAAAAGTCCAACACCAAGTGAGCAAAAAGGCATATGTACCACAAAATAGTGCCAATAAAACCATTACCTAATACTGGAAAAAATGAGCCCCCACTTAAGAAAATCGCTAAAAAAAAAAAAAATATAGCTCTCAGAACATGGACACATTAAAACATAATTTTTTGGTTTAAAAAATGCTATTATTGTGTAAAATTTAAATAATTACGAAAAGGTATACATATTAGGAATCGCCATATCCATAACGATCTGCTCTATAAAAATGTCACTTGATCGAACCCCTCAGGTGAACACTGTAAAAATAAATAATTAGAAACTATGCTAAAACAACCAATTTTTTGGTCACCTTGCCCCATAAAGTGTTATAATGAATTATCAAAAAATCATATATACCCAAAAATAGTATCAATAAAACTGGCACCTTATCCCCTAGTTTCCAAAATGGGGTCACTTCTTGGGAGTTTCTACTGTAAGGGTGCATCAGGGGGGCTTCAAATGGGACATGACATCTAAAAACCATGTGGTGCTCCTTTTTTTCTGCACCCTGCCGTGTGCCCATACAGCAGTTTATGACCACATGTGCGGTGTTTCTGTAAACCTCAAAATCTGGGTAATAAATATTGAGTTTTGTTTGGCTGTTAACTATCAATGTTTAAAAAAAAATTTGGATTAAAATGTAAAATCTGCCAAAAAAGTGACATTTTAAAATTTGATCTCCATTTTCCTTTAATTCTTGTGGAACGCCTAAAGGGTTAACAAAGTTAGTAAATTCGGTTTTAAGTAACTTAAGGGGTGTAGTTTCTACAATGGGGTCATTTATGGGGGGTTTCCACTATGCAAGCCCCACAAAGTGACTTCAGACCTGAACTGGTCCTTAAAAAGTGGGTTTTGGCAATTTTCTTAAACATTTTAAGAATTGCTTCTAAACTTCTAAGCCTTCTAATGTCCCCAAAAAATAAAATGGCATTTCCAAAATGATGCCAACATAAAGTAAACATATGGGGAATGTCAAGTAATAAATATTTTATGAGGTATCACTTTCTGTTTTAAAAACTGAGAAATTGAAATTTTAAAAATTGTGAATTTTTAGAAATTTTGGGTAAATTTGGGATTTTTTCATAAATAATGGTGAAATATATTTACTCAAATTTATGACTAGCATGAAGTACAATGTGTCACGAGAAAACAATCTCTGAATGACTTAGATAAGTAAAAGTGTTCCAAAGTTATTACCACATAAAGTGAGATATGTCAGATTTGCAAAATTAGGCCTGGTCAAAAAGGGGGCAAATGACACAGATGTGAACTGGTTAATTTTTCACTAAGATCTTGCATTGATGATGGTAGAGTCTGACTGCTGTGCAAAGCCTTCTCCAGCAAATCCCAAAGATTCTCAATGGGGTTAAGGTCTGGACTCTGTGGTGGCCAATCCATGTGTGAAAATGATGTCTCATGCTCCCTGAACCACTCTTTCACAATTTGAGCCCGATTAATCTTGGCATTGTCATCTTGGAATATGCCCGTGCCATCAGGAAAGAAAAAATCCATTGATGGAATAACCTGGTCATTCAGTATGTTCAGGTAGTCAGCTGACCTCATTCTTGGAGCACATACAGTTGCTGAACCTAGACATGACCAACTGTAGCAACCCTAGATCATAGCACTGCCCCCACAGGCTTGTACAGTAGGCACTAGGCATGATGGGTGCATCACTTCATCTGCCTCTCTTCTTACCCTGATGCTCCCATCACTCTGGAACAGGGTAATTCTGGACTCATCAAACCACATGACCGTCTTCCATTGCTCCAGAGTCCAATCTTTATGCTCCCTAGTAAAGTGAAGCCTTTTTTTCTGGTTTGCCTCACTGATTAGTGTTTTTCTTACAGCTACACAGCTGTTCAGTCCCAATCCCTTGAGTTCCCTTTGCATTGTATGTGTGGAAAAGGTCTTACTTTCACTATTAAACATAGCCTTGAGTTCTACTGTTGTTTTTCTTCAATTTGATTTCACCCAACGTTTAAGTGATCGCCGCTTATGATCATTCAGGATTTTTTTCCCGCCACATTTCTTCCTCGAATACGATGGGTCCCCAGTATCCTTCCAGTTTTTAATAATGCGTTGGACAATTTTTAACCCAATTTTAGTAGTTTCTGCAATCTCCTTAGATGTTTTCTCTGCTTGATGCATGCCAATGATTTGACCCTTCTCAAACAGACTAACATCTTTTCCATGACCACGAGATGTGTCTTTCGACATAGTAGTGCGTATATATTTTTCTTTTTTTACTGAAATATGCCCCTATAGACTTTCACCAGATATAACTGCAACAGTGCAGTATGTATATATTTTCATTTTTTTTACATAAAAATACCCCTATGCACTTTTACCAGAAAAAATTGCAACAGTGCAGTAAGTATATATATTTTTCTTTATTTACTGAAATACGCCCCTATATGCATTCTTTAGAAATAACCATCACAGTACAGTGCGTATATATCACAGAAATAACTGCAACAGTGCAGTTCGTTTATATTTTTCTTCTTGTACTGAAATATGCCCCTATATGCTTTCAACAGAAATAACTGCAGAAGTGAACTGAGAATATATTTTTCTTGTACTGAAATACGCCCCTACACTCTTTCACCAAAAAAACTGCAACAGTGCAGTGCGTATATATTTTCCTATTTTTTACTGAAATACTCCCCTATACGCTTTCACCAAAAATAACTGCAAAAGTGCAGTGTGTATATATTTTCCTTTTTTACTGATATATGCCCCTGTACGCTTTCACCAAAAATAACTGCAACAGTGCAGTGCATATATATTTTCCTTTTTTTTTACTGTAAATACTTCCCTATACACTTTCAACAGAAATAACTGCAGAAGTGAACCGAGAATATATTTTTCTTGTTGTACTGAAATACACCCCTATACGCTTTCAACAGAAATAACTGCACAAGTGAAATTCGTACATATTTTTCTTGTTGTACTGAATAAGATACTAAGAAAGCCACTAAAGGCTTTTCAACATAACACTTGCAGCCCAATAACAAAAATCTGCAATGACAGAGCTGTCTAATGACTATTTGAATCCCCAAATAATCATTCTCTGCACTTGTAAATCACTTTCCTATCAATGTCCCTAGCGCTTTCTGACATCTCTCTCTGCACTAAGATGCTGTGAAATGATTCCTATCCTTTCCCTGCACTTATAAATCGTTTTTTCAGGGGGTTTTTTCCACAATCGTTTTCT
This sequence comes from Bufo gargarizans, assembly GCF_014858855.1. Lineage (NCBI taxonomy): Eukaryota > Metazoa > Chordata > Amphibia > Anura > Bufonidae > Bufo > Bufo gargarizans. Next base: position 44,547,478 of record NC_058084.1, read on the forward strand.
CACTTGCTGTCCCTAGCACCTTCACATGTCTGTCCCTGCACTCTGAATGCTGGAAAATGGCAGAATCTAAAATAGCTGCCGTATTTATAGGGCTGTGACATCACAGGACTGATTGGCTGCATGCAGGCATGTCAATCTAGGTGATCCTGCCTTCCTAGATTTCCTTGCCTCATGTCCTTAGTTCTCACACGTGTACCTGCCATTTTAGGAAAATTGTGATTCATTACTACGAAGTGTAAGGAAATTAGCATTCGATGCGAGTCGAATTTTCCCTGAAATTCGGATTGAATTCCACTTCGTCAGCTTTGATTCGCTCCTCTCTAATAGCGATGTGTTTGTGGCAGTAGTGGTAGTAGTGGAACTTGTAGCCACAGTGGTGGCAGTAGAGGCAGTGAATGAGGAGGAGACCTCAGAGATGATGGCCCCAGTGGCAATGAATAGCAGAGACAACGTACAGCCAAAGTCTCCCAAGTCTTCCCAAGCTTGGGAACTGGTGATGCTGCAGTTACTGTGGGCGCAGGCTAAAAACATGAGAAACCAGGGATCTATTGCAGCACATAAGGATGAATCACTAGATCCTGTGGGAAAATAGATTTGGAACAAGTCTGTCCTCATTCTCTCAGTCTTGTTTGTGGCAGCCAGTCCGCATACCCAAGCAGTACAGTGTCCTTATCATCATCAGCGGCTTCTTTTCCTGCTCAGACTCCTCCTCCTACTCCTTGTCCTCCACTCCATCATGAGACATCTATAATGGAACATGTGACCATGAGAAAACTATTTGTGACTAGCCATTAGCTACTAGCAATTTGTTTGTCATCTGCACTCCTATCTGGCCAAGTTGTTGGCAGTGCAGTTGCTGCTGTACCACTTACAGTAGTTGTGGAAAATGTGGTACAGTTCCAAAATAGATTTTGCTCCTATGCCATCATCAGCAGTTTTTGCCATATTCTTTACCTTGGACTTTTGGCTAGGTGTCCGTAATGGCGCACTTTTGTACCATCATCAAAATGTAATCCTGCTAAAAAATGGAATTATTTTCCATGTTATCAGCTGCAGATTTTTTGTATCCCATCCCATTTAGCTGTGTGTCCAGTTACGCGTCTTCCCTAAATTGTAATTATTCTCTAATCGTTTTCTTCTGAATGCCATCACTGAGAATTTTTGTCAGAAAGGCGTCCGTAAAAATTACCTTATCATTAAAAAAATGTGGTGAAGTGCTACAATTTCAAATATTTTTTTTTTCTGCTGTATGATGTTCGTATAGCTGTCCATCTTTTTTTCAAACAATTGTTTAAAATTGTTCAGTTTACTTAATGACTGTGTCCTTTTCCAGGCACAAACCTTATTTCCTGAACCCATGGACTTCTGTGGAGGCAGACTGGAACAGTGGCTAGAATTGACCCAGTTGTGTTTTCCAAATGAAAAAACTTGTCTTATGCAAGTGTACCAAAACAAAAATCACTTTTGTCAAAATGAAACACGTATGAATCTGTGAGGATTTTATACAAACCACTGGCAAAGGCCAATAAACAGATATTCCATTGCTGATGATGCTTCATCATGTCATTGCCACTGTCTGCCTGCCTACCATCATGTTCTGTACTGTATGGCTACTGATCCTGCTGCCACCGCTGCCACTGCTACTCCCTGCTGCTAATCCACCTACTGCCACTATCATTACCCCTACACAGCCTTGCACAAATTTACTTTCTGCCTTGTCTATTCCATGATTGTTTTGGATAGTTGTGCTGAACAAGCCACTGTTTCTTCTGACTTTAACATGTGTAGGTATAAACAGGGGTAGGGATCTGATCCTGTTAAAGCATACATTTTTTTGGATGCTTGGTCCAACAACCACTGTTCTATTCCTATAACACCGTGTGTGTTTAAACACTATTTTCCCCCAAAAAGGGACAATTTTTGGAAGCTTTCCGATATTAAAAAGCATTTTAAATATAAAAGTGCAGTTTGTTTTTAAACAAGTTGTTTGTTAACACCGTCAACCATGAGTTTACCCATAGCTATACTGTATATATCAGTGTCTGTCTGAGAGCTAAAAAAGATGGTAGAGGTTGGAGAGCAAGAAAAAAAAAGATAACATAAAGATATAAAAAAATGTCCTATGAGACATCAGAGTGCTGTATACTAATTTTCAGGCCAACTGGAGAATATTTGATTTGAGTAGAATTTTTTTATTTTATTTTTTTTAAACTGACAATCAGGCACAAAATTTTTTCAAGAAGTTTGCTCATCTCTAAGAAAAACCTTTCCCTATACAGTCACTTAATTTGAAATTATTTGCCTTAGTCAGTTAAATGGATACTGTACCTTGAAGTTATTTTCTGAGAGATTCCCATGAAAACAAGAAAAGGAGGAAAATTGTTAAGCAGAAAAAATGTCACAAGTATACAGTGATTTGTTATGGTCATGAAAGTCATTTTATGAAAAGCAAATGTATGTAATTCTCCAATTTAAAAACAGTTTAGCTAAATAAATGATGGAGTAGTAACTCTAGATTTTACTCATACCGTTGGCTCAGCTCCACAGTAATTGAAAACTTTTTTGATTTAATTTCCATTTCTAAAACTGAAGAAATGCATAAAATAATTATTATTATGAAATGTCAGTGCATGTAGCCTGGTCTGGACTATACCGGAATGCTAATAATTTTTCTGAATCAAAAAACGTTCTGCATTCATTTTCCATTTCACTTATAGTCATTTATCACTGCACAATTTATTCTACAGGTTTTATAGGACAAGAGAGAGCATTACATTTTGTCTTTTCTTTGAATCATGTATGACTACAATATTCTAGTTGCATGGAGCTGTAATGCAGCACCCATGAAAAGTTATGGGTCCTTACTGTACATTTGTATGACAATAATTTCCTGCCAAGACACAACACATCTTTCTGTTAAAGAACCTCTGTCAGCATGGTCAATCCTATTAAACAAGGCATATTGCATAGTAAGGTTGATCATGCTGATTAAAATTACATCTTAGTTATCTTTGTACATAGCAGCTTTCATAAGATATCTCAATGTTTTTATTATGCTAATTAGCTCCCTCAAGCACCAAAGTGCTGGGCAGAAGGCACTGCTATTCTAGCACCCATCTCCTCTGTGCATGCTCCTCTCTCCTCTCAAAGCTAGACATGTAGTTCAGACATACCCAATATCATATTAAGTAAAAACATAAAATGTTTAATTTAAGCGGCTCACTCCCTTTCTTGCTCTGGATAAGGTGCTCTGGCTTTATGACTCACCCCACCAAATGTAAATGATTAAATTATAGAGATAGACAGGCACACTTAATTTGGAGTAATTCAGAGATATTGAGTTTACATTATCCATATATTCATGTATTAGTCAATACAAATATACACAAATTAAAAAAATAGCCGGCATTAAAGTATAATTAAATAATTAAAATACACAAATACCCCTCTGTTATCCCGGCACAGTGTAGGATCCCGGTAGCCTTCTTATTCTTGACCACCAAAGTGGCCATCACCGCGTGTTGGTAATCTACCAAAATTCCCTCTGTAGCAGAGATCCTAACAAGAGTCCACACCACATGCTCTTACGAGAAAATCTACCATTAAAGGAATACAGCATCGACAAATACCGGTCCAACTGGGACTTGTGGACTTCCAGCTTCTCCACTAACAACAGGGATTTGACAAACGTGTCATTGTAATTGTAATTGTACCTGAGACTTAATGTTTTGTGTTTTTACTTGTCTTATATTTATTTACACCATGCTACCTAATGTTACCTTCACCCCTCCCTCCTACCCCTGGTCTGTTATGTCCCCCCCCCACCCTCCCCCTCCCCTCATGTATCAATAATGTTACCTCGAGCTATATTTGGTCAATACCACTCTGATCATTGGTTTCATTAACTTTGTTTTTACTACCTTGAAACTTTCAATAAAACCTATTCAAATAAAATACCCCTCTGTTTGTTGTGTATGCAGCAAGCATATTTGATTATCTCTGTGACACAGTAAGGGGTTGTGTCTGGCAAGGCAGGTATTTTCCTCCCAGCATGTGCGGCTGGGCTGGTTTCCAGCCAGGTGAGGTCAAATACCGAATCGAAGTTTAAGTGCCGGTCCGGGTTTTGGTAGCACCTGGCTGTCCTTAAATAGACAGCTGTGCTCAGCAGAGAGGTCTCTGTTTTTGGGATCTGAGGCTTTATATTGTGCTGGAGGGATGAGAGCCACACACTGGGGAAACAGGTCCCATAAAGCCTGCTGTGGTCTACTGGAGACAGAACTGCCAACAAGGTGACTTGTGTTATATGAACTTTCCATTGTGTGTGAATTAACACCAAGACTGCAAAGTTACATGCCGTTTTGTGCAATTGTCTCAAGGGTGAATAAACACTGACGTTTTGAGTTAAGAACTTGTATTTTGCCTCTGTACTGCTCCCGCTTACCCTATCTACCAGAGCGAAACCCCACAATTGTTGGAGTATGTGGGCAAGAGCAGTGAGGCTGGCGTTACACCGATATTTATGGTTTCTGCATTTATCAGGCACGGTTGTATGCCGTTCATTAAACCAGCTGTATTACAACCAGTGCCCCTTGACAAAATAGAGGCTGTTGTGAAGGCCTTCATGGAGGCTAATCTGCAGCAGCGAGAGACAAGCCTGCAGAAACACTAGGCTAGTAAGCAGCATCAGGAGTTGCTGCTATAACATGTGATGGCTTTGCAGACAGCAGGAGCAACCCCGAGTGTCCACGATCCCTGGAAAGCAGTCAGTGCCATAATTCCTAAGATGACCTCCACAGACAACATCGAAACCTACCTGGCGATGAACGAGAAAGTGGCCATCAGGGAAAAGCTACCCCGTGATCAGTGGGCTGAGGTTGTCGCTCCATTCCTGGCATCCGATTCCCAGAAGGTGTATTTCGACTTCCCGGATGATCTACCAAAAAGTAAAGGGTGAGATTTTGGCAAGACTGGGGGTGAATGTGTTGGTCTGGGCCCAGTGGGGGTTTAAGCCGGCTGAGCCTGCGAGGACTCAGTATTATGACTTACTTCACCTCTTGCAAAAGTGGCTACAGCCTGATGTGCTGAGTCCCACGGCTATGCTGGATAGACTATTGGCTGGTATGTTCTGGAGGGCTCTGCCACCCCCTCTCCAGCACTTGATTGGCCAGGTGTCTCCTGTCAATACCCTAGAAATGGTGGACCTGGTGGAGTTCTACAAAGCTACTAAGACTGTTACAAGGGGTTATTTTGGTAAGGGGCAGTCAAACCTCGTACGAACTATGGCTACAGTCAGTCACTATATGTCAGGAAGCAGTGCGCAGCAGGTACCCCAAAAACTCTAAACCACCTGTGCCAGGTGGAGGTAGGAGACACTCCAGCGGAGGCTCTGCTGGACTCAGGGAGTCTGGTGTCCCTAGTAAGGGCTCCCCTGGTATGGTCAGCAGAGTATACTGGCTGGAAAGTTGGAGTTATGTACATCCATGAAGACTTAAAAGACTATACCACTGCCCTGGTGTCTCTAACCACAGGGACTGGCAGATGGACTCACGAAGTGGCAGTTGCCCCAAATTTACACTACAAACTTATAATAGGGAAAGGCTTTCCAGGCTTCCTGGCACTGTGGCCTGTTATGAGAATGACTGATACCCATGAGATAGGGAACCTGAGACCGAAGGACCAGTGATAGGGCTGAACGCCACTTCGGTGGAAGAGTGGGAGACAATCCAGCTAAGTGTGATGGTGGGAAACATGGAGGACTTTCCGCAGGGCCCCGAATTGGCAGACCTCAATATCTGCGGGGATAATTTAGGTACCATCCAAGGTCGGGACCCAACCCTATCCCGTGCCTGGGAAAATGTGTTAATAGTAGATGATGAACCACAACAACCTTGGGCAGCGTCAGTGTTTCCCGTTTTGTGGTTCATCATGATATGTTGTATCAGGTAAACCAACTCTGGGGTGAGCCTATTGAACATTTGGTGGTCCCCAAGGCTTATTGCAAGCTTGTGTTAGATATAGCCCACCAACACGTTCTCGGGGGTCACCTGGGGCTGCAGAAAACTCAGTATCGTATTCTACAGTGGTTTTACTGACCCAGCATATTCAAAGAGGTGGAAGAGTTTTGGAAGTCTTGCCCGACCTGCCAGATAACTAGCCCCCAGCCACATTTCCATAGTCCCCTAGTACCTCTCCCAATTATAAAATTACCGTTTGACCGAATAGCTATGGACCTCATAGGCCCAGTACAAAACATCTTAGTCATTCTAGACTGCACCAATCGGTACCCAGAGGCGGTGCCACTGCGACATACCTCAGCAAAACTCATAGCTAAGGAGTTAATGGAGATGTTTTCCCGAGTAGGACTACCTTTTGAGGTTCTGACCGACCAAGGGACCCCTTTTATATCCAAGGTGATGAGTGAACTCTGTACTCTGTTGCTTCAGATAAAACAACTACAGACGTCCGTTTACCATCCGCAAACAGGCTGCCCGGTAGAACAGTTTAACCAAACATTAAAAAACATGTTGAAAAGGGTAGTGTCTAAAGATGGGAAGGACTGGAACCTCCTTCTGCTCTATCTCATGTTCGCAGTGTGAGATGTACCCTAGGCCTCTACTGGGTTCTCGCCCTTCACACTGCTATATGGCACCCTCGCGGCCTCTTGGACATGGCCAAAGAAGCGTGGGAACAACAACCCACTCCACAGTGTTGCTAGGGAGCAGATGGAGTCGGGTCTATAAAATCGGCAGGCTCGGGTCTGGATCTTTAACCCGGGTGATAGGTTTTAGTTCTGGTGCCGACCGTGGACAGTAAGTTCCTGGTTAGGTGGCTGGGGCCCTATGAGGTACTCGAGAAAATTGTAGATGTAAACTACAAGGTACAGTGGCCAGGGCGGCGAAAGCCAAAGCAGGTTTATCATGTTAATTTACTCAAATCGTTGAAAGATAGGGAAACCTGTACAGAAAAGGTACCGGCCCCCCTGTCTGATGCAAGAGAGGCAGCTGCCACAGTACATATTGCTGACAGCCTCTCCTCTAAACAGACTCAGGAGACCAGGGAGTTTGTTAGTCAGAACACGGATGTGTTCTCGGACCTTCCTGGATGCACTTACATAATCCAGCATGACATTGTTACTGAGCCTCAGGCAAAAGTCCTATTAAAACCATACCGGGTACCCAAGGCTTGACGATAAGCCATATCGGAGGAGGTGCAGCTAATGTTGCAGCTAGATGTCATTGAGCAGTCAAAATGTGAGTTGGCCAGTCCTATAGTATTTTTTATTTTATTTTTTAAATTTTTATTAGAAGATCAGTAATACCGTACAATTGGAGGACGCAACCTCCAGATAGAAGTAACAGGTAATAGTAACAATAACGTCACAATGTATACATTTTCATATATGAGCAATAGCAATATTACAGAATGGCACCTTCTGTCAATGGCCAGGTGGCCAGAACAGGATAGTGTAGCATCAAGGAATGGCTTGGTATGGGTGCAGAGGCAAACATCTTTCGAGGATTGGGGTCAAAAAGCCCAAGCTGACAGAGGGGACCTCTGAATGGTAAAATTTATGACTTCAAGTCTAGAGGGTGAGGGCCTCAAACTTGAAGAAGATTTTGAGGTATGGGATTAAGATTCCTGAATGTTTTCCAGTCCTTCCACATTTTCATGAAATTATGAATATTTCTCAATTCCCAGGAGGAGATTTCCTCGAATCTGTGGATTTGATCCACTTTTGAAAGCCATTGTTCAATAGAGGGGGTTTCTGTAGACAGCCAAAGTCTCGGGATGAGAAATCTGGCTGCGGCTATCAATTGTTTAAAAAGACCTATGTTAGGGATTTTATGAACAGATGGGAAAACATTCAGAAGCGCAATTTCTGGAGAAGGAACTAAATCTGACCCACAGATAAGGTTGGTTATATGAAATATCTTCACCCACCACAATGAGAGGATGGGACATTCCCACCATATATGTATAAAGGAACCTCTGCCTGTCAGACATCTCCAGCATCTATCACATCCTGAAGACGAGTACCTAGAGACAATATCCGGCGTTTATACCACCTAATAATCTTGTATCCGTTCTCTTGGATACATACGCATCTGGACGATTTGTGTGGTGATTGTAGGATAGTGTCAATCTCTTTGACTGTAAGGGTGCACTTTAAATCTCTCTCCCATAGGCCTATGAAAGAAGGTAGGACAGAAGAATTATAGGCTCTAAATCTGCTGTACAGTTGTGATATCACCTTTTTGGGATCTTGCGGGCTATCTATCAAGTTCTCAAACCAGGTTAGTGGTCTTATAAGGTTGCCCAGAGAGATGTGCATGGATAAGTATGATTTGATGAAATATGCTGGATTGTTAAGCGTAAGAGAAGGAGGGATTGCGAGGCTTTCCTTCAAACTCCGCAGTGATAGGAAGGTATTATCAATGAGTAAGGCTCTCAGGCTAATATCCGATTCTCTAAGGTATGTAGGTAAACTGTTTTGCAGCACTTTAGGGGCGGTTTGTAAGATGTCACGAACTCGGAGGAGTGGCGAAGGGAATGGGACTTGAAGGTGAGTAGATTGGAACCATTTCCAGGCGTTGTACGTAGCTTTTATTAGGGGAGTTACATCTGAGAGAATGGGAGGAGAGCATTTGTGACCTAGCAAAAAGGCTTTAAAAGAGGATTTGGTTAGTGACTGTTCAATCTGGACCCAGGATTTATGGGGAGGAGCTCTCAACCAGTCTACGAGTCTAGAAAGGAGGACAGCCTTCCCATACAGTTCCGGATCTGGGAGGGAAATACCTCCTAGTGCCTTGGGTCTATTTAGGGTTTTATATGAGAGTCGGGCTTTTTTCTTATTCCAAATGAAGGAACTAAATAGTGATCGAAGAGAAGCGTAATATGAAGAAGGGATGGGGATAGGAAGAACCTGAAGTAGATATGTCAGCTTAGGTAAGACTAGGGACATAAGTAGGTTCTTTCTACCGAACCAGGATAAGATTGGCAGGTCAAGGTTTTTTAAGGTGGTAGAGATGTGGTCCAAAAGGGGTGTATAGTTTAAAGCAAACAGTTGGGAAGGGTCGTTGCTAATCTTAACGCCTAAGTATGTTAGGTGAGGGCTTGACCAATTAAAAGGAGATTCTTGTTCTAGACGTTTTGTCAGAGATGCAGAAAGGCCGGTGTGTATAATTAGGGATTTACTATGGTTGACCTTAAAGTTGGAAAATTTGCCAAACGTTTCCAAATGGTGATAGATCTTGGGGAGAGCAACGGTTGGGTTACTAATCATTACCAGCAGGTCGTCGGCAAAGGCCGCCGTCTTGTGTTCCTGGTCCCCAAGGTCCACACCCTTGATATCTTTATCGGATCTGATGGTTTGCAAGAGGGGTTCCATAGTTAAAACAAAAAGAAGGGGGGAAAGGGGGCAGCCTTGCCGGGTGCCATTACTAATCAGAAAGGGGGAGGAGATGGTGTTATTAACCGATATAGAGGCGGAGGCCCTAGAGTACATGGCATCTATAGCTGATAGGAAGGGGATTGGAAAGTGTTGTGAGGAGAGGACCGATTTCATGAAGGACCATTTAACCCTATCGAAAGCCTTCTCAGCATCTGTGCTGAGAAGGACTAAGGGCATTGCCTTTTTCTTTGCATGGTAAAGAATATTCAGGACTCTCGCGGTATTGTCTTTGCCCTCTCTCCCCCTAACAAAGCCAGTCTGGTCTCTGTGAATTAGAGAAGGCAGACTGGAAGCTAAGCGGTTTGCCTGCATTTTGGCTAGCAGTTTAAGGTCAATGTTAAGGAGAGAGATGGGCCTGTAGCTGGGGCAGATTGTGGGATCCTTACCCTCTTTGGGAATTAAAACGATATGAGCTTTGGTCATGTCAGTGGACAAAGGGGTGTTTGACAGGGTTAGGTTGTAAAGTGGGACAAGGTGAGGAATGAGGATATTGTGGAATGTAGAGTAATATGAGATGGGTAGGCCATCTGGGCCAGGGCTTTTCCCTTTGGGGGAGCTGCGGATAACCTTTAGAAGTTCTGTTGGAGTGAATGGGGAGGCCAGTAATATTCTATTCTCCTCAGATAAAGAAGGAAGGTGTAATTTTTCCAGGTACGCAGAAAGAGGAGATGAGAGCTCAGGGGAGGGGTGAGGAGGGGTAGGAGCATCTAGATTGTATAGGGATTCATATAAGCTTCTAAATTGCGAAGCAATTAAATCTGAGTCAAAGATGTGTGAACCTGTCACGGTTGTGAGTTTATGAACAAAATTGTTTGACTTCCTCATCTTAACCCTATTCATGACAAATTTGGATGCCTTATTACCATGGGCAAATATCTTATGTTGCGAGTTGAGGTAGTATTTCGCTGAAAGGGTATTAAGTAGGTCTTTAAGGGTTCGCCTATAGCCATTTAATTCTTCTAGGTGGGCCATGAGTAGGGATATTTTATGGGATTGTTCTAATCTGTTGATTTTCTCATGTAACTCATCTATTTGTTGGTTCCTGGATTTTTTAAGATGAGCACCTATGCTAATGCATTGCCCTCTGACGACAGCCTTGTGGGCATCCCATAAAGTCTGGGGAGATATTTCTGGTGAGGCATTTAGATGAAAATAGTCATTTAGAACCTTTTCTATCTTAAGTTTAGAGTCAGTATTCCCTAAAAGTTGCTCGTTCAACCTCCATGATATAAAAGTCTTGTTCTTCCTTAGAGGAGTGAGGGACAGGTATATAGGGGAGTGGTTGGATAGGAGGATGTTTCCTATACTTGTGTCTTTACAGTACTGCAGATGATCTTTGGATACAAAGAAGTAGTCCAGACGCTGGTATGAGCCATGGACTGTTGAGTAGAAAGAGTAGTCCTTAGTGTCTGGGTGGAAAGTACGCCAAACATCGATAAGCTGAGCCTTCCATAATTTAGAAGTCAGGGAGTGGATAGCTGACTGAAAATGTGCAGATTTTCCTGAGGAAGAATCCAATAGGGGATTCAATACCAGATTAAAGTCTCCACCCAGCACTAAGGAACCTTCCCTGAAGTTGCTAACTTTGTCTAAAATGTTTTTTAACCAGGGGATTTGTTTCCTGTTAGGAACATAAACATTGACAAAGGTATAGATATGTTGGGAGATTTTGCCTTTCAACATTAAGAACCTCCCTTCCGGGTCTAAGCATTGGTCCAAAAGCTGGAACTGAACGCCTTTCTGCAACCCTATGCTAACACCTCTAGAGTTAGATGTATTGGAGCCCCTGTGGAACCATTGGGGAAAGTATGAGTGTGTAAGGTTAGGGAAATGGCCAAGCTTCAGGTGTGTTTCCTGGAGAAACACCACTGATACCCCTTCTCTCTTCAGCATCCCAAATACCTGACCTCTCTTAGATGGAGAATTAAAACCTCTAACATTATAAGAGGCTATTTAAGGTCAGTCATTTGGGACACAGAGCGAGGCAGATGTCTTACCGGTTATGGAAAAAGTAGTGATCTGTAAGCGTCTGGTAAGAGACCATAATATCCAGTGAGAAAGAGAGGTCTGACCTTTGAGATGCAGCCCATACCAAGATCCATTCTTCTGAACCTTCTGGTGACGTGTAAACAAAAAGAACATAGTAACTAAAGTAATAAAAGAGAGAGAAACAAAAAACGTAAGCAGTAAACCTGCAAAGTCATCACTCAATAAGGGGGGAAATTGGGTGAACCCTCATAATAGCAAGCTTTACCAGGGAGGTGAATGATATAACCCCAGAGGATGGGAGCGAACCGAGGGGTCACTACCCGCTCTGAGTCTACCGACCAAACAGTAGGGGGCGTCGAGAGACTTGGGGCATGGGGTCAGGGGAGAGAGGGTGACCCTGGGTTCAATAGAATAAAAGCCAAGGATAGCTCCTCTTCCAGGACCCAGTTTGTTATAGGTTTTCGTGCAATGTGGGGGGGGGGTAATTGGGAGTGAAGGACAAGGGAAAGCATAGATCTGGAGTCAGAACATGTAGTCCATGAAAGAATACTTATGAGAAGAAGGTCGGAGTCATTTCTTCAATTTCTTCCAGGAAGAGAAGCTTTCGGTATAACAATCAACAGATAGGGTATATACTGGTTGAATCAAAAGGAGTCTATGGAGAGACGTCTCGGCGTAATCGAGTTGGTCTTCTTCTTCTGACGGTGGGCCTTAGGGGTCCTCCGGGGTTCAAAGGGTTGCGGTTTAGGAACAGCAGGCAAGGAGGCGACATCTTGGATGAAGTCCCAATTTTTAATCTCCATACTAGGAATCTCCAGGTGCTGAGATACTTGTTCAAGGTCAGCATGAGTTCTGATCGTGAACCTGCTCCCATTGTAAAGGAACGAGATACCAAAGGGGAAAGTCCATCTGTAGACGATTTTCCTTTGGATCAGCCATTCTGTTAGGGGCTTAAGTATCTTGCGCTTTTTCAGGGTAATCGGTGCTAGGTCTTGGTAAACATGGATGCGATAGTCCCTGAACAGTATTTCCAACTTTTTCCTGGCACATTCCAGGATATCTTCCTTATCCTGGAAGTTTAAAAAACGGCAGATTACGTCTCTGGGCGGCTCGGCTGGTTTAGGTTTAGGGCGGAGAGCCCTATGAGCCCTTTCAATGACCGGGCTGGAGGAATCGGGACCTAGTAGCTGTTCGCATAGGGCCTTCACCGCCTCCGGAACTTCTGAGTTAAGAATAGATTCGGGCATTCCTCGGAACCTCAGATTGTTCCTTCTGCCCCGATTTTCTTGGTCCTCAAGGGCAGCGTGCATATAGTTCAGGTGGTTTTGCACCGCTTGAAGGCTATTTGAAGCAGCCGCCTGAAAGTCGAGCGCGGCGATGTGAGCGGTCTCTAGATCTTCCACCCTCCCTCCAATATGCTTGATGTCTTGTCGCATGGAGGAGACTTCACTCACTAGCGGTTCCAGGTCTTTGGTGAGAACCGATTTCAGATATTTTCTAGAGATAGGAAGGTTTTGACGTCCTCCTGTGTCCTCTGAGTCGCTGTCTCTTCCCTCTGAGTTCTGGAGCTCATCTACAGGAGCAGCCGCGAGCGCCATTTTAGATTCTTTAGCGACGTGCACGGCCACCGCCTTTTTAATGAATTTATCCATTTCTCCTGAAGCAACGGAATGCTTCTGGTGTTGCAGAGTGTCCCCTTGTCTCGGGTTGCCGATTTTTACCATGTTCTGGTCGGTATAGCTAACGTAGGCTGCAGTAAAGCAATGCTTGTCAGACGGAGCTCAGACACACACCACCATCTTCATCCGGCGCTAGCTCCGCCCCCCCAGTCCTATAGTATTGATACCCAAGCCGGACGGGACGTTGTGGTTTTGTAATGACTTTCAAAAACTTAACGAGGTTTCCAAATTCGATGGGTATCCCATGCCCCGGGTGGATGAGCTCATTGATAGGTTAGAACAAGCCCAGTATTTTTCTGTTTTGGACCTCATGAAAGGGTACTGGCAGGAGCCCTTAACGGAGGCTGCCAAAGAGAAAACTGCCTTCATCGCGCCTGAGGGGCTGTATCAATATAAGGTCTTACCCTTTGGTATGCATGGCGTTCCCGCCTATTTTCACCGACTAAAGGACATTGTGCTTCGTCCACATCATCGGTACGCTTCGGCTTACCTGGACGTTATTGTCATCCACAGTACCAACTGAGAAAGTCCCCTACCCAAAGTGCAGTCTGTAGTGGACTCCCTTCAGAAAGCTGGCCTAACCACTAACCCCGGAAAATGTGTGATAGGGTTAGAAGAGACTAAGTACCTAGAGTATGTCATTGGGCGCGGAGTCATCAAACCCCAAGTGAACAAAATAGAGGTGATACGGAATTGGCCCCGACCTGTCACAACTAGGAAAATAAAGTCATTCCTGGGAATGGTGGGCTATTACATGAGGTTTGTTCCCCACTTTGCTACTCTAGCTGCGCCCTTGACAGGGCTCTTTAAGGGACAAAAATCAGTGATGGTTTGCTGGGATGATCGGGCGGTTGAGACTTTTGCCGCTTTGAAGTCGGTCCTGTGTGGGTCACCGTTTTTGGTGACGCCAGACTTCAAGAGGGAGTCCGTGGTACAAAAGGATGCCTCCGAAGTAGGCCTCGGTACTGTACTGTCTTCCTAAGCCACAAGCTCACCCCAGTCTAAACCATGTACAGTATTGTGGAGAGAGAGTGCCTGTCTATCAAGTGGGCACTCGAGTCTCTCCGCTACTATATGTTGGGGAGAAAGTTCTGCCCCCCTCTCAAGTGGATGAGCCAGGCCAAAGACAGGAATGCCCGGATCACCAGATGTTTTTTATCTCTGCAGAACATTAAGTTCTCAGTAGAACACAGAGCAGGCCTGTTGCAGGGAAACGCGGATGCCCTATCTCGGGTCTGTGGGGGGGGGGGGGGTATGTGACACAAATGGGGGGGAATGCGACACAGTGAGGGGTTGTGTCTGGCAAAGCAGGTATTTTCCTCCCAGCATGTGCAGCTGAGCTGGTTTCCAGTCAGGTGAGGTCAAATATAGGACCGGAGTTTAAGTGCCAGTCCGGGTTTTAGCAGCACCTGGCTGTCCTTAAATAGGCAGCTGGGCTCAGTAGAGAGGTCTCTGTTTTGGGAATCTGAGGTTTTGTGCTGTGCTGGAGGGATGAGAGCCGCAGGCTGGAGAAACAGGTCCCCTAAAGCCTGCTGTGGTCTACTGGAGGCAGAACTGCCAGCAAGTTGACTTGTGTTATATAAACTTTCCATTGTGTGTGAATTAACACCAATACTGCAAAGTTACATGCTGTTTTGTGCAATTACCTCAAGGGTGAATAAACACTGACGTTTTGAGTTAAGAACTTGTATTTTGCCTCTGTACTGCGCTCGCTTACTCAATCTACCAGAGTGAAACCCCACACCTCCTACGTAGATTATTTTGCCCTTCCTCTGATCCGTCAGAACAGTAACCCACAAATAATTGATCCTGTGTGGAGCATCCGCCTTAACTCGGTCACCATTTGCTCAATAATCCATCAGTATTGCTAATGCCCAAAAAAAAAAACAGGAGTGGATCTAAAACAGAGATGACACATGAATGGTATATTTGCATGTCTTCTGTGTTTTGTACCCACTCCTGCCTTAGCTACCAAATCATAAGCCCATTCTGATGGGGCCATACAGGCCTTACAGCTGCTACAGAGACAGGATCCGTTGCACGTCTCTTTTTTCCTTCCTTCTGACAGATCAGAAGAAAGGTCAAATAAATGATGATGTCAGCAAGGCCGAAAGCCAAAATAGTGGACCAGTCATGTGGGGAGGGCGGGAACAGCATGAGAAGTCCAGAGAGTGGACCTGACATAGCGGTGAGGTGTAAGCAGCATGAGGAGACCACAGAGTGGCCCAATGACAGGGTCTGGAGGTGGAAGCAGTATGAGTAGGCTACCAAGTGGCACAATAACCGAGTCTGGAGGTGGTGGCATCAGAAGAAAGCCACCAAGTGGCACAATGACCGGGTCTGGTGGTGGCAGAGGCCGCAGCAGCATCATGAGAAGGCCACCGAGTGGGACATTGACAGAGTTTGTAGATGGCAGCAGTATGATGAGGCCATCGAGTGGCCATTCGACATAGTGTGGATATGGCAGCAGCATGAGGAGACCACAAAGTGGCAAGGTGACATAGTGAGGAGATGACAGCAGCAGCAACAGTATCCCACAGAGTGGCAAGGTGACAGTGTGGAGATGGCAGTAGCAGCAGCATGAGGAGACCACAGACTGGCAAGTTGACATAGTGTGTAGATGGCAGCAGCAGCATAAGGAGACCACAGAGTGGCAAGTTGACATAGTGTGGAGATGGCAGCAGCAGGATAAAACTGAGTGGCAAGGGGACATAGTGTGGAGATGGCAGCAGCAACATCCCACAGAGTGGCAAGGTGGCATAGTGTTGAGATGGCAGTAGCAGAAGCAGGAGCATCAGGGGCATACCATACAGTGGCAAAGTGACATAGTGTGGAAATGGTGGAAGCAGCCAGAGGAGACCACAGAGTTGCAAGGTGACATAGTTTGGAGATGGCAGCAGCATGAGGAGACCACAGAGTGGCAAGGTGACATATTGTAGAGATGGCAGCAGCTGGAAGAGACCACAGAGTGGCAAGTTGACAGAGTGGCAAGTTGACAGAGTGGATTTTTTTTTTTTTTTTACCTACTTAGAATCCAGTATGGATCCAATTGTTGCTCTGTCCAAACAATTTCATGGCCTGTCTTTGGAGGTGGCAGGATTGAAGGCGTTGGTCCTCCAGCAACAGCAGCAATTACAACTGACCGCAAGCCCAGCAGTTTCTACTGGTAACCAGGTTGTTGCGGAACCCAAGGTCCCTCTCCCTGACAGATTTTCTGGGGGAAGGGACAAGTTTTTGACATTCCGTGAGGCCTGTAAATTATATTTTAAACTGCGCCCTTACTCCTCTGGTAATGAAGAACAGCGGGTGGGGGTTGTTATTTCCCTGCTGCAGGAGTACCCGCAGTCCTGGGCGTTCTCTTTACCCACTGATTCCCAGGCTCTTCGGTCAGTGGATTAGTTTTTCGGGGCCTTGGGTCTCATATATGACGACCCTGACAGAGTCGCACTGGCTGAATCAAGATTACGGAGACTCCTACAAGGAGAGCGGCCGGTAGAGGAGTATTGCTCTGACTTCCGTAGGTGGGCTACGGATACCCAATGGAACGACCCGGCTCTCAGGAGTCAGTTCTGCTCTGGATTATCCGAAAGGGTTAAGGACGCGCTTGCATTATATGAGACCCCCTTTTCCCTTGATGCGGTTATATCCCTTTCTATCCGGATAGACGCCTTAGGGACAGGTTGAAAAAACCGGAGCAATTGGTAACCCTCCCAAGCAGCAGTTAGTCTGTACGGACTTAGACGAGCCTATGCAGCTAGGAGGAACCACTCATCAGGTCCGTCCTCCTGAGGTTCGCCTTAGGCGTGTTTTTTTTTTGTGGGGAGAGGGGTCATTTCATTAATGTATTTCCTTCTTTCCTCAGAAAGAAAAAGACCGTCGGAAAACTACTAACCCCAGGCTGTGTGGAGGATGTCAGCCGGGGGGTATATGTTTCCTCCATACATACATCGCAATTTGTGTTGCCAGCGGTTATTGTTTTTGGTGTTAAGACGGAGACTATTTCTTTCTTTCTAGACAGTGGAGCAGGGGTAAATTTGATAGATGCCCATTTTGCCCGCACTATGGGTTTGTCTCTCTGTACGCTACAGAGACCTATTCCCATATTCGCTATTGATTCTGCTCCTCTGTCTCAGAGAAACCTCACCCACATTGTTCATAATTTACACCTTTGGGTAGGGGACCACCATAACGAGATGCTTTCATGTTATGTTCTGGAGGGGCTTCCCACTCCGGTAGTGCTGGGCCTTCCCTGGTTGGTAGCGCACAATCCAGTGGTGGAGATATCGGAGTGGAGTGAGCATTGCAGAGAAAATTGCTTAAATAGCAATTGCTTAGTCCCCTTCATAACTACCCTACCTACATTTATTTTCGGATTTTGAGGACGTTTTATCTGAAAAGGGTTGTCAGAAGTTACCACCTGCCCGGTTAACCTTATTCCCGGCGCAAAATTACCCAAGACCAGGTTATATAATCTTTCGGGTCCAGAGAGACAAGCCATGAAAGATTATATCTCCGAGAGCTTGGCTAAGGGACACATCAGACCCTCTTCTTCACCCGTGGCTGCAGGGTTTTTCTTCGTTAAAAAGAAAGATGCGGGTCTGCGTCCTTGCATAGATTTTCGCAAATTAAATCGGATAACCATCCGAGACCCATACCCTCTTCCTCTCATTCCTGACCTGTTTAACCAGATTGCGGGTGCTAGGTGGTTCTCCAAACTTGATCTTAGGGGGGCCTACAATCTGATTCGTATCAAGGAGGGGGATGAGTGGCAGACAGCTTTTAACACCCCTGAGGGGCATTATGAAAATCTAGTTATGCCTTTCGGTCTGACCAATGCTCCTGCCGTCTTTCAACATTTCGTTAATGACATTTTTAGTCGTCTAATCGGCAGGTTTGTGGTAATATACCTAGATGATATTTTAATTTATTCGTCTGATCTGAGAACACATGAGGCGCATGTCAGACAAGTACTGCAGGTCCTACGGACGAATAAATTATATGCTAAAATTGAAAAATGTATCTTCGCCGTTCAGGAGATACAATTCCTAGGTTATTTTTTATCTGCTTCAGGTTTCCGTATGGATCCTAGGAAGGTCCAGGCAATTTTAGATTGGGATCTTCCTGAGAACCTCAAAGCACTGCAACGGTTCTTGGGCTTCGTGAATTTCTATAGGAAATTCATTAAAAATTATTCAGTTATTGTAAAACCCCTTACTGACATGACTAGGAAGGGGACTGATTTTTCTAAATGGTCTGACGCCGCTAAAGTTGCTTTTTCCTCTCTAAAAGAGAGGTTTACCTCGGCACCTGTACCACCTCATACGCCCCCTGAAGAAGCAAGGCGAAACGCGCGTCGGGTAAGGAGCCATCACTCTATCCTCTCCGGTCAGTATAGGTTACCATGGTCGGTTCTATTGAATTGTTGTTTACAGGCGGATTAGCATTGGTTTATGGATGTTCATTTTTTACTGCTTACCGCTCTGCACATTATAAGTGTGGACTCATTGTCTTTCCGCTTATACACCACTGACCCTTGGTAGTGTAATAAGGACGTTGTGCTTTTTTGCAAGTATTATTGGGATTTACACCATTTATTGCATTTGCTCTTAATCGTCCTATTACCGTTTGTACCATCTTACCTATCAGATATATCAACTTTTTGGATTGGTTTGGATTATCAAATATATATATGTGTGTGACTTTTTAGGTTCTTTCTCTCGGCACCTGTACTAGTCCAACCTGATGTCTCTCAGCCTTTTATTGTTGAAGTCGATGCGTCAGAGTTGGGAGTGGGGGCGGTGCTGTCTCAGGGTCCGTCTCCTGGCAAATGGCGCCCTTGTGCTTTCTTTTCTAAAAAACTATCTGCAGCAGAAAAGAACTACGATATTGGCAATAGGGAACTATTAAACTAGCGTTTTGAAGAATGGCGTCACTTTTTAGAGGGGGCAGTCCACCCCGTCACTGTGATTACAGACCACAAAAATCTTCTGTACCTCGAATCAGCTAAGCGTCTCACTCCTAGACAAGCTAGGTGGTTGCTATTTTTTACCAGGTTTAACTTTGTTATTACCTATAGTCCTGGGGCAAAAAATACCAATCTCGTTGTTTCCCTGGAGGGGGTAATGTGAGTGATCCGGTACCCATTCTTTAAAGAGGAGTGGTTGTTTCTGCGGTACACTCTGCTCTGGAGGGGAAGGTGTTAGAGGCCCAGGGGGACGCCCCGGTCCCTTGCCCCTCAGAGAAATTGTTTGTACCGTTGAACCTGCGTTTCGAATTATTAAAGGAACATCATAATGCGGCACTTGCTGAGCACCCGGGTAGTAAAGCAACCTTGGAGCTATTGTCTCGTCATTTTTGGTGGCCAAGGTTGCGTCAGGATGTATTGGATTTTGTGTCTTCTTGTTCTACCTGTGCGGGCGCAAAAGTTTCGCATACACGTCCTGCAGGGTCTCTATTACCACTCGTCATTCCCAATAAACCATGGACACATCTGTCAATGGATTTTATCACTGACTTACCTTTGTCTGCGGGTAAAACAGTTATTTTGGTAGTAGTGGACAGGTTTAGCAAAATGGTACACTTCATTGCCTTACCCGCACTACCTAATGCTAAGACTCTTGCTCAGGTATTCATCAGTGAAATCGTGAAGCTTCACGGGGTCCCTTCCGATGTTGTTTCGGATCGGGGTACCCAGTTTATTTCTAAATTTTAGAAAGCTTTTTGTTCCCGTTTGGGGGTACACTTGTCGTTTTCCTCAGCTTTCCATCCTCAGTCGAATGGACAGACTGAGCGTACCAACCAAAACCTTGAGTCATATCTAAGATGTTTTGTGTCTGAAAACCAAGAGTTGTGGTCATCATATTTACCGTTAGCTGAGTTTGCCATAAATAATCGTCGTCAGGAATCCACTGGCAAGTCACCATTTCTTGGTGCATATGGTTTTCATCCCCAATTCTGTACTTTCAAAGAGGGGGGGTCTTCTGGGGTTCTCGAAGAGGAACGGTTTTCGTCATCTCTTTCATTGGTATGGCAGAAGGTGCAAGCTAACTTGAAAAATATGGGAGGTAAATACAAATGCATGGCTGATAAGAGACGGTCGCCAGGTCCGGACCTAGGAGTGAATGACTATGTGTGGTTGTCTACTAGGAATATTAAATTAAAGGTTCCCTCTTGGAAACTGGGTCCTAGGTTCATTGGCCCTTACAAAATTGTAGCCATCATCAACCCCGTGGCTTTTCGCCTGGAGCTACATCAGACTTTTAAAATCCTTAACGTCTTTCATAAGTCGTTACTCAAAAAATATGTTCCACCTCTAGAACCGTCACCGCTGCCACCCCCTCCTGTTGTTGTGGATGGTAATCTAGAGTTTCATATATCCAAAATTGTTAATTCTCATCGGGTCCGCCGCTCTCTTCAATATCTGGTGCATTGGAGAGGTTACGGTCCCGAGGAAAGAATGTGGGTTCCTGCGTCTGAGGTAAACGCCGACAGGCTAGTTCGGGCTTTTCATGCCTCTCATCCTGAGAGACCTGGTCCTGAGTGTCCGGAGGCCCCTCGTAGAGAGGGGGGTACTGTCACAAGGGTGTCAAGACCCACGCCTGACTCTGTTATACCCGGGGTCAGGAAGTCGCAGCGGTTGGCTGCGCGCTCTATGTAAGATAGGGCTGTTTCCTTATGGTAGCCTTCTGGGTTTGCTTTGCAACCCTTTTTGGCTCACTCAGGGATCCGTAGCTCCTTCTCCTCAGCTGTTCCTTGTCCAGCACTCCCAACCACCTTATATTCCTCTCTCACACTTCTCTGGTTGCCAGATATAGAGCTTCCTGCCTGGACTTCTATACTGACCCACTGGAGCTGTGTTGCTGCGTTCTCTGGTTGTTGGTCCAGAACGTTTCCCTCCGGATCCCTGTTGGACCTTTGTGGTCTGCTGTGGTCGCCTACCTGGTTTTATGTGTTTGTCTGTATTGTCTGTCCTCTCCCTGGTGTTTCCCTCTTAGTGTCAGTGGTGCGGACTAGCGATCCCACCGGCCCGTTCACTATCTAGGGCTCATTTTAGGGAAAGCCAGGGTTTAGGCACGTGATCTCCGCACGGGTGAGGAACCCATCTAGGGACGTCAGGGCAGTCAGGTGCCAGCCGCAAGGTGAGTCAGGGGTCACCACCTTTCCCTCTCCCTTGGGCAGGGCTTTCCCTTTTCCCTCCCTGTGCGTGACGCCGGTCATTACAGGCGGACATTGTCGCAGGACCAGCAGCGTGACCTGTCCAAGTTGCTGGTGTGGCTGTGTAGGAACAATATTCACCCAGTGGGCCTTAAAGGACATGTATTGTCCCTAACCGTAGTTACAGCTCCACACGTCACCATGCAGACACCGACAGGCTCAAGGACTGGCCCACCTTCTGTTCTACATGTGTGTGCAGGGCTGGTACTGCCTTTTTCGCAAAGAAAGGACAGCTTGGGGCTCTCCACCTTGGCTCGGCACAAGCCATCCGTTCTCTGAAAGGTGCAGAGTCCACCATTTGGAAAGAGGGACTAAAGCACCAGCAACTTGGAAAGGAGCACGTTCAGTTTCTGCGCCGTTGGATTCATGCTTGTATACAGTCGTCTCTTGCAATCGCTTCGGTGATCAATTGTTGAAGGAATGACTGACGAGGAGTAGGATCAGATATATCTAGACCAGCAGAAGATGGGATTGATAGACAGCTCCCTTTGGCTGAGGTAGTGGAGCCTTGACTGGATGAAACTGGGTGCGTGCCACTGGGTGATGTAGCGGTTGCTGCGGCAGGCTGGACCACCACATCGGAGCCACGGTTCTCACAGGCCACTGTATGGTGATGCTGAATATGTTAACACAGGGCCGTAGTGCCAACATTGGCACCCTGGACACACTTCACCTTCTGCCCACAGATGCGACATATGGCCACGTTCACCTCCTCTGGCGCTTTGAATTTTTTTTTTCGCTCCTAACAGTCCGCACTGACTATTTGCTTCTGCCGCTGCCTCCATGAAACCCTGCACCACTACTTCCCGGGCAGGTAGGCTGCTGCAAAGCAGGTAGTCTTCCCCAGGCATGTTTGGCTCCCGACCTCCCACTGCTGCCACCCTGCTGGCTCCCAGCCATGTTGCCACCTTTCTGGCTTTGCTGCTGCCTCACTGGCAAGCTACCACCCTCTTCTCCTGATGATAATGCCCCTTCTGCACCCTGCTCCCAAGTGCGATCGGCTTCATCATCATTGATTAGTGCCTGCACATCACTTATGTCCTCCTCAAAGGCCTCTGGGTCAGGAGCCTGACCACTCACAGGACAAACTCCCGTTCCTTTCTCCTCACCACTACTTGCCCGCCTAGGAAATGGTGGATGTCTCCTCCAGATCTTGGCTGGGCAGTAGATGCTGACTGTCCTCTAGAAGCTGTTCCTCGTTAAAAAATGAAGATGAGCCTACAGCATATACTACTTCTCACGGTGAGGAACAGAAAAGGACAGAGGCAGGTTGAGGACAGGTCCGGGCCATGCCAACTAAGGGTTGAGTCTGACGAACCCTCGACTGTTGGCTGGGGGTGTCTGATGTCACTTGTGATGATGTGGATGACCGAGTTAATTAATCAAGAACCGCTGGGTTGCTGGTCAAGACACGACCGCTAGATACTGGGAGCTCAGACCTCTCACTGCGACTCCTGCTGCCACGCTGCCTTACTCTGCTGGAACCTCTGCTTGCGCCACAAACGTTCATGCCTCTGCCAGGCATACTTTTCTGCCTGAAATACTTGTAGCTGAACTAAACTAATGAAACAGAAATTAAAACACTGCTAAAAGCAACAAATATATTGTTCTTTTTGTATTGAAATAGGCCACTAAATTATTTCTGCGCAAATAACACCAAATGTAGACGGCGTTTATTTTTCTTGCATTGTACTGAACTGACAATCAATGGTTTTACCACAAATAACACCAAATGTGAACGGCGGGTATTTTTCTCTTTTTCGCTAGAAATATGACAATAAATGGTTTTACTGCAAAAAACACCAAATGTGAACAGCGTCTATTTTTCTTGTACTGTACTGAACTGACAATAAATGTTTTTAGAGCAAATAACACCAAATGTGAACTGTGTTTATTTTTCTCTTTTTCTCTAGAAATATGACAATAAATAGTTTTACCGCAAATAACACCAAATGTGAATCGTGTCTATTTTTCTCTTTTTCTCTAGAAATATGACAATAAATGGTTTTACTGCAAATAACATCAAATGTGAACGGCGTCTATTTTTCTTGTATTGTACTGAACTGACAAATGTTTTTAGAGCAAATAACACCAAATGTGAACAAAGTCTATTTTTCTCATATTAAACTGAACTGACAATAAATTGTTTTACCGGAAATAACACCAAATGTGAACAGCGTGTATTTTTCTCTTTTTCTCTAGAAATATGACAATAAATTGTTTTACCGCAAATAACACCAAATGTTAAAGGCATGTATTTTTCTCTTTTTCTCTAGAAATATGACAAGAAACGCTTGTAGCGCAAATAATTCCAAATGTGAACAGCGCCTATTTTTTCTTGCATTGTAGTAAACTGACAATAAATGGTTTTACCGGTAACACCAAATGTGAACGGCGTCTATTTTTTTATGGAAATATGGCAAAAAACGCTTTTAGTGCAAATAACACAAAATGTGTCTTATGTACTGAACTGAAATGTCGTACTGTACTGAACTGACAAATGGTTTTAACGCTAATAACACCAAATGTAAACGGCGTGTATTTTTCTATTTTTCTCTAGAAATATGACAAGAAACACTTATAGCGCAACTAACACCAAATGTGAACAGCGTGTATTCTTCTCTAGAAATATGACCATAAATGGTTTTACCGGAAATAACACCAAAATGTGAATGGCGTGTATTTAGGGGTGCAATACACCTGCTTCCACAAAATACTGATTGAGGGTTGCCATATACCTGTTTCTGCCAAATATTGATTGAGGGTTGCTATATATCTCCTTCCACCAAAAACTAATTAAAGGGGTGCCATATACCTTCTTCCACAAAATACTGATTGAGGGGTGCCATATACCTGTTTCTGCCAAATATTGATTGAGGGGTGCTATATATCTCCTTCCGCCAAAAACTAATTAAAGGGGTGCCATATACCTTCTTCCACAAAATACTGATTGAGGGGTGCTATATACCTGTTTCGGCCAAATACTTATTGAGGGGTGCTATATACCTGTTTCCGCCAAATACTTATTGAGGGGTGCTATTGCTATATACCTTCTTCAACAAAATACTGATTGAGGGGTACAATACACCATTTTCTGCCAAATACTGATTAAGGGGTGTCATATACCTTATTCCACTAAATACTGATTGAGGGGTGCTATTGCTATATACCAGTTTCCGCCAAATACTGACTGAGGGGTGCTATATACCTTCTTCCACAAAAAACTGATTGAGGGGTGCCATATTCCTGTTTCTGCCAAATACTGATTGAGGGGAAAAGCTTATCAGAGGGCACTTGCCTCTGACCGTACAGGGCTGCTACATCCACAGAGATCTAGGAGTGATGAAAAAAATGATACAGTTGATAGGTACCTTTGACATGGGGGCTGAAGAGGTAAAGGAGATTCTCAAGAAAAACTGGAGCACTCTCCTGCTCGATCCAGATATTGAAAAAATGGTGGCCCCATTTGCCCAAGTCACGTATCGTAGGGGGCGTAACATCAAAGATCATGTGGTACATAGCCATTACTCGGGTGCTGGCACCGCATCGACTGCATGGCTGAGAGCTCCAAATGGCTCCTACCATTGCAGTGGGTGTGTTGCCTGCCCCTACATTAAACAGGGACATAGCTTCACCAGTCATGTGACAAATCACACCTATACCATCAAACAGTTCATTAACTGTCGTAGCAGAGGTGTGATTTATCGTGCGCAATGTATATGCGGCCTTGAATACATTGGCAAAACCAAGCGGGAGCTGCGCAGTAGGATAGGAGGACATTTGGGGGACCTACGTCATCATAAGGATACCCCCTTGGCACGCCATGTGACTTTGGTCCATGGCGGGGATTACTCAGAAGTCCGTTTCATGGGTATTGAGGCTGTCCCACCCCCAAATAGGGGAGGCAATTGGGACCAAAAGATTCTACAAAGAGAGACCTGGTGGATCTTTCAACTAAAAACTGTTCACCCACAGGGTCTAAATGAACAGCTCTCATTCAGCTGTTTTATCTGATTATATCCCCTACCTCCTGCGCAGCTATATACCCTCTCTTTCCATTAGGGTCAGATATTGTCATTATGCGACCCTCTGGACATAACGTCACACACTTCAGGGACGTTACTGTGAATTATTACATGGGTAACTGGAGTGTATGGGTGTCTAAATTTAGGGACATACGTTTATTCCATCTCTTCTGGCCAAAATACTCTAACAAGTGACGCTGCGCCACTTGGTTTGTGGTTTACAGCGGCGTACCATCTATTCGAATGAATATGGAATTTCATTCATTATGGTGGGGGACTCCCCTATCCCTGTAGTGTATCCCCATATAATATCTCCGCTTCAGTCTCATGGGGACTCAATTTG
Source organism: Bufo gargarizans (assembly GCF_014858855.1). NCBI lineage: Eukaryota > Metazoa > Chordata > Amphibia > Anura > Bufonidae > Bufo > Bufo gargarizans. The sequence goes on from NC_058084.1 coordinate 44,573,179, forward strand.
TAGTTACCCCAATGAGGCCTCAGTACAGTGGGTTAGCGACTGTGTTTCACATACAGTAAGCACACTCGTATATCGTAATAACCACCTGTCAATTTCTCTCCATCTCACTATGGTCGCAGGACCTGCGATCATGTGATGCCCCACGTGACCATGATGTTGCGGTCACGTGATGGGTCACATGATGGCGCTGATGGGCGGAGCCTAGATGACGCAGACGGCTCAAATGGTGCAGCTGTGCCGGCGTCTCTTGCTGCACTGCCACACGCGGGATCCAGCACACAGACTGTGTAGGAATAGGAACCAGTCTGTACCGCAGGAATAGGTCCACTGACCGGCTACTCCTGACGAGCTAAGTATTTCCTTTCACCCCCATTTGTGACTGCGGCTTGTTGTTATACTGCCACACTATGGGAGTTGTTTGAAGGAGACATGATACATATCAGCTGTTAATAACCATTGCTGTGTACAGTTTAGTTGTAATTTGGTGAACTGTCCTAACCCGTGGACATGTCGCCGCTACTGTTGCTGACATCCATTTCTTTGGGCCCCTGACGAACTGTAACATAACAGAGAAACGCGTCAGGCCACTTTATGGTTATTGAGCATCTCAGCATCAATTAATATTGCATATGTGTGGGGTGATCAACCTCTGACACCCACACATACTCTTCTCTCAGGACACTTATCTCTACAGGTCAAGTGTACCAATGGCGGTCGCCTCCAGGGACCTGGTGGCGTATCTGCAGGTGGTGTGCATCAATTACCTCTAGGGAATTCCTCCCCCCTCACCTGCTCCTCATCAGGACGAAGCTGGGCAGTCAGAGCACTGCTTAGGGAGAACTGAGGGCTTCTGTTAGGAGGTTGCGGAGCACGGGAATAGGGCTCTTTTCATCAGGGCATTAATAGGGGCTGAGACCCAGCATCCCTCTCCCCCTTTCCTCCCTCCCTCCCTAGAGTTTTAGTACACTCACCACGAGTAGGGTGGATTTCTACCCCGCTCCTTTATTTTTCTGCACCTTATCCTAGGGCAATTATTTTATCATAAATATTATTAAAAGTTAATTATTAAAGGTGACCATTATTCCAAAATTGCTTACTTAATCACTAGGTACCTATACCCCAACGGCTCATTTAATTGTGTAGTCTAGTCCGTTATATATCTCCTTCCGCCAAAAACTAATTAAAGGGGTGCCATATACCTTCTTCCACAAAATACTGATTGAGGGGTGCTATATACCTGTTTCGGCCAAATACTTATTGAGGGGTGCTATATACCTGTTTCCGCCAAATACTTATTGAGGGGTGCTATTGCTATATACCTTCTTCAACAAAATACTGATTGAGGGGTACAATACACCATTTTCTGCCAAATACTGATTAAGGGGTGTCATATACCATATTCCACTAAATACTGATTGAGGGGTGCTATTGCTATATACCAGTTTCCGCCAAATACTGACTGAGGGGTGCTATATACCTTCTTCCACAAAAAACTGATTGAGGGGTGCCATATTCCTGTTTCTGCCAAATACTGATTGAGGGGTGCTATATACCTGTTTCCGCCAAATACTGATTGAGGGGTGCCATATACCTTCTTCCACTAAAAACTGATTGAGGGGTGCTATTCCTATATATCTTCTTCCGCCAAATACTGATTTAGGGGTGCAATACACCTGCTTCCACAAAATACTGATTGAGGGGGGCCATATACCTGTTTCTGACAAATATTGATTGAGGGGTGCTATATATCTCCTTCCGCCAAAAACTAATTAAAGGGGTGCCATATACCTTCTTCCACAAAATACTGATTGAGGGGTGCCATATACCTGTTTCTGCCAAATACTGATTGAGGGGTGCCATATACCTTCTTTCACAAAATACTGATTTAGGGGTGCTATTGCTATATACCTTCTTCCACCAACTACTGACTGAGGGTTGCAATACACAATTTTCCGCCAAATACTGAGTGAGGGGTGTCATATTCCTTCTTCCACTAAATACTGATTGAGGGGTGCTATTGCTATATACCTTCTTCCACCAAATACTGAATATGGGGTGCAATACACCTACTTCCACAAAATACTGATTGAGTGGTGCCATAATCCTGTTTCCGCCCAATACTGATTGAGGGGTGCTATATACCTGTTTCCGCCAAATACTGATTGAGGGGTGCCATATACCTTCTTTTACCAAATACTGATTGAGGGGTGCTATTGCTATATACCTTCTTCCACCAAATACTGATTGAGGGGTGCAATACACCTGCTTCCACAAAATACTGAATGAGGGTTGCCATATACCTGTTTCCAACAAATACTGATTGACAGGTGATATATACTTGATACCGCCAAATACTGATTAAATGGTGCTATATTCCTGTTTCAGTCAAATATTGATTGAGGGGTGCCATACACGTGTTTCCGCCAAATACTGATTGAGGAGTGCTATATACCTGTTTCCGTCAAATACTGATTGAGGGGTGCCATACACCTGTTTCTGCCAAATACTGATTGAGGAGTGCTATATACCTGTTTCCGTCAAATACTGATTGAGGGGTGCCATACACCTGTTTCTGCCAAATACTGATTGAGGGGTGCTATATACCTGTTTCCGCCAAATACTAATTGAAGGGTACCAAATACCGTCTTCGACTAAATACTTATTGAGGGGTGCTATTGTTATATACCTTCTTCCACCAAATACTGCTCTTCTCTACGGACTTAGGCCGAGCGTCATTTAGAAAATGACAGGCAGAGGAAGAGGCAGACCGTTGCAGAGTTGGTTGAGTGGCTCGCTGAACCTTTCGCTTCTGCACCCTCCTCATCCTCTGTATCTGCACCATCCTCATTCTCTGCTATGTGCACCCACAAAGACACCACCACCAACACCACCATAGCACCTCCACTCGAGTCAGAGGAATTATTTTCCCATCCATTCCCAGACCTTACCAATGCACAGCCATTCTTGGCATCAGATGAGGAAGAGGAGGTAGCAACGTCCGCCACCCAGCGGTTTGACAACAGTGGCCAGATTGACCCAAGGAGGGTGGTCCCCGCTGTTGCTGCCTACTCCGAGATCTTTAATGTCAGAGGTGCTGAAGGTTACGATGATGATGTGTCGATGGACATCACGTGGGTGCCCACAAGAGAGGAAGAGGAGGGGAGTTCAGAGAGAGAGATGAAGCAGCAGATAGGAAGGAGAAGGAGGAGAAGCAGGCAGAACTCGCAGTGCACAGGATGCAAAACGCAGACTGCAAATGTATCTGTAGCAAGCCATCCACCATGTACGGTCACATATGGCGCCCCCAGGACGCCGGCACATGGATCCACAGTATGGGCTTTTTTAACGTGTAGCTGCTGACAATAGTATTGCCATCTGCAGCCTATGCTGTCAACGCATAAGTCGCGGTAAGCCCAACACTCACCTAGGGATGACCGCCTTAAGAAGGCACCTGGCCTCTCTTCACCGAGGCCAGTGGGAGCAGCGCCATCAGAACCCACAAAGCCACACTCCTGCCTCTTCTCCTTCTTCTCCTATCTCCTCCCATTTGTCCTCCACGCCACCTTCCACCGTACCGTCACTGCGTTCATCTGGCACAAGGCAGACTTCCTTGGCCCAAATGTTCGAGCATAAAAAAATGATGACGCAGGATAATCCTCTTGCCCAACGGCTGACCGCTGGCTTGTCGGAACTGCTAGCTCGCTAACTACTGCCATATAAATTGGTGGACTCGGAGGCCTTTAGAAAATTTGTGGTCATTGGCACACCGTAAATGGAAGGTCTCCTGAAGGAAATCATTTTCCCAAAAGGGCATCCTTGAACTATATGGCCACCTCCCGCGGCAAGTTAATATATCTCTGGCTTGCAGTGTCGGTGCCAAGATACATCTGACCACAGACGTGGTCTAGCAAACACGGGCAGGGAAGGTACATAACTTTTACTGCCCACTGGGTGAACCTTCTGATGGCCTGCCTCTTCTTCTCCTACTCCTACTCCATCCTCAGTCTCCTCCTCGGCTGACTCTTCCTTTTCCACTGCTACCGATTTTTCTGCTGCACCCCCCAAGCTCCCCAGAACCTATTCGACATGCCAGGTGAGACGTTGCCATGCTGTGCTGCGGCTGTTGCGCCTGGAAGCCAAGAGCCACACTGGTCCTGCACCCCTTTCAGCTCTGCAGTCACAAGTCGATCAGTGGCTAACCCCGCTCAATTTGACAGTTGGTAAAGTGGTGTGTGACAATGGTGCCAATCTGATGAGCACGCTAAAACAGGGCAAAATGACACACGTGCCGTGCATGGCACACATCCTGTACTTAGTCATGCAGGAATTCGTTGCCAAATACCCCGGGGTCCAGGACGTCTTGCGGCAGGCCAGGAAAATCTCTGGCCATTTTAGAAGATCTTACACGGCCATGGCTCGCCTTGCTGACGTTCATCGGCGACACCACTTGCATGTTAGATGTCTGATTTGTGACTGCCCAATGCACTGGAACTCCACAGTTATTGACTACCTGTATGAACTCTGCAGCAGGACAGGTTCTGGGGAGCTTGTTTTTTTTTCACCGCGCCAGTGGCTGCTCATGCACTATGCATGTAGACTTCTGCGGCCATTTGATGAGATCACCAAACTGTTCAGTCACAGCCAGGGCGCCATTAGTGACATCATACCTTATGCCTTCTTTCTGGAGCGTGCATTGGGTCGTGTCATTGATCAAGCAGTAGAGGAGCAGGAGCTGGAAGATGAGGAAGTTGCTATGCTGAATGAATTCCCAGGGGGGCTACTCCATCTGAGACAAGTCAGCAGGAGTCTGAAGAGGAGTCAGAGGAGGATGGTGCCTGGGGGGAGGAGAAGGAGGAGGAGCAAGAATAGCAGGCTTTAAACTTTTCGGGGATCCGTTGTGTTCTCCTCCGTGGATGGGGGAGGAGACCAATGACGACATTCTCCTGGGCGATGAGCAAGAGCCATGGCGCTCCACTGCTTTAAATTTAGTGCAAATGGGGGCCTTCATGCTCCAGTGTTTGAAGAGGGACCCCCGTATATAAAGCATAAAGGGCAAGAACCAGTACTGGGTGGCAACATACTTAGACTACCGGTACAAACACAAAATGTTACCGGTAGGGATGAGCGAACTCGAACTGTATAGTTCGGGTTCGTACCGAATTTTGGGGTGTCCGTGACACGGACCCGAACCCGGACATTTTCGTAAAAGTCCGGGTTCGGGTTCGGTGTTCGTCGCTTTCTTGGCGCTTTTTGAAAGGCTGCAAAGCAGCCAATCAACAAGCGTCATACTACTTGCCCCAAGAGGCCATCACAGCCATGCCTACTATTGGCATGGCTGTGATTGGCCAGAGCACCATGTGACCCAGCCTCTATTTAAGCTGGAGTCACATAGCGCCGCCCGTCACTCTGCTCTGATTAGCGTAGGGAGAGGTTGCGGCTGCGACAGTAGGGCGAGATTAGGCAGATTAACTCCTCCAAAGGACTTGATTAACTGATCGATCTGCAGCTGTGGATCATTGAGCTGCTGATCCTCAATTGCTCACTGTTTTTAGGCTGCCCAGACCATTTGTCAGTCACATTTTTCTGGGGTGATCGGCGGCCATTTTGTGTCTTGTGGTGCGCCAGCACAAGCTGCGACCAAGTGCATTTAACCCTCAATGGTGTGGTTGTTTTTTGGCTAAAGCCTACATCAGGGTGAAGCTGTCACACCAAGTGCATTTAACCAGCAATAGTCTGTTCATTTTTTGGCCATATACAAAATCAGGGGCAAGCTGCGCCTGTCACCAAGTGCATTTAACCCTCAATGGTGTGGTTGTTTTTTGGCTAAAGCCTACATCAGGGTGAAGCTGTCACACCAAGTGCATTTAACCAGCAATAGTCTGTTCATTTTTTGGCCATATACAAAATCAGGGGCAAGCTGCGCCTGTCACCAAGTGCATTTAACCCTCAATGGTGTGGTTGTTTTTTGGCTAAAGCCTACATCAGGGTGAAGCTGTCACACCAAGTGCATTTAACCAGCAATAGTCTGTTCATTTTTTGGCCATATACAAAATCAGGGGCAAGCTGCGCCTGTCACCAAGTGCATTTAACCCTCAATGGTGTGGTTGTTTTTTGGCTAAAGCCTACATCAGGGTGAAGCTGTCACACCAAGTGCATTTAACCAGCAATAGTCTGTTCATTTTTTGGCCATATACAAAATCAGGGGCAAGCTGCGCCTGTCACCAAGTGCATTTAACCCTCAATGGTGTGGTTGTTTTCTGGCTAAAGCCTACATCAGGGTGAAGCTGTCACACCAAGTGCATTTAACCAGCAATAGTCTGTTTATTTTTTGGCCATATACTACATCAGGGGCAAGCTGCGCCCGTCACCAAGTGCATTTAACCCTCAGTAGTGTGGTTGGTCAAGCTGTGACACCAAGTGCATTTAACCAGCAATAGTCTGTTCATTTTTTGGCCATATACTACATCAGGGGCAAGCTGCGCCCGTCACCAAGTGCATTTAACCAGCAATAGTGTGGTTATTTTTTGGCCATATCCCAGTCTAATTCTGTCACTAAATCCATACCGGTCACCCAGCGCCTAAATACTAGACCTCAAATTTATATCCCGCTAAATCTCTCGTTACCGCTGTCCTGTTGTAGCTGGGAAAGTTATTTAGTGTCCGTCAAAGCACATTTTTTGTTCTGGGTTGAAGTACAATTCCCAATTTAGCAATTTCATAATTTAGTGGTTTCTGCTATATCAGAGCTATTTGAAATCTATCCCTAAAAGGGTATATAATATTCAAGGTGCACATTGGGTCATTCAGAATAACTTCACACACACCCGCTACTGTGTATTTTCAAGTCTAATTCTGTCACTAAACCCATACCTGTCACCCAGCGCCTAAATACTAGGCCTCAAATTTATATCCTGCTAAATCTCTCGTTACCGCTGTCCTGTTGTAGCTGGGAAAGTTATTTAGTGTCCGTCAAAGCACATTTTTTCTTCTGGGTTGAAATACAATTCCCAATTTAGCAATTTCATAATTTAGTGGTTTCTGCTATATCAGAGCTATTTGAAATCTATCCCTAAAAGGGTAGATCATATTGAAGGTGCACATAGGGTCATTCAGAATAACTTCACACACACCCGCTACTGTGTATTTCCAAGTCTAATTCTGTCACTAAACCCATACCTGTCACCCAGCGCCTAAATACTAGGCCTCAAATTTATATCCCGCTAAATCTCTCGTTACCGCTGTCCTGTTGTAGCTGGGAAAGTTATTTAGTGTCCGTCAAAGCACATTTTTTGTTCTGGGTTGAAGTACAATTCCCAATTTAGCAATTTCATAATTTAGTGGTTTCTGCTATATCAGAGCTATTTGAAATCTATCCCTAAAAGGGTATATAATATTCAAGGTGCACATTGGGTCATTCAGAATAACTTCACACACACCCGCTACTGTGTATTTCCAAGTCTAATTCTGTCACTAAACCCATACCTGTCACCCAGCGCCTAAATACTAGGCCTCAAATTTATATCCTGCTAAATCTCTCGTTACCGCTGTACTGTTGTTGCTTGGAAAGATATTTAGTGTCCGTCAAAGCACATTTTTTGTTCTGGGTTGAAGTACAATTCCCAATTTAGCAATTTCATAATTTAGTGGTTTCTGCTATATCAGAGCTATTTGAAATCTATCCCTAAAAGGGTATATAATATTCAAGGTGCACATTGGGTCATTCAGAATAACTTCACACACACCCGCTACTGTGTATTTTCAAGTCTAATTCTGTCACTAAACCCATACCTGTCACCCAGCGCCTAAATACTAGGCCTCAAATTTATATCCTGCTAAATCTCTCGTTACCGCTGTACTGTTGTTGCTGGGCAAGATATTTAGTGTCCGTCAAAGCACATTTTTTGTTCTGGGTTGAAATACAATTCCCAATTTAGCAATTTCATAATTTAGTGGTTTCTGCTATATCAGAGCTATTTGAAATCTATCCCTAAAAGGGTATATAATATTCAAGGTGCACATTGGGTCATTCAGAATAACTTCACACACACCCGCTACTGTGTATTTTCAAGTCTAATTCTGTCACTAAACCCATACCTGTCACCCAGCGCCTAAATACTAGGCCTCAAATTTATATCCCGCTGAATTTGAATACAATACATTGGGCCAAATAATATATTTGTTGTTGTGGTGAACCATAACAATGAGAAAAACATCTAGTAAGGGACGCGGACGTGGACATGGTCGTGGTGGTGTTAGTGGACCCTCTGGTGCTGGGAGAGGACGTGGCCGTTCTGCCACATCCACACGTCCTAGTGTACCAACTACCTCAGGTCCCAGTAGCCGCCAGAATTTACAGCGATATATGGTGGGGCCCAATGCCGTTCTAAGGATGGTAAGGCCTGAGCAGGTACAGGCATTAGTCAATTGGGTGGCCGACAGTGGATCCAGCACGTTCACATTATCTCCCACCCAGTCTTCTGCAGAAAGCGCACAGATGGCGCCTGAAAACCAACCCCATCAGTCTGTCACATCACCCCCATGCATACCAGGGAAACTGTCTCAGCCTCAAGTTATGCAGCAGTCTCTTATGCTGTTTGAAGACTCCGCTGGCAGGGTTTCCCAAGGGCATCCACCTAGCCCTTCCCCAGCGGTGAAAGACATAGAATGCACTGACGCACAACCACTTATGTTTCCTGATGATGAGGACATGGGAATACCACCTCAGCATGTCTCTGATGATGACGAAACACAGGTGCCAACTGCTGCGTCTTTCTGCAGTGTGCAGACTGAACAGGAGGTCAGGGATCAAGACTGGGTGGAAGACGATGCAGGGGACGATGAGGTCCTAGACCCCACATGGAATGAAGGTCGTGCCACTGACTTTCACAGTTCGGAGGAAGAGGCAGTGGTGAGACCGAGCCAACAGCGTAGCAAAAGAGGGAGCAGTGGGCAAAAGCAGAACACCCGCCGCCAAGAGACTCCGCCTGCTACTGACCGCCGCCATCTGGGACCGAGCACCCCAAAGGCAGCTTCAAGGAGTTCCCTGGCATGGCACTTCTTCAAACAATGTGCTGACGACAAGACCCGAGTGGTTTGCACGCTGTGCCATCAGAGCCTGAAGCGAGGCATTAACGTTCTGAACCTGAGCACAACCTGCATGACCAGGCACCTGCATGCAAAGCATGAACTGCAGTGGAGTAAACACCTTAAAACCAAGGAAGTCACTCAGGCTCCCCCTGCTACCTCTTCTGCTGCTGCCGCCTCGGCCTATTCTGCTGCTGCCGCCTCGGCCTCTTCCTCCGCCTCTGGAGGAACGTTGGCACCTGCCGCCCAGCAAACAGGGGATGTACCACCAACACCACCACCACCACCTCCGTCACCAAGCGTCTCAACCATGTCACACGCCAGCGTTCAGCTCTCCATCTCACAAACATTTGATAGAAAGCGTAAATTCCCACCTAGCCACCCTCGATCCCTGGCCCTGAATGCCAGCATTTCTAAACTACTGGCCTATGAAATGCTGTCATTTAGGCTGGTGGACACAGACAGCTTCAAACAGCTCATGTCGCTTGCTGTCCCACAGTATGTTGTTCCCAGCCGGCACTACTTCTCCAAGAGAGCCGTGCCTTCCCTGCACAACCAAGTATCCGATAAAATCAAGTGTGCACTGCGCAACGCCATCTGTGGCAAGGTCCACCTAACCACAGATACGTGGACCAGTAAGCACGGCCAGGGACGCTATATCTCCCTAACTGCACACTGGGTAAATGTAGTGGCAGCTGGGCCCCAGGCGGAGAGCTGTTTGGCGCACGTCCTTCCGCCGCCAAGGATCGCAGGGCAACATTCTTTGCCTCCTGTTGCCACCTCCTCCTTCTCGGCTTCCTCCTCCTCTTCTTCCACCTGCTCATCCAGTCAGCCACACACCTTCACCACCAACTTCAGCACAGCCCGGGGTAAACGTCAGCAGGCCATTCTGAAACTCATATGTTTGGGGGACAGGCCCCACACCGCACAGGAGTTGTGGCGGGGTATAGAACAACAGACCGACGAGTGGTTGCTGCCGGTGAGCCTCAAGCCCGGCCTGGTGGTGTGTGATAATGGGCGAAATCTCGTTGCAGCTCTGGGACTAGCCAATTTGACGCACATCCCTTGCTTGGCGCATGTGCTGAATTTGGTGGTGCAGAAGTTCATTCACAACTACCCCGACATGTCAGAGCTGCTGCATAAAGTGCGGGCCGTCTGTTCGCGCTTCCGGCGTTCACATCCTGCTGCTGCTCGCCTGTCTGCGCTACAGCGTAACTTCGGCCTTCCCGCTCACCGCCTCATATGCGACGTGCCCACCAGGTGGAACTCCACCTTGCACATGCTGGACAGACTGTGCGAGCAGCAGCAGGCCATAGTGGAGTTTCAGCTGCAGCACGCACGGGTCAGTCGCACTACAGAACAGCACCACTTCACCACCAATGACTGGGCCTCCATGCGAGACCTGTGTGCCCTGTTGCGCTGTTTCGAGTACTCCACCAACATGGCCAGTGGCGATGACACCGTTATCAGCGTTACAATACCACTTCTATGTCTCCTTGAGAAAACACTTAGGGCGATGATGGAAGAGGAGGTGGCCCAGGAGGAGGAGGAGGAGGAGGAGGAGGAAGAGGGGTCATTTTTAGCACTTTCAGGCCAGTCTCTTCGAAGTGACTCAGAGGGAGGTTTTTGGCAACAGCAGAGGCCAGGTACAAATGTGGCCAGCCAGGGCCCACTACTGGAGGACGAGGAGGACGAGGATGAGGAGGAGGTGGAGGAGGATGAGGATGAAGCATGGTCACAGCGGGGTGGCACCCAACGCAGCTCGGGTCCATCACTGGTGCGTGGCTGGGGGGAAAGGCAGGACGATGACGATACGCCTCCCACAGAGGACAGCTTGTCCTTACCCCTGGGCAGCCTGGCACACATGAGCGACTACATGCTGCAGTGCCTGCGCAACGACAGCAGAGTTGCCCACATTTTAACCTGTGCGGACTACTGGGTTGCCACCCTGCTGGATCCACGCTACAAAGACAATGTGCCCACCTTACTTCCTGCACTGGAGCGTGATAGGAAGATGCGCGAGTACAAGCGCACGTTGGTAGACGCGCTACTGAGAGCATTCCCAAATGTCACAGGGGAACAAGTGGAAGCCCAAGGCCAAGGCAGAGGAGGAGCAAGAGGTCGCCAAGGCAGCTGTGTCACGGCCAGCTCCTCTGAGGGCAGGGTTAGCATGGCAGAGATGTGGAAAACTTTTGTCAACACGCCACAGCTAACTGCACCACCACCTGATATGCAACGTGTTAGCAGGAGGCAACATTTCACTAACATGGTGGAACAGTACGTGTGCACACCCCTCCACGTACTGACTGATGGTTCGGCCCCATTCAACTTCTGGGTCTCTAAATTGTCCACGTGGCCAGAGCTAGCCTTTTATGCCTTGGAGGTGCTGGCCTGCCCGGCAGCCAGCGTTTTGTCTGAACGTGTATTCAGCACGGCAGGGGGCGTCATTACAGACAAACGCAGCCGCCTGTCTACAGCCAATGTGGACAAGCTGACGTTCATAAAAATGAACCAGGCATGGATCCCACAGGACCTGTCCGTCCCTTGTCCAGATTAGACATTAACTACCTCCCCATAACCATATATTATTGGACTCCAGGGCACTTCCTCATTCAATCCTATTTTTATTTTCATTTTACCATTATATTGCAAGGCTACCCAAAGTTGAATGAACCTCTCCTCTGCCTGTGTGCTAGGCCTAAATATATGCCAATGGATTGTTGCAGTGGTGGCTGACGTGAAGCCTCATTCTCTGCTATGACATGCAGACTGATTCTCTGGTGACATGAAGCCAGATTGTCTGTTACGGGACCTCTCTCCTCTGCCTGGGTGCTGGGCCTGAATTTATGAAAATGGACTGTTGCAGTGGTGGGTGACGTGAAGCCTGATTCTCTGCTATGACATGCAGACTGATTCTCTGGTGACATGAAGCCAGATCCTCTGTTACGGGACCTCTCTCCTCTGCCTGGGTGCTGGGCCTAAATATCTGACAATGGACTGTTGCATTGGTGGCTGACGTGAAGCCTGATTCTCTGCTATGACATGCAGACTAATTCTCTGCTGACATGAAGCCAGATTGTCTGTTACGGGACCTCTCTCCTCTGCCTGGGTGCTGGGCCTAAATTTATGAAAATGGACTGTTGCAGTGGTGGGTGACGTGAAGCCTGATTCTCTGCTATGACATGAAGACTGATTCTCTCCTGACATGAAGCCAGATTGTCTGTTACGGGACCTCTCTCCTCTGCCTGGGTGCTGGGCCTAAATTTATGAAAATGGACTGTTACAGTGGTGGGTGACGTGAAGCCTGATTCTCTGCTATGATATGAAGACTGATTCTCTGCTGACATGAAGCCAGATTGTCTGTTACGGGACCTCTCTCCTCTGCCTGGGTGCTGGGCCTAAATTTATGAAAATGGACTCTTACAGTGGTGGGTGACGTGAAGCCTGATTCTCTGCTATGACATGAAGACTGATTCTCTGCTGACATGAAGCCAGATCCTCTGTTACGGGACCTCTCTCCTCTGCCTGGGTGCTGGGCCTAAATATCTGACAATGGACTGTTGCATTGGTGGCTGACGTGAAGCCTGATTCTCTGCTATGATATGAAGACTGATTCTCTGCTGACATGAAGCCAGATTGTCTGTTACGGGACCTCTCTCCTCTGCCTGGGTGCTGGGCCTAAATTTATGAAAATGGACTCTTACAGTGGTGGGTGACGTGAAGCCTGATTCTCTGCTATGACATGAAGACTGATTCTCTGCTGACATGAAGCCAGATCCTCTGTTACGGGACCTCTCTCCTCTGCCTGGGTGCTGGGCCTAAATTTATGAAAATGGACTGTTGCAGTGGTGGGTGACGTGAAGCCTGATTCTCTGCTATGACATGAAGACTGATTCTCTGCTGACATGAAGCCAGATCCTCTGTTACGGGACCTCTCTCCTCTGCCTGGGTGCTGGGCCTAAATATCTGACAATGGACTGTTGCATTGGTGGCTGACGTGAAGCCTGATTCTCTGCTATGATATGAAGACTGATTCTCTGCTGACATGAAGCCAGATTGTCTGTTACGGGACCTCTCTCCTCTGCCTGTGTGCTAGGCCTAAATATATGCCAATGGATTGTTGCAGTGGTGGCTGACGTGAAGCCTGATTCTCTGCTATGACATGCAGACTGATTCTCTGGTGACATGAAGCCAGATCCTCTGTTACGGGACCTCTCTCCTCTGCCTGGGTGCTGGGCCTAAATATATGAAAATGGACTGTTGCAGTGGTGGGTGACGTGAAGCCTGATTCTCTGCTATGACATGCAGACTGATTCTCTGGTGACATGAAGCCAGATCCTCTGTTACGGGACCTCTCTCCTCTGCCTGGGTGCTGGGCCTAAATTTATGAAAATGGACTGTTGCAGTGGTGGGTGACGTGAAGCCTGATTCTCTGCTATGACATGCAGACTGATTCTCTGGTGACATGAAGCCAGATCCTCTGTTACGGGACCTCTCTCCTCTGCCTGGGTGCTGGGCCTAAATTTATGAAAATGGACTGTTGCAGTGGTGGGTGACGTGAAGCCTCATTCTCTGCTATGACATGCAGACTGATTCTCTGCTGACATGAAGCCAGATTGTCTGTTACGGGACCTCTCTCCTCTGCCTGGGTGCTGGGCCTGAATTTATGACAATGGACTGTTGCAGTGGTGGCTGACGTGAAGCCTGATTCTCTGCTATGATATGAAGACTGATTCTCTGCTGACATGAAGCCAGATTGTCTGTTACGGGACCTCTCTCCTCTGCCTGGGTGCCGGGGCCTAAATATCTGAGAATGGACTGTTCCAGTGGTGGGTAACGGGAAGCCAGATTCTCTGCTATGATATGAAGACTGATTCTCTGCTGACATGAAGCCAGATTGTCTGTTACGGGACCTCTCTCCTCTGCCTGGGTGCTGGGCCTAAATTTATGAAAATGGACTATTACAGTGGTGGGTGACGTGAAGCCTGATTCTCTGCTATGACATGAAGACTGATTCTCTGCTGACATGAAGCCAGATTGTCTGTTACGGGACCTCTCTCCTCTGCCTGGGTGCCGGGGCCTAAATATCTGAGAATGGACTGTTCCAGTGGTGGGTGACGGGAAGCCAGATTCTCTGCTATGGAACCTCTCTCCAATTGATTTTGGTTAATTTTTATTTATTTAATTTTTATTTTAATTAATTTCCCTATCCACATTTGTTTGCAGGGGATTTACCTACATGTTGCTGCCTTTTGCAGCCCTCTAGCCCTTTCCTGGGCTGTTTTACAGCCGTTTTAGTGCCGAAAAGTTCGGGTCCCCATTGACTTCAATGGGGTTCGGGTTCGGGACGAAGTTCGGATCGGGTTCGGATCCCGAACCCGAACATTTCCGGGATGTTCGGCCGAACTTCTCGAACCCGAACATCCAGGTGTTCGCTCAACTCTAGTTACCGGTACAAACATGACATGTTACCAGCCTCACAGAGGACTGTCATAATGCAGTATTTCCAGGCCTTGCTGCAAGAGATTCTGCATTTTTCTGTTGCAGCCACTGGCAGAGGAATTTCCATCCACAGAGAAACAGTTGCGGGTACCAATCCTACCGCGCATGTTAGAAGAGGTTTGAAGATGTGTTGGTCACTTCAGATATGAGATCATTCATGCAGCCAACCCATCGACAGCCGCCCTCCGGATCCAGCCTCAGGGAACGCATAGACCGACAGGTGTCCGACTACATAGGGTTAACGGCCGATGTGGACACTCTGAGAAGTGATGAACCCCTGGACTACTGGGTGTGCAGGCTTAATCTGTGGCCAGAGCTGGCACAATCTGCCATGGAACTCTTGGCTTGCCCCTCGTCGAGTGTCCTGTCCAAAAGGTCGTTAAGCGCAGGGGACTATACACACCAAAATGAACACCCAAATATTTGTTAATTTCACCAGAAAATGTAACAGACAATTTTTTTATTTTTTTATTTTTTTATTTTTTTATTTTTTTATTTTACCGGTCTACTAGGTATAACAGTGGTGCTATACACCCAAAAATTTGTGAATTTCACCTGAAAATGTAAATGACAAAGTAGTGAAATGATATAAAATAAAACAAGTACAAATAAAAAATTAAAAAAATTATTTATGAGGTGGAGTTCCATATGGAGTAGGAGTTTGAGGAGGCGGTAGACATAGCGGTGTAGGTGGAAGCGGCGGTGGAGGATGACGAGGTAGCCAAAACAGGTTTTTGGTTTTAATTTTATTTTTTTTAATTAGGGTACACGCCTAAAGAGTGTGAAATATCCAAAATACAAACATGAGCAATTGTGCTGCAGTATAACAATGGCTGGTTAGTGCCGATATACATGTCTATTCTGGACAAGGTACGGTCAACTCCTGAGGGATCCATGCCTGGGATCCATGCCCTGTACCTTTCAGTTCTCTGAAAGGTACAGGGTCCCCCACTTGGAAAGGGAGGGACTACAGCACCTTCGGCTGAGGTGGTGGAGCCTTGACTGCCTGAAATTGGCTGCTTGCCACTGGGTGACGCAGCTGGACCACAACATTTGAGCCACAGTTTTCCCAGGCCACTTTATGGTGATCTTGCATATGTTGACGCAGGGCTGTGGTGCCAACATTGGCACCTTGGCCACGCTTCACCTTCTGCCCACAGAGTCTACATATGGCCATGTTCACCTCCTCCGGTGGCTTAACAAAAAACTGCCACACTGCCAAGTAGGTGACTTTACCCCAACATTCCGCACTGACTGACTGCTACCGCCGCTGCTTCCGCGAACCCGTGCACCGCAACTTCCCGGGCAAATAGGCTCCTGCAAAGTGGGTGGTCTACCCCGGCTTGTTTTGCTATCGACCTCCTACTGCTGCAACCCTGCTAACTCCCGGCCATGCTAGTGACTTGCTGGCTCTGCTGCTGGCTAAGGGGGAAGCTGCCACCCTCTTCTCCCAATCATGATGAAGACCCTTCGTCACCCAGCTCCCAAGTGTGATCAGCTACCTCATCATCAACGAGTACTGTCTGCACGTCACTGATATCCTCCTTAACCGTCTCTGGGTCAGGAGCCTGACTGCTCGCGACACACGCTCCCACGCCACTCTCCTCATTACTACTTGACCGCCTAGTGGAGGAAGCCACAGATGTCTCCTCCACATCTTGGCTTGCCAGCAGGTCCGGCGCTTCCATAGAGGCAAGGGGGGCAAATGCCCCCGGGCCCCCGAGTCCTTAGGGGCCCCCCGCGCCGGCCCGCAACAAACTTTAGGCAGGGCCGGCGCTTCCATAGAGGCAAGGGGGGCTCTCTCCCTCCCCCCTGTGCTGCTGCTGCCGCCGCCTCCGCCAATAAGAAGAGAGATGGGAGGTGGAGGGGAGTGGCTGTGGCCACTGCGCCACCAATGAAGAAAACTGACCTGTAATACAAATACCTCTATGACAGGGAGTGGCACCTGAGGGGTTAACTGCTGCTGATCGCAGCCCCCTATCATAGAGGTCGGGTGCCGGCTATTTCATTCCGGCACCCGCCTCCTGTATTTGTATTAACACGTCAGTTATCTTCATTGGTGGCGCAGTGCGCCCCCCCCAACACCCCAGTATAATAAACATTGAGTGCGCCCCCCAGTATAATAAACATTGAGTGCGCTCCCCCCCCCCCCCGTATAATAAACATTGGTGGCGCAGTGGGAAGTGGCAATGAGGGTTAAAAAAATAAATAAAAAATTAACTCACCTCCACCAATTGATCGCGCAGCTGCCGGTCTCCTGTTCTTTCTTCAGGACCTGTGGTGACTTCACTGAGCTAATCACATGGTCCATTACCATGGTGATGGATCATATGATGTACCATGTTATGACCACAGTGATGTCACCACAGGTCCTTTGACAGGTCCTAAAGAAAGAACAGGAGATCGGCATCTACGCGATCAATTGGAGGAGGTGAGTTAATTTTTATTTATTTTTTTAACCCTCATTGGCACTGCCCACTGCGCCACCAATGTTTATTATACTGGGGGGGCGCTCTCAATGTTTATTATACTGGGGGGGCGCTCTCAATGTTTATTATACTGGGGTGGCGCACTCAATGTTTATTATACTGGGGGGGCGCTCTCAATGTTTATTATACTGGGGGGCGCAATCAATGTTTATTATACTGGGGGGGCGCACTCAATGTTTATTATACTGGGGGGGCGCACTCAATGTTTATTATACTGGGGGGGCGCACTCAATGTTTATTATACTGGGGGGGCGCACTCAATGTTTATTATACTAGGGGGGTGCACTCAATGTTTATTATACTGGGGGGTGCACTCAATGTTTATTATACTAGGGGGGGCGCACTCAATGTTTATTATACTGGGGGGCGCACTCAATGTTTATTATACTGGGGGGCCGCACTCAATGTTTATTATACTGGGGAGAGGACTACTTCGGGGGCACTGAGAAGGGGTATTTTATGCTTACAAATTATGGGGGACACTGAGGGCATCTACTGGCGCACTATATATCAGGCATTTTATACTGGTACATTATGGGGGGCACTAGGAGGGAGAGGAGCACTATGGGGGCATTTACTGGGGTCACTATATAGGGGTATTTTATACTGGCACATTATGGAGGCACTATGGGGACATTAGCTCAACTAGGGGCATTACAGAGGGGTATTTTTTGCACTGACACATTATAAGGAGAATTATTTCTACTGGGGGGGGCATTATGGTTGGCTTTATTACTCCCCCATGGTATGACCCCCTAGTAGCAGCACCAGCCTCTCCCTGCTCTGCTATCCCTCTGCCCCTTCTCCAAATTCTTATTATAAAATCTTTCTCATTAGGATAAAACACAACATCAGCTCCGCCGAGCACCCGGCCAAAGTGTGGAAGTGGCGTCCGAGATCCCCAAGGGCCAAGCCAAGTAATTGTAAGTTTTCATATGAAATATGTTTGTTATACACATATAGCCTACACTGTGCCGCACAATATACAGTATACCGCTACACTGTGCCACACAATGTACAGTATACCGCTACACTGTGCCACACAATATACAGTATACCGCTACACTGTGCCACACAATATACAGTATACCTCTACACTGTGCCCAAAAATATACAGTTTCTTCTGTAAAAGTCATCAAGTGTCATGGGGGGGCCCCCTTATTGTTTTTCGCCCCAGGGCCCCATTTCACCTAGAACCGGCCCTGCTTGCCAGTAGCTGCTGACTGTCTTCTAGTTGTTCGTCTTTACTGTATAGTGGAGCTGAGCCCACAGCATACAATACTTCTCTGGCTGAGAGAACAGAAAAGTAAAGAGGCAGGTTGAGGACAGGTGAGGGCACAGGGCCTGCTCCCGGGCCCTTCCAACTAAGGGATGTATCTGACAAACTCACCGACTCTTGGCTGGGGGTGTCTGATATCACTTGTGACGAAGTCGAAGATCGAGTCAACCATTCAAGAACTGCTGGGTTGCTGGTCAAGACATGACTGCTAGCTGACACTGGGATCTCAGGCCTCTCGAAGTGACCCTGCTGCCACAGCCCCTTTCTCTGCTGCGATCTGTGCCTGCACCATAAACATTTAGGCCTCTGCCACTCCCCATGTGCAGGGCCTGGCACTTCTTTGTCTGAAATTAAAACACCCTAAAAAAGTCTGTAATTTTCTCACTTTACCACATAACGGCTAATAAGCCCTTTTTTTCTCAATAATACACACAAAAAGGGCTTTAGAACATATAACTGCACAGCTGAACGGCAAATATATTTTTCTTTTGCCACTAATACACACTAAAAAGGGCTTTAGAACATATAACTGCACCGCTAAACGGCAAATGCATTTTAATTTTGCTACTAATACACGACAAAAAGGGCTTTAGAACATATAACTGCACTGCTGAACAGCAAATATATTTTTATTTTGACACTATTACAAGACAAAAGGGGCTTTATAATATATAACTGCACCGCTGAACGGCAAATAGGCCCTTACTTTTTTCCACTTATACACGCCACAAAAGGCTTTAGAACATATAACTGCACCGCTGAAGGGCAAATTTTTCTTTTTCCACTAATACATGACAAAAAGTACTTTAGAGTTCCTTGCTCCATGTCCTCACACGTGCAGCAGCCATTTTAGGAAAAACTGCTACTCATTACCACGAAGCGTGAGGAAACTTGCATTCGGTGCAAATCAAATTTTTTGCATATTTCTAGTCATAACTATGGAAACTTTCTCTGCATAATAAATGCATTTGCTGAAGTGGCAAAACCCCTTTAAACAAAAAATAAATAATTTGAAAACTTGGAATGGAAAAAACTATTTTCTATGTCTTGCCAGATTTTAAAACCAATAACTTTTTTCTTATAATTCCATCTACAGGGCTGTGTAAAAGCTCTTAATTTTACAGGTTGTTCTGTAGTTTAACTGATACCATTTTGGGATATGTGTGATTTTTTTATCACTTTTTTGGGGGGAGGTGAAGCAAGCAGAAAACAGGAATTCGGCCATTTAGATTTTTTTCTAGTTACAGTGTCCATCGTATGGGTTAAATACTTTTATATTTTAATAATTTGGCCATTTTCAGACGTGGCGACGCTAAAGATGCAATGATTTTTATTTTATTTTTTTAAGAAAAAAGGGGAAAGAGGAGGTGATTTGAACTTTATTTTTTGGCTATTATTTTATATATTTTTAAAAACGTGTGTTTACTATTTTAATTTTAACATAATAATGTGATGAAAAAATTAATCCAGCCAGCAAAGGAGACAATTTAGACAATCACAATACATAAGTAAGTGCCTTGTATTAACATTCTCTATATAAATGCTATTTGCTGAAGTGAGAGACAACCCCTTTAATACAGAGGTGGAACCCACACGTATTGGACATTTATGACCTATTCCAGGCATGTCCAAACTGCGGCCCTCCAGCTGTTGCAAAACTACAACTCCCAGCATGCCTGGATAGCTTACAGCTATTAGGGCATGCTGGGAGTTGTAGTTTTGCAACAGCTGGAGTGCCGCAGTTTGGACATGCCTGGCCTATACTATTAATATGCTATAAGTGACCAGATGGGACAACCCCTTTAAGTTTACTGACTCCTTCTACTTAGCCTTCTTTATTGACCTCCAGTATGCCTTTCTACAATATTCTAAAAAGGGTGACAAGAAAAATAACAGAATCAGAAAAATATTTTCTGATATTTATAAGACGCTGTCCAGCTTGTATTTAAGAAAACATGGCGGACAACAGTCAGTGTCAAGATTCTGAAAATAATTAGTTCCCCTAAAGCAGAAGTAAGAGGTTTCTGCAGGAATGTTGCAGTTTTAGTTGTGCCTCAATATGGATTTCTAAAAGTTAATTGTTATTATTACTATTATTATTACAATCAATCACCTGTTGACATCACCCAATTGTACGCTTTTAAGTGAAATTGTTGCTGTGGTTCCTGTGAGGAGAGAGAGAAAGAAGTATGATGCAGGTGAATGAAGGTAACACAAAGTTGAAATAATATTAACCTTCATTTATCTTGACAGATGAAGATTTAAAATTTGGACCTAGTCATTCTAAGCCACTTAGTCCGCTGTTACTAAATTGTTGCTTGCTTCTTCAGAAATTACTCTCTAAATTTCCCATTTAAAATAGTCTATTGTGTATCCAAGCAGCCCTCTGCTCACGACACCCCCGTGCCATCCATTACAATAAAAGGTGGAGCTGTAAGATAAATGATAATCACCTAGCATACACTATCCTTCATCATGGTTGAATAATCCAATATAATTGCATGCTTTTAGGCTGGAGAACATTTTAAAAATTTTACTTTCAAGAAACTGGTACATAATCTTAAATTACATGTGATCTCAAATACATTTTTTACTAATATAGTTACTGTATGTCATGTAAATTAAAGGGCCCCCATTTTAAACAATCCAGTTTAAATATTGATTTTAACTGAATTAGATGATACAGGTATATTTGAGACAGATAGATGATTGATTGATTGATAGATAGATAGAGCGGGAGGGGCAGTATTAGAATTTGCAATATTTTGTGGATATTTAGGCGAATATTCGTCATAAATTTGCAAATTCAAAAATTTGCCATTATTTTCTTGATTGCGAAAATCAGCAATGTAATATGTGCGTATTGCGTGAGCAATACAGGCGTTGGTCACTTTTGCTACATTTTTCAAGCTGCTAGAAGTTTCCTGAGACTGGAGGAAATGGTTGGCACGGCAGAACATTACAATAGCTTTATATGCAGATAGAGTGCTCCAAGATTGCGCATATTTTGGCGCAATACGTGCAACTTCACATTTTAGCAGATTTGATTACATATTACTGATTGGTGCACTAAGTATTGTTGTGAACCTGTGACATCATAGCACTATGTATGTAGCATGTATGTATGAACAGCAGAACCTATTAGCCACACTATATCACAATCTAGCCTACACTGACTATCTGTATTATATATATGAGCTAATGTAATGACACAGCAAAGCACAGAGCACAGCAATGTCACTGCTCTCTCTCTCTCAGAACTGCAAAAAACAGCAGAAAATGGCTGCTGGGGTGATTCTTATATAGTAAGGGGTAGGCAACTTTCCTATTGGTTGGTAGGGTGGATTGCAGGGTGGTCGTAACCATAGAAATGAGCAGTCTATCGTTTGATGGAAAAATGAATAAAACCAGCAAAAGAAGCAATATGGACAATCACAATACATTAGGAAGTGCCTAGTATTAACTTTCTCTACATAGTAAATGCCATTTTCTGAAGCGAGACAACCCCTTTAAGGAACCTTACCCTTTGGTAGGGTGCCTGAGCAATAGGTTCTACTCCACTAGTACCCTCCTAATTTGTGCTGATTCTGTTTGCTTGCCCTTGTGCCAACTTTTACCTGTTTTCCAGATTTGAACCTACATGGCTTGACCTGACCTATGCCGGATTTCCATACTGACCCTGAGCTGCCCACCCAAACCTTAGATATTTTTTGGATTGTTCACACTCTGACAGCTGTGATCTCAGCCTATCCCTAACTATTGTTTTATCTGACCCCTTGGGGCTTTGCATCAGTGTCTCTTGACTCCTATAGGTTATCTGTCAAGCAGAGACTACTGCAGGAGGTAGCGGCCTGGATAGATACAGATGTAGCAGAGTTTACAGTCACAGTCATAACGCGTTAACTAGATGTGATAACTGACCAAGTGTGTCTGTTAACTCTGCTATATCTATAGATAGATAGATACCATAGATACAACAAAGTAGTACCTGTCTCTAAACTAAAGAGGAAACTTAGTACTGGTACACCTTATAAACAAATGACACTGTTTGGCAGATTTGTGAGATTTTTAGACCACTAGTGCTAGACTAATTTATTTACAAAGTTATTTAATTTATTTTTAACCTCTTTGCGACCTCTTCTGTACATGTAGAGTGGAAGTCGGCACTTTAAAGATGCTGTGACCACGGCATCTGAGCAGTCTGGAAGCCGCACGCTGCCGCTCTTGTAACAGCTGTCCCCGGCTGAGATTGGGGAACCTTACCATAATAGCCAGAATCCTCAAGCAGGCAGCAACAGCTATTACTAAAAAATACCAATAAAGGCCACCAGCTGGCAGCACTGTATTGGTATATTGTAAATGAAATGTTCAATGATGGCCACATAGTCATCAAATAACATAATGGGCAATCTAATGATTGGCAGTTATAGTTACCCAGGGTGACTTAAAAAAAAAGTTAAAAAAAGTTTTTAAAAATATTAAAGTTCAACTCGCCCCCTTTCCCCAAAATCAAATTAAAAAGACATGACCAATAAACAAAAAATTTACATCACACACCGTGTGTGAAAATGCCCATACTATTAAAATATAACAATATTAATCCCATATGACGAATGGAGTAATGTAAATAAAAATAAAAAACGGACAAATTCACCATATTTTGTCACTTCACCTCCCTAAACAAAATGAATAGAAAGTTATCATAAAGTCACGCACACTTTAAAATTATATCACTGTTGTTTTGGGGTCTGCGTACCCCAATTGTAAGTGACACTGTTATAGTCTCAGTCAGGCAGCATTACACACATGGACGTACGGTGTGATGATGATGATGATGTTGTACCCGCTGCTGCTTCCTTTGCTGAGTTGTCAGATACAAGTAAAGCGGTTGATGATGACGATGTGTCCGTGGATGTCACGTGGGTGCTCGCTCGAAGAGAAGAAGAACAGGGGGAAATTTCAGATGGGGAGACAGAGGAGGAGGAGACGAGTTGGAAGCAGGGGGAGGTCATCGCAAGGAGCTAGTGGCACAGTCAGACAGCATGTATCGGCACCCGGGATCAGCCAGACAGCACGCCAATCAAGGCATGCTGTTGCCACCACCAGAATGCCATCATTGCAAAGCTCAGCAGTGTGGCATTTTTTGTGTGTCTGCCTCTGACAACAGCGATGCCATTTGCAACCTGTGCCAAAAGAAACTGAGTCATGGGAAATCTAACACCCACCTAGGTACAACTGCTTTGCGAAGGCACATGATCACACATCAAACGCCTATGGGATCAACACATGATGACGAGTAGAAGCAGCACACAAGCTCAAAGCCACCATCATCCTCCTGGTCCAGCATCTTTAGCCACGTCAACCACTGCTGTCCTCCTTGCCCCCTCTCAACCATCTGCCACTCCGTCTCTCGCCCAGAGCTGTTCCTGCTCATCTGCCCACAATCAGGTGTCTGTCAAGGACATGTTTGAGCGTAAGAAGCCAATGTCACAGAGTCACCCCCTTGCCCGGCGTCTGACAGCTGGCTTGTCGGAACTCAGCCCGCCAGCTTTTACCAATAAAGCTGGTGAAGTCTGAGGCCTTCAAAAAATTTGTAGCTATTAGGACACCGCAGTGGAAGGTACCCGGCCGAAATTTCTTTTCACAAAAGGCAATCCCCATCCTGTACTCTATTGTGCAAAAGGAAGTCATGGCATGTCTGGCACACAGTGTTGGGGCAAGGGTCCATCTTACCACTGATACCTGGTCTGCAAAGCACGGTCAGGGCAGGTATATCACCTACACTGCGCATTGGGTAAACCTGCTAATGGCTGCCAAGCATGGAATGCGTGGCTCTGCAGAGGGGTTGGTGACACAGCCACGACTTGCAGGCAGGCCTGCTGCCACCTCCTCTACTCCTACTCCATCCTCTTCGATAACCTCCTCGGCTGAGTCCTCTTCTGCTGCTGCGTCTTGCTCCACATCAACTGCACCCCCCAGCTCCCTAGGGGCTATTCCACATCCCGGATACGACAGTGTCACGCCATCTTGGGGTTGACTTGTATGAAAGCAGAGAGTCACACCTGACCATCACTCCTGTACGCCCTGAACAGGTGGATCAGTGGCTGACTCCGCACCAACTGGTGTGTGACAACGGAAGCAATTTGTTGGCGGCATTGAATTTGGGCAAGTTGACACATGTGCCGTGCATGGCACATGTGTTGAATCTGATTGTACAACGCTTTGTGCATTAGTACCCAGGCTTACAGGACATCCTCAAGCAGGCCAGGTGTGTGGCCATTTCAGGCATTCCTACACGGCCATGGCGCACTTTTCAGATATCCAGCGGCGAAACAACATGCCAGTGAGGCGCTTGATTTGCGACAGCCCGACACGTTGGAATTCAACACTCCTAATGTTCGACCGACCGCCTGCTCCAACAAGAAAGAGCCGTCAACGAGTATTTGTATGACTGGGGTGCTAGGACATCCTCTGCGGAGCTGGGAATTTTGCTCATGCGCAATGCCTGTAGGCTCATGCGTCCTTTTAAAGAGGTGACAAACCTAGTCAGTCGCACTGAAGGCACCATCAGCGAAATCATCCCACTTGTTTTCTTCCTGGAGCGTGCCCTGCGAAGAGTGCTGGATCAGGCCGTAGATGAGCGTGAAGAGGAAGAGGAAGAGTTGTGGTCACCATCACCACCAGAAACAGCCTTATCAGCATCGCTTGCTGGACCTGCGGCAACGCTGGAAGAGGAGTCTGAGGAAGAGGAGTCAGAGGAGGAATGTGGCTTTGAGGAGGAGGAGGAGGAAGACCAACCACAGCAGGCATCCCAGGGTGCTGGTTGTCACCTATCTGATACCCGCGGTGTTGTACGTGGCTGGGGGGAAGAACATACCTTCAGTGAGATCAGTGAGGACGAGGAACGGGACAGGAGGAGCTCGGCATCCAACCTTGTGCAAATGGAGTCTTTCATGCTGTCGTGCCTGTTGAGGGATCCTCGTATAAAAAGGCTGAATGAGAACGACCTGTACTGGGTGGCCACGTGACTAGACCCCCGGTATAAGCAGAAAGTGCCTGCAATGTTACCGAATTACCGGAAGTCGGAAAGGATGCAGCAGTTCCAAAATAAATTAAAAAGTATGCTTTACACAGCATATAAGGGTAATGTCACAGCACAACGGGAATCTAACAGGGGAAGAGGTGAAAGTAATCCTCCTCCTACCACAACCATGCCGGCAAGAACAGGACGCTTTACAGACGTGTTGTTGATGGAGGACATGTGCAGCTTTTTTAGTCCTACGCATCGCCACAGCCCTTCGGGGTCCACCCTCAGAGAACGACTCGACCGACAGATAGCAGACTACCTCGCCTTAACTACAAATATCGACACTCTGAGGAGCGATGAACCCCTTGACTACTGGGTGTGCAGGCTTGACCTGTGGCCTGAGCTATCCCAATGTGCGATAGAACTTCTGGCCTGCCCCGCTTCAAGTGTTCTGTCAGAAAGGACCTTCAGTGCAGCAGGAGGTATTGTCACTGAGAAGAGAAGTCGCCTAGGTCAAATAAGTGTAGATTACCTCACCTTTATTAAAATGAATGAGGCATGGATCCCGAAGGGACTGGCAGTGGGCGATACTAAAAAAGGCCTGATGAGATGAGCTGCCTTGGGCTAAAAATGGTCCACACGCTGCTGTATTTTATTTCTGCATGCCGGATGACTTGCGTGACTTATCCGCCACCAACTAGGGTTCAAGCTGCAATGTTTTAGTGCACTTTCTGCCTGGAAAACATCAATTTTTCTGTAGCAGCGGCTGCAACAATACCTAATTTTTCAGGCATGTGTACATGCCTAATTTTTCTGGCCTCTGGTGCTGCACTGTTGCTGCAAAAACAAAACAAAAAAAAAGGCACATACATGTGTCAATTCCCCTTTGTGATCGTTACCTTGTTGTGGTGAAGGGGCTTGCGTATCACAATGAAGCGACCACCTCTATGAGTGTGTTGGTAATGGCAATGTTGGCACACCCCAGATGATAAGGTCATTGCTTCATTGTGAACAGACCAAAAGCGATTTGATGGATAATTTTCTATAGAAAAAACATTAATTTTTTGGTGATCATCTAAGGTGATCATTAAAGCCTACTAGGCCAACAATGGGCCCACACTGCAGAATCATTGTTTTCTGGGTCACTTAACTGTCACTGAACTACCTCAGGATGACCATAGGCTTTTAAAAAACCCCATCGCCTGCAATCTCCCAAACGTGCGCACGAGCACAGTCATCACTAAACCAAGATTGACGCATAGAGGAATAAAATTGATGTCATGAGTGTGTCAACTATTGACAACTCTTTTCGGTTGTCTAAAATTTATTCCATACATGTCCCCTGATAGGGGACGTAACAGGGATTAAACTGATAGGAATAGTGCTACTTAACACACCACTCATATCTGGTGGCGCAGTACATTACACGCGCAGTGCCACAAATTGGAAGTAAGAGGACCAATCAAGCATCTTTTTCCATCTCCCGGTTCCTAAAATCTAATCCATACACGTCCCCTGATAGGGGACGTAACAGGGATTAAACTGAAAGGAATAGTAGTACTTAAACACACCACTCATATCTGGTGGCACAGTACATTACACGGCGCACACGTAGTGCCCAAAATTGGAAGTAAGAGGACCGACCAAGCATCTTTTTCCATCTCCGGGTTCCTAAAATCTAATCTATACACCTGCCCCCAATAGGGGACAAAACAGAGATTAAACTGTTAAGAACAGATTTTTTTTAATAAAAAAAAAAAGAGGACAGCCTCTGCTGAGCTGGGTATTTTTTGGCCGTTTTACTGAACGCTCAAGCACAATGGCTGTAGGCTCGTGCGTCCTTTTGCGGAGGTGATAAACCTGGTCAGTCAAACCCAAGGCAACATCATCAACCTCATCCCATATGCGTTTTTCTGGAGCGTGCCCTGTGAAGAGTGCTGGATCAGGCCGTAGATGAGCATGAAGAGGAAGAGTTGTGGTCACCAACACCACCAGAAGCAGCCTTGTCGTCGTCGATTGCTGGACCTGCGGCAACGCAGAGAGAGGAGTCTGAAGAAGAGGAGTCAGAGGTGGAAGGTGGCTTTGGTGGCTTTGAGGAGGTGGAGGTGGAAGACCAACCACAGCAGGCGTCCCAGGGGGCTTGTTGCCACCTTTCAGAGACCCTTGGTGTTGTAAGTGGCTGGGTTGGAGGAAGAGACCTTCAATGACGTCAGTGAGGACAAGGAACGGGACATGGCTAGCTTGGTATCCAACCTTGTGCAAATGGGAAGTTTGCGGTTGTGCAAATGGACTGTTTACGGTGCGTTAAAAGGGGAGTTTGGTCTGTCAGAGTTTGGTCTGTCACTGTGAAGCGGGCGTAACCCTTACACTACCTGATCGATACAACATCATACCTGATGTTTTAAAGCACGTTATCCCAAACAATTTAGGAATCTTAGGTGATTTATGCCCTTTATGGATTAAAACCCGACTCTGCGCCAACGACGTAATTTTCCATGGGAGTTTTGCCATGGATCCCCCTCCGGTATGCCACAGTCCAGGTGTTAGTCCCCTTGAAGCAACTTTTTCATCACTATTGTGGCCAGTCCCTGTGGGTTTTAAAATTCGCCTGCCTATTTAAGTCTATGGCGGTTCTCCCGTTCGCGAACATTTGTAAAAAATTTCGTTTGCTGTTCGCAAACGGAAAATTTTATGTTTGCGACATCTCTATATATCACCTTGCTACTCTGTTGTATCCTGATGTTGCTGCTGCTGCCATATCCACAGTATGTCACCTCGCCACTCTGTGGCCTCCTCCTGATGCTGCTGCTGCCGCCACCTCCACACTCTGTCATTAAGCCACTATGTGGTCTCCTCATGCTGCCGCCACCTCCAGACTCAGTCATTGTGCCTCTTGGTGGCCTCATCATACTGCTGCCAAATCCAGACTCTGTCATTGTGCCACTCGGTGGCCTCCTCATACTACTGCCACCTCCAGACTCTGCCATTGTGCCCCTCTGTGGCCTCCCCATACTGCTGCCAACTGCAGAGTCTGTCATTGTGCCACTCTCTGGCCTCCCCATACTGCTGCCAACTCCAGACTCTGTCATGGTGCCCTCGGTGGCCTTCTCCTGATGCTGCCTACTCCAGACTCTGTCACTGTGCCTCTCACTGAGAAGTTCTCAGTGGCTTCTTCATACTGCTGCCTCCTCCAGACTCTCTCATTGTGCCACTCGGTGGCCTCCTCATACTGCTTCCACCTCCAGACCCACTATGTGGTCTCCTCATGCTGCTTCCACCTCAACGCTATGTCATAGGTCCACTCTGTGGACTTCTCATGACTGGGCCACTATTTTGCCTTTCGGCCTGGCTAACATTATCATATTTTTTACCTTTCTTCTGATCTGTCAGAAGGAAGGAAAAATGAGACGCACAATGGATCCTGTCTATGTAACAGCTGTAAGGCCTGTATGGTCCCATCATAATTGGCTTATGATTTGGTAGCCAAAAGCAGGAGTGGGTGCTAAACACAGAAGACATGCAAATATTCCATTCATGTGTCATTTCTGTTTTAGATCCACTCCTATTTTTTGGGCATTAGCAATACTCATGGATTATTGAGCAAATGCTGACCGAGTGAATGCGTATGCTCCCCAGACAGGATCCATTTTTGGGGGGTTATCGTTCTGACAGATCAGAGGAAGGGCAAATTAATCAGTGACGTCAACACATACTTACTGCTGACACCCTCTCCACTCTGTCAGGGGGGCTGTACTTTAATAGCGTTTAATTGAACAGGTTCAGTAGACATCTAAGTGGAATTAGCTGATGCCGGTGTAAAAGGAGTGTGCTTCTTCTTGGCGTGCTAACATCAACCTGTAAGACTGAGTTAATACTTGAGTTATTTGGTCAGTTTTGACCCCGTGACTGCCCAAATAAGTGAAGTGTGCAGTGATTCTAAGATCGATGCCTGTCATCATTTCACTACCAAAGCAGACTCCCTATGTGTGTTACTACAAGGCACATTGTTCTACACCACTATAAAGGCGAGAGCCTTTTCAGCCAGTAAATAGCCATTTTTTAACGCAATTCACCGCAAATAAATTCGTATCGAAACAAATTTTTCTACAATAATTCTGCAAATCGAATTTTAAAAAAATTCACTTATCTCTACTGGTATTTAAATTAATAAAAATATATATTTTTAGAGAGAAGCCTGAGGAATACGAAGGTTATGTTTATCTTAAAACAAAAAGGTTTTATTTTTCAGTTTTTTCTGAGAATATGTGCTGCCTCTCTGGCCTTAAAGGAAAAATCATCATGTGATAAACCATGGAGTAAATGATTTGTTTAAGTCACATATTGTTGTTCTGGCAGATTTACACTACAGCAATCACGGTTGTCCTCCCTTAAAGCCGTTAACCTTGCTCATAGGCAAGTCAGTCCACTTTATTATATAGCTTTCATAATAAAACTTCTGTTCTTTGGTGTTTTTAAGACTTGTTAAGGCCATAATATACATGTCAGGCGCAAGAACTGATTTACTCAGTGATAAAATGTATCATAGAAAAGTGACTTTTAAATCTTAATGATTATTACTTCTAGAATGGTTAAAAGCTATCTGCCCTCCAAACGAGATTTTTTGAGCTGACTCATGGGTTATGTCCACCTTTGGAACCAATATTGTATTGTTCCATTGTATCTAAATGAAAAATGAAGCAACTTTGCAAATTGTCTTGATTAAAAAAATCCTATCATTTTGTGTCTTACAGCTCTTATACTGACATATGTGTCCCTAGCAATATTACAAACCAAGCTTGCGTAGTCTGATCCTGTAGTCATATTCCATCCCATCAGTCTCCTACTTTTTGCTAACTTACCAAAAATATACAACTAAAAGCAGAGAACAAATGAAATAGACCAGGGCTGCAAAAGTTGACTACATAGAGCATAACACTGGCTGTTCACAAAATGGCAGAACTGAACTTACCTACCTTTAGCAGTCATCTTTCCCAAGTACTATGTGTTGCTTGGTACTCAGATACCACCAGGACTTACAGTACGGCTCAATTATACAACAACCAGACAGTAGCAAGAAACATATATAAAGCACATATCAAAACTTGCAGATAACAAGGTACTGAAATAATCTTACCTATTGTTACAGCAGTGGGTGTGGAAACACTATGTTAACCAACTAATTTGACTTTAGGCTATTCCTAAGGGCACTTACCTATTTTTCACCGTTTAACTGGGATCTGGACTTCACTGCAGAGGAACCACCAGACTTCTACCTCCTAGTAAAGTCTCTGAGTGCTTAATGGCTGACCCACAAAGGTCAGAGACACCCCTGCAAGACATTAGGGGTCAGGCAAAATAAAAGTCAGGGACAGGCCGAGCTCTGGGCAGGCAAGAATATGTGCTTCATGGTAAATACTTCCAGGTTAAGGCTGCTAGCAACAGGTAATATATAGGTCAGGTACAGGTCAGGAAGGGGCGGGTCAGAATCCATCAAACAGGCAGAGTTTGGTACACAGATAGACAAATGAGTACAGCAAACCTTTACAGGAACCTATTGCTCACGCATCTTCCTACTGGTTCAGGGGCTTTAAATATCCCAGGGTTTCCAGCCCATGACTGATGAAGATGAGGATGCACATGCTGGAGGAAGCACGAACATACTCCCTATGGGCAAAAGAGTAGAAGAGCTGCCAGGAATCAGGCCAGAGCCTGCACCAAGGGACAGAACAGACCCAGCAGCCAGACCCATGAGGTAGCAAGACGCAAAACACGTGTAGGGATCCAGGAGGACTTGGTCTGTATTCATTTGTATTATGTATTTTCCCTAGGTCATTGTTTACGCTAAGCACTATGCACTTTGTACTCTTTCTGACTGTGGGCTGTGTTTGAACATATTCTGCACAGCCTGGGATTATTCATTGTTATATTTTACAACAGATCTATAAGTGTTATCCTGTGTGGCTTTGTGCTGCTTATATATATATATATATGGATATGTATGTTTTAACAAATGTATGTCCAATAAACGATTTTTGTATTTGTTTAAATCATGCTGTTCTGAGTCTAGTTTTGGTTTTACCACGAGGTAGAAGGCAGCAAGAGGTGGGTCTGGGCTGCCAAATGGGCAAAATATGCCAAAAGACTACACTTTTGAAATATTTCACTAGCTTAGAGTGCTACACCCTCCAAGCTTAGTCGACCATGATTTTAACTAAATGGACTGCAAGGAAAATGTATACACTGCCCCTTACTGCCAGTAGGGTGAAGCTCTCTTCAGCTATAAAAGGGCTAGCACACACATTTTATTCCTCCCCAGCCTTAGGCTGGCTTTCTTAATGTATTTTAGGGACCTTCTCCTGTGGGAAGGTCCCTGAGCAATAGGTTCTAGTTTGCTAGTTTCCTGCTATGGTGTGCCATGTGTTCATTTGCTTGCCCCATGTACAAACTGCTGCCTGACTTCTGGATTTGACCCTTCACTGTCTGACCTGACTTCTGCCTTTTTTCTGTACTTATCCAGAGCTGCCCACCCTGATCTCAGACTGTTTATTTGATTGCACCTACTCTGCCTACCTTGAGCCAAGCTGGTTTTGCCTGAACCTTGTCTCTAGACTCCAGTGGGTTGAAAGTCACTTGAACAAAGACTACCAAGAGATAGCAGGCTTTTAATTCCACTGCAGCTAAGTCCATATACCAGTACAAGGGCTAAAGTGTAAAGACCTCAGGGATCACTTACATAACACCTTTAGGAGTAGCCCTAAGCCAAATCTTTATACAGTTTTTTTTTTTTTTTTTAAATGGCAATCTCAAACAGATGCAGGTAACTGTATAGGCATACAATTGTGTTAGTCTAGAAATAAGAACTTAACCCATTAAGGACATAGCCTAATTTGATACTTTTTTATTAACATAGTTGTATTATGGCTTTATGCAGGATGAGTTGAATTTTAAATGTCACTATTTTGGAGTACCTCTAACTTTTAAAAGCAGTTTTAGGAGGAAAGTGTGAATAAGTGTCTACGCTCTCAAACCTCTATTGACTGTGGCACCAGATTTATCTACAGAGCATTAACTATCTGTGCTCTGTGATGTAATAGTATGTCACTAAGTGCAAAGGGGTTAATGCCAACATGTGAATTTATTTCAAGATACCGTAGCAACTAGCTCATCAGGCATTGTAATATCAAGTTCTATAATTATCTAACCCTATCAAATGTGATGTAGAGAGAGGCTAGCTATGAATACATTGAAGGGAGTTATGAAAATAATAATTCTCATATACTGAAAGGCTGTTAATAGGCATTTTAAAGTAATTTCCATGTTTCTGGCATAATAATACATATTTTTAGCATGTTTTGCTTCCATGTACCACAATTGGTGCTATTGCTAAGTCTCCTCCCCCCTTTGGCAGCTGATAGTGAAGTCCCTTTTTACATTCCTCACTGAAGGAGTCTCAGTTATACTACCATGTTAATGCAGAGGTTCTGGTCCGTCCCTGAAAGCTATTTCTACTGCCTGCACTGCAGTGAACAGAGAGAAGTTCACTGTGCAGAGACTTTTGAGACAGTGACTAAGCATGTACAGTACAGACTAAAAGTTTAGGCACACCTTCTCATTCAAAGAGTTTTATTTATTTTCATGACTATGAAAATTGTAGATTCACACTGAAGGCATCAAAACTATGAATTAACATATGTGGAATTAGATACATAACAAAAGAGTGTGAAACAACCGAAAATATGTCATATTCTAGGTTCTAAGTAGCCACCTTTTGCTTTGATTACTCTTGGCATTCTCTTGTTGAGCTTCAAGAGGTAGTCACCTGAAATGGTTTTCACTTCACAGGTGTGCCCTGTCAGGTTTAATAAGTGGGATTTCTTGCCTTATAAATGGGGTTGGGACCATCAGTTGCCTTGTGGAGAAGTCAGGTGGATACACAGCTGATAGTCCTACTGAATAGACTGTTAGAATTTGTATTATGGCAAGAAAAAAGCAGCTAAGTAAAGAAAAACGAGTGGCCATCATTACTTTAAGAAATGAAGGTCAGTCAGTCCGAAAAATTGGGAAAACTTTGAAAGTGTCCCCAAGTGCAGTCACAAAAACCATCAAGCGCTACAAAGAAACTGGCTCACATGCGGACCGCCCCAGGAAAAGAAGACCAAGAGTCACCTCTGCTGCAGAGGATAAGTTCATCCGAGTCACTCAGAAATTGCAGGTTAACAGCAGCTCAGATTAGAGACCAGGTCAATGCCACACAGAATTCTAGCAGCAGACACATATCTAGAACAACTGTTAAGGGGAGACTGTGGGAATCAGGCCTTCATGGTAAAATATCTGCTAGGAAACCACTGCTAAGGACAGGCAACAAGCAGAAGAGACTTGTTTCGGCTAAAGAACACAAGGAATGGACATTAGACCAATGGAAATCTGTGCTTTGGTCTGATGAGTCCAAATTTGAGATCTTTGGTTCCAAACACTGTGTCTTTGTGCGATGCAGAAAAGGTGAACAGATGGACTCTACATGTCTGGTTCCCACCGTGAAGCATGGAGGAGGAGGTGTGATGGTGTGGGGGTGCTTTGCTGGTGACACTGTTGGGGATTTATTCAAAATTGAAAGCATACTGAACCAGCATGGCTACCACAGCATCTTGCAGTGGCATACTATTCCATCCAGTTTGCGTTTAGTTGGACAATCATTTATTTTTCAACAGGACAATGACCCCAAACGCACCTCCAGGCTATGTAAGGGCTATTTGATCATGAAGGAGAGTGATGGGGTGCTGCTCCAGATGACCTTGGCTCCACAGTCACCGGACCTGAACCCAATCGAGATGGTTTGGGGTGAGCTGGACCGCAGAGTGAAGGCAAAAGGGCCAACAAGTGCTAAGCATCTCTGGGAACTCCTTCAAGACTGTTGGAAGACCATTTCAGGTGACTACCTCTTGAAGCTCATCAAGAGAATGCCAAGAGTGTGCAAAACAGTAATCAAAGCAAAAGGTGGCTACTTTGAAGAACCTAGAATATGACATTTTTCAGTTGTTTCACACTTTTTTGATATTTATATAATTCCACATGTGTTAATTCATAGTTTTGATGCCTTCAGGGTGAATCTACTATTGTCATAGTCATGAAAATAAAGAAAACTCTTTGAATGAGAAGGTGTGTCTAAATTTTTGGTCTGTACTGTATGTCCATCAGTAATTAGTTCATTAGGTGGGTACAAAACTCTACATTTTGAACACTAGATGGCATCATACTATGTAAGTGAATAAGATAGTTATTGGTGGGACAAAACATTTAACTGTATTAATCTGCTCTGTCTATTTATACATACTGCACACAGTGCTAATAAAATATCAGCAAAATTTAATTTGCTATTTCTACACAGTCCAACACTTTCAAAGTCCAAGTTTCAAATTATACTGGAAGAGTTGGCGCTACAGTCTACAGTTCAGTCTTCTTTGAGTAGCCTTCAGGGTCTTATAAATTTAGTACTTGCTGAGCAGACATATCTCCCATTTATAGTTGATTTTCAGTATGCACTATTACATCACACCTTTTATGTCCTTTACATGCCTCAGGTCCTGACTGCCAAAACCTTCTATGGTGGCAGATTTCCAAACTTGAAAGCAGCAATGGGATTTTAAGGCATCACTGATATATAAACTAATAAAACATGCTGAAGCCAATCCTTTTAGCACTCATTGTCGCAAACACGTAATTATGAAAAACTATTACGGTGGAACTCAACATAATATGTGAATCTACATGCCGAGAACATCAGATTGCAGCAAAAAAAAAAAAATGAAGATCACCAGTTTTTTTTTTCTAGCTATATGTGAAATACACTTTCAATAACTATTTATTGATGGTGCTACATGTGGAAGAAAATACAGATTAAAGATGAACGAATTTCTTGTCCGATTTGGTGGATTTAAAAAAAATTGGGTTTATGTCCAAATGGATTTGACATTAGTCAAATATGCTCCAACTGCCCTGAAAATTAATATATGACACTCTGAGGTCTCTTAGGACTCAGATTTTTTAAATATCTTTTATGTATTTATTTTATATATTTTTAACAAAATTTTGCTCCCCCTCCCTTTTTTTTCTTAGTAAATCTTTATTACAATTTTTCAAGTTATACATGAATATTCAGCAATCATCTTATTTATACATTGCATATCTTCCCCCTCCCCCCACCCCCAACCTATTAGTTGCTGAAGAAAAAAAAAAAAAGGGATAAAGAAAAGCAAAAAAGAGAAAGAGAAGAAGTTTTTCTCCCCGTCCCCCCCCCCCCCCCCCCCAGCACCACTCCCCCACGGACCCAGCCATTTTATAGCACTTCATTAACTTCTTAGGGGAGTAGTAGAGACGATACAATATATTAAATTGTGTTATTCTATAAGAGAAATTCGTCGAGACCCTATTCTTCGCCTGTATAGCCGACTCCCAAAAATCTTCTCGCACGGGATTCAAGGCTCCCTGCCATTTATGCGTCAGATTTTCAACTGCTCTTCTATTATTTTTACGGTATGACAAACATTGGTATATTCTTACCAGATGTTAGCTTAGTCATGTTGTCCAGAGGCTGTGGTAAAATAGTAATTTGTGTACCTTTCCCTATCATCTTGTACAGAGCGTGTTTTAATTGGAAGTAGAAAAAACTCAACTCTGTATTTTCCCATTGGTATTTCCTTTTTAACTCTTCATAGGGGATGATATCCCCCTCTTCCCATACCTGGCCTAGTGTATATATTCCGTGTTTCCACCAGACCCTCTGTTCAGTTGCCTTCAATTCTGTGAGGCTAGTATTGTCCCAAATTATGGTGTCAGCATGAAATCCAGTTTGGGACCATAATTCTTTTGCCATCCTCCAGTTTTTAGCCATCAACACAATTAAAGGTATGTATTTACCGCCCTGTTGGGACATAATACCTGTCTTCATGATTTGAAAGATGTTACATTTTTCAAGTCTTTTATTTATCCCTGCTATTATTTTCTTATAGCTTTGCGTGTTACTCCACGTTATCATATTTTTTATAGTCCCTGTAATAAAATAGAGTTCCAAATCTGGTGCAGACAATCCACCTTCCTTCTCATGGGTACATAGTATCTGTGTCTTTATCCTCGGCTTTTTCCCTCGCCATATTAAGTCGGTTAGTAAGCTGGCTATTTTTAAAATATTTTTTAGGGATTATCACTGGTGTATTCCACAAAATATAGTTCAGGGCAGGTAATAGACACATCTTTACCAGAGAGATTCGTCCTGCCATAGACAGGTACAGTATTTTCCATACCTCAATTTTTTTCCTGCATTCCTGAATTTTCGGAATCACGTTCAATCGAACATAGTCATTGGGGTCTGGGGTCATCTGAATTCCCAAATATTTGACAGGTTCAATAATCTTCCTAATTTCCAACATTCCCGGACTAAACTCGTTCAAGGGATCAATCGGGATACTAGCTGACTTGGACCAGTTTATACTAAGTCCGGCATATTTACCGTATTGTTCGAATACTTGAAAGATCCTTGTAAGTGATCAGTGGGAACCCTTATCTATCCAAATAGTATAATTTTGCTCTGTGGGATTTTCAATATACTTTTTTTCCCTTTCTTCTATCTCGTTTTCCCATTTTTTTTTATTTTCTCTCTTGCTCCTTTCTTATATATTGCTGTATATTTTATAATAATCCCTCTAATAAAGGCCTTGGCAGTCTCCCATATCATGTTAACCGTCGATGATCCATCATTCATCTAAAAAAACTCAATTATCTCACCCGAGATCTTACTGTGTATATCCAACATATTTATCCATCCTATATTTATATTCATCTTTCTTTTTTTGATTATTTGTGTTCTAATTTTAATATTAATTGGATTGTGATCCGAAATTCCCCGTCGCTCATATGTCATCCCTTCTATTTCTAGTGAGCCTTTCTCATTTGTGAAAGCTAAATCAATCCGTGATAGGCTTCTGTGAGTTTTTGAGAAGCACAAGTATTTCCGTAAGTTGTGGTGCATAACCCTCCAAATATCAATCCATCCCATCTCTTTAGTGACATTCTTTAATTTAGATCCTGTACAGGGCCCTTGGATATTCCCTATTCTACATCTATCTAGACTTGCATCCATTATATTGTTGAGGTCCCTCACGACCAGTAGTGATTTATCCCCTGCATTAAGTGTAATCTCATACATTTTTAATAGGACGTCAATTTTAAACGGTGGCGGTATATACACACTTGCTATTAATCATGCCCTTCCTTCTAATATACATTCTATCAGGACATAACAACCTTCCCTATCTGTGATTACTTTCAGTATTTTTATATCTATATCCCGATGTATTAATATACTTACTCCTCTTGCGTATGCTGAATATACTGAATGAAAAGCATGTTGCATCCATGTTCTACCCACCCCCTCCATTGTCTCGCCCGTCAAGTGTGTCTCCTGTAGGCAGACAATAGTGGGAAGTGATCTATGTATTGCGTCACAGACTGCAACTCTCTTTATTCCCCTACTCAGCCCCCTAATATTCCATGAAAAATTCTAATAGATTTCCTTTATGTTCTTAATCCTACCCCTCTATTGGGTACCCCTGAGCCCCCGGTGGTGTGGCGGCGCGTAGGCAGTGGCACGGGGGGGGGGGGGGGGAGAGACGAGAATACGGGGAGGGAAGAACCACGAGAGAAAAAAAAAAACACACCCCAGCAACCAACAGACATTATCCCCAACCCCCCCTAACCACCCCGAATGAGCCAGGATACCTATGACCCGGTTCTCTACCTCTGCATTCCCCCTCTCGGCGCCTGCCCCACCCCACTCCCACTCAGCTCTTGATGTTATCTCTAACCCATTCCCTGACTGCTTCTGGTTTATCAAAAAAAACAAGTTTTACTTTCCCATTCTAGCCTCAGCTTAGCTGGGAACAACATTGAGTATTTTACATTCTTGAGTATTTTTTTCACTTCCACGAAAGCTAGCTTCTAGCTTATTAATAAAGAGGAGGCCATTACATTAATAATAAAGAGGGGGCCAATACATTAATAATAAAGAGGGGGACATTATATTAATAATAAAGAGGGGCCATTACATTAATAATAATAATAATGTACTGGCCCCCTCTTTATTATTAATGTAATGGCCCCCTGTTTCTTATTAATATAATGGCCCCCTCTTTGCTATTAATATAATGGCCGCCTCTCCACCCTCTTATTACTGTGCCATTCAATAGGATAGCCTCTTTCTGCTCCAGTCCTCTCCCACCCCCCATACTGCCACCAGTGCCTCTGCAATTAGGTAAGGTAACATAAAAAAAAATACTTACCTCTCTCCATCCCCGCTTGTGGCGTCCTGGCGCAGGCGGTCATGAACGCCTCCCTGTGCCTTCCTGCGCCGCGTCATCTCGCAAGATCCGATGCAGGAGGTCACAGTGAGGTTATCGTGACCGAGTCCTGCATCGCTCTACAGGCCTAGTGGCCTGAAGCCTATGAGGCATAACGGAGGGGACGGGAGCTATAGGCTCCCGTAGCCCTCATTGAAATTTCAGCTGCCTGGCGCCCCCTGCAATTTGGCGCCCGGGGCAACGGCCCCTCCGACCCCCCCACGCTACGCCCCTGTTCAGTAGCTCTTATTGCTCTTTTGTTCACCTATAGTCATTAGTATGAATTTGTTCCCTTAGAACTGCCGGACTATTGGATGTTCCTCAATATACAGCGGCTGTCGCGTATCCTGGGATTTGCACACATCGTCCAGACGGGAGC
Organism: Bufo gargarizans; assembly: GCF_014858855.1. Classification (NCBI taxonomy): domain Eukaryota; kingdom Metazoa; phylum Chordata; class Amphibia; order Anura; family Bufonidae; genus Bufo; species Bufo gargarizans. The sequence goes on from NC_058084.1 coordinate 44,612,327, forward strand.
TGGCTCCTTATATTTTTTTCCCTTCCCCCCCTCCCTTTTCTTTTCTCTCCTCCCCCCTCCTCCCTCCGTTCTTTTTTCCCCACCTCATTCCCCTGGTTTCTCCACATCACCTTGTCTTCCCTTCCCGCAGGAGGACTTTGGAATTTGAAGGGAATGTACTAGTTTGAATAGTTTAGTAGTGATAAGCGGCAGGGGTCATATTCGAATTTGCTATATTTTGCGAATATTTTTTAGAATAATCGTCGAATATTCGAAAATTCGAAAATTTGCGATTTTTTTTACTTAAAAAATCGGCAAAGTAATGATTGTGTAATATGCGAATTTTCGTAATTCGAATTTTCAACTTAAACTATTAGACAAAGAAGATTATCGCACTATATTAGCTAAATTGCTCTATATCCGATTTTTTTTTTCGAATATTTGCTATATTGCTATAACTTAGTTTTTTAAAATATTCGTAATATTCTAAAACAAGAATATATAGCAATATAGTGAATATTCGAAAAAACGAATATAGAGCAACATTCACAAACACTACTACTCCTAAAGTCAAGTATATTGCCGCCTTCTTATTGGCCCACAAGCTAGAAGCAGGGAGGGATCATGTGTACTGATAAAAAAAATAAAAATGAATAAAAAAATAAGGAAAGAAAAAATCTAATATTCGAAATTACGAATATATGTAACAATATTCAAAATATTTGTGAATTTTCGAAGTACCTATATTCACGCTAAAAATTTGAAATTCGAATATTCGTGATCAACACTATAGTTTAGTGCTCTGGACATTTCTTTTTATACACACACTTATTCTGTGTTGTTGCCACATCAGGCGTATCTTCCAGGGTTTCAATTGGGCCATCCTTGGCCTTCTCACGGCTGGTTCCAGACTCTTGTATATATTTTTATATAATTTTATATAATTAATTGTTCACTTATTGCATGTCACCCTTTGCACCACTCTCACCTCACCTGCACTGTCACTTTAATAATTTCTCTCATTCTTCTGCACTCACTTATTATCAATTATTTCGTAAGCAAATAAATATGTTGTCATTTATAGGGATTTTTTGCCCCCTGTCTTTTAGCTTCTTCTCAGACCTATTGTTCACTTGAATGATATATTGTTCATTTGTGCGCACCGTTGGACCTCTATGCAGGCTCAGCGGTGCTCACCCTAATTATATGCACAAAAAATGTCTGGATGTGCCCATGACCCTGTATGAATTGTTTTTACATTCTGTAGGTACTCATATTTGCAAGTTTATATCGTGATCGCCTATGCACAGATTGGCGGCTCATACTTGTATTTGCTGTTTTAAAACTATACATTTATGGATTTTAATAATGTGTGTACCAGTCATTACCCACTTGTGGCACTTGAGTGTTAGCTATTCCCCTTATTGCAGGTAGCCCATAACTGGAACTGAAGATTGGTTCTCTGTTGTGACCTATAATTAGGGTCGCCTGTTACCTTTGATCTCACTGTAGATGTGCTCGGGATATGGGTTGCCACGATCCAAGATGGCATTGGTGACTTCACCCGGCGGATCACATGACCTGTCGGCTGGCATGGGCGGGCCGAGACTATGTCTGTTACGGCCCACCACTCCAGCCGCTCGTTAGGAGTCATGTGATTCTACTCACGCTCCTTAGACCTATGAGGAGCGGTGGACTACAGTGTGCGCATGCACCGCAGTTACGGCAGCATCGAGCGGACTCTTGTAGCGAGACTACATTGAACTCTCGCGGGATCTTGGATGTGAACTGACAGACACTCCTCCTCTATGCGGCATGACTAGTTATGACACCTGGGAGGTAGCGTTCGGTGTACTTGGAGTGGGGCTGGGTAGCACCTTCAGTACACAAGTCTTTCATTGGTTCTAGGAGGGGGAGGGCTGTGGGGAAGGGGGGTATTTATACTTGGCTGGTGATGAGGAAACAATTGCATGCCCCCTGAAGAAGCGAGGCGAAACGCGCGTCGGGCTAGGAGCCATCATCTCTATTCCTCTCCTGGTTAGTACGGGCTGCTCCACTGTCAGATTTTGCACCTATGTATTGCTTATTGCAGGTGGGTCAGCACTCGGTCACAGTTTTGTGATCATACCACTTTTGCTGACCTCCTTGCAATATCATTGCAACTTTTGTATTGGTTCTGTGACATGTGGTGTTTTACATAGTTGCTTGTCCCCTGTGTGGTTGCTTATATGTAATTGTTACTATTCATCACATCAGTACAGACATGGAACTTCTCTATTCAGCCTTTGTTACCACCTGTATTTTCAGTTTGAGGATTGATGGTGGCCCTGTGGACTTGTCACATTATCCTCCTGCATTTTTACCACTATTTGTAATCACATTTTTTGTACTACTTTATTCTTGTCTTTTAACTAATAAAGATTGATTTACTATATATGTGTGAGACTTTAGAGGTTATCTATTTATCAACACACATATTATTTCACTTGCTAGCTAAAATAGTTTTGTTTGGAGTGGGTACAAAACAGAGAAGACATGCAAATATTCCATTCATATGTCAACTCTGTTTTGGATCCACTCCTGTTATATTTTTTGGGCCTTAGTAATACTGATGGATTATTGAGAAAATGCTGACCGAAGGTGGATGCTCCTCAGACAGGATCCGCTTTTTTGTGGGTTATTGTTCTGACGGATCAGAGGAAGGACAAATGAATCAGTGACGTCAACACAAACTTACTGCTGACACCCTCTCCACTCTGTCGGGGGGGGGGCTCTACTTGTATAAGTGCTTAATAGGACAGGTTCTGATAACATCTACGTCGAATAAGCTGACGACGATGTATAATGAGTGCGCTTCTTCTTGGCGCTAACATCGACTTGTAAGGCTGAGTTCATGCTTGAGTTATTTGGTCAGTTTTGGCCCTGTGACTGCCCAAATAAGTGAATTGTGCAGTGATTCTAAGGCTGGGTTCAGACCTGAGCGTTTTACAGCGCGTTCCTACGCGCTGTAAAACGCTCAACAGGCAAGAACCAATGATTCCCTATGGGAATGGTTCTCACTTTAGCGTTTAACAGCGCGTACGATCGCGCTGTAAAACGCCCGACGCCCCAAGAAGTACAGGAGCTTCTTTGGGGCGTCTTGTCGCGCATTCCCGTACATAGACTTCAGCGGGAACGCGCGACAATGGGCGTACGCTTGTTCCGGAGCAGTGATTGTAAACACGCATACAATCGCGCATACAAATGCGCTCCATCCCGAACACTCAGGTCTGAACCCAGCGTTAGAGCGACGCCTGTCATCTGCATGTCATACTGACTCACAGTATTGTTTCACTACCACAGCAGACTCCCTATGTGTGTAACTGCAAGGCACAGTGTTCTACACCACTATAAAAGCTCTCTGCAGCCAGGAAATAGCAGTTTTTTAATGTAATTCGCTGCTAATATATTCGGATCGAACCACATTTTTTCCGAAAAATTTGGCGAACTGGCAAATCGAATTTTTGAAAACTATGCTCATCTCGTTTCATAACGCATTAAATTTTTATGTGAAATTCGGCAAAGCAGCCGAATAGAATTTTTGACAACTTTACTTATCTCTACTCACAGAACTACAAAGGTTCCTATATCCATGACTACTTTGACATGCTGCCTTTACTCCTTGTCCATTTCTATGACTTTTTATCTGATCACTAAAGGTTTGTGTTTTTATGTTTTTTTCCAATTAATATGTTTTTTTTTTTTACATTTCACTCCAAAGTGTAATCAAGAAGGTTAATTGCAGCTACAGAACATAATTTGTTTTACTTATGAACTGATTCTTAATTCCCTCTTCACTTCTATGTGTCTTCATGTTATCCATGTATTTAATTTCTTCAATATACCGGTAATTAACTAGCTATGCAGCACTGTTTCATATTAATTCAGAATTGCCCAACAGGATATATGAAAATCAAGTGTGAAAACTGACCAAATCCTTATAATAAGGATCCAAACCAACTATAAGGCTATATTTTCTTTCATTAACCCCTTAATGCCCACCAAAACGCCTTTTATGGCGGTCACTAAAGGGCCTTAGGCTGGGTCGACAATTTTTTGTGGCTGCCCAGTCTAAGCGCTGCACAGGTTAGAATGGTATAGCTGCACAGGTTATTTATCTGTTATAGTACCATTGTGGGCCTATTAAGTAGTAAAAAAAAAACAAAAAAACATTTATTAAATAAAAATAATTCCAGTAAAAATATGCTTTTTTCAGTAAAAAATACGCTTTTCAATAAAAAAAATGCAAAAAGAAAATCTACCCCATATGTTTGGTATCACCATATCCATAATGACCCCCACTATATAAATATCATGTAAATTATCCCTTGTTAAAAATAAAAAATAAAAAAATGACAGAATTGCTAACTTATACTTAGTTGCCACTGAAAAAAACTTCATAGCAAGCGATCAAAAAGCATCATTTACTCCAAAATACCAATGAAAACGACAAGTTGTCCCACAAAAATCAAGCCCTCACACAACTCCATAGAAAGAAAAATAAAAAAGTTATGGGTTTTGGGAAGCAGCAATGCAAAAAGATTTCACTCCTTTTAAAAAAGGGGTTTTATTGAACAAGGTAGTAAAACAGAAAAAAAATAAAAAATGTATGTATTTGGTATCGCTGTAATAGTAATGACCCAGAGAATAAAGATATTATAGTAACATAGTAACATAGTACATAAGGCCAAAAAAAGACATTTGTCCATCCAGTTCGGCCTGTTATCCTGCAAGTTGATCCAGAGGAAGGCAAAAAAAAAACTGTGAGGTAGAAGCCAATTTTCCTCACATTAGGGGAATAAAAATTCCTTCCCGACTCCAATCAGGCAATCAGAATAAATCCCTGGATCAACGACCCCATTCTAGTAGCTATAGCCTGTAATATTATTACACTCCAGAAATACATCCAGGCCCCTCTTGAATTCCTTTATTGTACTCACCATCACCACCTCCTCAGGCAGAGAGTTCCATAGTCTCACTGCTCTTACCGTAAAGAATCCTCTTCTATGTTTGTGTACAAACCTTCTTTCCTCCAGACGCAGAGGATGTCCCCTCGTCACAGTCCTGGGGATAAATAGATGATGGGATAGTAATTAGATCTCCCCTCAGTCGTCTTTTTTCTAAAGTGAATAACCCTAATTTTGATAATCTTTCAGGGTACTGTAGTTGCCCCATTTCAGTTATTACTTTAGTTGCCCTCCTCTGGACCCTCTCCAGCTCTGCTATGTCTGCCTTGTTCACAGGAGCCCAGAACTGTACACAGTACTCCATGTGTGGTCTGACTAGTGATTTGTAAAGTGGTAGGACTATGTTCTCATCACTGGCATCTATGCCCCTTTTGCTGCAACCCATTATCTTATTGGCCTTGGCTTGTGTCATGCCTGATATTTTGAATTAACTACTGTAAGTAGTGGGCAAATATTTTGATGGTTACATTTGAGTTACATTTTAAGCCAGATTTATCAAAGGTGACTTTTTAAAAAGTTGAAAAAAAAGTCCAAAGTGTGCTCCAGTCCCCTAATGCAATAAAAACTGATGGCACCATTATAATACAGATTAGGGAAGTTTCACACTAGCGTTTTTCTTTTCTGGCATAGAGTTCCGTCACAGGGGCTCAATACCGGAAAATTTTATCCTAATGCATTCTGAATAGAGAGCAATTTCAATTCAGGATACATCAGGATTAGGGATGAGCGAACCCGAACTGTATAGTTTGGGTTCGTACCGAATTTTGGGGTGTCCGTGACACGGACCCGAACCCGGACATTTTCGTAAAAGTCCGGGTTCGGTGTTCATCGCTTTTTTGGCGCTTTTTGAAAGGCTGCAAAGCAACCAATTAACAAGCGTCGTACTACTTGCCCCAAGAGGCCGTCACAGCCATGCCTACTATTGGCATGGCTGTGATTGGCCAGTGCAGCATGTGACCCAGCCTCTATTTAAGCTGGAGTCACGTAGCGCCGCACGTCACTCTGCTCTGAACAGTGTAGGGAGAGGTTGCAGCTGCGACTGTTAGGGCGAGATTAGGCAGTGATTAACTCCTCCAAAACACTTAAGTAAGTGATCGATCTACAGCTGTGGATCATTGAACTGCTGCTATTCAATTGCTCACTGTTTTTAGGCTGCCCAGAGCGTTTTTCAGTCACTTTTTTCTGGGGTGATCGGCGGCCATTTTGTGTCTTGTGGTGCGCCAGCACAAGCTGCCACCAAGTTCATTTAACCATCAATAGTGTGGTTATTTTTTGGCTATATCCTACATCAGGGGCAAGCTGTCACCAAGTCCATTTAACCAACAATAGTGTGGTTATTTTTTGGCTATATCCTACATCAGGGGCAAGCTGTCACCAAGTCCATTTAACCATCAATAGTGTGGTTATTTTTTGGTTATATCCTACATCAGGGGAAAGCTGTCACCAAGTGCATTTAACCATCAATAGTGTGGTTATTTTTTGGCTATATCCTACATCAGGGGCTTGGCTGTGCTTGCTATTTTATTGAGGGGTGAAATACAATTGCCAAAATAGCAGTACCCTAAATCTGGTGTTTCAGCTGTGGCCAGCCAATTGTAATACTGTCTGCTGTCTGGCAAAGGATATATTTTTGTTCTGGGTTGAAATACAATTCCCAACTTAGCAATTTCCTAAATTAGCGGTTTCTGCTGTATCAGGGCTACTTTAAATCTATTTATTAAAAGGGTATATTAGATTCAAGGTGCTGATAGGGTCATTCTCAATAACTTCACACACACGCTACTGTGCATTTCCAAGTCTAATTCTGTCTGTAAACGTATACCTGTCACACAGCGCCTAAATACTAGGCCTCAAATTTATATCCCGCTAAATCTCTCGTTACCGCTGTACTGTTGTGGCTGGGCAAGTTATTTAGTGTCCGTCAAAGCACATTTTTTGTTCTGGGTTGAAATACAATTCCCAATTTAGCAATTCTCTAAATTAGTGGTTTCTGCTGTATCAGGCCTACTTTAGATCTATCCCTAAAAGGGTATATTAGATTCAAGGTGCTGATAGGGTCATTCTCAATAACTTCACACACACGCTACTGTGCATTTCCAAGTCTAATTCTGTCTGTAAACGTATACCTGTCACCCAGCGCCTAAATACTAGGCCTACAATTTATATTCAGCTAAATCTGTCATTACTGCTGTGCCTGTATTAGTGTAATACGGTACCTAAATTGATAGCCAAATAGTGTTAGGTGTCTGTAAAAAAAGGCCTGAATTTGAATTCAATACATTGGGCCAAATAATATTTTTCTTATTGTGGTGAACGGTAACAATGAGGAAAACATCTAGTAAGGGATGCGGACATGGTCATGGTGGTGTTAGTGGACCCTCTGGTGCTGGGAGAGGACATGGCCGTTCTGCCACAGCCACACGTCCTAGTGTACCAACTACCTCAGGTCCCAGTAGCCGCCAGAATTTACAGCGATATTTGGTGGGGCCCAATGCCGTTCTAAGGATGGTAAGACCTGAGCAGGTACAGGCATTAGTCAATTGGGTGGCCGACAGTGGATCCAGCACGTTCACATTATCTCCCACCCAGTCTTCTGCAGAAAGCGCACAGATGGCGCCTGAAAACCAAGCCCATTAGTCTGTCACATCACCCCCATGCATACCAGGGAAACTGTCTGAGCCTCAAGTTATGCAGCAGTCTTTTATGATATTTGAAGACTCTGCTGGCAGGGTTTCCCAAGGGCATCCACCTAGCCCTTCCCCAGCGGTGGAAGACATAGAATGCACTGACGCACAACCACTTATGTTTCCTGATGATGAAGACATAGGAATACCACCTCAGCACGTCTCTGATGATGACGAAACACAGGTGCCAACTGCTGCGTCTTTCTGCAGTGTGCAGACTGAACAGGGATCAAGACTGGGTGGAAGACGATGCAGGGGACGATGAGGTCCTGACGACAAGACCCGAGTGGTTTGCACGCTGTGCCATCAGAGCCTGAAGCGAGGCATTAACGTTCTGAACCTTAGCACAACCTGCATGACCAGGCACCTGCATGCAAAGCATGAACTGCAGTGGAGTAAACACCTTAAAAACAAGGAACTCACTCAGGCTCCCCCTGCTACCTCTTCTGCTGCTGCCGCCTCGGCCTCTTCTGCTGCTGCCGCTTTGGCCTCTTCCTCCACCTCTGGAGGAACGTTGGCACCTGCCGCCCAGCAAACAGGGGATGTACCACCAACACCACCACCACCTCCGTCACCAAGCATCTCAACCATGTCACACGCCAGCGTTCAGCTCTCCATCTCACAAACATTTGAGAGAAAGCGTAAATTCCCACCTAGCCACCCTCGATCCCTGGCCCTGAATGCCAGCATTTCTAAACTACTGGCCTATGAAATGCTGTCATTTAGGCTGGTGGACACAGACAGCTTCAAACAGCTCATGTCGCTTGCTGTCCCACAGTATGTTGTTCCCAGCCGGCACTACTTCTCCAAGAGAGCTGTGCCTTCACTGCACAACAAAGTATCCGATAAAATCAAGTGTGCACTGCGCAAAGCCATCTGTGGCAAGGTCCACCTAACCACAGATACGTGGACCAGTAAGCACGGCCAGGGACGCTATATCTCCCTAACTGCACACTGGGTAATTGTAGTGGCGGCTGGGCCCCAGGCGGAGAGCTTTTTGGCGCACGTCCTTCCGCCGCCAAGGATCGCAGGGCAACATTCTTTGCCTCCTGTTGCCTCCTCCTCCTACTCGGCTTCCTCCTCCTCTTCTTCCACCTGCTCATCCAGTCAGCCACACACCTTCACCACCAACTTCAGCACAGCCCGGGGTAAATATCAGCAGGCCATTCTGAAACTCATATGTTTGGGGGACAGGCCCCACACCGCACAGGAGTTGTGGCGGGGTATAGAACAACAGACCGACGAGTGGTTGCTGCCGGTGAGCCTCAAGCCCGGCCTGGTGGTGTGCGATAATGGGCGAAATCTCGTTGCAGCTCTGGGACTAGCCGGTTTGACGCACATCCCTTGCCCGGCGCATGTGCTGAATTTGGTGGTGCAGAAGTTCATTCACAACTACCCCGACATGTCAGAGCTGCTGCATAAAGTGCGGGCCGTCTGTTCGCGCTTCCGGCGTTCACATCCTGCCGCTGCTCGCCTGTCTGCGCTACAGCGCAAGTTCGGCCTTTCCGCTCACCGCCTCATATGTGACGTACCCACCAGGTGGAACTCCACCTTGCACATGCTGGACAGACTGTGCGAGCAGCAGCAGGCCATAGTGGAGTTTCAGCTGCAGCACGCACGGGTCAGTGGCACTGCGGAACAGCACCACTTCACCACCAATGACTGGGCCTCCATGCGAGACCTGTGTGCCCTCTTGCGCTGTTTCTAGTACTCCACCAACATGGCCAGTGGCGATGACGCCGTTATCACGTTACAATACCACTTCTATGTCTCCTTGAGAAAACACTTAGGGCGATGATGGAAGAAGAGGTGGCCCAGGAGGAGGAGGAGGAAGAGGGGTCATTTTTAGCACTTTCAGGCCAGTCTCTTCGAAGTGACTCAGAGGGAGGTTTTTTGCAACAGCAGAGGCCAGGTACAATTGTGGCCAGCCAGGGCCCACTACTGAAGAACAAGGAGGACGAGGATGAGGATGAGGTGGAGGAGGATGAGGATGAAGCATGGTCACAGCGGGGTGGCTATGACATGCAGACTGATTCTCTGCTGACATCAAGCCAGATTCTCTGTTATGGAACCTCTCTCCTCTGCCTGGGTGCCTGGGCCTAAATATATTACAATGGACTGTTACAGTGGTGGGTGACATGAAGCCTGATTCTCTGCTATGACATGCAGACTGATTCTCTGCTGACATGAAGCCAGATTCTCTGTTACGGGACCTCTCTCCTCTGCCTGGGTGCCTGGGCCTAAATATATGACAATGGACTGTTACAGTGGTGGCTGACGTGAAGCCTGATTCTCTGCTATGACATGCAGACTGATTCTCTGCTGACATGAAGCCAGATTCTCTGTTACGGGACCTCTCTCCTCTGCCTGGGTGCCTGGGCCTAAATATCTGACAATGGACTGTTACAGTGTTGGGTGACGTGAAGCCTGATTCTCTGCTATGACATGCAGACTGATTCTCTGCTGACATGAAGCCAGATTCTCTGTTATGGGACCTCTCTCCTCTGCCTGGGTGCCTGGGCCTAAATATATGACAATGGACTGTTACAGTGGTGGCTGACGTGAAGCCTGATTCTCTGCTATGACATGCAGACTGATTCTCTGCTGACATGAAGCCAGAATCTCTGTTACGGGACCTCTCTCCTCTGCCTGGGTGCCGGGGCCTAAATATATGACAATGGACTGTTAAAGTGCTGGGTGACGTGAAGCCTGATTCTCTGCTATGACATGCAGACTGATTCTCTGCTGACATGAAGCCAGAATCTCTGTTACGGGACCTCTCTCCTCTGCCTGGGTGCCGGGGCCTAAATATATGACAATGGACTGTTAAAGTGCTGGGTGACGTGAAGCCTGATTCTCTGCTATGACATGCAGACTGATTCTCTGCTGACATGAAGTCAGAATCTCTGTTACGGGACCTCTCTCCTCTGCCTGGGTGCCGGGGCCTAAATATCTGACAATGGACTGTTACAGTGTTGGGTGACTTGAAGCATGATTCTCTGCTATGACATGAAGACTGATTCTCTGTTAAGGGACCTCTCTCCTCTGCCTGGGTGCCTGGGACTAAATATCTAACAATTGACTGTTACAGTGGTGGGTGACGTGAAGCCTGATTCTCTGCTATGGGACCTCTCTCCAATTGATATTGGTAAATTTTTATTTATTTTATTTTTATTTATTTCCCTATCCACATTTGTTTGCAGGGGATTTACCTACATGTTGCTGCCTTTTGCAGCCCTATAGCTCTTTCCTGGGCTGTTTTACAGCCTTTTTAGTGCCGAAAGGTTCGGGTCCCCATTGATTTCGATGGGGTTCGGGACGAAGTTCGGGTCGGGTTCGGATCCCGAACCAGAACATTTCCGGGAAGTTCGGCCGAACTTCTCGAACCCGAACATCCAGGTGTTCGCTCAACGCAAATGATGGAGGGTGGCACTTTGTAACAAAGTAATTTTTCACAAAGATTTTTTTTTTTTTTTTACAAATCACCAAATAGATTTTTCAAGAACTTTGCTCCTCTTTAGGGTGTCTTCAAATGTGACATGGTGCCCAAAAACAATTCCATCAAAACTGGCCTACAAAAACCATATGGTGCTTCTTCTTTTCTGAGACCTATTGTGTGCCCATACAGCAACTTATGACCACATATGGGGTATTTCTGGGTAATAAATATTGAGGTTTTTTTTTTTTTTTTTTTATAAACCCTTGCTGCCTTACAGGAAAAAATAAATTAAAATGGAAAATCTGCAAAAAAATAAAAATAAAAACTGAAATTTCACATCCATTTTCCTTTAATTTTTGTCAAACATGTAAGGGTTAACAATATTTTGTATAAATCAGTTTTAAATGATTTTATGGGTGGTTTTTATGATATAAGCCCCCACAAATTGATTTCATAACTGAATTAGTGAGATTTAGAAGTTTTCTTAAAAATCTTTAAAATTGCTTCTAAAATTCTAATCCTTCTAAAATCCCCCCAAAAAAATGACATTTACAAAATGATGCTAATATCAAGTAGACATATAATCAATGTTAATTAATAACTACCCTAGTCTTCAAAATTTTTTCCCTAACTTTTTGTTTTTGATAAATAAAGGTGAAACATATCAACTCAAATTTACCCTTAACATAAAGTACAATTTGTCACGAGAAAACAATCTAAGAATTGAATGAATAAGCATTCCAAAGATAATAACACATAAAGTAACATGGCAGATTTGTAACATTTGGCTCTGTACTTATGGTGAAAATTGGCTGTGTCCATCCTTAACCACCTCAGCTCCCCTAGCTTAAACAACCTAATGACCAGACCACTTTTTACAATTCTGCACTACACTACTTTTACCGTTTATTGCTCAGTCATGCAACTTACCACCCAAATAAATTGTACCTCCTTTTCTTCTGACTAATAGAACTTTCATTTGGTGGTATTTCATTGCTGCTGACATTTTAACTTTTTTTGTTATTAATCAAAATTTAACGAAATTTTTGCAAAAAAATGAAATTTTTCACTTTCAGTTGTAATTTTTTTTTAAAAAAATGACATCTATATATTAATTTTTCTCTAAATTTATTGTTCTACATGTTTTGATAAAAAAAAATGTTTGGGTAAAAAAAAATGGTTTGGGTAAAAGTTATAGCGTTTGCAAACTATGGTACAAAAATGTGAATTTCCATTTTTTGAAGCAACTCTGGCTTTCTGAGCACCTGTCATGTTTCATGAGGTTCTACAATGCCCAGACAGTAGAAAAACCCCACAAATGACCCCATTTCGGAAAGTAGACACCCTAAGGTATTCGCTGATGATTTTTGTGACAAAAAATAAAAACTTCCATGAACTCACTATGCCCATCACAAAATACCTTGGGGTGTCTTCTTTCCAAAATGGGGTCACTTGTGGGGTAGTTATACTGCCCTGGCTTTTTAGGGGCCCTAATGCGTGAGAAGTAGTTTGAAATCAAAATGTGTAAAAAATGCCCTGTGAAATCATAAAGGTGCTCTTTGGAATGTGGGCCCCTTTGCCCACCTTGGCTGCAAAAAAGTGTCACACATGTGGTATCGCCATACTCAGGAGAAGTTGGGCAATGTGTTTTGGGGTGTCATTTTACATATACCCATGCTGGGTGAGATAAATATCTCGGTCAAATGCCAACTTTGTATAAAAAAAATGGGAAAAGTTGTCTTTTGCCGAGATATTTATCTCACCCAGCATGGGTATATGTAAAATGACACCCCAAAACACATTCCCCAACTTCTCCTGAGTACGGCGATACCACATGTGTGACACTTTTTTGCAGCCTAAGTGGGCAAAGGGGCGCATATTCCAAAGTGCACCTTTCGGATTTCACAGTGCTTTTTTTTTACACATTTTGATTTCAAACTACTTCTCACGCATTTGGGCCCCTAAAAAGCCAGGGCAGTATAACTAACCCACAAGTGACCCCATTTTGGAAATAAGACACCCCAAGGTATTCCGTGAGGGGAATGGCGAGTTTCCTAGAATTTTATATTTTTTTCAAAAGTTTGTGGAATATGAGACTCTGTAAGAAAAAAAAAAAAAAAAATCATAATTTTCCACTAACTTGTGACAAAAAATAAAAAATTCTAGGAACTCGCCATGCCCCTCACGGAATTCCTTGGGGTGTCTTCTTTCCAAAATGGTGTCACTTGTGGGGTAGTTATACTGCCCTGGCTTTTTAGGGGCCCTAATGCGTGAGAAGTAGTTTGAAATCAAAATGTGTAAAAAAAAGCCCTTTGAAATCCGAAAGGTGCTCTTTGGAATGTGGGCCCCTTTGCCCACCTTGGCTGCAAAAAAGTGTCACACATGTGGTATCGCCGTACTCAGGAGAAGTTGGGGAATGTGTTTTGGGGTGTCATTTTACATATACCCATGCTGGGTGAGATAAATATCTCGGCAAAAGACAACTTTTCCAATTTTTTTTATACAAAGTTGGTATTTGACCAAGATATTTATCTCACCCAGCACGGGTATATGTAAAAAGACACCCCAAAACACATTGCCCAACTTCTCCTGAGTACTGCGATACCACATGTGTGACACTTTTTTGCAGCCTACATGCGCAAAGGGGCCCAAATTCCTTTTAGGATGGCATTTTTAGACATTTGGATTACAGACTTCTTCTCACGCTTTAGGCCCCCTAAAATGCCAGGGCAGTATAAATACCCAACATGTGACCCCATTTAGGAAAGAAGACACCCCAAGGTATTCAATGAGGGGCATGGCGAGTTCATAGAAGATTTTTTTTTTTGGGCACAAGTTAGCGGAAATTGATCTTTTTTGTTTTTTCGCACAAAGTCTCTCTTTCCGCTAACAAAAAGTTAAATCTTTCATGGACTCAATATGCCCCTCAGCGAATACCTTGGGGTGTCTACTTTCCAAAATAGGGTCGCATGTGGGGTATTTATACTGCCCTGGCATTTTAGGGGTCCTAAAGCGTGAGAAAAAGTCTGGAATATAAATGTCTAAAAAATTTTACGCATTTGGATTCCATGAGGGGTTTGGTGACTTCATGTGAGATTTTAGTTTTTTGACACAAGTTAGTGGAATATGAGACTTTGTAAGAAAAAACAAAAAAAACAAAAAAAATCTATTTCCGCTAACTTGTGCCAAAAAAATGTCTAAATGGAGCCTTACAGGGGGGTGATCAATGACAGGGGGGTGATCAATGACAGGGGGGTGATAAGAGAGTGTATATGGGGTGATCACCCCTCTGTCATTGATCACCCCCCTGTAAGGCTCCATTCAGACGTCCGTATGTGTTTTGCGGATCCGATCCATGGATGCATGGATCCATAAAACACATACGGACATCTGAATGGAGCCTTACAGGGGGGTGATCAATGACAGGGGTTGATCAATGACAGGGGGGTGATCAGGGAGTGTATATGGGGTGATCACCCCCCTGTAAGGCTCCATTCAGACATCCGTATGTGTTTTGCGGATCCGATCCATGGATCCGTGGATCCGTAAAACACATACGGACATCTGAATGGAGCCTTACAGGGGGGTGATCAATGACAGGGGGGTGATCAATGACAGGGGGGTGATCAGGGAGTGTATATGGGGTGATCACCCCCCTGTCATTGATCACCCCCCTGCAAGGCTCCATTCAGACGTCCGTATCTGTTTTGCGGATCCGATCCATGGATGCGTGGATCCGTAAAACACATACGGACATCTGAATGGAGCCTTACAGGGGGGTGATCAATGACAGGGGGGTGATCAGGGAGTGTATATGGGGTGATCACCCCTCTGTCATTGATCCCCCCCCTGTAAGGCTCCATTCAGACGTCCGTATGTGTTTTGCGGATCCGATCCATGGATGTGTGTATCTGTAAAACACATACGGATTTCTTAATGGAGCCTTACAGGGGGGTGATCATCCCATATAGACTCCCTGATCACCTCCCTGTAAGGCTCCATTCAGACGTCCGTATGTGTTTTGCGGATCCGATCCATGGATCCGTAAAACACATACGGATTTCTTAATGGAGCCTTACAGGGGGGTTATCAATGACATGAGGGTGATAAATGACAGGGTGTGATCAGGGAGTGTATATGGGGTGATCACCCCTCTGTCATTGATCACCCCCCTGTAAGGCTCCAATCAGACGTCTGTATGTGTTTTGCGGATCCGATCCATGGATGCGTGGATGCGTAAAACACATACGGACATCTGAATGAAGCCTAACAGGGGGGTGATCAATGACAGGGGGGTGATCAGGGAGTCTATATGGGGTGATCAGGTGTTAATAAGGGGTTAATAAGTGACAGGGGGGGTGTAGTGTAGTGTGGTGCTTGGTGCTACTTTACTGAGCTGCCTGTGTCCTCTGGTGGTCGATCCAAGCAAAAGAGACCACCAGAGGACCAGGTAGCAGGTATATTAGACGCTGTTATCAAAACAGCGTCTAATATACCTGCTAGGGGTTAAAAAAATCGCATCTACAGCATGCCAGCGAACGATCGCCGCTGGCAGGCTGTAGATCCACTCCCTTACCTTCCGATCGTGTGAACGCGTGCGCCTGT
This sequence comes from Bufo gargarizans, assembly GCF_014858855.1. Taxonomy (NCBI): domain Eukaryota; kingdom Metazoa; phylum Chordata; class Amphibia; order Anura; family Bufonidae; genus Bufo; species Bufo gargarizans. Next base: position 44,628,040 of record NC_058084.1, read on the forward strand.
GTGCGCGCGTTTACAGAAATCTCGCGTATAAGACGCGTATATGCGTCACTGTGCCTGGGACAGCCGCCTCCGGACCGCAATCCTGCGTTAGGCGGTCCGGAGGCGGTTAAGGGGTTAAACACCTTTGTCTTACATTGCACAAACTGCCGGTTGGATTACTTTGTGCCAAATTTTACGCCAACATATAACAAATGCGTTGCAGTGCATGTACAGTATGTGAGTTTTTTTTTTGTGTGCGGGGAAATGAAGCCAGAATTCTGATTACCGTACTTTACCTTAATAAATGCCCCCTAATTTTCTAGGATTAAAGGAGTTGTGCCCTTTGTTCCTTTTTAGAAATCACTGTTTACTCACAATGGGTTGTTACACAATGTTCCAGTGGAATTCAACACATTAATTATGTACCTAAAGGGTTAATATCTTTATCCTGCTGAATGTGTACCTTACATGAAAAATGCATGGTTAGGGCGAAACAATTCTAAGCAAGACTGGATGCACATCCACCTCTCGGCCTGGAAACCACCCAGTAAAGCCATTGGTTGAATACTGTACATTGGAGTTACAGTAGTGTCACAGTTAAAAATAACTCCTTGCAGGCTGCACAGGAACCTAAAGGGAAGGAGCCATGGATCTATTGAGATTGAAAACCCAAAAAAATGTTTTATATATATATATATATATATTGGGGATTTGCTCTGGTAGGCAGCTTAGCCGACGCAGTATAGAGGTAATCACAAAGTCTTTAACTTCAATAGTTCAGTGTTTATTCACACAAAAAGCAAAACAAAATAACAGTTTGCAGTATTGGTGTATGTTCACACCATGGAAATACCACAGAACAAAAACGTTCACCTGGTTAGCAGTTTTTCATCAGCCATCCACTGCAGGCTTTAGGGGCCTGTTTTCCAGCAATGCAGCTCTCAGCCCTTTAGCATGGCACGCCTCATGCAGATCCCAAAACCGGAACGTCTCCACAGCTTCACTGTGAAGTGGAGGATGATCCACTCAGCTGAGACTGCTGGCTGGGATTTAATATATCCCAAGCCAAAACCCGGCCTGGATCGTGGGGAGAAGCCACCCACCCTGCACTTTGGCTGCTCCCAGTAAGAGCCGGCCCGGATCGGCTCTACAGCCATACTAAATAACAAATAGTGTCAGTCAGCACTAACTGCCGCTGACACTTATAATTACCTGCTCTTACCTCACCGAGGCCCGGAATCTTGGTGACACATACCTTCCGTCAATGACGGACCCTTGCGCCTTCCTACAATATATATACAGTGGATATAAAAAGTCTAGACACTCCTATTAAAATGGAAAATTTCAGCCCGCACAACCCCTAGCAGGTGCAGATTGCTATGGCGAAATAGAGATATAAATGTAAAAACACAAAATGCAATCGCACACTGCAACCAGCACTCTGCCTTGCCTTTATGCTGGATGTTGAATAAGGCATTGGTGTACATTTTGGCCAAAGCGTAATAAGCCACTCACCGCGTCAAGGTTGCCTTCATGAGTGGTCCCTAACACTAGTTCCTACCTTTTTATGGGCCATGACAGCCACATAAAGTCCAGGGAGCGCAGGTACAGCATGCATGCCAAGCACAATCTGCTTTTAACCCCGTCCGGTGCCATTACAGCTTTCATCGGATCCAGGGATGCAAGTACTCACATGCATGCTGAGCCCACTTTATACTTCTCCTGGAACCTAATGGTTACTGGTAGGTGCTGTATAAGCAGACTCAGTTTTATACTGACTTTAAAACCAGCCTCCAGGGGGCAGATTCTGGACAGGTGTGCTTGACTGCTTGGAGATCGCCACGCCTCCAATACGTACTACAAAGAGAAAAATATGGAAAATTTCAGCCCGCACAACCCCTAGCAGGTGCAGATTGCTATGGCGAAATAGAGATATAAATGTAAAAACACAAAATGCAATCGCACACTGCAACCAGCACTCTGCCTTGCCTTTATGCTGGATGTTGAATAAGGCATTGGTGTACATTTTGGCCAAAGCGTAATAAGCCACTCACCGCGTCAAGGTTGCCTTCATGAGTGGTCCCTAACACTAGTTCCTACCTTTTTATGGGCCATGACAGCCACATAAAGTCCAGGGAGCGCAGGTACAGCATGCATGCCAAGCACAATCTGCTTTTAACCCCGTCTGGTGCCATTACAGCTTTCATCGGATCCAGGGATGCAAGTACTCACATGCATGCTGAGCCCACTTTATACTTCTCCTGGAACCTAATAGTTACTGGTAGGTGCTGTATAAGCAGACTCAGTTTTATACTGACTTTAAAACCAGCCTCCAGGGGGCAGATTCTGGACAGGTGTGCTTGACTGCTTGGAGATCGCCACGCCTCCAATACGTACTACAAAGAGAAAAATATGGAAAATTTCAGCCCGCACAACCCCTAGCAGGTGCAGATTGCTATGGCGAAATAGAGATATAAATGTAAAAACACAAAATGCAATCGCACACTGCAACCAGCACTCTGCCTTGCCTTTATGCTGGATGTTGAATAAGGCATTGGTGTACATTTTGGCCAAAGCGTAATAAGCCACTCACCGCGTCAAGGTTGCCTTCATGAGTGGTCCCTAACACTAGTTCCTACCTTTTTATGGGCCATGACAGCCACATAAAGTCCAGGGAGCGCAGGTACAGCATGCATGCCAAGCACAATCTGCTTTTAACCCCGTCCGGTGCCATTACAGCTTTCATCGGATCCAGGGATGCAAGTACTCACATGCATGCTGAGCCCACTTTATACTTCTCCTGGAACCTAATGGTTACTGGTAGGTGCTGTATAAGCAGACTCAGTTTTATACTGACTTTAAAACCAGCCTCCAGGGGGCAGATTCTGGACAGGTGTGCTTGACTGCTTGGAGATCGCCACGCCTCCAATACGTACTACAAAGAGAAAAATATGGAAAATTTCAGCCCGCACAACCCCTAGCAGGTGCAGATTGCTATGGCGAAATAGAGATATAAATGTAAAAACACAAAATGCAATCGCACACTGCAACCAGCACTCTGCCTTGCCTTTATGCTGGATGTTGAATAAGGCATTGGTGTACATTTTGGCCAAAGCGTAATAAGCCACTCACCGCGTCAAGGTTGCCTTCATGAGTGGTCCCTAACACTAGTTCCTACCTTTTTATGGGCCATGACAGCCACATAAAGTCCAGGGAGCGCAGGTACAGCATGCATGCCAAGCACAATCTGCTTTTAACCCCGTCTGGTGCCATTACAGCTTTCATCGGATCCAGGGATGCAAGTACTCACATGCATGCTGAGCCCACTTTATACTTCTCCTGGAACCTAATAGTTACTGGTAGGTGCTGTATAAGCAGACTCAGTTTTATACTGACTTTAAAACCAGCCTCCAGGGGGCAGATTCTGGACAGGTGTGCTTGACTGCTTGGAGATCGCCACGCCTCCAATACGTACTACAAAGAGAAAAATATGGAAAATTTCAGCCCGCACAACCCCTAGCAGGTGCAGATTGCTATGGCGAAATAGAGATATAAATGTAAAAACACAAAATGCAATCGCACACTGCAACCAGCACTCTGCCTTGCCTTTATGCTGGATGTTGAATAAGGCATTGGTGTACATTTTGGCCAAAGCGTAATAAGCCACTCACCGCGTCAAGGTTGCCTTCATGAGTGGTCCCTAACACTAGTTCCTACCTTTTTATGGGCCATGACAGCCACATAAAGTCCAGGGAGCGCAGGTACAGCATGCATGCCAAGCACAATCTGCTTTTAACCCCGTCCGGTGCCATTACAGCTTTCATCGGATCCAGGGATGCAAGTACTCACATGCATGCTGAGCCCACTTTATACTTCTCCTGGGACCTAATGGTTACTGGTAGGTGCTGTATAAGCAGACTCAGTTTTATACTGACTTTAAAACCAGCCTCCAGGGGGCAGATTCTGGACAGGTGTGCTTGACTGCTTGGAGATCGCCACGCCTCCAATACGTACTACAAAGAGAAAAATATGGAAAATTTCAGCCCGCACAACCCCTAGCAGGTGCAGATTGCTATGGCGAAATAGAGATATAAATGTAAAAACACAAAATGCAATCGCACACTGCAACCAGCACTCTGCCTTGCCTTTATGCTGGATGTTGAATAAGGCATTGGTGTACATTTTGGCCAAAGCGTAATAAGCCACTCACCGCGTCAAGGTTGCCTTCATGAGTGGTCCCTAACACTAGTTCCTACCTTTTTATGGGCCATGACAGCCACATAAAGTCCAGGGAGCGCAGGTACAGCATGCATGCCAAGCACAATCTGCTTTTAACCCCGTCCGGTGCCATTACAGCTTTCATCGGATCCAGGGATGCAAGTACTCACATGCATGCTGAGCCCACTTTATACTTCTCCTGGAACCTAATGGTTGTGCGGGCTGAAATTTTCCATATTTTTCTCTTTGTAGTACGTATTGGAGGCGTGGCGATCTCCAAGCAGTCAAGCACACCTGTCCAGAATCTGCCCCCTGGAGGCTGGTTTCAAAGTCAGTATAAAACTGAGTCTGCTTATACAGCACCTACCAGTAACCATTAGGTTCCAGGAGAAGTATAAAGTGGGCTCAGCATGCATGTGAGTACTTGCATCCCTGGATCCGATGAAAGCTGTAATGGCACCAGACGGGGTTAAAAGCAGATTGTGCTTGGCATGCATGCTGTACCTGCGCTCCCTGGACTTTATGTGGCTGTCATGGCCCATAAAAAGGTAGGAACTAGTGTTAGGGACCACTCATGAAGGCAACCTTGACGCGGTGAGTGGCTTATTACGCTTTGGCCAAAATGTACACCAATGCCTTATTCAACATCCAGCATAAAGGCAAGGCAGAGTGCTGGTTGCAGTGTGCGATTGCATTTTGTGTTTTTACATTTATATCTCTATTTCGCCATAGCAATCTGCACCTGCTAGGGGTTGTGCGGGCTGAAATTTTCCATATTTTTCTCTTTGTAGTACGTATTGGAGGCGTGGCGATCTCCAAGCAGTCAAGCACACCTGTCCAGAATCTGCCCCCTGGAGGCTGGTTTTAAAGTCAGTATAAAACTGAGTCTGCTTATACAGCACCTACCAGTAACCATTAGGTTCCAGGAGAAGTATAAAGTGGGCTCAGCATGCATGTGAGTACTTGCATCCCTGGATCCGATGAAAGCTGTAATGGCACCGGACGGGGTTAAAAGCAGATTGTGCTTGGCATGCATGCTGTACCTGCGCTCCCTGGACTTTATGTGGCTGTCATGGCCCATAAAAAGGTAGGAACTAGTGTTAGGGACCACTCATGAAGGCAACCTTGACGCGGTGAGTGGCTTATTACGCTTTGGCCAAAATGTACACCAATGCCTTATTCAACATCCAGCATAAAGGCAAGGCAGAGTGCTGGTTGCAGTGTGCGATTGCATTTTGTGTTTTTACATTTATATCTCTATTTCGCCATAGCAATCTGCACCTGCTAGGGGTTGTGCGGGCTGAAATTTTCCATATTTTTCTCTTTGTAGTACGTATTGGAGGCGTGGCGTTCTCCAAGCAGTCAAGCACACCTGTCCAGAATCTGCCCCCTGGAGGCTTGTTTTAAAGTCAGTATAAAACTGAGTCTGCTTATACAGCACCTACCAGTAACCATTAGGTTCCAGGAGAAGTATAAAGTGGGCTCAGCATGCATGTGAGTACTTGCATCCCTGGATCCGATGAAAGCTGTAATGGCACCGGACGGGGTTAAAAGCAGATTGTGCTTGGCATGCATGCTGTACCTGCGCTCCCTGGACTTTATGTGGCTGTCATGGCCCATAAAAAGGTAGGAACTAGTGTTAGGGACCACTCATGAAGGCAACCTTGACGCGGTGAGTGGCTTATTACGCTTTGGCCAAAATGTACACCAATGCCTTATTCAACATCCAGCATAAAGGCAAGGCAGAGTGCTGGTTGCAGTGTGCGATTGCATTTTGTGTTTTTACATTTATATCTCTATTTCGCCATAGCAATCTGCACCTGCTAGGGGTTGTGCGGGCTGAAATTTTCCATATTTTTCTCTTTGTAGTACGTATTGGAGGCGTGGCGATCTCCAAGCAGTCAAGCACACCTGTCCAGAATCTGCCCCCTGGAGGCTGGTTTTAAAGTCAGTATAAAACTGAGTCTGCTTATACAGCACCTACCAGTAACCATTAGGTTCCAGGAGAAGTATAAAGTGGGCTCAGCATGCATGTGAGTACTTGCATCCCTGGATCCGATGAAAGCTGTAATGGCACCGGACGGGGTTAAAAGCAGATTGTGCTTGGCATGCATGCTGTACCTGCGCTCCCTGGACTTTATGTGGCTGTCATGGCCCATAAAAAGGTAGGAACTAGTGTTAGGGACCACTCATGAAGTCGACCTTGACGCGGTGAGTGGCTTATTACGCTTTGGCCAAAATGTACACCAATGCCTTATTCAACATCCAGCATAAAGGCAAGGCAGAGTGCTGGTTGCAGTGTGCGATTGCATTTTGTGTTTTTACATTTATACTCCTATTAAAATGTCAGGTTTCTGTGATGTACAAAAATGAGACAAAGATAAATCATTTCAGAATGTTTTACACCTTTAATGTGACCTATAAACTGTACCACTCAATTCAAAAACAAACTTAAATCTTTTAGGTAGAGGGAAGAAAAAATAATAATAATAATAATAATACGGTTGCATAAGTGTGCACACCTTTAAACTAATACTTTATTGAAGCACCTTTTGATGTTATTACAGCACTCAGTCTTTTTGGGTAGGAGTCTATCAGCATGGCACATTTTGACTTGGCAAGATTTGCCCACTCTTCTTTGCAAAAACACTCCAAATCTGTCAGATTGCGAGGGCATCTCCTGTGCACAGCCCTCTTCAGATCACCCCACAGATTTTCAATCGGATTCAGGGCTTGGCTCTGGCTGGGCCATTCCAAAACTTTAATCTTCTTTTGGTGAAGCCATTCCTTTGTTGATTTGGATGTATGCTTTCGGTCGTTGTCATGCTGAAAGATGAAGTTCCTCTTCATGTTCAGCTTTCTAACAGAAGAATGAAGGCTTTGTGCCAATATTTACTGGTATTTGGAACTGTTCATAATTCCCTCTAGCTTAACTAAGGCCCCAGTTCCAGCTGAAGAAAAACAGCCCCTTGGCATGATGCTGCCACCACCATGCTTCACTGTGGGGATGGTGTTCTTTTGGTGATGTGCAGTGTTGTTTTTGCGCCAAACATATCTTTTGGAATTATGGCCAAAAAGTTCAACCTTGGTTTCATCAGACCAGAACACCTTTTCCCACATGCTTTTGGAAGACTTCAGATGTGTTTTTGCAAAATGTAGCCTGGCTTGGATGTTTTCCTTCGTAAGAAAAGGCTTTCGTCTTGCCACTTTACCCCATAGCCTAGACATATGAAGAATACGGGAGATTGTTGTCACATGTACCACACAGCCAGTACTTGCCAGATATTCCTGCAACTCCTTTAATATTGCTATAGGCCTTTTGGCAGCCTCCCAGACCAGTTTTCTTCTCATCTTTTCATCAATTTTGGAGGGACGTCCAGTTCTTGGTAATGTCACTGTTGTGCCATATTTTTGCCACTTGATGATGACTGTCTTCACTGTGTTCCATGGTATATCTAATGGCTTGGAAATTCTTTTGTACCCTTCTCCTGACTGATACCTTTTACCAATGAGATCCCTCTGATGCTTTGGAAGCTCTCTGTGGACCATGGCTTTTGCTGTGGGATGCGACTAAGAAAATTTCAGGAAAGACCAACTAGAGCAGCTGAACTTTATTTGGGGTTAATCAAAGGCACTTTAAATGATGGCAGGTGTATGCTGACTCCTATTTAACATGATTTTGAATGTGATTGCCTAATTCTGAAAACAGCTACATCCCCAGTTATAAGAGTGTGTGCACACTTATGCAACCACATTATTATTTTTTTGGTTTTGTTTTCTTCCCTCCACCTAAAAGATTTCAGTTTCTTTTTCAATTGAGAGGTACAGTTTATAGGTCTCATTAAAGGTGGAAAAAGTTCTAAAATGATTTATCTTTGTCTCATTTCTTAAAATCACAGGAACCTGACATTTTAACAGGGGCATGTAGACTTTTTATATCCACTGTGTATATATATATATATATATATATATCAATAAAAAACAGAGCAGCACTCCAGTAAGGTAAAAAATATAAAGCTGTCACCCAGTGGTGACGCAACGTTTCGGCTCCAACATGGAGCCTTTCTCAACATGAGCCGAAACGTTGCGTCACCACTGGGTGAATAAACAGCTTTCTTTTTTTCACCTTACTGGAGTGCTGCTCTGTTTTTCATTGATATAATCCTGGAACGCTATTCCCACTGGAGCTTGCACCCCATCTCCAATATATTCCAAGGTTGGTGCTGCCATTTATTATATATATATATATATATATATATATATATATATATATATATAGTCCTGCATTGTTCAATAAACATCTTCCCACTGATGGAAGCACTAATATATTATAAAGTTTTGTGTACTGCTATATGTAAAAAATATTTTTAAACATAAGATTTGAGTCTTTTTTACGCCACAAAAAGGGGAATAATAAATTCCTCCCATATATCCTTATTAAAAATGCTTCTAAAAATAAGTATGTATCTGATATAAAAAATAACTTATGTACTTTTTTGCTTCTAGAACATTATCGCTATGTCTCTGTCTATGTGACAGTTGATATGTCATTTAATAAAGCATGGTCAATTTATAGCTTATGGAAAATCGCATTTTTCTGCTACATTAGGCATCACTAACAACTATAAAAAGAAAAATCAACTCAAAGTTAAAATACGGTACAAAACTTATATACAGAAAAGATGATGTGAGGACTGTGTGCGAACACACATAAATATAGTATATCCATGCAATGTGAAGCAAACTGATAGATACAGTCCTGTTTTAAGACCACTTGAAAAATGTCAGTTTAATCTTTATTTTCAATTAATTGAATGCTCAAAAAATGTTTTGTCTCAAACCCTTTCTTCTTGTTGCATGTTGAAGCTCTTCTTGGAACCTTGTTAATGTAGCCTAAGATCCAACAATATAAAATATGATTTTTTGCCATTTTTCAAGTGGTCTTAAACTTTTGATCAGGACTGTATTTACACTAGTGTTGAGCGAGTCCATTAAGTCCATGAAGGGACAATGCCGAATTTCCTCTTGTGTTGTTGTAGCGAATCGATTTTCCCTGAAATGGTGCAAAAAAAATAAAAATAATAATACTTACCACATCCATTTGCTCGCGATGGGCCAGTCACCGCCATCTCGATTGAAGATCTCTCACAAAATCCTGTGCACTGGCCGACATGATAATGTCTTGACAGACTGCGTGAGATTTCAGGCCAGATCTTTAGTCAAGATGGCGGCCGCCGGCCCGTCGCAAGCAAATGGAGGTAAGTGTGATGTCATTTTTTTATTTTTTTTTATTTTACACTGTATTATTACTTTCAGATGCTGTGAATGTCGGCATCTGAGGGGTACAATGATGGGGTCGGCGCAATCCGAGTCATTGCACCCAGTACTTACAAACAAATGTGCTTAGTGATGAATTGCAATTTTTTTGTAAAATATGGCGAAGCATCAGAATTGAATTTTTGAATACTTTGCTCATCTGTAATCTACACATTTTTGGAGGAACATTTTTATGATGTCTAGATTAGACGGGACATCACCCTCTTATTCATATTCTGGAATTGATTGATAAAACTGATTGATTGATAAAACTTTCGAAATTGGAGAGCTATGTCATTCGTTGTCAAGGCCGAGTCTCCTCCCGGCTTGGTGATCCTGCAAACATAATTGTGTGCCTTCCTCTGTTTGATCCTGCTCATCATGAATTTGGAGGCTTTGTCTCAGTGAGCGAAATATTTACATTGGGAATGTAGGAAATACTTGGCTGTTGTTGTATTAAGGTGAGAGAGACTCCAACTTTTGTATCTCAGATAGCAGCGCATCTGTATGGGTTCTATTTTTTATTTGTATTTTTTGTTGAGAACCTAAACTAATAAATTGGCCCTGCATATAATATAGGCCTTATGTGCATCCCATATCACATGGGGAGAAATATCTGGATGGGAGTTCAGTAGAAAGAATTCCTCCAGGAGTTTTTGCACAGATCTTATACTGTCTGGTGAAGAGATCAACTGTTCATTGAGTCTCCAGTTATAAGATCTAGGGGGCAGTTGTGATATAGAAATAGAAATCATTACAGAAGAGTGATCGGATAGATGGATTGAGTCTATTTTGTGCTTTGGAACAAAGGCAAAGGTGTTCTTTGGAAATTAAAATAGGATCTAATCTTTGGTACAAACCATGAGCATAAAAAAAAAGGTATAATCCCTTACAGATGGGTTAAGGGTTCTCCAAACATCCATCAAATGTGAATTTTGGATTATTTTATGGATAGAACTAAGGACTCTATATGATAGGGCAGATTTTTAAGATGAGGAATCAATTAGAGGTTCTAGTGTTAAGTTGAAATACCCTCCCATGATGACCACCCCTTCTTTGAATGCATCAATAATTGGGAAGAGGGCTTCAAACCTTTTGGTTGGTATTAGGGGCATATACATTTATAATTGTGTACATTTGATTGGCTATGGAACCCTTTAATAATATATACCTTCCCTCTACATCTTGAGTATGGGAGCAATATTGAAATGGTATCCCCTTCCTATAGCCCGCGCTGACACTTCTAGAGGCCAAGGAGTTAGAGCCGCAGTGAAACCACTGAGGGAAATTGGAGTGAGAGAGATTAGGATAATGATTGTATTTGAAGTGCGTTTCTTGTAATAAAAGAACAAAGCAATTATTTATTTTCATATAGGAAAGAATTTGGCATCTCTTAGAAGGGGCATTAAAGTCCTTGACATTGAATGATGCTATTATCAAATCAGCCATCTCACTTCAATTTGAGGGGAGGGCAAGTCTCTACATCCAGCTAGGAATTTTGTATAGACCAGTGTGTGAAAATTCTGTTCGGTCACCCAGAAAATGATTTTTGTGGTTATAGGGGAATTCACCAGCATGTAACCTGTATTCGTATATTCAGAGAAGCATCTACTTGAACAGTAAACAACAAAAATGGAACTTAACCAATAGTTATTATTATTATATGCATTATGAATTGCAGTTATGAAAGAGTGGGTTAGTTTGATGAAAGGTCAGAAAGTAGGTAAGTAGGAGAGTAAGGGGGGTTATATATGACATGTATCATTACCCTTTTATGAGTTGAGGATCCTGTGAAAGATCTGGAGGATAGCGTTAGAAGGAGAATAGGAAGAATTATCGGGGGGTGGGGGGGATTGAATGCCTAGCAACTATGGATAAATTGGCTTAGCTGTCTTAGAGGCTCATTTAAAGGAACACTAAAGCAAGTTCATCTCACTCTCCCAGCAGTAGCCTTTTGGGAGTTGACTTCAAATTTCCTCTCCTATTCCTTTGAGGCTTTGGGGTATGTTGTTTTTCCCAAAGTTCTATCGGTGGCAGATCCGGCAAAGTTGTCAAATCTTGTATGGGATCCCAGTTTTGAATATCTAGTGGGTTAATCTTCAAGTGATCGTAAACTTGATCCAGGTCCAAAAACGATGTAATAGACATTCTGTGACCTTCATACATAAAAGAGAGTCCGAATGGGAATGACCACCTATATGGTATATTCTTTGCTCTGAGCCAATCTGTCAGGGGTTTTAAGGCTCTCCTTTTCTTTTAAGTCGACTGAGCGAGGTCCTGAAAGATAAGGATGCTATGGCCATCCCACTTTACAGATCTAGCGTCTCTGGCTTTAGTAAGTACAGTTTCTTTCACAGGGAAATTCAGAAATTTACAAATAACATCACTCGGAAGGGCTGTAGATGTTGGTTTGGTCTTCAGAGCCCTATGAGCCCTTTCTCATAATACTTCATGGGCCGAGTCTGGGCCCAAGAGACATAAGCAAATCTGGACTACTGTGTTAGGGATGTCTCCCGGAGCAACCAATTCTGGTATACCCTTGAGAAGCAAATTATTGCATCTCCCACGGTTTTCTTGATCTTTAATGGCATTGTTAAGTGTATTTATGTTAGATTGGATTGCATGTAAACTTTGTGTTACCGCTGCTTGGTGTTGTATCATTGCAGTTTGAGAGTCCTCTAATGATTTCACCCTCCTTCCTATGTGCCGCACATCGTGTTTGATGGCCATAAGATCAGTGTTCAGTGGCTCTAGGGCTGAGGCCAGGGAGGAAACAAGAGTTTCTTTAAGGTATGTGCGGGAGATAGGGTGGGTATAAAATTCATCCTCACCTCCCTGTGCATTTTCAGATGTCTCAGGCAGTTTGTGGCTGGCAGCGCGCGACGAGGTCGGCACAATCTTGATCTCCCTAGCGATGTAAATTGATGCGGCTTTTTTGATGAATTTCTCCATATCGCCACTGTTAATCGTCGTTTTTTGATGCCCTGACGTATCTCCTGCTTTAGAGCCTCCTATCTTCACCTAGATAGGAGGACAGAAAGTTGGAGCTGGCCACCACAGAGAAGCAGCTGCCGGGGAGCCATTTTGTGCTGCAGGGTCTGTATTTTTTGCCACACTGTGGTATTTGGTTCTTCATGTGCAGTATTTTGTGTTGCACTGTGGCATTTAATTCTTCTATTTTGTCCTGTATTACTGAGCCTGCCTACTTGTGTTGACCCCGCCTACAACATAGGGCCGCTATTAGTTTTTCCCAGGGCCTCTTTAACATCACTGATGGTACCGTTGATGTGTCAACAGCACAACATGTGACTGCTACAGTCCATCACTCACAAGATACATACATACGTGGCTGAAACAGTCAATGTGTGGACATGCGTTGTGTGTGACTAGGGAAGCTTCAGTGCAGCACCAAGCACCAGTGCAGTAGGTTTTCTATAAGGTGAGTATCATGTCTTTTGTTATTTTATGCCATCGGCTGTTTTTATTTATAATTATGAGGTAGGATAGGGGTCAGTAATCTGCGACACTCCAGCTGTTGTGAAACTACAACTCCCAGCATGCACACTGCTTGTCTTTTGTTGGAATTTCTGATGAAATGAATGGAGCAGGCTGGGAGTTGTAGTTTCACTGGAGAAGAAGTGCAGGAGGTTGCTGAACTCTAAGATACCGTAGCATAACATGCACACAGCCGTTGTTTCGGTCCGCATCCGAGATGCTGTTTTTGCGGCTCGAATGCGGACCCATTCACTTCAACGGGGCCGCAAAAGATGCGGACAGCACTCCGTTTGATGTCCGCATCCGTTGCTCCGTTCTGTGGCCCCGCAAAAAAAATAGAACATGTCCTATTCTAGGCATTTCTACAATGGGCCGCAAATTGCGGAAGGCACATGGGCGGCTTCCGTTTTTTGCGGATCCACAGCTTGGGACCGCAAAAAAACGGCACGGTTGTGTGCATGTAGCCTTAAATTGACAAACTCCTTACACGCTTGTCCTGTAGTTTTACAAACACTTAAGCTGACATATTAATAAAGTTAATTTTGGGGGGATTCTGGAATCCCCACTGTTACTGGGAAAGAGCGGCCCAGAAGTCTATATTCTCAGCCTAAGAGCAGTATGAGCATTTGCTTTCCCTCCTCCAAAGATTTGAATGGAAACGCTGGAAATAGCACTTCAGCTATAAGTGGTGTAACGTACGAGATCTAATATGCATCCTCAGTAACTATATCAGGATATTATCATAATTCAAGAGGGTTACCTACTAGAGATGAGCGAATCAAATGAACGCGGCATCTGAGGGGTACAATGACGGGCTATCATAGCTCTCTGTCATTGCACCCGTTACTTACAAAAAAATGCGCTTCGTGACTAATTCGTCACAAAGCAATTTATTTATTTTTTATTCGGCGAATCAGCCAAATCAAACTTAACAAATTCGCTCATCTCTGTTACCTAGCTAAAGATTCAAGATACATTCATTGAAATAACAAACTCAGCTTTGCAGCATCCAGGTAATCCTCCAATACCCAGCAACGCATTTCTGTCAGTAATCAGCAATATAATTGCATAAATCGTGGTAAATCTAATACAAAACAAAACCTAAGTCACATTCACACAGCAATCAACAAAGGGTAATTTATAATATTTCTGTTGGCTATTATGAGATTATTTAGCTGCCTGCCTTTGGAGTTCATTAATTGCCTTTCTTCCTCACACCAGAACTCTCCCCTTCCAGTCAATTCTGAAACCCCGTTGTGATATTTATTGTAATGAAATTGATTAAGACTGAGGTATGTGGAGCAACACTGGCATCTAATGGCAGGGAAGAATGTCTTAGCCGATGCAAGGCCATAGTAACGCACATATCTCTGGTTTAGCACAATCAAAAGGGAAATAAAATTACAATTGAAATACAGTATTACAGTATACATTTTGCAGTTTATAACATTGTTATACTAAACAGAGTAACATGCAATAAAGAGGTTGTTCCCAAACAAATAACTGGAATCATTTTACAAAATGCTCCTAGGTCTAGACAATATTGTTGTCACAAATCAGCGGGTGTGAACCCACTGTGCCATGTGTCCTACCTCCTCTAAGGGTGCTGTCTAAGTGAACCCCTCGTTCTTCACAGTACCCCTGATGGTGGGGATAGACTTTCCCAAGGGGAACACCAGGTTGCTACCTCTTGAGGAGGATTGACACACAAGGCAGCTGGTAAAGGCGGACCAGGAGGAACCAGTGCAAGGTACCAGAGGTACAAACATAGTCAGCAGGCCGAGTCGTAACCAGGAGCAACAGTGCAGGGCAACATCAAACAAGCAATAGGTCAGGGCAGGTGCCACAGGTACAGGTCAGGCAATCCAGGTTGGCAACAAGAGAGTTAAGGCAAGCAGGCAGGGATCAAACAGGTAGCAGAGTCCAGAAACACAAGCACAGGTTAGGTAAACAGGAACACAAGCAGTAACCTTTGCAGGACACAAGGACCTTAATGCTCAGGCACATGGGAAGGGGGCTGGACCACTGATATAGGTGCAGGAGGGCTAGGATTGGTAAGCATGGTCACATGTGCAAAACACAAAAATCACAGGAAGTGACACGCACCGGCCCTTAAGGAAGTGCTACATGGAACAAGCTGAAAGCATGCTGTGCCCAGGGCTGGAAGGAAACTGTGGAGGGGATTCACCGCTGAACAAGGAGCCCCCATGGCGGTAAGCAGGGGGGTATCGGCATATAGCAACCACTGGTACAACAGTTACAGTGAGGAACAGAAGTATTTGAACACCCTGCGATTTTGCAAGTTCTCTCACTTAGAAATTGTGGAGGGGTCTGAAATTCACATTGTAGGTGCATTCCCACTCTGAGAGACAGAATAAAAAAAAAAAATCAAGAAATCACATTGTATGATTTTTAAAGAATGTATTTGTCTTGCACTGCTGAACATACGTATTTGAACACCTGAGAAAATCTGTGTTGATATTTGGTACAGAAGTCTTTGTTTGCAATTACAGAGGTCAAACACTTCCTGTAGTTCTTGACTAGGTTTGCACACACGGCTACAGGTATTTTGGCCCACTCCTCCACACAGATCTCCTCTAGATGTGTCAGGTTTTGGGGCTGTCGCTGAGCAACACGGAGTTTCGGCTCCCTCCAAAGATGTTCTATTGGATTTAGATCTGGAGACTGGCTAGGCCACACCAGAACCTTGATATGCTTCTTACGGAGCCACTCCTTGGTTATCCTGGCTGTGTGCTTCGGGTCATTGTCATGTTGGAAGATCCAGCCACGACCCATCTTTAATGCTCTGACTGAGGAAAGGAGGTTGTTGCTCAAAATCTCACAATACATGGCCCCATTCATCCTCTCTTTAATACAGTGCAGTCGTCCTGTCCCCTTGGCAGAAAAGCACCTCCAAAGCATGATGTTACCACCCCCATGCTTCACAGTAGGGATGATGTTCTTGGGATGCAACTCATCCTTCTTTTTCCTCCAAACACGACAAGTGAAATTTAGACCAAAAAGTTCTACTTTGGTCTCATCTGACAACATTACTTTCTCCCATGCCTCCTCTGGATCATCCGGAGGGTCATTAGCAAACTTCAGACGGGCCTGGACATGTGATGATTTGAAACCATGACGGCATAGTGTTCTACCGACAGTGAACTTTGAAACTGTGGCCCCAGCTCTCTTCATGTCATTGAACAGCTCCTCCCTTGTAGTTCTGGGCTGATTCCTCACCTTTTTTTATCATCAGTGATACCCCACGAGGTGAGATCTTGTCTATAGCCTCTTCCATTTTCTAACAATTGCTTCAACAGTTGATCTATTTTCACCAAGCTGCTTGCCAATTGCCTCATAGCCCTTTCCAGCACTTTGGAGGTCCTCAAATTTGTCTCTGGTGTCTTTTGACAGCTCTTTGGTCTTGCCCATGGTAGTAGTTGGTGTCTGACTGACTGTGGGTGGACAGGGGTCTTTAAAGAGCTCAGACAGCTGCTGCTAAGTTAAATTAATGAGTGGAGTAGAGGTGGACTTTTTAAAGGCACAGTAACAGGTATTTGAGAGCCAGAATTATTGTTGTTTCCTAGATGTTCAAATACTTATATTTAGCAGTGCAAGACAAAATCATACAATGTGATTTACTGATTTTTTTTTATTCTGTCTTTCAGAGTGGGCATGCACGTACAATGTGAATTTCAGACCCCTCGGTGATTTCTAAGTGGGAGTGTTAACCTGGCATCTGTTTTTTTTTTTTTTTTTATATATATTCTTTATTTTTCAATTTTATTTGTAAAATCACGTAACAAAGAAGCATTAGGATGATACACAGATGAGAACAAAAGGTAACACTACATGAAAATGACAGCATTCAAGTTCAAATAGTACCAGTCATTGCTAGTTGAGTGTATATTAGGATCGCCTCCAGCGTTCTCTAAACTGGTCTCATATTTTGCAGTACCATGGAAACATTTAATAGAAGAAGAAGGAGAGTAAGGGTACTTTCACACTAGCGTTTTTCTTTTCCGGCATAGAGTTCCGTCACAGGGGCTCTATACCGGAAAATAACTGATCAGGCATATCCCCATGCATTCTGAATAGAGAGTAATCCGTTCAGTTTGCATCAGGATGTCTTCAGTTCAGTTGTTTTGACTGATCAGGCAAAAGAGAAAACCGTAGCATGCTACGGTTTTATCTCCGGCGAAAAAAACTGAAGACTTGCCTGAATGCCGGATCCGGCATTTTTTTCCATAGGAATGTATTAGTGCCGGATCCGGCATTCAAAATACCGGAATGCCGGATCCGTCCTTCCGGTCTGCGCATGCGCAGACCTTTAAAAATGAAAAAAAAATAAAAAACGGATCCGTTTTGCCTGATGACACCGGAAAAACGGATCCGGTATTGCAATGCATTTTTCTGACTGATCAGGCATTTTTCTGACTGATCAGGATCCTGATCAGTCTGAAAAATGCCTGATCAGTCAGAAAAAATGACATCCGTTTGCATACAGTTTGCCTGATCAGGCAGTCAGTTCAGGCAACGGAACTGCCTGCCGGAATCAAGCAACGCAAGTGTGAAAGTACCCTAAGAGAAGCAAAAATAAAAGTAGAAGGCAGAAAAGAGAGATAGATAGAGGGGGAAGAGGAAGAAGGGAAGAGGAGGGGGGAGAATGCTACTGGGTAACTACGCCACAAATATAGGTGACATCGCCACCGTTTGGCTAGGCTCTCCAAGGGCTTCGGATTCGCCACCAGAAACAGTAAATCATCTGCAAACGCAGTACATTTTAATTCCTTTCCATCGTATTGAACTCCAGGTATATCAGGGGATTGCCTAACTAATTGCAGTAGCGTCTTTATCACTAAGATAAAAAGTGAGGGGGACAGAGGGCATCCCTGTCTGGTTCCGTTTGTTATAGCGAAATATGGTGATAGTGTACCGTTAACTTTTAATCTGGCGTATGTATTTTGGTAAAGGGTAAATATTGCTTTTATGAAAGTGTCTGGGAAGGCGAAGCGTTGCAGAGTCAACTTCATGAATAACCAGTTGACTCTGTCAAACGCCTTTTCAGCGTCTATACTTAATAGGGCCAGGGGTATCTTTTTCCTATGAGCTATGTGTATAGCATGAAATATCCTGTGGGAATTGTCTTTTCCCTCTCGGCCTTGGACAAATCCCGATTGTTCATGGCCTATCAAATCTGGTAGGAGCTTGCCTAGTCTACATGCTAAAATTTTAGCCCACCATTTTAGGTCCAAGTTCAAGAGGGAAATCGGACGATAGCTTCCACAGCTCAAGGGGTCTTTCCCTTCTTTAGGGATCAAGGTGACGTGGGATTCGAGAGTCTGTTTGGGCATAGAGCCTCCTTGCATAAGTGCGTTACAGACTTCTGTGAACCTGGGGACGAGAATGTCCTGTAGTTTTTTGTAGTATAATAAAGGCAGGCCATCGGGCCCTGGACTTTTCCCAGGTGGGAAAGTTTTGAGAATGTTGAGCGCTTCCTCAGGTGATATCGGCTTAACAAGGTGATTTGAATTTTCTGGTGTTAGTTTTGGGAGATGTAGAGAATCCAAAAAGTCCCTGATATGGTGCTCCCTTTGAAGCTCTTTCTCGGGGGTACCCATCTGGTGTAAGTTGTAAAGTTCCGAGTAGAACTCTTTAAAAGCCCTGGCTATTTCTGGGGTGTCGCTGGTCACATTGCCATTTAGCTATTTTATAGAGGAGATATGAGTAATATTTTTAGTTTTCTTAAGCAAGGATGACATCAGTTTTCCCCCCTTATCTCCATGAGCATAGACCTTGTGTTGAAAGTTCATCATTTGCTTCGCTACTATATGGCTAAGTAGATCCCGGAGTTTAAGTCTGAGTTCTGTCAGTGCTATTTGATACTCACTACGCTGTGTAGCCTTATGCTTTCTCTCAATTGTCGCTATGTCAGCTAATAACGTATCTACTGCTCGTTGTTGTTCCTTTTTAACTCTGGTACCCAGGGAAATGAAACAACCTCTAATAAATGCCTTGTGGGCTTCCCAGACAATAGGTTGAGAGCTGTGTGTGGGTGAGTTAAGCGCAAAGTACTCCGTCAACTGAGTCCTGACCTGATTCAAATGTAGTTGATTGTTCAGCAGGGATTCGTTTAACTCCCAACTCCAGTTCCTTTGTGGTAGGGAGGCCAGGGTGAAGGTCGCCGAGCAAGAAGCATGATCAGATAAAGTGATGGTTCCTATCTCTGCTGACCTAAAAGAGGGAAGAAGAGATGCAGACGTCAATATGTGATCAAGTCGCTGATACGTTCCATGTGGAACTGAATAGAAAGAGAAGTCCTTGGCCGTGGGATGAAGGCTACGCCATACATCTACCAAACGTAGTTCATGGAGTTTCTTATGTAGTTTGCTGAGAAGTTTTTGTGTTACACGGGATTTGGCTGAAGATGAGTCAATGACGGGGTCCATTACCAAGTTCAAGTCGGCACCTAAGATTATCTGCCCTTCAGCAAAAACTTTTAGTGTGTCTAGAGCTTTCAAAAGCCAGTGTACAGGAGATTTATTCGGTACATACAGATTTGCTAAAGTGAATTTGCGGGCTGCTATTAAACCTTTGACTAGTAAAAGGCGACCATCAGCATCTGTATGTTGCTGCAATAAAGTGAATGGGATGGATTGGTGAACTGCTATGGCTACTCCCTTGGAGGCCGACGTAGGTTGCACGCTATGGAACCAGTGGGCAAATAGACGCTTTGGTAGCCTTGGCATTTTCCTCTGACGCAGGTGAGTTTCCTGCAGAAACACTATCTGAGAGCCCATTTTCCTAAGTGCCATCATAACTTGACCTCGCTTCTGTGGTGAATTTAGTCCCTTTACATTGAATGTCGAAGCCTTTATGTCAGCCATCTTAGCAGCTGGGTAGATTTCCTCTTAAGTAGGACTAGGGCCTAGGTTATCGACTGGTGAGGTTTCAATGAATCGAAGAGGGATATCAGTAGGATGGGAGAGGAAAGAGGGGGTGGGAAGAAGAGTCCAAAAAGAAAAGGGGAAAAGAAAAGAGAAAAAAAAACGGAAAGAATAAAAGAGAAAGGTAAGAACAACAGGAAGAAGTAAGAAGAGCGACAATCAGTAGATTAAACAGTTACTGAATTAAATCCAGTGAGTGAGCTATCACAACAGGAGTAACAGTTATGTGTGTAAACAGCAGGGGGAGGTAGAACACAAATATATCTTTAGCCTGGATGAGTTACCTAAACATCACAACTAGAGAACATAACCCTACATTTGGTGACCTGGGGGGGGGGGGGGGGGGGGGGGAAGGTAGGGAGACTTATTACTAGTCAGCGCAAGTGTGTTTAGTGCACTAAGAAGGGAGAGGTCGGAGTCAGTAACAGTCAATCGCACAGTGAGTGTCTTGTATGCCACTTTCCATCCGCGAGTCACTGAGAAGAAATAGTAAGCTCCATTAAAAGAGATTTTCCATCTGCTTATTGCCTCTCAGTAATCGCGTCGGAAAGATACTAAACAGGCACTTGTCACTAATGGTCTTCTAGGTCATTTTCACAGGCAAGGTTAGGACATTGGCATTAAGAACAAGTAATGACATATCTTGCGAATTGTTTATGTGAGCTATCTCCATTATAAAGACGCCATGTATCAGGAGAATGCAGAGGAGTCTGTAGTTACTATAAATGAGTCAGAAACATGGAACCTGGGCACGATAAGAAGCCTGATCCGAGTCTTGCTCATGATCAAGAAAAAGGAATTATTAATTCGCATACGTGTCCCAGCAAAAGGTAATATAAACATGCGCACCGAAACTTTGAACTTAAAGTTATAGTTAAACGAGGTACAAGGGTACCAGAACACTTAAGCAAAATAATGGTTATCATGAGCCCATGATAAGTATTGCGACTAAGTCGCGTAGCCTACTGCTTTAGGGGAGTGGAATATTCCACTATACATAAAATGCGGGCTAGAGTGAAGGCACATACGAACATAACATAAACAAGATAGGGTTACTCCAAGAACCCTCTCGTGTCTCGAAAAATACTGGACCCGCACTCAGCGTAAATGTCCTCAGGTTGGGAGTTCAGCAGATCCCGATAGATGCTTAGCCAGCTTTCCGGGCTTGGAATGGTGGACCTTTTTCCATGGCTCCAGCTGCGGCAGTTTCTGCAGCGACGTCGGATAGCTCACCGGCAGCCATGTAGGTATGTCCATGGGCTGTATTTCTATGTGTTCCCACGCTTTGTCCAGATCTTCAGGCGTGTGGACTACAATGCGTTTTCCATTCTTGTTTATGCAAAGTCTGAACGGGTACATCCAGCTATATGGGATCTTTTTCTATCGGAGCGAATCAAGTAAAGGTTTTAGTATGTGCCTTTTTGCTAGTGTTGAGGGCGTGATGTCTTGATATAGAGCGATATCTGAGTCGCCATATGTAATCTGTCCTTTAGCGCGAGCCGCTTCCATGATGCGTGCCGTGTCCACGAAGGACAGCAGACCGCAGACCACATCTCTTGGTCTCTCATTGGGTCTCGGCTGGGGTCTCAGCGCCCTGTGGATGCGCTCGATGACAATTGATGTAGCAGAGTCGGAGTCTAAGATGCTCGCGAATATCTCTGTAGCCACCGTACGCAGAGATTCAGTCGCCCAAGTTTCGGGAAGACCCTTTATGCGGATGTTACGCCGTCTGCTACGGTTCTCTTGGTCTTCTAACAGCAAGAATGCTCTATTAAGTTCCTCAGCGTGACCGTTAAGGCACTCTGTCACTGCATTCGCATGCGATCTTAGTTCTTGCGTCGCTTGCTCTAGGGCCTCGACTCTGTATCCAACCTGGGAGATTTCAGTTTTAATGTCAGCCAATTCAGTTAGGACCGGTCTTAACGCCTTATCCAGCGCTTGGCTGAGCACTTTAGTGAGGCAGGATTTGGACACTGGTGTCAGGTCCTGCTCTTCTGCTGTGCCGCCACGTTCACTCTCTTCTCCAGAGTCCTCTACTTCCGTCTCCTTCATGCGCACCGACGCCATCTTGGCGCCAGGTCCCGGCGAGTGAGAACTTCTCTTTTTCAAGAATTTCTGCATATCCTGCTGTCCTTTATGGGATCGAGGTGTGTCTGGGGGGTCTAATCCCCTATCTCTGCCATATTTGACCATTTTTGGTCCGGTCACCGCTACTTATTAAGCTGTAGATGTTAGGACGTGGAGGAGCAGTTCTCTCACACAGCCATCCACGCCAGCAGCCAGGCTCCGCCCCAACCTGGCATCTTTTCATCCCCTTGTTAATGCGTTGAAAATGCTGTCCATTTTATCTGCAGATTTTTGCCAGTAGAATCTGCAGCAGATTACGGTACCAGGCATGTGGTCGACATTTTCACAATTTCCATCCACATACTGCAGCATTTTTCCACATGAATATTGACCTATTGTGTCTTTTTACACCAAGTCAATCAAGCTAAATATCAGTGCTGACAAAGATCATGCAATACAATAATCTAAGTAGAAAAGTTTCAAGGAAAGGATGAAAAGTCGGGGGAAAATCCATGTCAATCCACTACAGAAATGTAACAACCTCTTGCTCAGGCAAGGGACAGTGGGGGGGGGGGGTCCATAAATAGTTAGAGAGTTCAGTACTGCAAACAATTAAAACAGTTTAATTGTTAAACTTGGTGTAGTCAGGTAACATACTAGAGTCAGGAAGCTCAGACGGCCTGAATTTGGAGTTTGGGATCCTGGCAGTCTATATGGACATTGTGGGTGGAGACCATGAAGTCCCACCATTTTGTTCTAGAAATTTATGCTACTGTTTTATTCACAAGAATAGGCATTGCATAGATTCATATCTATGTCAGATGTGTGGAGTGGTGTAGGACACCAAATAGAGAATCCCTGTGTCATGAACAATCCCCTTCAGGGTCTACAATGTACTGGTTTTCCCGGACTGTTCCTGTAAAGGGGCTTTCCAGTGAACTCAGAGGAGCTTAAAAACATAGAACAGATGCCTCATTGATTCTAAATGCCCGGGTCCTGCAGCTCTCTACTTCCAGTTCATGTCTTGACATGCTGGAAATGCCAGTCACTGACTGCAGCAGTGACTTGCCTCAGTCAGCAGTCAGTCTGAGTGGGCATTTCCTGTGTGTAATTATGGAAGCAGGAAGTAGTGAGCAGCAGGGACTAGGGCAGTGTCAGAATGGCAGCCGCAGGGTTCAGTGAGGTGAATATCTTTTTTTTAAATGGCTGCAGACATATTTTTTTCATCAGATATCAAAGCAGTGGAAAGGGTGCAAGGTTTAGTGGCAGAGGGAGGTAGCTTTAAATACACAAAAAATTGCCACCTTATAGGTTGTAAATATTTAGGAGGCAATGTAAGAAAGACTTTATGCCAGACTCAGAAAAGTGGAGTGTTTTTGTTTGTTTTGACTGTGGTGTAGGAAATATAACACAGTTAAGAAGGTTTTGTCTTACATTAGGCTACTTTCACACTAGCGTTTTTTGAAGACGGAGTTACATTTTTTAGCCGGATTTATCAAGTGCATATTTGAAAAGTCTACTCTAGTCCCGTAGTGGTGTAGAAAAATACAGAAATAAATCAAACACATACTACTCACCCAATGAAATTCCATTAGTCTGGTGCCTAAAAGCTCTTAAAGGGAGTCTGTCAGCAGATTTACCCCTTTTTAACAGTTGCCATACCGCTGTAGCCGCAAAACAGATGATTAACACAGTACCTTTATATGCTTTGGTGGACTTTTAAATATGCCAAAAACGAACTTTGATGAGGGCTCGCAAGTGCCCAGGGCGGAGTCCACCAGGTTGGAGCCCAGGCAGCTCTGCCTCTTCGGCTCTTATCCCCGCCCAGCCTCCTCCTCTGCTCGCCTATCTGTTGTCTCTCCCCCTCAGCGAGATCCCGCGCCGGTGCGATGACTTCCTTGGTCGGGGCAGAGGAGGAGGCTGGGCGGGGATAAGAGCCGAAGAGGCAGAGCTGCCTGGGCTCCAACTCGGTGGACTCCGCCCTGGGCACTTGCGAGCCCTCATCAAAGTTCGTTTTTGGCATATTTAAAAGTCCACCAAAGCATATAAAGGTACTGTGTTAATCATCTGTTTTGCGGCTACAGCGGTATGGCAACTGTTAAAAAGGGGTAAATCTGCTGACAGACTCCCTTTAAAGGGATTGTCCACTACTAGAGTTCGGGTTCGATCGGTTCGGCTGAACTTTGCAAAAAAGATCAAGTTCGGGACCTGAACTTGACCCGAACTTGACCCCGAATGGAACAGACAATTTTGCAAAATTTAGGTCCTTGTCACCTATGCAGAGCAGGGGTTTATTCACGGCAAAAATTGTAAAATGTCACCCAAGAATGTAACAGACGCTTTTGCACCCTGCTCCCTCTTCTGCTGTGCTGGTGCCTCTGTGTGACCACCGCCTCTTACTCCAGACTGTACACGTCAATCGCATGACCTTGATTCCATGTGCCGTCTAGTACCTCATCATTCTCCACCAAATCTTTACCCCTGCCCTCCTTGTCGGTCTGCAGACAGCAGTTGGCACCTGTGTTTCATCATCATCAGAGACGTGCTGCGGTGGTATTCCCATGTCCTCATCATCAGGAAACATAAGTGGTTGGGCATTGGTGCACTCAATCTTTTTCACTTCTGGGGCAGGGCTATGTGGATGGCCCGGGGAAACGCTGCCAGCAGAGTAATCAAAAAGCATAACAGACCGCTGCATGACTTGAAGCTCAGACTGCTTGCCTGATTTGCAAGGAGGTGAGTTGAAAGACTGATGGCCATGGGCTGTAGGTGCCAACTCTGATCTTTCAGCAGGGGACTGCGTGGTAGAAAATGTGAAGGAACTGGAGCCACTGTCAGCCACCCAATCTTCTATCGCCTGTACTTGTTCTGGCCTCACCATTCGTTCAGTTGCATTCGGGCCTACCAAATAATGCTGAAAGTTCTGTTGCCTACTTGCACCTTAAGAAGGTGTTTCACTTGGGCTTGTAGCACAGATCGACCACGTCCTCTACCTGCAACAGGAGCTCCACCAACACCAGCAGCACCACGACCGGGGCCCTGTCCCTTATTTGACACTCTCCTCATTCTTTGCATTCACCCACCAAACTAACAGATGGTTTATGTCAGGCGACAATGTAACCGCCAATAGTCAACAATTAAGTTCACTGACAGTAAGGCAGTGTCGGTGTCATAAAGAGGAAAATTTTCTTGAGATCACACAACAGTGTGACAGTTGAATTAATACAAATACTTCACTGTCAAAAAAAAAGTGAATTTGTCAAACAGCAATGTAACATCAGTATTGGTTTTATTTGACTGACAGAAACGCAGCATAGGCCGCAAATGTACTTTCTAGCAAAAAAATTAACTGCAGGTTTTATTGGACTGTCAGGAATACAGCACGGGGCAAAAAGGTACTTTATTGCCCCCCCAAAAAAGGTTGTTTTTTTTTACCCCCAAACAAATCAGATGGATTTAACTGAGATTATATTGCACTCTCACAAATGAATCACAGTTTTTTTTTTTTTTACATAAAAAATGGTGGATATGTCACCCCTACAATGGAACAGATGGATTTGCTGAATTTATGTGCCTGCCTATCACATGTGCAGGCCTCAGAGGTACTTTACAACAAAAAATGTAAATATGTCACCCCACAATGAAACAGATGGATTTAACTGATTATATTTCACTCTCAGAAATGCAGCACAGGGGTACTTTACAGAAAACAATGGGGATATGTCACCCCCTGGGGCCCTGAACTCACAGACGGCATTATTTTCCCCTTCCCCTGGCACATATGCAGTGCACGTGCACTTTAAAAATGGGAATATGTCGGCCACTGAACTACAAGAACACGATTAAATGATTGTCTCTGGCACATATGCAGTGCTGTTGCACAAAATGGCCGCCAACGCCCACCTAACTAACTGACAGGTTAAAACTTTTTTTTTCAGTCTCACTGGGCTCAGGGCAGGGTACAAAAATGTTGCATTGCACCCCCAAACAAAAAACACTGTAGATCGCTGACTTCACACCAAGTGCAGATATCAGAGTCTTTCCTAATCTCTCCCTCACAGCAGCAGCATCCTATCCCTACAACTAGCAAAGCAGAGTGACGTGCAGCGCTATGTGACTCCAGCTTATATAGAGGCTGGGTCACATGCTGCACTTGGCCAATCACATCCATGCCATTAGTAGGCATGGCTGTGATGGCTTCTAAGGGCACATGAGTTAAACGCTTGCCCTGCAGCCTTTCAAAAAGCGCCATTAAATTCCCGAACACCGACCTCAAACCTGAACCTTTAAGAAAATGTTCGGGTTCGGGTCTGGGTACAAAAAAAAAATTAAGTTTGGTACGAACCCCAACTTTACTATCCACTACTTTTATACTGTGGTCAATCCTAAAGACAGGTCATCAATATCTGATTGTTTGGGGTCCAATACCCAACAGCTGTTCTGGGGCCTGAAGTACTGTAGGTGTTGGGACTACAGTACATAGCTCATCCCTTGTGTAGTGCACTGAACTGGTTACTGCTGAAGTGAATGGGAGCAGTGGTGCGGTAACCAGCTCCATTGAATTCACAATGGATGATCATTGTAGTTCCAGCACCTGTCTCTGATGAACAGCTGATCATCAGGGGGTGCAAGGTCTTGGACTCCCATTGAACAGATTTTGATAAGCTATCCCAGTATGGAGTTGACAACCCATTTAAAGGCTTTTAGGTATCAGAAAAATGGGATTTCATTAGGAGAGTAGTGTGCTTTTGATTTTCTTTAGCATTCTGCATTCTGTATTTTTAACTCCTTAGAAAATATGCCAAAAGCTAGAACCTATTAAAGTCTCTACAAAATGATCCTGTATATGTGACAATGACAATGTTTCCCATTATCATAACCAACATTAGAAAGTGAAATCACAGCATAATGACCAAATATGCAACCTAGCAACAACTTTGAGCTTCTTAAGCCTTAATTGTCTACAGCAAGCAAAGCAGAATTGTCTTTGTCGTGCCAAGTTACATTCAAGTGGTAGACAAGCTGCTGAGTGTACTTCATAATCAATTAACATCTGATCTTCTAAATACCAAAGGTTATACGTTTCATTAACGGGAAAGTGCAAGAGTAATGTATCCAAACAGAAGTGTGTCCATTAATATATATCCCTTATCCAGCCTTTAGTGACTATGTTATAGAAATACACAGCGGGCATGTTTAAAAATATCTCTAGTTCTACTTATTAGGATTATGGTTAACATTTTCTTTTCTTTACTACCTTTATATTTCGAAGCAAAATAAAAATACATTCTGAGAGTTACATTTTGCTGTCAGTTTTGAAATATATTGCACAATGTACTAGGAAAGTCAAGGTTCAACTGGTTCTCCAGGAGGATAAACTATTTAGTGGGCCCAGGTTTGGGTATGGTAAAGAGACCAACCTAAAGTAGGTCCGACATCTGAAACTGCCAAAGGATGCACTGGGCCTTAGGCCAGCTCTCAGTAACTGGCTTCTCTGTCCCATAAGACTATTAAAGGGAATGTCCAGTCCGAGGACCTTCTTTCCAGTCCCCAATGGAGTTTATAAAACATTAGAAGGCACAGTACTCACTTCTCCTCTTCCTGATTTCAGCTTCAGAACTGAGTGGCCATTCAGATACTATTAATTTGAGTTTTACCAGCTTGGTCCACCGGCAGGCATCCACCATATTGTCACTGCAGGAAATTAGTAGCCTGATTTGACTGTGACATTAATGTAGTTCCAATGACTAAGATCCAGCTTTCAGGTTTGTAAAAATTAAAGTGGCAAATTACATTATAATTACCTCAGCCAAAAGATCACTCTTCTGGCATATACCAATGTATTATTTGATAGAAGCCAGATTGGACAATTATTTTCTGTATGTGCAGTATTCCTGTACAGGAGGTATTTGCAATTGGTTTGTTTCTATTGTAAAGTAATGTTATGCTATGTTTATATACCCCCAGCATGGCCTGGTGTGGTTGGCAGGGACAGGGTTAACAACCCCATTCCTCCCCTCTTAGCAGTAGTGGCTGGTACAGCTTCCTGTCTAGAGGAGTTTTGCTATTGTGAGTGAGGAGACAGAAGCAGGTCCATGTGCTCCTTCTCCTTAGGCCTCAAGATCCAGAGACTAACTGATCTCTGTCAAAGTTATTGCTTCTGCTACGGGAAGAAAGAGATAAAGAAATCAGAGCTGCATGGTCAAGCATAGGATTCAACAAGGTAACCTGTGTCTACAGATAACCAGACTTTGCTACTTGCGAGGGATAACCGTTAAGATACCCATCACGCTTAACCACGTTCAGGCCAGACATGCCTCTAAAACCTGTTTCTTGCAATGAACAGTACAGCCACAAGTGGCAGATTACTGTTGCTAGCCAGAGATTCTAGAGAGATTTTAGCAAGACTACATACCAAGCGTGTCATTACTTGCCACTGTGCCAGCCTCCATACCTAGCCATCTCATAAAAGGGTTTTCACTGTGTACAGATTATTGTTGGATGTACAACAAGTCTTCTATTGCACCCAAGTAAAAACAGATGTTCGTTCTTCTTCCTGTGGCCTGGTTTCCTGACTCCTACACACCATACACTAGCCATTGTACTCCTACATCTCCTGCCAGGCACCTATACAACTACCAATATTACCCAAACTATTATCAGACAGGCCCCAACTACAGGGAGTCCTCCGAGGTAAGAAAGGGTGCACCCTTCTCTCACTGTACCAACCCTAGTGAGCAACAGCCTAAAGCTAAAACCTAAAATTAGAGCCACAACTGCTCACATCCTCTGCTCTGGCCCCTCAAAGGCCCACTGCACAATTTTAGAGGGTGATCCATGGGTGCCATCTCTCGGTCTGCACAGATTAATTTTCAGCAGTCATCTCATTATCATTACAGGCAAGATTGCAATGACAGATATCAACTACATATATGGTAGATAGCACAGGATACAGCAATCAGTACAGTGCATTGTGTTGTCTGAGGAAGAAACAACACCTCAGCAGCCAATGTGGAGAGTTATCTAGATTTCAGAGATAGTTCCATGTACCGGCCCATAGAAAGGAAAGATTACAGAAGATCCAGTCAACCCAGAGAGGGAGTGAGAATATTGGCAAAGGAAGGTAATTGTTGGTTATCAGACTCTAGCCTCCTCTGCATTTGGTGGAGAGATTCCAAGCTACCAGCTACCCACCATCACCAAAGACAGAAAGGCCACCTCTCAGAGGATACCGCAGCTATTTTGAACCAAAGTATATGACTATACAGTACAGGAGAGATAGTACATCCCCCCAGCCTGGAGAAACAAAAGAAGATTGATTGTTATAGAGGAAAAATACACCTTATGCAACTTTTGAGAACCATTGTAGAAGCTGCCTTGCTGTAAATGACTTTTGTGCGCATTGATGACCTTTAGATCAACTTCAGTAAAGTATTTGGAATTTATTAAGAAAACTAGTCTCTTTATTGTGTTGAAGGTATCACCTACTTGCACCCAATGGCACTGGCATCACTAATATTAGGGATCCTGCCTTCCCTGCACCTTAAACCCTATACCACCAAGGACACCTTGACTACCATCCAGCAGGAGATCTCTCAACACCAGAGTGTGCCCCCAAGGAATCCCATGCTATCCTTCAACTCACTGAATACCAGCCCAGGGAGCTGCAGAAACGTGAGTACAAACTACTATAACTATCAGGCCACCACACTCACACATTTCCCCTGCAGTCCTGGTCACTGAATATGTTAAGTAATTTTTATTATTTTGTTTAATATGTTACAACTGAACGTAAGGACAGACAAGGACAGTGAGCTCTAAGGCTAGAACCCAGGCCTACCTACTAACAGTACAAGCCCTAGATAGCTAGATTGCAACTGGTTGACGGTTCCATGCTATTTAGGTGCAGACGGACTAACAAACATAGACAGACAGACAATACGAGAGTTGTACATAAATGGGCCAGAACCAGACAAGCTATGCAGTACCAAACGACAGACAGAGAGTGGTCAGAAGACAAGCCGAGATCAAAACCAGATGGACAACGCAGCACCAAGCTGTCACGACCGCTATCCCAGCAGCAGTCGTGTCGCACCAGACGGAGGGGAAGGGGGACCCTTATCTACGGATGGGAAATAGAACGGTCACCCCTGACTAACCCTAAGCTGGCACCTGTCTGCCCTGATACCCTAGACGGGGTGTGAACCTGTGCGGCGAGCAGGATGCCTAAACCCTCAGTCACCCTAACAAGACTAGACTGGGGAAAGGCAGATGGGAGCACTAGTCACCATCACTCACGTCTAGGAGAACAACAGGGGAAGACAGCAACAAACAAACAAACAAACATAGATAGACTTATCCAGTCACGAGCAGAGAAGGTGATCCCAATAACGACAGTCCACACCAGACCAGAGCTCCACGGCAATACCATCAAACGATCTCCTTCAAAGGTCAGAATAGCACTGGAAGTAAGGGCTATATCTGGCAATGACTGCAAGTGAAACTGAAACTAATATAGTAGCTGGGAGTGGCAGACAGGACTCACCTGAGAAGGATGCCTACAAACTCCCAGTCAGGACTAAAAGGTTCACAAGGCAAAACCCGGATGACATACCCTGAACCACGGAGCAAACTCACAAGCTATCGCGAGTAGCAAGTCGCTGCGACCTTCTCCTCCCAGACCTGTCTGGATCAGTCACAGTCGTGACAGTACCCCCCTTTCTACGAGGGGCCACCGGACCCTCAAGACCCGGCCTCTCCGGATGGGACCTATGAAAAGCCCGAATAAGTCTGTCCGCCTTTATCTCTGATGCTGGCACCCACATTCTCCCTTCGGGACCATAACCTCTCCAGTGCACCAGGTACTGAAGAGAGCGGCGAACATATCGTGAATCAACAATCTTTTCTACCTGAAACTCAAGACTGCCATCAACAACCACCGGTGGAGGCGGTAGTGGCAATGGTTCAGGAGGTTCTACATATCTCTTAAGCAGAGATCTGTGGAAGACATTATGGATCCTTAGAGTCTGAGGTAGCTCCAGACGAAAAGCCACCGGGTTAATGACCTTAATTACCCTATAAGGACCAATAAATATCGGACCTAATTTCCAAGAGGGAACCTTCAACTTGATATTTCTGGTAGACAACCACACCAAGTCATTCACCCCAAGGTCCGGACCTTCCGAGCGCTTCTTATCAGCCGCACGTTTGTATCTACCACCAATTCTCTTCAAACTTTCTTGCACACTCTGCCACACTGATGAAAGTGAAGACGCAAATCGTTCCTCCTCGGGAATCCCAGACGGCCCCCCCTCACTAAACGTACAAAACTGAGGATGGAAACCATACGCACCAAAAAATGGTGACTTATCTGTGGATTCCTGACGACGATTATTAATGGCAAACTCGGCTAACGGTAAATAAGATGACCATTCCTCCTGATTTTCGGAAACAAAGCATCTCAAATATGTCTCTAGGTTTTGATTGGTACGTTCAGTCTGACCGTTGGACTGTGGATGGAAAGATGAAGAAAACGACAGATGAACCCCTAAACGAGAACAAAAAGCTTTCCAAAATTTAGAAACAAATTGGGTACCACGATCCGAAACAATATCGGAAGGGACCCCGTGAAGCTTCACGATGTGGTCAATAAAAACCTGAGCCAGTGTATTAGCATTAGGCAATGCGGTAAGAGCAATAAAGTGCACCATTTTACTGAATCTGTCAACAACTACAAGAATAACAGTCTTCCCAGCTGATACTGGTAGATCCGTAATGAAATCCATTGATAGGTGCGTCCAAGGCCTGTTGGGGATGGCCAGAGGTAAAAGACGCCCTGCTGGACAAGTATGATCTACCTTAGAACGAGCACAGGTAGCACATGCAGACACAAAATTAAACACCTCCTGGCGCCACTTAGGCCACCAGAACCGACGAGACACTAATTCAGAGGTTGCCTTACTACCTGGGTGTCCTGCCAGTGTGGAGTTATGGTGTTCTTTTAGTATCTCCAGGCGTAAATTTTCTGGCACAAACAGTTTACCCGAGGGGCAGGAGGCCGGGGCGTCCCCCTGAGCTTCCAACACCCTCCCCTCTAAACCTGAGTGTAATGCAGAGACCACCACCCCCTTTTGCAAAATAGGCTCTGGTACCTCAACATCACCCCCTCCAGGAAAACTTCGAGACAATGCATCCGCCTTAGTATTTTTTGCCCCCGGGCGATAGGTTATTACAAAATTAAACCTAGTAAAAAATAACGACCACCGAGCCTGTCTAGGGTTGAGACGTTTAGCAGACTCCAGATATAATAAGTTTTTGTGATCAGTAATCACTGTGACGGGATGAACCGCCCCCTCCAAAAAATGACGCCACTCCTCAAAGGCCAACTTAATAGCCAAAAGTTCCCTGTTGCCAATATCATAGTTCCTTTCTGCAGTAGACAATTTCTTCGAAAAGAAAGCACACGGACGCCATTCACCAGGGGACGGGCCCTGAGAAAGTACCGCTCCCACCCCCACCTCTGATGCATCAACCTCTACAATAAAAGGAAGCGAGACATCTGGCTGTACGAGAATAGGGGCCGAGGTGAATCTCTCCTTCAGAGATGTAAAGGCAGTTTTGGCTGCATGTGACCATTTGGAAAAATCGGATCCCTTTCGGGTCATGTCAGTCAGTGGTTTGACCACCAAGGAATAGTTCTTTATAAACTTTCTATAAAAATTGGCAAACCCCAGGAAACGTTGCAATGCCTTCAGGTTCTCAGGCAGATCCCAGTCCATAATCGCCCGGACTTTCTCTGGATCCATGCGGAAACCTGAATCTGACAACACATACCCCAGAAATTGCAGTTCTTTTACGGCGAACACACATTTCTCTAATTTAGCAAACAATTTGTTGGCCCTTAATATCTGCAGCACTTGTCTCACATGGATCTTATGTGTCTCCAAATCCGGAGAATAGACCAGGATGTCATCAAGATATATCACAACAAATCTCCCGATAAGGTGACTAAAAATATTGTTGACAAAATGTTGGAACACCGCAGGCGCATTAGTAAGACCAAATGGCATGACCAGATTTTTATAATGCCCTTCTGGAGTATTAAAAGCCGTCTTCCACTCATCCCCCTCTTTGATGCGAACCAGTTTATAGGCTCCTCTGAGATCCATTTTAGAGAACCATTTAGCACCAGCAACCTGATTAAAGAGGTCGGGAATGAGAGGAAGAGGATAGGGATCTCGGATAGTTATCCGGTTTATTTCCCGGAAATCCAGGCAAGGACGCAGGCCCCCATCTTTCTTTTTAACAAAAAAGAAACCTGCAGCCACGGGTGAAGAAGAGGGTCTGATGTGTCCCTTAGCCAAACTCTCCGAAATATAATCTTTCATAGCCTTCCTCTCCGGGCCGGAAAGATTGTATAACCGGGTTTTAGGTAGTTTTGCCCCAGGTACAAGATTAATCGGGCAATCATATGGACGATGAGGTGGTAACCCCTGACAACCCTTCTCAGAAAACACATCCATAAAATCTGACAGAAAGGCAGATAGAGATGTTACAGAGAGTGTAGAGAACCTACTACTCAAGCAGTTGTCCTTACAATGTTCACTCCACTCCACAATCTCCCCGGCCTGCCAATCCACCACTGGATTGTGGGTCACCAGCCAGGGAAGCCCCAATACCAAAATGACCAGATTTTCATAATGCCCTTCTGGAGTATTAAAAGCCGTCTTCCACTCATCCCCCTCTTTGATGCGAACCAGGTTATAGGCTCCTCTGAGATCCATTTTAGAGAACCATTTAGCACCAGCAACCTGATTAAAGAGGTCGGGAATGAGAGGAAGAGGATAGGGATCTCGGATAGTTATCCGGTTTATTTCCCGGAAATACAGGCAAGGACGCAGGCCCCCATCTTTCTTTTTAACAAAAAAGAAACCTGCAGCCACGGGTGAAGAAGAGGGTCTGATGTGTCCCTTAGCCAAACTCTCCGAAATATAATCTTTCATAGCCTTCCTCTCCGGGCCGGAAAGATTGTATAACCGGGTTTTAGGTAGTTTTGCCCCAGGTACAAGATTAATCGGGCAATCATATGGACGATGAGGTGGTAACCCCTGACAACCCTTCTCAGAAAACACATCCATAAAATCTGACAGAAAGGCAGGTAGAGATGTTACAGAGAGTGTAGAGAACCTACTACTCAAGCAGTTGTCCTTACAATGTTCACTCCACTCCACAATCTCCCCGGCCTGCCAATCCACCACTGGATTGTGGGTCACCAGCCAGGGAAGCCCCAATACCATAGGAGCCAGAAGACCATCCAGGACATAACAAGAGATATGTTCTTTATGGAGGTCCCCTACCTGCAGATGGATATTATGGATGATCTGAGTTAACTCTCTCTGAGTAAGAGGGGAGGAGTCGATGGCAAAAACAGGAATAGTTCTGCGTACCGCTTCCGGAGTAAAACCCAGAGCCTGAGCAAACTGTGAATCCACCAAGTTGACCCCTGCCCCAATGTCCAAAAAGACGGAACAGATCTCAGTCTTATTGCCCGCCTCAACGGTAGCGGACAACAAAAACTGAGACATGCGTATGGAGGAAACAAATACGCCCAGACTGTTATCCTCCGCACAATCTGGGGACTCTAGTTTTCCGGCGGCTCCTTTGTTTGTGGTCTCTTGGGTTCCGAGGGACATACCTTTACAAAATGACCCCTCCCCCCACAACGAAAACAAACCTCTGACCTACGGCGGACCTTAGGAGGATTCACCCGTCTAGTGGCGCCCCCTATTTGCATTGGTTCGACTGGATCATAACAAACCGATCCCTGCCCTATAGAGGCCTCTGTAGAATTTAATAGTCTCTCCCTGAGTCGTCTGTCGATTCTTATGGACAGAGACATAGCAGCCTCAAGAGACCCAGGGACCTCGTATACCGCCAGCGCGTCTTTTAATTTTTCAGACAACCCCTGGCAGAACTGACTCCTAAGGGCTGAGTCGTTCCATAATGTATCAGTAGCCCACCTACGGAATTTGGAACAATATAGTTCAGCAGACCGGTTCTCTTGCCGAAGTCTACGTAGCTTAGACTCAGCCAGTGAGACCCTGTCCGGGTCATCATATACGAGACCCAGGGCTTTAAAAAACTCCTCCACTGACCGTAAGGCCGGAGAGTCTGATGGTAGGGAGAAAGCCCAAGCCTGCGGATCTCCTTGCAGGAGCGAAATTACAATGCCCACCCGTTGTTCCTCACCGCCGGAGGACCTAGGGCGTAACCTGAAGAACAATTTACAAGCTTCTCTGAAGGTTACAAATTGGTCTCTTCCTCCTGAGAACCTATCAGGTAAAGCCACTTTTGGCTCAGGAGTACCCTGGTTTCCCGTAGCAACGGTGGAACCCAAGGATTGCTGCTGCTGCTGCTGCTGCAGCACAGTTGCTTTTAATCCTGCCACTTCAAGGGATAACCCCTGTAATTGTTTCGCCAAAACCGTAACCGGATCCATAGTGGAACAGAAAAATACAAAGCAAAACAGCAAGCAAAAAAAAAAAAAAAAAAAGTCCCTTTTTTTTTTTTTTTTTTTAAAGGGCCAGATATACTGTCACGACCGCTATCCCAGCAGCAGTCGTGTCGCACCAGACGGAGGGGAAGGGGGACCCTTATCTACGGATGGGAAATAGAACGGTCACCCCTGACTAACCCTAAGCTGGCACCTGTCTGCCCTGATACCCTAGACGGGGTGTGAACCCGTGCGGCGAGCAGGATGCCTAAACCCTCAGTCACCCTAACAAGACTAAACTGGGGAAAGGCAGATGGGAGCACTAGTCACCATCACTCACGTCTAGGAGAACAACAGGGGAAGACAGCAACAAACAAACAAACAATCAAACATAGATAGACTTATCCAGTCACGAGCAGAGAAGGTGATCCCAATAACGACAGTCCACACCAGACCAGAGCTCCACGGCAATACCATCAAAGCACTGACTATTGTTGCCTTTAGAGAATGTACAGGGAGAAAAGTCATTACAATTAGAGTACATTTAGAGGGCACCTGAAAACATTGAATGGTTGCAATCTGCATATTTTTTTTACTTAAGATTTAGAGTATTCTCTGGAAACATCCCATAAATTAGTTCTATCAAGATCAGATGATTTAATATTTATCATCTTCTGTGCCTTCAAATGCCTGCACCAAGGAGATTCTGCACTGCCCATTCCTTTGGTGTTTTAGACACTGATTGTAAGTTGTTCATTTTAAGCAGATGGTAATAGTAATATTGTAAGACACTTTACTAGACGTCTTACAGTATTATATTATCTTTCTCTATTCTTGCCTGCCTAATAAATGTTATTCTACCCAAGGAAGGGCATAGTCTCTGGAAACACACTGTACAAATCTCTTATATTATGTCAGTCTTGAATGACCCTAATGGATCTTTGTTGTAGCTCCAATTCGAGGTAGTCATTTATGGTTCCCTGTGGACTAATTATACCTTGGTAGTTGATAAGCAGGACACTAACAGCTTTACATAACACTACATTGTGCTGATTCCAGGTCTCAGTAAGACTCCATACTAAAAATGAGAACATATTTTAAAGAAAATGTTCTTCGTTTCAGAGTGCAGCTCTGTTGCGTGCTGTCATGTTCAAGGATGAGAAGATTTAGCACAACACAAGATTAACTTGAACATTTTGAAGGAGCTAAATATAATAATGTATCATTTAGATGTTGTAAAGACATCAGAGCTTTTACAGGATTTCACCTGAAAGTAAGAGGAGATACTTGATTAAATATAGGTATTACACCAATCTGGACTGAATGGACACAGCCTTTACACTCAGGGTAAAGTATGTCTCCTTGTGGTCATCTATGTTTTTTATTAGCTCTCTCTATAATCTATTTTGCATGAGCTGTGTTTAATGTATTTCAGTTTAGGCCAGAATAGTATAGCATTTATTTTATTGTATTAAATTGCCATAACTAACCCTGTGTGTTGAGCTGGTTCATTCTTCTGGTATTTAACCCCTTAAGGACTCAGGGCGTACCGGTACGTCCTAACTTTAAATGCAGATTCCGGCGCCGCGGGGGTTAATGGAAACGGGATGCCGGCTGAAATCATTCAGCCGGCATCCTGTGACAACGCCAGGGGGGGGTCATGTGACCCCCCCCTATCGGCGATCGCCTCAAACCGCAGGTCAATTCAGACCTGCGGTTTGCTGCACTTTTTGCAGTTTCTGATCCCCGCGGTCCCTGACCGCGGGGATCAGAAACTTTAGTGCACCTCAAATATAGATTTTACATCTCCCCTGCACCCCTGCATGATTTTTTGCCAGGGGGTGGTGCAGGGGGGGGAGTTGTGGGCGGTGGGGGCGGTGCGGGAGGCGGGCGGTGCGGCAGGCGGGATCGCGATCCCCCGCCCGCCTCCCCTTGAAAATTCGTTGGTGTAGAGTGGGTATACCAGGGTGCCAGCACATTGCTGGCACCCTGGCATAAACGGCTGACATCGGTGATGCGATGTCAGCCGTTTAACCCTTTCCATACAGCGGTCCGTACGGACCGCTGTATGGAAAAAGTTAACAGTAAGAAGTAGCTCCCTCCCTCTCCCATTGGGGGGCTGCAGTGCCTTTGCAGCCCCCCGAATGGAGAGGGAGAGAGCTCCCAGGCAGCCCCCCGAAGCCCCGTCCTTACCCTTCCCCGTCTGCGCAGTTCTGACCACTACTGAGCAGACGGGGAAGGTTCCCATGGCAACAGGACGCCTTCT
Organism: Bufo gargarizans; assembly: GCF_014858855.1. Classification (NCBI taxonomy): domain Eukaryota; kingdom Metazoa; phylum Chordata; class Amphibia; order Anura; family Bufonidae; genus Bufo; species Bufo gargarizans. The sequence continues at coordinate 44,665,820 of NC_058084.1, forward strand.
CAGGCGTCCTGCTGTCCATGGTGCTGAACAGATCTGTGCTAAAGGCAGAGATCTGTTCAGACAAAGTGTAAGTAAAATACAGTACTGTACAATATATATTGTACTGTACTGTATTATACAGACATCAGACCCACTGGATTTTCAAGAACCAAGTGGGTCTGGGTCAAAAAAAAGTGAAAAAAAGTGAAAAAAAAGTAAAAATAAAAAAAACACATTTATCACTGAATAAAAATGAAAAAAATAAAATTCCCTACACATGTTTGGTATCGCCGCGTCCGTAATGACCTGATCTATAAAACGGTCATGTTACTTTCCCCGCACGGTGAACGCCATAAAAAAAAAATATATATTAGGAAATTGAAATTTTGCCCACCTTACTTCCCAAAAAAGGTAATAAAAGTGATCAAAAAAGTCGCATGTACGCCAAAATAGTACCAATCAAACCGTCATCTCATCCCACAAAAATCATACCCTACCCAAAATAATTGCCAAAAAACTGAAAAAACTATGGCTCTCAGACTATGGAAACACTAAAACATGATTTTTTTTGTTTCAAAAATGAAATCATTGTGTAAAACTTAAATAAATAAAACAAAGTATACATATTAGGTATCGCCGCGTCCGTATCGACCGGCTCTATAAAAATATGACATGACCTAACCCCTCAGGTGACCACCGTAAAAAAATAAAAATAAAAACGGTGTAAAAAAAGCAATTTTGTCATCTTACGTCACAATAAAGTGTAATAGCAAGCAATTAAAAAGTCATGTGCACCCCAAAATAGGGCCAATCAAACCGACATATCATCCTGCAAAAAATGAGACCCTACTTAAAATAATCGCCCAAAAATGTGAAAAAACTATGGTTCTTAGACTATGGAGACACTAAAACATTTTTTTTGTTTTAAAAATGAAATCATTGTGTAAAACTTACATAAATAAAAAAAATTGTATACATATTAGGTATCGCCGCGTCCATGACAACCTGCTCTATAAAATTACCACATGATCTAACCTGTCAGATGAATGTTGTAAATAACAAAAAAAAAACGTGCCAAAAAATCTATTTCTTGTTACCTTGCCACACAAAAAATATAGAGCAACCAAAAATCATATGTACCCTAAACTAGTACCAACAAAACTGCCACCCTATCCCCTAGTTTCTAAAATGGGGTCACTTTTTTGGAGTTCTGGGGGTGCATCAGGGGGGCTTCAAATGGGACATGGTGTCAAAAATCAGTCCAGCAAAATCTGCCTTCCAAAAACCGTATGGCATTCCTTTCCTTCTGCGCCCTGCAGTGTGCCCGTACAGCGGTTTACGAACACATATGGGGTGTTTCTGTAAACTACAGAACCAGCGCCATAAATAATGAGTTTTGTTTGGCTGTTAACCCTTGCTTTGTAATTGGAAAAAAAATATTAAAATGGAAAATCTTCCAAAAAAGTGAAATTTTGAAATTGTATTTCTATTTTCCATTAAATCTTGTGCAACACCTAAAGGGTTAACAAAGTTTGTAAAATCAGTTTTGAATACCTTGAGGGGTGTAGTTTTTTAGATGGGGTCACTTTTATGGAGTTTCTACTCTAGGGGTGCATCAGGGGGGCTTCAAATGGGACATGGTGTCAAAAAACCAGTCCAGCAAAATCTGGCTTCCAAAAACCATACGGCGCACCTCTCACTCTACGCCCCGCTGTGTGGCCGTACAGCAGTTTACGGCCACATATGGGGTGTTTCTGTAAACTACAGAATCTGGGCCATAAATAATGAGTTTTGTTTGGCTGTTAACCCTTGCTTTGTAACTGGAAAAAAAATATTAAAATGGAAAATCTGCCAAAAAAGTGAAATTTTTAAATTGTATCTCTATTTTCCATTAAATCTTGTGCAACATCTAAAGGGTTAACAAAGTTTCTAAAATCAGTTTTGAATACCTTGAGGGGTGTACTTTCTTAGATGGGGTCAATTTTATGGAGTTTCTACTCTAGGGGTGCATCAGGGGGCTTCAAATGGGACATGGTGTCAAAAAAACAGTCCAGCAAAATCTGCCTTCCAAAAACCATACGGCGCACCTTTCACTCTACGCCCCGCTGTGTGGCCGTACAGTAGTTTACGGCCACATATGGGGTGTTTCTGTAAACGGCAGAGTCAGGGCATTAAAGATACAGTCTTGTTTGGCTGTTAACCCTTGCTTTGTTAGTGGATAAAATGGGTTAAAATGTAAAATTAGGCAAAAAAATTAAATTCTCAAATTTCATCCTCATTTGCCAATAACTCTTGTGCAACACCTAAAGGGTTAACAAAGTTTGTAAAATCAGTTTTGAATACCTTGAGGGGTGAAGTTTATAGAATGGGGTCATTTTTGGGCAGTTTCTATTATGTAAGCCTCGCAAAGTGACTTCAGAGCTGTAGTGGTCCCTAAAAATTGGGCTTTTGTAAATTTCTGAAAAATTTCAAGATTTGCTTCTAAACTTCTAAGCCTTGTAACATCCCCCAAAAAAAATATCATTCCCAAAATACTACAAACATGAAGTAGACATATGGGGAATGTAAATTCACCACAATTTTTGGGGGTATTACTATGTATTACAGAAGTAGAGAAACTGAAACTTTGAAATTTGCAAATTTTTCTAAATTTTTGGTAAATATGGTATTTTTTATGCAAAAAAAAAAAAAATCACTTTTTTGACCCAATTTTAGCAGTGTCATTAAGTACAATATGTGACGAAAAAACAATCTCAGAGCGGCCTGGGTAAGTCAAAGCGTTTTAAAGTTATCAGCACTTAAAGTGACACTGGTCAGATTTGCAAAAAATGGCCAAGTCCTTAAGGTGAAATAGGGCTGAGTCCTTAAGGGGTTAAGAGGAGATACTTGTAAATACAGAGTCATATAACTAAACATTGACTTGCGAGCATGACTAGAATTGCATGAAGGTGTTTAAGGATTTATATAACTTTGTACTTTATTAAAGGCAAGACGAGTGAATGTCCCAAAAATGGTTTCAGGTCAATTTTAAACTAATCAGATTGATTACAAATTTTGCGAAAAAATTCTTCTGCCAAATGAATCTGAAGTTTTAGCACTTTGCTTTGAATGAATTACGCAAAAGGGCATCCTACATTTTATCGTTACAATGTGAAGGAATTAGGGCAGAGAGGATGTAGACTAAGGTTCACATTATGCTGAGAGTTTGGCCACAGCTACCACTATTGGCGGATAGACTGTCAGCCAATAAGGGGGCAGAGTTTTATCTGTTATCTTTTTTTTTTTTGTGAATGAGTAGCCAGATATTTTTTTAAACCTCAAGCTTCTATAGGTCAGACTCATAAGTATTTTATAGTAGAAGCAGAAGAAGAAAAAATCCCTTTATTGTCCCTCAGTGGGAAAATTTTGCCATAACAGCAGCAATCACATTCACAACAGGAGCAAAAATAAGAGTAATTTGAAATTAAAGAGTAAAAATAGAAGAACAACATAACACTGAATTTGCTTAAATAATTCACTGCTGGGTTTTTGAGTACAGTGGTGGTTATAAATCCTAACTGTAGCTGGGAGGAAGGACCTCTAATAACGTTCCTTCGTGCACCTAGGGTGCAGCAGTCTGTCACTGAAGGAGCTCTCCAGCTCCATAACAGCTTCATGCATGGGGTGGGAGACATAGACTAACACTGATGTTAATTTTGCTAGCGTTCTTCTGTCACCCACCTCCTACACTGGATCAAGGGGATAACCAAGGACAGAGCTGGCCTTCTTAATGAGCTTATCTAATCTCTGTCTCTCAGCCACAGATAAGCTGCTCCCCCAACAAACCACACCATAGAATATGGCTGATGCCACCACTGAATCAAAAAAGGTCTTTAGAAGCTTCCCCTACACTCAAAAGGACCTCAGTCTCCTCAACAGATATAGTTTGCTCTGACCCTTTTTGAAAAGAGCATCAGTGTTATGGCTCCAATCCATTTTGCTGTTCATGTGAACACCCAGGTACTTATAAGAGTTCGCCACCTCAATGTCTGTTCCCTGTATGTTCACTGGAACCAAAGCAGAGGGCCTGTATCTGCGGAAATCCACCACCAGCTCCTTGGTTTTGCCCGTGTTGATCTGGAGCTCAGGAGTCCACAAACTCCTGTTTCCCCTGTCTGTACTCTGAGTCGTCCTCACCTAGGCATATTCCCAGCACTTTCAACAGCTTTCATTTAGCTGGAAACAATCAATTTGCAATTTTACTGCGATTTAAAATTGTGCAGTTCAGAGCATTGTTGTCACGGAAGCCTATGCAAAAATCTCTATGGTAGATGATTGCATACCCTCGTTCCTCGACTGTATGACACCTGAACACCCTATAATAGTGAGGGGACACGACCACCGGCTCCCTACACTTAATACGGAGGGAGTCAGGGTCACCTAGGATCAAGCAAACAGGAAAACACCAATAAATGAAGACACTTATCTGTAGAAGCATCAGTTGTAGCATCCAGCATGCGCACACTCCAGGAAGTTGTATAAACCGCAAAGTAAGGCAGTGCGGGGAGGAGATATATAGGGAGGCAATCACTGCTAATAGATGACAGCTGGGAGAGGGACGAGAGATGTCAAAACGAAAGCAAAACAAAAGAAGATCATGCAGAAGGTACTGGAGAACGTCTAACAGAACTTCTCAAAGATCTGGTGGTGACAATTGTACTTCATTAATATACTAGTTTAAATCAAAACATTGAACTGTATCAGTATACCTGTTTAATTTAATTAATTTTACTGCGTTAATATATCAGTTTAATTCAGCATATTGTACTGTATTTATAGAACAGGCTAATTCAATACATTGTACTACATCAATATATATGTTTAATTAAATACATTATACTGCATGTATCATTGTAAATTGTCAATACCAGTGTACTCTGTGTGCATAGTAGAGAGTGTTTAATTGTTCATATTTTAATTACCAAAATAAAAAACTGCAATCTTGTTACCATTTAATAATCGGTCTACCAAACCTATGACTTGTTATTGTTTAAATAAGCCTCATAATAAAATGTCTAGTAAATGACTGAAAACTGAAAAGACCTGTGCCTCATCATCCACAAGTGAGAATGTAGGTGGCTATAGTAGTGCAAAAAGCAGTAGCAGCGCTAGCCTTTTTGCCAGTAGTACCAGCAGCAAATCACAGCACTCAAACACTACTAGAGATGATAAAAAAATTCAAAAATTTGATTCGTTGGTTCGCCAATTTTTTTAATTTTTTTTTGGTTTGATCCGAATATATTTGCAGTGAATTTCGTTAGAAGATGGCTATTTCATGGCTGCAGAGAACCTTTATAGTGGTGTAGAACACTGTGCCTTGCAGGAACACGCATAGGGAGTCTGCTTTGGTAGTGAAATAATACTGTGAGTCCGTATGGCATGCAGATGACAAGCGTCACACTTAGAATCACTGAAAACTTCACTTATTTGGGCAGTCACAGGGCCAAAACAAAATAACAAATAACTCAAGTATGAAGTTAGCCTTACAGGTCGATGTTAGCGCCAAGAAGAAGCACACTCCTTTTACACCGTTGTCAGCTGATTCCACATAGATGTCTACAAAACCTGTTCTATTAAATGCTTAAACAAGTAGAGCCCCCCGACAGAGTGGAGAGGGTGTTAGCAGTAAGTTTGTGTTGACGTCACTCATTATTTTGCCCTTCCTCTGATCCACCAGAACAATAACCTCCCAAAAAATGCTGAATGGAAAATATATTTTACTTTTGCCACTAATACACACCACAAAAGGCTTTAGAACAAATAACTGCACTGCTGAACAGCAAATATATTTTTTCTTTTGCCACTAATACATGTGTCACGGACGGTGTACAGGAAACAAGGCAAAACAACATGCATAAATGACTCGCTGGATCCAGAAGCTAAGGAACAAAAGGGGGACCCCTGTAGAAGACCTGGGACTTTCCCTGGCTGCTCAGCCTATGCATAGATCCGAATGGTGGAGGTATGCATATCCATGTACCTTGACTATATAATCCCTGAGCACCCTGCAATAGTGAGGGGACACGACCACCGGCTCCCTACACCAGACACGGAGGGCGTCAGGGTCACCTGGGATCCAGCAAACAGAAAATAACAGATAACAGTATAACACTTAACTTTGTAGAGGAGAGGAGAACCAGATGGGCATGCACACATACTCCAGGAAGAAATATAAGCCGCCCAGAAAAGCATTCTGGGGAAGAATTTAAAGGGAAACAATTAGTCCAACACATAACAGCTGAGAGACGCTAATGAGAGGAGGAGCTGAATACCACAACACAGAACTCAAGGAGGAGGTTCTGAAAGGCCTCTGTCAGAGCTTCTCAGCTGTCTGGTTGTGACAGTACCCCTCCCTCTACGAGTGGACTCCGGACACTCAGAACCCACCTTCTCAGGATGGGACCTATGGAAAGCCTTGATGAGACGAGAGGCTTTAATGTCCGTCACTGAGACCCACATCCTCTCCTCAGGACCATACCCCTCCCAGTGAACAAGGTACTGAAGAGAACCGCGGACAAGACGAGACTCCACAATCCTAGAGACCTGAAATTCAAGATTCCCATCAACCATAATCGGAGGAGGAGGCAAAGGCGAGGGTACAATGGGTTGAACATAAGGTTTCAATAAGGACTTATGAAAAACATTATGGATCTTCCAAGTCTGAGGAAGATCAAGACGGTATGCAACAGGATTGATGACAGACAGGATTTTGTAAGGCCCAATAAACCTAGGACCCAACTTCCAGGAGGGAACCTTCAATTTGATATTCTTGGTAGACAACCACACCAGATCACCAACATTCAGGTCCGGACCAAGCACACGTCTCTTATCAGCCACACGCTTATATCTCTCACTCATGCTCTTTAGATTATCTTGAATCTTTTGCCAAATAGATGACAAAGACGAGGAGAATCTGTCCTCATCAGGTAAACCAGAAGACCCCTCTCCCGAGAAAGTCCCAAACTGTGGATGAAACCCATATGCACCAAAAAATGGTGACTTATCAGAGGACTCCTGACGACGGTTATTTAAAGCAAACTCAGCAAGGGACAAAAAAGAACACCAATCCTCTTGATTCTCCGCCACAAAACAGCGCAGATATGTCTCCAGATTCTGATTGACGCGCTCTGTCTGGCCATTCGACTGCGGGTGGAAAGCAGAAGAGAATGACAACCGAACCCCCAAGCGAGAACAGAAAGCCTTCCAGAATCTGGAAACAAACTGCGTGCCCCTATCAGAGACTATGTCTGAAGGAATACCGTGCAATTTGACAATGTGATCAACAAATGCCTGCGCCAGCGTCTTAGCATTGGGCAAACCAGGAAAAGGGATGAAATGCACCATTTTGCTAAAACGGTCCACCACCACCAGAATCACAGTCTTCCCCGAGGAACGAGTCAGGTCCGTGATAAAGTCCATGGACAGATGTGTCCAAGGACGGGAAGGAATGGGTAAGGGACCTGATGGCCGTGAATGAGGGACTTTGGCACGAGCGCAAGTCTCGCAGGCTGCCACAAAACCCTCAACCGACTTACGAAGCACAGGCCACCAGAATCTCCGAGCGATGAGATCCAGTGTGGCTCTTACCCCCGGGTGCCCAGCAAGGACCGTATCGTGGTGTTCTTTAAAAATCTTGTGTCTTAAAGCGAGAGGCACAAACAACCTCCCAGGAGGACAAAGATCAGGAGCCTCTGACTGGGCTGCCTGCACCTCTGCCTCCAATTCAGGAAAAAGAGCAGAGACCACCACACCTTCAGCCAAAATGGGACCCGGGTCTTCAAAATTCCCGCCTCCCGGAAAACAACGTGACAGGGCATCTGCCTTCACATTCTTAACTCCAGGGCGGAACGTGACAACAAAATTAAACCTAGAAAAGAACAACGACCATCTGGCCTGTCTCGGGTTCAGACGCTTGGCTGACTCCAAGTAGGCCAGATTTTTATGGTCAGTAAATACGGTAATAGGGTGTCTGGCTCCCTCTAGCCAATGGCGCCATTCCTCAAAAGCCAACTTGATGGCCAACAATTCCCTATCTCCCACATCGTAATTTCTCTCTGCGGAGGAGAGTTTTCTTGAGAAAAAGGCACACGGTCGCCAATTGGCAGGAGAGGAACCCTGAGACAAGACCGCCCCCACACCCACCTCAGAAGCATCAACCTCAACTATGAAGGGTAACGAAACATCAGGTTGCACCAAGATGGGAGCGGAAGCAAAACTCTCCTTGATATCAGAAAAAGCCTTACGCGCCTCTACTGACCAAGAAGAAAAATCTACCCCCTTTCTGGTCATATCAGTGAGTGGTTTAACAATAGAAGAATAATTCAAGATGAACTTCCTGTAATAATTGGCAAAGCCCAAAAAACGCATCAGCGCCTTTTGATTCTCAGGAAGCTCCCACTCAAGCACAGCGCGGACCTTCTCGGGGTCCATGCGAAAACCAGAAGCGGAGAGAAGAAACCCCAGAAATTGAATTTCTGGAACCGCAAACACACATTTTTCCAGTTTTGCATATAATTTATTCTCCCGCAGGATGAGCAAGACCTGACGTAAATGTTCCTTATGAGTTTTGAAATCGGGAGAAAAAATCAAAATGTCATCCAAATACACCAATACAAATTTTCCCATCAAATGATAAAAAATGCTGTTCACGAAATGCTGGAAAACGGCTGGGGCATTCATCAAACCAAAAGGCATAACCAAGTTTTCAAAATGGCCCTCAGGGGTATTGAAGGCCGTCTTCCATTCGTCCCCTTCTCTGACCCTGACCAGATTGTATGCCCCTCTTAAATCTAATTTGGAAAAGACTTTAGCCCCAACAACCTGGTTAAATAGGTCCGGGATCAGAGGAAGCGGATAAGGGTCACGAATTGCGATATTGTTCAGCTCCCTGAAATCCAGACAAGGTCTTAAAGAACCATCTTTTTTCTTAACAAAGAAAAAACCAGCGGCAACAGGTGACTTCGAGGGTCGTATGTGTCCCTTTCTCAGACTCTCAGAGATATAAGCACGCATAGCGATCCTCTCAGGTTGGGAAAGATTGTATAAACGAGATTTAGGCAGCTTGGCGTCTGGGATGAGATTAATAGGGCAATCGTACTCCCTGTGCGGGGGCAAATCCTGAACTCCACTCTCAGAGAAGACATCCGAAAATTCAGAGAGAAAAGATGGTACAGTCTTAGTAGCAACCTCAGAAACAGATGTCATGAGGCAATTCTCTCTGCAAAAGTCACTCCAACCATTTATTTGCTTCGCTTGCCAATCAATGGTGGGGTTATGCTTAGTGAGCCAGGGCAGCCCCAACACCAGCGGGGTGGGCAAACCGCTAAGGACGAAACATGACACATCCTCAACATGAGCATCACTCACAATTAAACGGATATTGTGAACTATGCCCTTTAATGATTTCTGAGAAAGTGGAGCGGAATCGATAGCAAATACAGGAATATCCTTTCTCAAAGCGCACACCTGGAAACCATGAGTTATCGCAAAGTGATTATCAATGAGATTGACCGCTGCTCGACTATCCACAAAAATCTCACAAAAAATGTTCTTGCTCTCTAGCGCCACCCTAGCCGGCAGGACAAAACGGGAACTACAAGCAAACGGAAAATCTTCAATCTCCGCCTCAATCCTGCCAATAGTAACAGACGGAACATTTTTCAAAGATTTTTTCCTCTTTGTTTCTTTATTATACCCAGAGAACTGCCTGAATCTCCTAGAGGGACAAATATTTGCCAAATGATTAATACCTCCACAACAAAAACAAACCCTCCCATGCGGGCTGAATCTTCTATTGTCAGAAGCAATCAACCCCAGCTGCATGGGCTCCTGCTCAGAAGGGGCTGACAGCGACTGAGACCCCTGCGCAGAGAATGGGACCGCTGCACAGTCCTGGGACCGAGTATGACAGGAAGGAGAGATCTCTCCTCTCTCTCTAAGACGCCTGTCAATACGAACGGCCTGAGACATAGCAGAGTCCAAATAAATAGGCCTTTCATGAAAGGCAAATGCATCTTTCAATCCCTCTGAAAGACCATGGCAAAATTGACTTCGGAGTGCAGCATCATTCCAACCAGTATCAGCTGCCCAACTCCGAAATTCTGAGCAGTATATTTCTGCGGATTGTTTACCCTGGCATAGGAGACGTAGTCTAGACTCCGCCAGAGCAATACGATCCGGATCATCATATATCTGACCCAGGGCTAAAAAGAATTCATCCACTGAACGGAGCGAAAAGGCCCAGGACTGAGCGTTACCCCTGAGCAGCGATATAATGATCCCCACCCTCCGTTCCTCATCACCAGAAGAATGGGGAAGAAGGCGAAAATGGAGTTTGCAAGCCTCTCTAAAACGCACAAAATTCTCACTACCCCCGGAGAACGTATCCGGGAGCGAGATCTTAGGCTCAGAACAAACTCCATGAACGCCAGCTGAACCGGTCACTTGAAGCTGAGAAAAAGTCCTGCGGAGATCAGCTACCTCCAATGAAAGACCCTGAAGGCGTTCAGCCAAAAGTGAAACCGGATCCATGCTTGAGACGGTTATGGCGGCTTATAATGTCACGGACGGTGTACAGGAAACAAGGCAAAACAACATGCATAAATGACTCGCTGGATCCAGAAGCTAAGGAACAAAAGGGGGACCCCTGTAGAAGACCTGGGACTTTCCCTGGCTGCTCAGCCTATGCATAGATCCGAATGGTGGAGGTATGCATATCCACGTACCTTGACTATATAATCCCTGAGCACCCTGCAATAGTGAGGGGACACGACCACCGGCTCCCTACACCAGACACGGAGGGAGTCAGGGTCACCTGGGATCCAGCAAACAGAAAATAACAGATAACAGTATAACACTTAACTTTGTAGAGGAGAGGAGAACCAGATGGGCATGCACACATACTCCAGGAAGAAATATAAGCCGCCCAGAAAAGCATTCTGGGGAAGAATTTAAAGGGAAACAATTAGTCCAACACATAACAGCTGAGAGACGCTAATGAGAGGAGGAGCTGAATACCACAACACAGAACTCAAGGAGGAGGTTCTGAAAGGCCTCTGTCAGAGCTTCTCAGCTGTCTGGTTGTGACAACATGCCACAAAAGGCTTTAAAACGTATAACTGCACCGCTGATCGGCAAATATAATTTTATTTTGCCACTAATACACGCCACAAAAGGCTTTAGAACAGATTTATGCACCACTGAACAGCAAATATATTTTTTCTTTTTACACTAATACACACCACAAAAGGCTTTAGAACAGATAACTGCACCGCTGAACAGCAAATATATTTTTTCTTTTTCCACTAATACACGCCACAAAAGGCTTTAGAACAGATAACTGCACTGCTGATCGGCAAATATATTTTTTCTTTTTACACTAATACACGCCACAAAAGGCTTTAGAACAGATAACTGCACCGCTGAACATGGCTTGTGACAAACTGCAAATGGGACTTCTTATGGTTTGCTTTCGGATATAGCTTTCCTATTTTCACTCTTCCGATAAAGGCTAGATTTGTGGAGTACACAACTAATAGCTGTCCTGTGGATAGATTCTCCCACCTGAAATGTGGATCTCTGCATATCCTCTAGAGTGCCCATGGGCCTCTTGGCTGCTTCTCTAATTAGTGCTCTCCTTGCTTGGGCTATCAGATTAGGTGAATGACCATATCTTGGTAGGTTTGCAGTTGTGAAATACTCCCTCCATTTTCAGGTTAGTAAGGTTATAAGGTTAACCATGCCTTACACTTCTATCAGGGCCGGTTCTAGGTGAAATGGGGCCCTAGGGCGGAAAACAATAAGGGCCCCCCCCACATGGCACACAATAGAATTATATATATATAGTAGTAGGTTGTGGCCGGTGCTGGGGGCCCCTAAGGAGTCGGGGGCCCGGGGGCAATTGCCCCCCTTGACTCTATGGTAGCACCGGCCCTGACTTCTATACAACTTTATCCCTGATCTGTCTGGGGTGTTCCTTGGTTTTCATGATTCTGCTTAATCACTAAAGTTCTCTAAGAAACCTCTGAAGCCTTCACAGACAGCTGACAATAAATTACACACAGGTGGACTCTATTTACTAATTAGGTGACTTCTGAAGGCAATTGTCACACTGGATTTTATTTAGGGATATCAGTGGTACAAGGGGCTAAATACAAATGCATGATATACTTTGCAGATTTTTATTTATTGAAAATTTTGGAAACCATTCATCATTTTCTTTTCACTTCTCACATACTTGCTACTGTGTTGGTCTATCACATAAAATCCCAATAAATACATTTATGTTTGTGGGTGTCACATGAAAAAATATGAAAAAATTCAAGGTGTATGAATACTTTTTCAAGCCACTGTACCAAATTTTGAGGGCAATAGGAGCACCTTTGATTAGAGTAAAGAATTGATTTAGACCCAAATAAAATTTTATGAACCATTTATTTAAATCGTACCCAAAGCGAATTTGGCACAAAAATAGGGCACAATTGGCACAATAAATTTTTCATACCTGATATTGCATCTTGTGACTAGAGTTGCATCGAGTATCGAAGTATCAATACAAAATTGATACTTTTAGACCCAGATCGATACGATACCGGGTCTTACTATTTAACGATACTAAACTACCCTATGTAGCCACTGTGACGCGGCTGCTGCTGCCACCACTAGGGAGATAGCAGAGAGGAGGAGGGAAGGTACTGTGGCCACTGTGCCACCAATTAATGTAAAACACATTAATTTAAGTATAGGCACAGCGGCAATATAACATAACCGGCACGCGGCCTCAATAACAGGGCATGTGATCAGCCTGAGGGCATGTGTGACACCTGAGGGGTTAATTGCCGCTGTTCGGCGGATAGCATGCCTTGCTATTGAGGCCGGTTGCTGGGTATGTTACACCGCCGCCAGCACACGCTGCCTATACTTGAATTAATGGGTTAATTAAATTCCCCCCCAGTATTATAAATTATAACCATTGATGGCGCAGTGCTCCCTCCGTATTAGTATCATTGGTGGCGCAGTGGCCATAGGTGCCCCCCACCCCATTGTTATATTCATTGGTGGCAGGGGCCACAGGGTCCTCTCCCCTCCTCTTCATTGGTGGTGCAGTGGCAGTTCCGATCGGAGCCCCAGCAGTGTAATCACAGGGCTCCGATCGGTTAACATGGCAACCAGGACGTTACTTAAGCCCTGGCTGCCATAATAAGCTCCCTGCTGCCGTGCGCACAAAGCACAGGGCAGCAGGGAGAATGTGTAGTCCTATTCACCCTAAAAAAGCTCTATTAGGGTGAATAGTACAAAGGTTCTAGCCCCTAAGAGGGATAATAATTAAAAGTAAAAAAAAAAAAAAATACCAAGTATAAATAGCCCCCTTACCCAATTTGACATATAAAATTTACAAATAATAAAAAATAAACATATTACATATCGCCATGCCCAAAAAATTGAGAACTATTAAAAGATAAAAAAATATTTTCTATGCGGTAAATTCCGTAACAGAAAAAAAATCAAAACAGCGCGATTTGCCATTTTTAGTCACCTTGTCCCGCCCAAAAAATTGTATAGGACTGTTCTATTATGGGCTGGACGTTCCATAAAATATGGAATGCAAGCGGCTTATTTTTTTCGTGTGGTATCGAATGGTATCGAGTACCACAATACTTTCTTATGGTATCGAAATCTAATCAAAATTTTGGTATCGTGACAACCCTACTTGTAGCTGACATACATCATATTTTCCACCAAGGACTATCATACCTTTAAAAAGGCATACTCCTTTTTCAAGAGATTTTTTTTTTTTTTAAGTGTCTAAAACCACATACATTTGATGCATGATTTTCTCTTCATTTTAAAGTGCATTTTATGGAAAATCTCCATTATAACTTTAAAGTTGTAGCAAAAAGAAAACAAAAATATTTAGAATGTTAGAATGCTGAGCAGTTCTTTTGGCTTCATTCAATTTTAACTAGTTTCTCTATTGGTTTGAACTTTTCTAGCTGTAGTTTGTAATTTTAGCTAGTTGAGATTTTGATGAAAAACAAATAGGTACGGTAAATCAGTTCTTCTCTTATGGACTGTAAATCTTGCAACACAGAGAAATTGATCAAGCTCTTCTCCTTTCTGTAATGTAAATAATCATCTTTACTCTGTTTAAATTGTTCATAGTTGGGATTTATTCACGTGTTGTGGTCATGTGATCTTCCAAAATCCTGGCACAATGCTTCGTTTTGCGCTAAAAAGGTTGACATGAGCAGCAAGAAATGTGACTTAACCCTTAACGAGGTCACTCATGCACTGTCAATGTATTTAATCAATATTGTCATGGAACTAAACTCAGTAGGAAAATATGGATGCGTCTATGGACCATAACAAATATGTATTCCAAACACATGATTAGCGAGTAAATCAATGAGAACTGATGAGTACTATTGATGTTGATGTTATCATCTTCTATCTATCTATCTATTCGAGATGAGCAAATTGATTCCATAGAATCAAAATTCAACCAGATTTTTTTTTAAATTTTGATTTATTAAAAATTTGGGTGAATCTTGATTCTATAGAAGAGGAGAGAGAGAAATTTTGATATTAATGGCCTATCCTCAGGACAGGTCAACAATATCAGATCAGCGGGGTCCAACTTCCAGCACTCCACATCGACCTGTTTTAAGGCCGCCATACTCATATGACCTCCAATGAGCTCCGGTGAGCACTGTGGTCTCCTCACAGCTTACCAAGCACAGTATTGTATAGTGGCTATGCTTTGTATTGCAGCTCAGGCCCATTCACTTGAACGGGGACTGAGCTGTGCCTTGGTCATGTGACATCACTGGCCTAGGAAAAGGCCTAACCACTTACTGATTGGAGGGTGGGGGCAGGATTAGGACCCCCGCCAATCTGATATTGATGACCCATCCTCTGGATAGGCTATCAATATTGCATTTCCAGATAACCCCTTTAATTTGAAGGGGTTGTCTCATGACGAAAACCACTTTAATAACTGAAGACAGTCAAGGATCAGGGAAAACTGTAAACAGTCATTTCCATTATAATGCCTGCTGCAGGATAAATATAGCATTGTATGGACAGCCCTTGAAATGTATTGCACTCCATATGACAATGGACTTGTTGGATTCCAATTAATATTGAATACAATGTATTGGGAAGCTGAAAGCAAATTCCAAAAGGGGTGGAACACCTTTATTCTCTGGGTCAGTATGATTATTGCAATACTACATATATATAGTTTTTCTTGTGTTGAAAAATTATTATTTTTTTTTTCACTGCCATATTTGGACCCTTGGACACAAAGCTGTGTGAGGGCTCATTGTTTCTGGTGTAATCTATAGCTTTTATTCATACCACACTGATTGCAGTGTGTAGGACTTTTTGATCACCTTTTTTGGGGAAGTGAAGCAACTAAATAAAAATGGTGAATGTGCCATTTTTATTTTTTTACCATACATGATAAATCCATTTATATTTTAACAGTACAGGCATTTTGAGATGTGACAAAATGCGCAAATGATGTTAATTTTGTACAAACCGGATTCCCAAAAAGTTGGGACACTATACAAATCGTGAATAAATACTGAATGCAATGATGTGGAGGTGCCAACTTCTAATATTTTATTCAGAATAGAACATAAATCACGGAACAAAAGTTTAAACTGAGAAAATGTACCATTTTAAGGGAAAAATATGTTGAATCAGAATTTCATGGTGTCAACAAATCCCCAAAAAGTTGGGACAAGGCCATTTTCACCACTGTGTGGCATCTCCCCTTCTTCTTACAACACTCAACAGACGTCTGGGGACCGAGGAGACCAGTTTCTCAAGTTTAGAAATAGGAATGCTCTCCCATTCTTATGTAATACAGGCCTCTAACTGTTTAATCGTCTTGGGCCTTATTTGTTGCACCTTCCTCTTTATGATGCACCAAATGTTCTCTATAGGTGAAAGATCTGGACTGCAGACTGGCCATTTCAGTATCCGGATCCTTCTCCTACGCAGCCATGATGTTGTGATTGATGCAGAATGTGGTCTAGCATTATCTTGTTGAAAAATGCAGGGTCTTCCCTGAAAGAGATGACTTCTGGATGGGAGCATATGTTGTTCTAGAACCTGAATATATTTTTCTGCATTGATGGTGCCTTTCCAGACATGCAAGCTGCCCATGCCACATGCACTCATGCAACCCCATACCATCAGAGATGCAGGCTTCTTAACTGAGCGTTGATAACAATTTGGGTTGTCCTTGTCCTCTTTGGTCCGGATGACATGGCGTCCCAGATTTCCAAAAAGAACTTTGAATCGTGACTCGTCTGACCACAGAACAGTCTTCCATTTTGCCACACTCCATTTTAAATGATCCCTGGCCCAGTGAAAACGCCTGAGCTTGTGGATCTTGCTTAGAAATGGCTTCTTCTTTGCACTGTAGAGTTTCAGCTGGCAACGGCGGATGGCACAGTGGATTGTGTTCACTGACAATGGTTTCTGGAAGTATTCCTGAGCCCATTCTGTGATTTCCTTTACAGTAGCATTCCTGTTTGTGGTGCAGTGTCGTTTAAGGGCCCGGAGATCACGGGCATCCAGTATGGTTTTACGGCCTTGACCCTTACGCACAGAGATTGTTCCAGATTCTCAGAATCTTCGGATGATGTTATGCACAGTTGATGATGATAGATGCAAAGTCTTTGCAATTTTTCGCTGGGTAACACCTTTCTGATATTGCTCCACTATCTTTCTGTGCAACATTGTGGGAATTGGTGATCCTCTACACATCTTGGCTTCTGAGAGACACTGCCACTCTGAGAAGCTCTTTTTATACCCAATCATGTTGCCAATTGACCTAATTCGTGTTAATTGGTCTTCCAGCTCTTCGTTATGCTCAAATTTACTTTTTCCAGCCTCTTATTGCTAATTGTCCCAACTTTTTGGGGAATTGTTGACACCGTGAAATTTTGAATCAACGTATTTTTCCTTTAAAATGATACATTTACTCGGATTAAACGTTTGATCTGTCATCTACGTTCTATTACAAATAAAATATTGACATTTGCCATCTCCACATCATTGCATTCAGTTTTTATTCACGATTTGTATAGTGTCCCAACTTTTTGGGAATCCGGTTTGTATTAAATATTTTTATTTTTAATATGGAGAAAAGGTTTTTTTTTATTTTATATATCTATCTTTTTTTTTATGTCCTCCCAGGGGACTTTAACACTGATCCTTAGATCACTTCTCCTATAGACTGCAATGTATTACTATTGCAGTCTAAGGGAGAGTTACTATGTTACTATAGAGCCCTGTCATAGAACGGGCTCCATAGATTCATAGCTGTGGCAAGTCTTGGAACATTTAAAAGGCCAAAGGCTGCCACAGCAACCAAACGGCTTTCACAATCTTGGTGCAGGGGAGCCATTCCGGTCCCGGGAGCACTTCAATCTCAGGGAAAGACCTTTCAGATGCCGTGGTTGACCGCTGCATCTGAGGGGTTAAATGTCCATGTTTGGCATTATTACCAATCACAGACATTGCCTTTGGGTGTCTGCTGTGTAAAACAACAGGCACCCAGAAGCTATGGTGCCCACTCAGCTTCTGCGTGTGCACCATGTTTAAAGACCTGCCTTCTCCTGCACATACATTGCAGAGGTCGGGAAGAGGTTAAGGAATTCCACTGCAGGCTAGACAGCATCTTGCTGAGTGACTCCAAGACAAAAGTATTTTAGACAATTACAGAGAAGAAACCTGAGTAACCATTAAAATGTACTGCAGACTGGAGATGAGCAGAACTGCTGCGACAAAGGATTACAGGCATTGTTGTGCTTTCTCCGCTTTGATCAGATTCTCCTTCCCTACTTCCTCTGCTTTGCCTTGAGGATTAAGCAGGAGCTTCTTGCTTTTGCTTCTTCCACGTGCTTCACATAATTGACTTTGTTTCCTGCTCTGTAGTACATGAATAAATAGACTAAATAGTTTGCTAGGGAAGATAAATAATCAAAAATCAACCATCCATTTTTTAATTAAGGGAGAATAAGCGACAGAGCGGCAAGTGTTCTTCTTGAGAAAGATCAAATGTTATAGTTTAAACATTTGGCTTTTTGTACAGTTATATGCATCAGTTACTAAAAGAAAAATGGAAAAATAACTAAAATGATTTTAAACGTATAAAGCACTTTTATTTTTTAGTGGCTTTTATAGAAGTGAGAGGGCCTCATAACATACATAGGGCCCTTCAGTATATATTTTGACACCCAGATCAGAAGGGTCAAAAGTTTCCATCTCCTAACCCCTTTTCATGACTAGAGATGAGCGAAGTTTTCATAAATTTGATTATGCTGCTTTGCTGAACTTCGACAAGAAATGTAATTAGTTACGAATTACTTTATATGAGGTGAGTATGTTTGTTTTTAAGCGCCAATAAATTCGGATTTGTGATGAATCAAATTTTTTCTGAAATTCTGATTGAATTGCACTTTGTTACCTTCGATTCGCTCAACATTATTCATGATCCTTAGTAATGATGAGTGAAGAGATCCAAACTCACTTTGCTCAAAACTTTGTTTGTATACTGTACAGAGATGCGTCTCATCATCATCCTCTTACTTCTCCAACTCTGAATTTTCTTTCTCCTCCAGTGGCTGCACCTCTCCATGGGAGTTTCTCATTGTGGGTTCCCAACAGCTACAAGGCGGACAAGATGCGTTAGCTGTTCCTCTTCATCCTCCTTCGTCACCACCTGTTTCATGAGCGTCAGAGTGTCTTAAAAAATAAATATGAGGGGGATAAGAAACAACTGCAGTATGAACGGCATGAGCTGCCACTGTCCAACACTCTCCCTGCTGAGGCGGTCTGGCGCATGACAAAATCATTTACGGATTTCCGCTGCTCGTACAGACGCTCAAGCATGTGCAATATTAAATTCTAGTCAGGTGGAACATTGCAGATTAAGCAGAGTAGCGGCAGACCATTCTGATGCTGCAAGTCCAGGAGAGAGTTTTTCACCAAGTTGAGTCGGCGGGGTGACAGCCAGCGGGATGTTTGCTACTTGATGTACTTTAATCAAACCACGGTCACCTGACCAAAAACTCCTTTTAGGGGTCCTACTGTATCTATATGTTAAAACTTTAACCTTTATTATTTACTTTTAAAGCAAAAATACTCAGAGAAGCCAATAATACAAGGCAATTTTAAAATATCAGGTTGCAGTTACAGGCTAAGTCAGTTAATTTACCGTATTTTTCGCCCCATAAGACGCACTTTTTCTTCCCCCAAAATGGGGGAGAAATGCCCCTGCGTCTTATGGGGCGAATGCTGCCACTTTTACATCGCAAGCTGCGATGTATGCGCAGAGCGGGGACTCGGGGAGGGACTGGGAGGAGCTGGGGGCCGGCAATAGCGGCGGGGCGGTGCAGTCAGTGTAGTATAGCACCGCCCCGCCGCTCCGGTATACTAATATACGATCTCATAGTGAAGTAATAGTTATTAAACATGCCCCCCAACTGCTATTACTATATTACCTCCTAATCGCTGCTGTAGAATTCAGGCCAGGCGGGCGGGCGGGCGGCAGCGTAACTCGTGTCACGTGCCTGCGCCGCCTACTTTATGAATGAAGTAGGCGGCGCAGGCAAGTGACGTCAGTGAGACGCGCCGGCCGGCCGTCCTGCCTGCCTGATTTCTACAGCCGCGATTAGGATGAAAGGTAGTAATAGGATTTGGGGCGCATGTTTAATAACTATTAATTCAATATGACAACTTATATTATGTGCGGCGGCGGCCGGCGGACGGGAGGGGGTTGCGGTTCGGATTACGATCTGTTACAGGGGGGATCTGTGAATGGCACTGTTATGGGCTGGGGGGGTCTGTGAATGGCACTGTTATGGGCTGGGGGGTCTGTGGATGGCACATATATAACAGTGCCACCCACAGACCCCCCCAAGCCCATAACAGTGCCATCCACAGATCCCCCCTGTAACAGTGTCAGCCACAGACCCCCCCCTGTAACAGTGCAAGCCACAGATCCCCCCCATAACAGTGTCAGTTATCCACAGATCCCCCCATAACAGTGTCCGTCATCCACAGATCCCCCCCATAACAGTGTCCGTCATCCACAGATCCCCCCCATAACAGTGTCCGTCATCCACAGATCCCCCCCATAACAGTGTCCGTCATCCACAGATCCCCCCATAACAGTGTCCGTCATCCACAGATCCCCCCATAACAGTGTCCGTCATCCACAGATCCCCCCCATAACAGTGTCCGTCATCCACAGATCCCCCCCATAACAGTGTCCGTCATCCACAGATCCCCCCTATAACAGTGTCCGTCATCCACAGATCCCCCCCATAACAGTGTCCGTCATCCACAGATCCCCCCCATAACAGTGTCCGTCATCCACAGATCCCCCCATAACAGTGTCCGTCATCCACAGATCCCCCCCATAACAGTGTCCGTCATCCACAGATCCCCCCCATTAAAGTGTCAGTCATCCACAGATCCCCAGTAATAGTGCCATCCACAGACCACCATTAGTTCCAAACCCACCAAACACACAGCACACCTTTTGGTTAAAAATTTTTTTTTTCTTATTTTCCTCCCCAAAAACCTAGGTGCGTCTTATGGGCCGGTGCGTCTTATAGGGCGAAAAATACGGTATATCTTTTTTAGGCCGCTGTCGCTCGCTCTACATTCTATTTAAATTTAAGAGGTGGTTTACCTCATGGATACTGTATGGCCATGTATCACCACAGGTTAGCAGGTGTGTTTTCAATGGTGAATTGTTTGGTGTCCCTATAGGTCCTAGGTATAGGAGTTTCTATTGTAAATAGCTGAGATGTATTCATATATCCCTATGCAACAGACATAATCATTCATTCACACATCTCACACGCTGGGAGATCAAGCAGTTTGCCTCCGAACATTTGCACAATATGTATTGAGCTGGACAATGATTGCGACCCTGCTGGTTGTGGATTTTGCCCTATTCTGCAACCTGTCTAAAAATTGTAGATAGTCACTACCCCACTATGATTGGCAAGTCACAGAGTTCAGCCGAACACTGCATGTGCTCAAGTCAGCGCATTTAAATGTAATTTAATATCTATTTCTGAAATGTTTCTGCCAAGATTTGAACTTCCAACATTGTACATTAGAGGCAAAAACCTTATCCACTGAGCTATATATACGTTTTTAGCCATAATATATTTACATATATTATTATATATTTAGAATATATATAATATAATATATGTAAATATATTATGGCTAAAAACATCAGTTATAGTTTCCCACATATTATGCATTCATATATATCAGAAGTATTAATATATATATATATCATAGCAAATACCGCAGCAGCACAGTCAGACCGTGTGCACTGGGTGCAATTCCTCACAGAGGTCGGCTTCTCCTCCACGATATGTACTTTCCAAAGAACGAGGCAGCACTTCCAGATTTCGGTGACAGGGTGAAGACCCCAAAACTTTTATTCCCCAGCAACGTTTCGGCCTATTCAATGAGGCCTTTGTCAAGCTATACAACAGTGCATAATACTGGGTATATATACCCACAAATCAATTCAAACACAGTGCAATTAGTGAATTCACTTGTTAGCAATAAAGTCACATGATTTCCAGCAGTAACATCATGTGGATAGGATGTGCAGTTAGTTCGTTGAACATGGGGGATCTAGTCGGATAGTCTAGTATAGTCATTGTATGCGATTTTTCACAAGCAGTGTCTTCTAGTGTGGTTTTTTAACCACTTTAACGCCGCTAGCTAAAACCCCCTTAATGACCAGGCCAATTTTTTACACTTCTGCACTACACTACTTTCACCGTATATTTTTACTTTTTTATTTTTACTTTTTTTGTTATTAATCGAAATTTAACGATTTTTTTGCAAAAAAATGTCATTTTTCACTTTCAGCTGTAAAATTTTGCAAAAAAAACGACATCCATATATAAATTTTTCGCTAAATTTATTGTTCTACATGTCTTTGATAAAAAAATTTTGGGCGAAAAAAAAAAAAATGGTTTGGGTAAAAGTTATAGCGTTTACAAACTATGGTACAAAAATGTGAATTTCCGCTTTTTGAAGCAGCTCTGACTTTCTGAGCACCTGTCATGTTTCCTGAGGTTCTACAATGGCCAGACAGTACAAACACCCCACAAATTACCCCATATTTATCTCACCCAGCATGGGTATATGTAAAATGACACCCCAAAACACATTCCCCAACTTCTCCTGAGTACGGCGATACCAGATGTGTCACACTTTTTTGCAGCCTAGGTAGGCAAAGGGGCACATATTCGAAAGTGCACCTTTCGGATTTCGCAGGCCATTTTTTACACATTTTGATTGCAAACTACTTCTCACACATCTGGGCCCCTAGAATGCCAGGGCAGTATAACTACGCCACAAGTGACCCCATTTTGGAAAGAAGACACCCCAAGGTATTCTGTGAGGGGCATGGCGAGTTCCTAGAATTTTTTATTTTTTGTCACAAGTTAGCGGAAAATGATGATTTTTTTATTTTTATTTTTTTTCCTTACAAAGTCTCATTTTCCACTAACTTGCGACAAAAAATTAAAAATTCTAGGAACTCGCCATGCCCCTCACGGAATACCTTGGGGTGTCTTCTTTCCAAAATGGGGTCACTTGTGGCGTAGTTATACTGCCCTGGCAATTTAGGGGCCCATATGTGTGAGAAGTACTTTGCAATCAAAATGTGTGAAAAATGGCCTGCGAAATCCGAAAGGTGCTCTTTGGAATGTGTGCCCCTTTGCCCACCTAGGCTGCAATAAAGTGTCACACATCTGGTATCGCCGTACTCAGGAGAAGTTGGGGAATGTGTTTTGGGGTATAATTTTACATATACCCATGCTGGGTGAGAGAAATATCTTGGCAAAAGAAAACTTTTCCAATTTTTTTATACAAAGTTGGCATTTGACCAAGATATAAATATCTTGGTCAAATGCCAACTTTGTATAAAAAAATTGGAAAAGTTGTCTTTTGCCAAGATATTTCTCTCACCCAGCATGGGTATATGTAAACTGACACCCCAAAACACATTCCCCAACTTATCCTGACTACGGCGATACCACATGTGTGACACTTTTTTGCAGCCTAGATGCGCAAAGCGGCCCAAATTCCTTTTAGGAGGGCATTTTTAGACATTTGGATCCCAGACTTCTTCTCACGCTTTCGGGCCCCTAACATGCCAGGGCAGTATAAATACCTCACATGTGACCCCATTTTGGAAAGAAGACACCCCAAGGTATTCCGTGAGGGGCATGGCGAGTTCCTAGCTTTTTTTTTTGGCACAAGTTAGCGGAAATTGATTTTTTTTGTATTTTCTCACAAAGTCTCCCTTTCCGCTAACTTAAGACAAAAATTTCAATCTTTCATGGACTCAATATGCCCCTCCCGGAATACCTTGTGGTGTCTTCTTTCCGAAATGGGGTCACATGTGGGGTATTTATACTGCCCTGGCATTTTAGGGGCCCTAAAGCGTGAGAAGAAGTCTGGAATATAAATGTCTAAAAAAATTTACGCATTTGGATTCCGTGAGGGGTATGGTGAGTTCATGTGAGATTTTATTTTTTGACACAAGTTAGTGGAATATGAGATTTTGTAAGAAAAAACAAAAACAAACAAAACATTTCTGCTAACTTGTGCCCAAAAAAATGTCTGAATGGAGCCTTACAGGGGGTGATCAATGACAGGGGGGTGATCAGGGAGTCTATATGGGGTGATCACCCCCCTGTCATTGATCACCCCCCTGTCATTGATCACCCCCCTGTAAGGCTCCATTCAGACGTCCGTATGATTTTTTACGGATCCACAGATACATGGATCGGGTCCGCAAAACGCATACGGACGTTTGAATGGAGCCTTACAGGGGGTGATCAATGACAGGGGGGTGATCAGGGAGTCTATATGGGGTGATCACCCCCCTGTCATTGATCACCCCCCTGTAAGGCTCCATTCAGACGTCCGAATGATTTTTTACGGATCCACGGATTCATGGATCAGATCCGCAAAACGCATACGGACGTCTGAATGGAGCCTTACAGGGGGGTGATCAATGACAGGGGGGTGATCAGGGAGTCTATATGGGTGATCACCCCCCTGTCATTGATCACCCCCCTGTAAGGCTCCATTCAGACGTCCGTATGTGTTTTGCGGATCCGATCCTTGTATCCGTGGATCCGTAAAAATCATACGGACGTCTGAATGGAGCCTTACAGGGGGGTGATCAATGACAGGGTGGTGATCAATGACAGGGAAGTGATCATGAAGTCTATATGCGTGATCACCCCCTTGTCATTGATCACCCCCCTGTAAGGCTCCATTCAGACGTCCGCATGTGTTTTGCGGATCCGATCCATGTATCAGTGGATCCGTAAAAATCATACAGACGTCTGAATGGAGCCTTACAGGGGGGTGATCAATGACAGGGTGGTGATCAATGACAGGGAAGTGATCAGGAAGTCTTCATGCGTGATCACCCCCTTGCCATTGATCACCCCCCTGTAAGGCTCAATTCAGACGTCCGCATGTGTTTTGCGGATCCGATCCATGTATCAGTGGATCCGTAAAAATCATACGGACGTCTGAATGGAGCCTTACAGGGGGGTGATCAATGACAGGGGGGTGATCAGGGAGTCTATATGGGTGATCACCCCTCTGTCATTGATCACCCCCCTGTAAGGCTCCATTCAGACGTCCGCATGTGTTTTGCGGATCTGATCCATGTATCCGTGGATCCGTAAAAATCATACGGACCTCTGAATGGAGCCTTACAGGGGGGTGATCAATGACAGGGGGGTGATCAATGACAGGGGGGTGATCAGGGAGTCTATATGGGGTGATCAGTGGTTCATAAAGGGTTAA
Source organism: Bufo gargarizans (assembly GCF_014858855.1). NCBI lineage: Eukaryota > Metazoa > Chordata > Amphibia > Anura > Bufonidae > Bufo > Bufo gargarizans. The sequence goes on from NC_058084.1 coordinate 44,690,735, forward strand.
TAAGTGACAGGGGGGGGTGTAGTGTAGTGTAGTGTTTTGTGGTACTTTACTGAGCTACCTGTGTCCTCTGGTGGTCGATCCAAACAAAAGGGACCACCAGAGGACCAGGTAGCAGGTATATTAGATGCTGTTATCAAAACAGCGTCTAATATACCTGTTAGGGGTTAAAAAAATCACATCTCCAGCCTGCCCGCCGCTGGCAGGCTGGAGATCTGCTCTCTTACCTTCCGTTCCTGTGAGCGCGCGCGCCTGTGTGCGCGCGTTCACAGGAAATCTCGCGTCTCGCGAGATGACGCGTATATGCGTCGCTGAGCGCAGGGCTGCCACCTCCGGACCGCAGATCTGCGTTAGGCGGTCCGGAGGTGGTTAAGATGCGTTTTTTCGGGAATTGCGTTTTATACTCCATCGCTGCTTAAATATGAATTAAAACATATACCATACAATTTTTATTGCAATATAATTTTAAAAAACATAAAAAATATATAAAAATGGAAAAACATGAAGAGAGGAAAACAATGAAAGTATCCTCGACTAGCAACAAATATTCGTATGAAATTAAAACTTTTTTGACCTGTAACACAAAGAATGTAATTTATTTGCTGACTTGTCCTTGTAGGAAACAGTATGTCGGTCGTACCAAGAGGTGCTTCAAGACAAGGATCTCGGAACATGTAGCGAATATTCGCAAAGGATATGAAAATCATACTGTTTCAAGGCACTTTAAATTGTGTCACAACAAGGATCCAACAGGTCTTATGTATACAGCTTTAACAACGGTGACACCGGAATGGAGGGGAGGGGATTTGATTAAAAAGATGTCAAGGGTGGAATCCAAATTCATATTTGATTTTGGTTCCCTAGTTCCAAATGGATTGAATGCCGATTGGGAACTTTTCGGCTTTTTGCAACCCTATGACTCTCATTTCCCCTCCCCTCGAATGGAGATATTGATTTAATGAAATAGTCCAAGTCAGAATATCATTGATGAAGTAGGAACAGGAAGATATAATGTTATGTACACTGCTGATTTTTATATCTCCATGTTTTTCCATTTTTATATATTTTTTATCTTTTTTAAAATTATATTGCAATAAAAATTGTATGGTATATGTTTTAATTCATATTTAAGCAGCGATGGAGTATAAAACGCAATTCCCAAAAAACCGCATCTTAAAAAACCGCACTAGAAGACACCGCTTGTGAAAAATCGCATACAATGACTATACTGGACTATCCGAAGTTTCCATGTTTTCGGTGTGATGAGATCCTTGTCCGGACTTTGTCTTTTTCCACGATTCCAGATAAAAGGATGTGGGGAAGCACTTCGAGGTTACCACTGAGGAAGGGGCCATCCAGAGAACCCCCGAAACGCTTATGGTTTAATACCTCGTACCAGCATGCTGAGACAGTAGCTCCCCTGGACTTCGAGATTGAACAGCTGTGACCGAGAGTAACGAGCACCGGAGAAACAGCCACAAACATCGTTCTGTGAGCGGACATCCGGGTGACTTTGTATCCACAGCATATCTTTTCTAGGTCCGGACATAGGACAAGGATACACCGGCCAGGTAAAGCAACATAGTTGCTCGAATAGGTGGGACGCCACCTTAGTGCACAGTTACACTCTGCTATTACCGAATTAAGACCGGCAATTGTTCAGAAGATTTCTCATAACATTTGGAATTGCGGTTTTTCTCAAGACTGAAATAAGGGCTGCGGTTGTTTAAATCTAAACCGCCTAGACTGTCTCAAGTTGCGTTTTCTCCTAAACTGAACTAAGGGTTTGCGGCTTTTTAAAACCAAGCCGCTCAGATCTCTGTATAGACCTCAGATTGATCTCTACTAGATTTAAATAAGGGCTGCGGTCTTTTAAATTTAAGCTGCTGAAACTATTAGACATATATTGCTGCTATTGATCAATGTTTTTCTTATGTGAATTTGTATGATTTTATGCTATTATATATTTTATGGTATTTTTATTATATCGATATATTTTACTTCATTAAATTTTGATCAATTGCTCCATATCTGAGTGCCTGGTTTAATCTTGGTATTTTTCTACATGTTCTTTATGTGACTGGGTGGGTCATATAAACCAAGAGCACCTTTAATCCATTACCCAGCTGTAGTGAACCACAGACACCTTGTTCTGATAAACCAAGCAATGCCAGTCAGCATGAATAGTACACACCATGGTTTGGTGTATGTAGATGGGAAGGGTTTATTCCATTGGAGCTGCACCAGTGAGTTCGGTGGGTGGGGGAGGGCCGAGGGTGGCGCTGCAGGTCTTCGGTTTGACCTTTGTACAACCGTACGATCTGGTCCAGGGTAGAGGTTGCCACTGCCAACACAGTGCCAGCTGTTGCCACCCCTCGGCCCCCCCACACTCACTGAGGTATAGATGATGAGTCAGAGATGTAGATTGTATGCATTTATGTGACGGTCCGTATGCTCCCACGTATGTCCTTACCGGGATATATATCCCAGGTTACCATAGCCACTGGCACGCCCCCTCGATGCGGTGCAACTGTAGCCATGTCACATGTCCTTGCTCTCCTCCCTCCGCTGCTGCGCGCACGGTGCGCTCCACTGAATGACGCTGCGTTTTTAGGGAGCGTATGAGCGTGGGTGCGTAGCGGGAGCCGGGAGGAGGGGGAGGAACGTCTGGCCCAGCGCATGCGCAGAGCAGAGATGGGGACGCCAACACTCGCGGCCACGTTAGAGCCATTGATGGTATGCGATACTATTTTAATCTCTATAGGATGCAGCTGTATCCTTCTTAATAGGTTTTTAACCCTTGATACACTGAGCACTATTGTATTCCACATGAGATAGACCCTTGACTCCTTACTGTTTAAAGTTGAGGGTTATAGATATATGTATAGGAAGCACATTTTGTACTGTATAACAGCGGTCCCCAACCACCGGGCCGCGGCCTGGGACCGGGCCCTGGAAGATTGTTTGCCGGGCCGCGGCAATACAGAGGAGGGGAGACGCCAGTCAGGGGTGGGCAGGGGGGAGGGCCCTCAAGTGCAAGTGCTTTTTTTCAGTGCGGCGGCCGAGCCCCTAACTTGTTATAATCCTGCGAGACTCGTGACCTCCTGCGGCGGGTCTCGCGTAGCGGGATCACTGCTTAAAATGACACGGCGGTGCGCCGCAGGCAGAGCCACGGGATTGCGCATCGAACTGAAGCCCACCACAGCCTGCAAGTACGGGGGGCAGATGATGACCAGTGGCACTAATGTTTGAATTTAGAAAGGGGTGAGCCCGCACTGGCCATATGAGGGCAGGGACAGCAAATAATGAGGGGCAAAAACTGAAATATATATATAGAGAATGGGGCAAAATGAAAAGGAAATATATAGAGAATGGGGGCAAAATGAAATATAGCCCCTGACAAAACATTGGCAATTATAACTGGGTTATTATTGCAAATGTTTTGTCAGTGGGCCCTCTCTACCTATATTTCATTTAGCCCCCAATCTCTATATATTTCCTTTTCATTTTGCCCCCTGATTATTTGCTGCCCCTGCCCTAATATCATATCACATTATAATAACCGGTCTAATGTCTGAATTCAGAAAGGGGGGCCCATGTCGGCTATATAAGGGCAAGGGCAGCAAATAATGAGGGGGCAAAATGAAAATGAAATATATACAGAGAGGGGCAAAAAATGAAATATATAGGAGTGGGGGCAAAATAAAATATAGTGAGAAAGGGGGCGACTAACAAAACTTTGGCAATAATAACCACGTAGGCCACATGAGGGGCACGGTGGTGCTCATGGTTATTATTGCCCAAATTCAAAGGTTGCCCTGGGGCCCATAGAATTCTAGTTACGCCACTGCGCCAGACGCATGCGTGCCCGGCGCGCATATCACACACAGCGTGCGGCCATACAGCGGGTCAGAAGGAGAGTGTTCCTTCCTTCCAACTGTGATGCCGGCCAGCCACTGCCACCAATATGAAAGCTGAAAAGGGCTAGTGAGGGAGGGATTGGTTAGGTCTCATTGCCCCACCAATGGAAATGAATATGAAGGCGGGGGGGGGGGGGGGGGGGTATGTCGGCATCCAGTTTCAGATAGTATCTGAGGGAGTGAGTGGGAGAATGACCTGCAGTTCCTTTTCCATGTCACCTTGAAAATATCAGCAGTGCAGCAGAGACCCTAGTCAGTTTTTTAACATGAACCTTGTGTTCTGTTATGCGCGTGAATCAGTCAGCGCCAACCATCACCCACTAAGCCCTGCCCACCCCGAAGCCCCGCCCAAGACCTAGCCCCCCGTTCCCTCCCTGGTCCCTGGGAAAATTATCTGACATGAAACTGGTCCTTGGTGCAAAAAAGGTTGGGGACCACTGCTGTATAACACTGATTGTATAATCATTGGAAATATGGGTTTTATATTTGGCATGTATATGGATATATCACTAGTATTTATTTGGCACTGAGTATCATGTGATGTTACTGCTGGAAATCATGTGACTTTATTGCTAACATGTGAATTTACTAATTGCACTGTGTTTGAATTGATTTGTGGGTATATATACCCAGTATTGTGCACTGTTGTATAGCTTGACAAAGGCCTCATTGAGTAGGCCGAAACGTTGCTGGGGAATAAAAGTTTTGGGGTCTTCACCCTGTCACCGAAATCTGGAAGTGCTGCCTCGTTCTTTGGAAAGTATATATATATATATATATATATATATATATATATATATACAGTTGCAAGAAAAAGCATGTGAACCCTTTGGAATGATATGGATTTCTGCACAAATTGGTCATAAAATGTGATATGATCTTCATCTAAGTCACAACAATAGACAATCACAGTCTGCTTAAACTAATGACACACAAAGAATAAAATGTTACCATGTTTTTATTGAACACACCATGTAAACATTCACAGTGCAGGTGGAAAAAGTATGTGAACCTGTCATGGAACCACGAACCAGACGTACAACAAGAGATAAGTGGAAATAAGAAGGCTTTATTGAAAATCAAGCTGTAAGCAAAAGTCCAAACGGATGGCTAAACCGAAGCAGGGTCTTGCGTAGACAGAGGTCAGGAACCAGAAGGGTAGTCAGACGAAGCCTAGATCAGGAACCAGCAGGGTAGTCAGACGAAGCCAGGATCAGGAACCAACGGGGTAGTCAGACGAGGCCAGGATCAGGAACCAGAAGCAGCAGCAGTCTTAGAAGCATGTGAACACAGGAGGACCAAGCAAGGAACTGAAGCCACAGACCTCCTATATATATGAGCTAGGCATCCAGCTCCTCCTAGTGGGAAGGAGAAGCCGCAGGGTGGGAGGCTACAAGAAACCCAGAAACTAAGATGGCCGCCAGCACATGTCAAACGAAGGAGAACAGTAAGAAGGTAAGACCATGACAGAACCCCTAGACTAATGACATCTTCAAGAGCTAATTGGAGTGAGGTGTCAGCCAACTGGAGTCCAATCAATGAGATGAGATTGGAGGTGTTGGTTACAGCTTCCCTGCCCTATAAAAAAAACACACCAGTTCTGGGTTTGCTTTTCACAAGAAGCATTGCCTGATGTGAATGATGCCTTGCACAAAAGAGCTCTCAGAAGACCTACAATTAAGAATTGTTGACTTGCATAAAGCTGGAAAGGGTTATAAAAGTATCTCCAAAAGCCTTGCTGTTCATCAGTCCACGGTAAGACAAATTGTCTATAAATGGAGAAAGTTCAACACTGCTGCTACTCTCCCTAGGAGTGGCCGTCCTGTAAAGATGACTGCAAGAGCACAGAGCAGACTGCTCAATGAGTTGAAGAAGAATCCTAGAGTGTCAGCTAAAGACTTACAAAAGTCTCTGGCATATGCTAACATCCCTGTTAGTGAGTCTTCGATACGTAAAACACTAAACAAGAATGGATTTCATGGGAGGATACCACAGAGGAAGCCACTGATGTCCAAAAGAACATTGCTGCACGTTTACAGTTTGCACAAGAGCACCTGGATGTTCCACAGCAGTACTGGCAAAATATTCTGTGGACAGATGAAACCAAAGTTGAGTTGTTTGGAAAAAACACACAACACTATATGTGGAGAAAAGAGGCACAGCACACCAACATTACAACCTCATCCCAACTGTGAAGTATGGTGGTGGGGGCATCATGGTTTGGGGCTGCTTTGCTCCGTCAGGGCCTGGACGGATTGCTATCATCGAAGGAAAAATGAATTCCCAAGTTTATCAATACATTTTTCAGGGGAACTTAAGGCCATCTGTCCACCAGCTGAAGCTCAACAGAAGATGGGTGTTGCAACAGGACAACGACCCAAAGCATAGAATTAAATCAATAACAGAATTTCTTAAACAGAAGAAAATACGCCTTCTGGAGTGGCCCAGTCAGAGTCCTGACCTCAACCCGATTGAGATGCTGTGGCATGACCTCAAGAAAGCGATTCACACCAGACATCCCAAGAATATTGCTGAACTGAAACAGTTCTGTAAAGAGGAATGGTCAAGAATTACTCCTGACCTTTGTGCACGTCTGATCTCCAACTACAAGAGGAAACGTTTGGTTGAAGTTATTGCTGCCAAAGGAGGTTCAACCAGTTATTAAATCCAAGGGTTCACATACTTTTTCCATCTGCTCTGTGAATGTTTACATGGTGTGGTCAATAAAAAAATGGTAACATTTAATTCTTTGTGTGTTATTAGTTTAAGCAGACTGTGATTGTCTATTGTTGTGACTTAGATGAAGATCAGATCACATTTTATGACCAATTGTGCAGAAATATATATCATTCCAAAGGGTTCATATACTTTTTCTTGCAACTGTATGTATATATATATATATATATATATATATATATATATATATATATTTTAGCAATTACAAAGTTAACCACTACACTATAGAGCTACATGTTAACCTGCACAGAAATATAAAATAAGTCTGCTGAATAAGAATATGCACATCAGAAACTACTATGAGGTTTTGCTGTCACAGATTAGCATTCAGCTTTATAGCTGAGTGGATAAGGTTCTTGCCTCTAATGTACAAGGTTGTATGTACAAAATGTATGGCACACAATAAATGAATAAATGAGCAAATATATATATATATATATATATATATATATATATATATATCTCATACTTCTGATATATATGAATTCATAATATGTGGGAAACTACTACTAATGTTTTTAGCCATAATATATTTACATATATTATAATATATTATATATTCTAAATATATAATAATATATGTAAATATATTATGGCTAAAAACATATATACACTGAACAAAAATATTAAAGCAACACTTTTGGTTTTGCTCCCATTTTGCATGAGCTAAACTCAAAGATCCGAAACATTTTCTACATACACAAAAGACCCATTACTCTCAAATATTCACAAATCTGTCTAAATCTGTGTTTGTTAGCATTTCTCCTTTGCCGAGATAATCCATACCACCTCACAGATGTAGCATTTCAAGGTGCTGATTAGAAAGCATGAATATTGCACAGGTGTGCCTTAGACTTCCCACAATGAAAGGCCACTCTGAAATGTGATGTTTGATCACACAGCACAATGCCACAGATGTTTCAACATTTAAGGGAGTGTGCAATTGGCGTGCTGACTGCAGGAATGTCTACCAGAGCTGTTGCCCAAGCAATGAATGTTCGTTTCTCTACCATAAGCCGTCTCCAAAGGCGTTTCAGAGAATTTGACAGTGCATCCAATCGGCCTCACAACCGCAGACCACGTGTAACCATACCAGCCCAGGACCTCCACATCCAGCATGTTCACCTCAGTTTCACACTGGGGCCAATTTGATTGTGTGTACGCTACTGCGAGTGGCCCATGGTGGCGGTGGGGTTATGGTATGGGCAGGCGTATGTTATGGACAACAAACACAGGTGCATTTTTTGATGGCATTTTGAATGCACAGAGATACAGTGACGAGATCCTGAGACCCATTGTTGTGCCATTCATCCACAACCATCACCTCATGTTGCAGCATGATAATGCATGGCCCCATATTGCAAGCATCTGGACACAATTCCTGGAAGCTGAAAACATCCCAGTTCTTGCATGGTCAGCATACTTACCGGACATGTCACCCATTGAGCATGTTTGGGATGCTCTGGATCGGCGTATACGACAGCGTGTTCCAGATCCTGCCAATATTCTGCAACTTCGCACAGCTATTGAAGAGGAGTGGACCAACATTCCACAGGCCACAATCAACAACCTGATCAACTCTATGCGACAGAGATGTGTTGCACTGCGTGAGGCAAATGGTGGCCACACCAAATACTGACTGCTTTTCTGACTTCCTGACCCCCCCCCCCCCCCCAGTAAGGCAAAACTGTGCACATTTCAGAGTGACCTTTTATTGTGGGCAGTCTAAGGCACACCTGTGCAATATTCATGCTGACTAATCAGCACCTTGATATGCCACACCTGTGAGATGGGATGGATTATCTCAGCTAAGGAGAAGTGATCACTAACACAGATTTAGACAGATTTGTGAGCAATATTTGAGAGTAATGGGTCTTTTGTGTATGTAGAAAATGTTTCAGATCTTTGAGTTCAGCTCATGAAAAATAGGAGCAAAACTGAAAGTGTTGCGTTTATATTTTTGTTCAGTGCATAAATATATATAAATGTTTCTGCCAGGATTCAAACCACCAACCATTTACATTAGAGGCAACCACTACACTATAGAGCTACATGTCAACCTGCACACAATATAAAACAAGGCTTCTGCTGAATAGGAATACTCACTACATCAGAAACTATTATAAGGTTTTTCTGGCACAGTTTAGTATTCAGCTATATAGCTGAGTAGATAAGGTCCTTGCCTCTAATGTACAATGTTGGGAGAATCTTTTCAGAAATTAGATTTAAATACACTGGGTGTTCCCAAGCACTGACTCCTTATATGGATATAGCTATATATGGAGTCAGAGCAGGGACTCCTAATCCGACCTAGATTCCCGACACCCTCCCCTCTTTAGAGCAGGGGGTGCCTGGGGTTCTCCCATTGACTTTAATTGTGCTCAGGTGCTCGTTAGAACACACAAGCACTTTGGTGCTCGATCAACACTAGTGGCCATGGCTTATTTTAATTCTGCACATCTTGCACACTGCCTTGTGGAGAAAAATGCCACATGGGAGTTTCTTGCACAGAACTACAGGCATCCGTGTTGGGCATAGATCTGGCATGTTTTGGACCTAACCCACCTATAGTGTGAGCAGCATCACCAGATACTGAAGCAGACTTGGTCCGGGCTGTTTTTTGGGGAGGTACGTTGCCTCTGCTCTTTATTGCTGCCGCCACCACCGTCAGCCTCTTCCTGAAGCTCCACAGCATGGTGTCAGACTCCAAAGTTACCTCTATGTCATCCTGCTGCGATTGAGAGGAGGACTGAGCTATCCAATCCACATTCTCATCCTCTTTCTCGTCAACAATAATGTTGAACCTTTCCAAAGCCAGGGACAACTACGGCCTACTACTACTACTACTGACCAGATAGCTGGCACTGCTGCTACCCACATTTTGGCTCTGGATCTTTTGTTTGGAACCCTTCCGTATTCCTGATATTTTTGAGCCTCACAAATTAAGCTTGAATTTTACTATGCATTCTGTATTCAGAATGCTATTATTTTCCCTTATAACCATGTTATAAGGGAAAATAATAATGACCGGGTCTCCATCCCGATCGTCTCCTAGCAACCGTGCGTGAAAATTGCACCGCATCCGCACTTGCTTGCGGATGCTTGCGATTTTCACGCAACCCCATTCATTTCTATGGGGCCTGCTTTACGTGAAAAACGCTGAATATAGAGCATGCTGCGATTTTCACGCAACGCACAAGTGATGCGTGAAAATCACCGCTCATGTGAACAGCCCCATAGAAATGAATGGGTCAGTATTCAGTGCGGGTGCAATGCGTTCAACTCACGCATCGCATCCGCGCGGAAATCTCGCCCGTGTGAAAGGGGCCTAAGACCCATCCACCCTCATTTACAGTCCAACACAGAATGATGTTCTGCTTGTTCTACTAGGGAACCTACCTGTCTGCTGCTGCACTGATTGGCTCATCCATGCTGTTCTGTCAGCCTGTGAGCAATCAGGGCAAGCCCTGCCTCCTATTTCCTCTCAGGGTCATGTGAGAACCTTCTTCTTCCTCCCTAGCGTTTTTTTTCTTGTTGACATGTGCAGTACAATTTGTTTACGAACTGGTTTGCTCATCTTTAATATGCAGTACATGCATGTTGGACAGGTATACCCTGTGCTGAGGAAAAAGAGAACACTTTTTCCCCTCCTTTGTGTCTTCCATTTACTATATCAATCAGAATATACTTTTTCTGAAGGTTTTATATACATTTTTGTTTTAGTATATGATTTTCTGGGCGGCCATCTTGCCTGAGTTGCTGCTTTGATTTGTTATCAGCCCTACAGAGATTAAGCTGATACATTGACTTCTATGGAAGAGTCTTGTGGGCATGGTCTTTGTCCATGCTATGTGTCCTGTGCCCTTCTATGGGAGAATCTTGTGGCCATGCTCTGTGTCCTGTGCAGAAAGAGGAAGGAGGAAAGCTTTGGCCATTGCTTATTGTCTCTAGTTTTATGAGATGACTGCTGAGAGATCTCTACAGAACTGGAATCAGCAGCCTATTATGAGGCTCATTGTTGGGTGTGAAAACTGCTAAAAATTATTTTATTTGTGCAATGACATGAAAAATAAAAATAAAAAACATTCTAAAAACAAACATTTTTTACATAAAATATGATTTAAAAAATCTAAGGTAATTTTTGATGATAAATTTCCTTCATTGTTTTAAATGGGTGATATGGTTCTGTATAATTAAGTTTACAGATTGGGAATTAGTGAATTTGTCTGTTTGTGATAATGCAAAAACAGTAGTGCTATACTGCTCATGATTTTATTTAGGGATGAGCGATTTGCATAAAACTTTGTTCCAATATTGTACGGAGCAGGAGCTCCGTACAGTATTAGAATGTGTTTGCTCCGATGAGCCGAAGTTATTGCTTTGCGAAGTCTCGCGAGACTTCGGGCAATAACTTGATAAATTAGTTTGTACTGAAAAAAAAACATTCCCCGAACTCGGGTTCGGTTCCAGAACCAAACCCGAGTTCAGGAAATGTTTTTTAACAGTAAAAATGAATTCCCAATCTGTAAACTTTATAATACAGAACCATATCACCCATTTAAAACAATGAAGGAAATTTATCATAAAAATTGCCTTAAATTTTTAAATCAATGTTTTTAGAATTTTTTTTCACATTTTTCATGTCATTGCCCAAATAAAATAATTTTTTGCAGTCTCATCCGAAGTCGATTCGCTCATCTCTAAATATAATAGTCATTGGGTTATCTGTCAACATACATATATAATTTGTCCTTTGGCATAGTTCCTTGCGATGCTCCATTGTATCATCTATAATTATGCATAGGATAATGTAGCAGGTGTACCAAAGTTATAGAAAATTATCAAAGTTATTTGGTAAATTACAAATTTGGCACTCATTGGTCCCTTTTTACAAGTGAAAGGGGTTTTCAGTTCTATAAAATGAAAGTTTTATCGGCCAACATATCCATTTGGTAGGGAAACTCACTTAAAAGAAACGTGTCATCTGAAAATTACCAGTTGTTGAAATCACATATATTTTTAAAGAATTTTGATGTTATTTTTAATTTTCCATATCAATATCTATATTCAAACAAAAACAAAAAAAAAATCAAGCAGTTTTAGCACTGGCCACTAGGACAAATAATAGGCACCACTTTTTGGTCTGTACAGATTACTTTACTGCAGTTATCTGCTTATCTTTCATTCTAATCCTGCTTGTAATGATTTAACCTCTCTGTAGAGATAAGACAGGATCCACGTTCACAGTAGGTGATAGTCAAAGCTTATCTATTCATTCCTTGTACAATGACCTCCACACAGCATGCCTGGAAAACTCTACCATAGAAATCAATGAGTTCCCCTCCTGACCATTGTGTCTATGGCCCATGGGGCTGCCGTAAAGCAATTTTTTTTAATGCTTTCTAAATGCTATTAAAAACAGGTCAGGCAATATGGCCGCCCCTATAATTCATGTTCAGGAAATAGAATGAATAAGTCTGTAATCATAAAATTAAAGAATATTAGAAAAAAGGACATGTTTTGCTATCTGGTTTTAACTGGCAGAAAAAAAAATGTGGGACACATTCCCTTTAAATAAGAAAAAGCTGCAATACCCAGTACAGCCACTATTAAATCTATGGCACTGGTGTGTACAAAGCAATGTAAACAAAGAACCTTTCAAACGACTGATTGGCAGGGGTCCAAAAAGTTGGACTTCCATTAATCTGGCAACAATGGTCTATCCTCAGGATAGACTATCAGTTTTATAGAACTAGAAAAAGTTTCAAGTTCATAACCATATAAACATGAAAAAGAACCTGAAGTTACTACATTTTGGCTTCAGGACAGAATATTGCACTGTAATAATTAAACACCGACAACTTTTGTGTGGGTGTGAGACAACCGTCTCCTAAGAGAGATGACCTGGACAATCCATGATGATAGAAAATGCCTTTTAAGACTCTTAGGAGTTGAAAGATTGATATTTAGACATAAGACAGACGTATCATCCACATTAATGCCAAGAACCAGGAAGGGTATAATTAGGCATATAAGAAATCTATAAGGGGAAAAGTCATTGCTTGCAGAATGCTAATTCACATGTGTTGTCACCGCTCTACCAGGACTTGTTCAATATGATGATGTGACACTACAAATGCAACCCATTATTTGCATTTCAGTAGAAACATGGATGTTTTATGGATGATTTATTGGAGATAACTTCATCTGCCACGAAGGAACTGGAATAGGAGCAAAAATTATTTACAAGGGAAAATGCAGTGATAACATTTTGCTTTCCTCGCCAGTCAGTTTGAAAAGGTCAAGACTATTCATCACTGTTTTTCAATATCCTGAATAGACATCGAATTAATATTCCACAGCAGCACTTCATTCACTGACACATGTAAGAGGGAGAGAATATGAAATTAAATTAGCACATGCTACCCCAGACAGCAATCCAACCCTTCCTCTGGATTGTGCGGTTATTATGTCATCTAAGATCAAGGTGAATAAATGATTCTGACTACACTTCTATTAAATAGCCTTTTATACACAATCTAATCTCTGATAAAATGGAATGGAATCGGCACAATAGGTTCCTGCTCATTCATGAACTGTAATAGTGTAATGTAAATTTGGAACTTGAGCTGATAACCCATGTAAGAAGTAAGAATGAGCGAACTGGTTCTACCTGTTCGGGATTCCGAACTTCTCAAAAAGATCACATTCAGTCGAACCCATATTTTTTGTCATTCATTTCAGATATGAGAGAGAGACTAGTACAGAAATGTGTGTTTCTAAACAATATACACATTCTTACAAACATTTGAGCTGGTAAAATCGGGGGAATATAAGCCCCAACGCCCAGGAGTGCCCCAGATTCACCCAGAAGCACCTATTTGTGGGTGGAGTTTGCATTAGCCCCACCCATTTTAATACCCAGGACTGCGCAAATTTGCCTCTGAAAATCAGGGACAGTCCCATCAAATTCAATGAAAGTTGGCACTGCAGTATGGATACAAGGTGGCCCGCAAAAAAGTTGGCTGCCTCCAATATCTCCAAATCAAACTAGTAATAAATCTGTCTTATTTGTCCATAGCAACCATCAGAGCTCAGCTTTAATTTTTTTTCAGAGCCCTGTAGGAACTTAAGGCAGAGTTCTGATTGGTTGCTATGGGCAACAAAGACTGATTTATTCAGTTTGATAAAAGTGAAGCATGATTTAATTTATCAGGTCATCAAAACCCCCAGAATACCAGGTACTGGTCCGCTGAAAATCCCAATTTGACTCACGAAACACCACTTCATGACCAGAAAATTGGCGTTGGGTGCCCCGTGTCAGGAACACGAATAACAGGCCCAATTTTCTTTAGATCAACTATGAATAGTGCAATTTACCTGGACATCTTTGAATAGTTTTACAACAAACTAATACCAGAAAAAAAAATTTCCTACTTTTTCCAACAAGATGGGACAATATGCCACACCTCACGGGACTCTGGCACAGGTTCGTGAACTGTTTGCAGAGGAGCGAACTGTGGGTAAGGGGTTATGGCCACCACATTCCCCAGACTTTTCCACATGCAATTTTTATCTGTGGGGAAATTTAAAACAGAAAGTGTACGCTAATAATCCACATCCCCTGGATGAACTTAGGGAAAACATAACAAACACTATCCGCAGCTGTTGAAAAGCTGCAAGCTGTATCAGCGAACATAATCCGGCATGCCCAAAGATGCATAAATGTGAATAGGGACCACTTTCAGCATCTTTTGTGACCTGTGGGTAGAGATGAGCAAAGTTTTAAAAAATTTGATTCAGGCACTGATTCAGACAATTTTTTCAAGATTTAATTAATTCATCATGAAGGGGGCGTGGCCTGGCGCGGCATGTAAGAGGATGCTGATACTCGTGCTCCCGGACGAGAATCCTGCAAATCCTCCTGCATCCACAATTCGTACAGAACAAGTCCCCTGAACGACGATATTGAGTACGGGAGACTGGAGCAGCCAGGAACGAGCAGTATGACACGTCAGAGTAAGAAGGAGAAGGAGGGGAGGGAGAGTGGACCTGCAGTGCAGGCGAGGCAAGATGGCGCTGGAGTGGGATAAGGGCAGCAGAGGTGGCAGCATGACTGGAGCAGTTTGCTAGAGTGGCTCCTGCAGATGCCCAAAGTGTCTCTGAGAAATCACAGAGGGGAGACACTGGACTAGTGTTGAGCGAGCACAAAAGTGCTTGTGTGCTCTGGCCAAACACATTGGTATGCTCGTGTGTTCTACCAAGCACAATGGAAGTCAATGGGAGAACCCCAGGCACCCCCTGCTTGGAAGAGAAGAGGGTGTCTGGTTCATGAAAAAAGGTTAGAAGTTGATGGAAACCCCACCAAAATGGTTTGGAAACAGCATTTAGAGGATAGCTGGATGCGTCTTAGATCTCTATTATCTATGACATACAATATACAACCACACAAAGGATATATGCCAAAAGCCAGGTATGTGCAAGCCACTATTCTATCTATGGGACAGATAACAGCCAGCATACCTTACAATGGCAGCCTTGTGCACTATGAGATTTTCCAAACCAGCTCTCATCTGACTGAGAACCAGTAAACCTCAAAGTTATTTTGCATCTGTTGGATGGCTTGGGTGGACCTTTTTTGAGCAATGGCTGACTGCGAAATTTGGAAAAGACTCTCTGTCTAAGAGCTCACAGCATGCCCTTCTGGTCACCACCACCAGGGACTCCTCCAAGACCGATTTTGATCAAGCTGCTGCAATTCAAAGATACAGACACCATTCTGCGTAAAGACAGGTATAACATGGATTTATTAATAGATGGCAGAAAAGTATTCATCTTTCCAGATTTCTCAGCAGAGGTGCAAAGAAAAAGAGCAAAATATGTAGAAGTGAAACGTCGTCTGAGGGAACGCCGGCTACCATACTCAATGCTATACCCATCTAAGCTGAGGGTTGTGGCGGAAGGAAAGATCCGCATCTTTGATACGATCAACGCTGCAGTGCAATGGCTAGAGTGAACAATCCTGCCGCCGGATTCTGCACCATCTTCGGGATGATCTCCTGATACCTGGAGAATGAGCGGGAACAAATCTGCTATCGGCGATACCGCTAAGTAACTCAGAGAGAATGTGTCTTTAATATAGAGAGTGGTTAGAAGGTCTGGGACTTTGATTCAGTGCAAGTACTAGGAGTCCACATAGTGAAGGGGGAAAAAAGAAAATACAGCAAAAAAGCATTATGTTATATGAAATTGCTATTTTATATAGAATAGGATGCATATATGCTACCTATATAAAACAAATCCAGGAGAAGAGTCAAATGGAAGGGAAATGGCCTGAGATTGTTTTTTTCCCCTTTATTTCTCCATTATAGGTCTTATATAAGCTCAAGTTGCCCACGGTTGTTGGGCATACTCTAGTTTGTTAGCCCTAAACCCCGCGTTGAAAGGGGAATGTGCCTCTTTGATTGTATTCTGTTTGTATGTTCTGGGAAACCGCATCATGACCACACCAGTATTTATTCTTGTGCTACGGGAATGTTCCATATTATGTGCCAAAACAGAAGGATATGGGAGATAGGGGGAGCGTTAAGAAAAATTCATTTCTTGGTTTTGATGATGGGGGTTAATGTGTCAGCCTGGAATGTGAGGGGTCTCGGGGATGCATCCAAGAGATATGCTGTACTTAATTTGATGCAGCAGTTCCAACTTGCCATCGTATGCTTATCAGAAACACATATGACAAAGGAATCTATGTGCTCTATGAACAGTTCATGGATAGGTCATGCATATCACTCCACGTATTCTACTCATGCTAGGGGGGAGGGTCAGTGTGCTTCTACATAAACAGCTTTGATTTCAGTGTTCTAAAACAAGTATAGACCCTTATGGTAGGTACTTATTGTATGCCTGCAATGTACGATATTTCAGACCAAACTTTTAATTGTGTTGATATACATCCCTCCCCCATACACAGGAGAGGTGTTAAAACAAGTGATAGCATTTATGGCTGCGTCTCTGGGTGCCCCTACACTTATTGTTAGAGATTTTAACATGGTGTTTGATTGCAACTTGGATAGACACCGGTAGGTTACAAACACGAAAGAGGTGCTGTTATCAAACATGGCAAAAATACTCATGGAAGCAGAGCTCAGTGACATATGGAGGATGTGTAATCCTAAAGTCAGACAATTCTCGTGCTATTCTAGTTCCCATAGCACACTGTTCCAAATTGACCTAGCAATAGGCAATCAGCAGGTAATGAGACTTGTGCAAACAATTGAGTATTTACCAAGAAATATCTCTGACCACTATCCTATAAGGTTAGAATTAAGCCTAAATCCAAAATCCGTGAGAAACAGAAGACTATGGAGGTTAAACCCTTTCTGGCTGACAATCTTGCAGGATCCTTTGGGAGTAATGGCAGAAATGCATGAATTTATGTCCTTTAATATTGGGTCGACATCCCTGATACTAGTCTGGGATGCCTTTAAAGCTTTTGTTAGGGGGGTTTTCATTAAACGTATTCAAAGGCACAAATCTAAAAGTAGGGAACTGTTGCAGGAGCTGCAGTCCAGAATCACTGTCACTGAGTGTAAATATATAGAAGACCCTGCAGAAGTAAATCATCTAATTGGGTCGAGGCACAACAGCTGTATAGAGAACATCAGTTGGAGGTAGCAGATTGCAAGAGGTTCTTTTGGAAGCAAAAGTATTTTGAGGAGGGAGAAAGTGTGGGACACATGCTGGCTACTATTATTAGGGCTCAACAGAGTTCCTCCTATATAGGGTTATTTGATAACGGAAAGTCCAGGCATACTCAAGGTATTCGGTGATTACTATAAACAATTCTATATAGATTGCAGCGTAGTGAAAGTGAGATTCAGAACTTTCTCGCGCCTCTGAGACTGCCAGTACTGACTGCAAGCCTTGAAGAACTGCTAAGCTTAGAAGAGCTTGAGGAGAGGGTGAAGGGACTTCCAAATGAGAAGACTCCAGGGTCAGATGGCATACCAGGGGAATTCCTAAATAAATATAAGGATTTTGTATTGCCACAACTTTTGGCAGCATTTGAACAGGCAGAAACAATAGGCAAATTACCTGACTCCATGAAAGGGGCAATAATAATAGTGTTGCCTAAACCTGGTAAAGATCCTACCTGTCCGGACTCCTATCAGCCCATATCCTTGCTATGTACAGATGTCAAACTTTTGGCCAAAGTCTTGGCTAATAGATTAGTGAGAGTGATCCTTAACCTGGTCAATGGTGATCAAACTGGCATTATGCCGGGTAAGTCTACAGCCGTTAATATCAGGAAACTATATCGCAATCTGCAGATGTCTAGAAATGAGATTCTTTCACTTGGCGCTGCAAAGGCATTTGACAGCGTTAAGTGGAAGTTCTTGTGGGGGGTGATGGAGGTGATGGGTTTTGGCCCTAAATTTATTTCTTGGATACAATTGTTGTGTGGCCAACCAAGGGCCCGTATACGAACAAACTGGTTGGTATCTGATGCATTCGCCTTGGAGAGGAGCACAAGACGACCTTGACACCCATGCTCTTTGCGCTGGCTATGGAACCCTTGGCCCAGATGATACGTAGATGGGTCTAACATATGTATACAGTGTAAAGGAATAAGTAGCGCTTTACGCTGACGACATGTTGCTATTCTTAGGTAATGTAAAACAATCACTGCCACATATAATTAAACTAATTATGGTTTATGGTACTTATTCTGGCTTAAACATAAATTGGGACAAATCAGTGATGCTACCTATAATACCCTGTGACTAAATCCTTCAAAGAGAAAATACAACCTTTAAATATTTAGGGGTGCAGGTATTGTCTAGACCACAAGATTATATTAATATGAACTTGTTTCCATTACTTGACAGAAGCACTAAGATAGTAGCTAGTTGGTGTAAACTGCCGCTCTCAGTCATAGGACGAGCAAACGTAGTTAAGATGGTGCTGGTGCCACAGTTCCTCTACATACTGCATAATAGTCCTGTGTGGATACCTATGCGCAATTTCTATAAAATTCAGGGTCTGTTTAGATCCCTGATATGGGTAAACTGGACAGCCTCGGTTCGGTGGGCGAGTTGGTGTCTTATTTGATGGGAGGGAGGCCACCTGGATATATACTAGAAATTGGCTCTGTAATACGTCCCCCAGACAATATCCCAAGTATACATCTTATCTGCAAAGTTTGGCAGAAATTGAAAGACATGACGAAACTTTCGGGATGTCATGCCCTTACTCCACTCTGGAATTATCAAAACTTATCAGAATTAAGGGATTAACTGGTTTTGGTATTGGGAGAAAAAAGGAATATATTGGATGTCAGAGTTGTACATTAATGGGGCAATTAAAAGTTTTGAGCAAATAAAAGCTGAGTTTGATCTTCCAAACTCTGTTTTCTACCAATACCTACAACTTTGACATGCCTTAACAAAACAGAGTAAGGTAACTGACCTTACCATACATACTTCTATGGTGGCAGAACAAATTAGAAGAGGGGGAGAAACTAAAGGGGTGATCTCTGTTTTTTTTATAAACTACTGTTGTCATTTCATCAACAACGTTTGCCATTATCAGTACAGGAGAAGTGGTCTCGAGATCTGGGTCCCTTAACTGATTCGCAGCTATTTATGAGCCGCTCTTTATCAATGTGTGAGATGCACAGACTATCACAACTATATTTGATACATAGAGTCTATAAGACGCCCATGTTCCTTCATAGGTTGCGTATACGTGACACATCTAACTGCCCTAAATGTGGTATTCCTGAGGCGCATACCTGTATAATGCGTATGTTTTGGGAATGTACTGCCCTGGTCATTCTCTGGAGTGCAGTACTGGATGTTTTTTTTTTTCAGCTGAACCGTTAATATGTATACTGGGCATACTACAAGATGATTCCTCAGAGGGACCTAGCATTTACGTTTGGAAATTAATAGCCAAATATTGGATTAGTAACACCGCACCAACCAAAGAGGAGTTCATAGCTCGTATGAATGTGATAATAGGGCTAGAGAGCAGAGTATACTATAAAAGAGGCACTATTAAAAAGTTTGACTCCATATAGGGACCGTGGTTGATAATACTGCCATCCAGAAGCCTTCTTTCCTATCAAATAGGGGGGAGTACTAGTAGGTAAAGATAATATGGTGAGATTCTAGCTTGGTTGGAATGTGAGACTTAACTAATGCAGGCTGTATATTATGGAATGGGTGTGGTATGGTGCGGTTCATGGGGCGGGGGGTTTGAGTTAGCTTGTTGTATAAGTTTTGTCTTTGACAATTGCTGTACCCAACTGGGTATATATTTATCTTCACAAATGACAATGGGCTACTGTCTTTTTTTAATCTCTAAATGGTCCAAGACACTTCAACATAAGAAGTATGACGGTACACTCCTCAAAATACTAATCACCACCACAAAAACTGGAGTGCAAAAGCACCTTGACGAATAAAAATACATTTTTTTTAAATCCAATATTAAAAAGTCATAATCATGACATTATATAATAGTAGGGAACAACAGCTGCACACAACCTCTATTACTCCCTCAGACTATCAGTAAAAAGGAAAAAAGATAGGCAGTTCGAAATATTAATCATAACCCTAATCAGACCAGGCCCACAGCTAAAATATTTGATGCAAACAGCAATCCTTATTGTGCTATGGGCTGACCTAGTATAGCTCTTGAGGAAGCGATAATACACGAAACGCGCGCCGAGGAGCGCCACCACTTCCATACCCTTCATTCTTTATTAGGTATGTTTACCATATGTTAGTGTTTAGGTAATTGGTATATGGAGTTAGGCATGTGTCTTGTCACCCATAGGAGCAATATAAGGTGAGCCCCGACTAAACCTCTCCCCCACCAACACCTCTGGCCTAAACTCGATCCTCTAGTAGTCCCAAACCCGAAGCAGATCGGCGGGCACCACTCCTGTCAGTTCAATAATGGCTCAAATCCTACTTATCACAATCAACTACCTTACGTGTCACCCCCAATTCCTCATAGATTGTAAGCTCTTGCGAGCAGGGCCCTGACTCCTAGTGTTTCAGTTGCATATTATCCAGTTATTTTTGTTTCGTATATGAACCCTATGAACTTGTAAAGCGCTGCGGAATATTGTGGTGCTATATAAATACATTTCATTATTATTATTATTATTATTATATCCTTGCCTGCAGAGAGAGTGTATCTCGGAGTAGCTAATCTGGTAGTGAAACAGTTACTGTGACAGGCAGGTGGACACCCCAATAACAGTAGAATTACACAGCTTATTCGAGAATCAAGGCCTAATAGAATTGCCTATCTATTAAACAAGGAGGACCTGCTGTCTCCCTATCCAATTTTCCACAATTAAAAGCTTTTAGCAACATTGTCCCTAGCACTTGTCACATTTCTCCCTATCCTGAGCTTACAGGTTAGGCTTTTAGAGGGCTGTGACATCAAAGGGTCTGGCTAGCTGCTCATTGGCTGTCTGCACGGCATTATGGGTGATCTCGCATTCCCAGGTTTCTTACTTTCACTTTGTAACACGTGTAGCCACCACTCTAGGGAAAAAACAATTTTCACAAAGCGCAAGAAAATTTGGATTTGTTGAAAATTAAATTTTTCCTAAACTTTAGATCGAATTCCCCTTCAGATGTTTTAATTCAATCAACACTACTTGTGGGTAATAAAAAAAACAATCCACTTGCTTGTTCATTTTGTCATACTATCACTGGAGGCAGGCTACTTTATCGTGGGCCACCCTATACATTATATGTGTTGTCTAAGGGGTTCTCTTTTTCATTATAGAGACCATGTTACTCCAAGTAGGCGTGCTCAGTACTGTAGACCAGACGATACCTGTGCTATTCAAAGTAGCTGAGTACATGTGCGCAGTATTGTAGTCCAGGTGATGTGCCTGGTATGCCGAGTACGTTTGCCCCTCGCCGGCAGATAGGTTTAGGAAAGTTAATTTGAATATCTCTCTCAGCAACCTAGAGGGTCATCTCCTACAATACTGTGCACACATACTTGGTGTACCAGATGCATCACCTGGTCTCTCTCAATGAAAAACAGCACCCATTCGACAATGCATATATATTGTTAGGAAACACACATTTTAGTATTAGTGTCTCTCTCTATATACAAGTCCCATAGAAGAAGATGGAGGCAGCATGTCCAGTACAAAAAGATCCCTTTATTGGGAGCCGCTTGGGTGAACAAAAGTGCAGAGGGTCGTGACGTTCTGGCTGATTCACAGCCTTTATCAAACACAATGTGAAATCTAAAAGATCATGCTTAAATACATTAAAACACACCCACTCTCTTAGGAGTGGCCAATAACCCAATGGGTGAAGTGCTGATGTCATCAAAGTGAATACAGATGTACTCCTACATAGTGTCTTAGTATACACCCACACTGGGCATAAGATCCACTACCCCACATACCTTCATGGCGCACGTCTTCCTGCAACTAGCGCGCATGTCCGGGGAGGCGGGGTCCGGTCACTGCGTGACCAACTCCAGGTCACCTGATCGCCAGCGGCTCCGCCCATGCGATTATCACGTCATCCCGGCTCCTCCCGAAACTCCCACAACACGCGCGCCGTTGCTATGGACGCTCATGGATCGATCCGTCCACCTCCTCGCAGTTAAGGCGATCAACCCACATCCGCACGTCAGCGACATCGGCGGCAGGATCCTCCCCTAGAGGTGCGGCAACCACAGTACACTGTCAAGTCATCTGTTGATTACCTCACCTATATCGTCCAGCACATTCGGGGACCGTCCAGGGGGGCGAAGTCTCCCAGCCTCCAAGTCACCAGCCGAAATCACGGCCGAGGTGACGTCATGGCTCCGCCCCCTCACCGTCCAGCCAACCCCGTGTTGTCAAGGACGCATCCGGGATCCGACACCGCCCGCATCAATGACGTGCAACTAGGGACCCCCACTCCCACGACAGGGGTACAAGCAGGAACGAATCACATTATGAATCAGCGCACCATGATGCAGTGTGGATAGGAAAATTAAGTGCATGTGAAATAGTAAAAAACTAAAATCAATTAAAAACACTGTACAGATAGCAGATTCAGATCAGAGGTCACTCGGATCATTTACACATTTGCCACATAAAAATCTAAGTTCATTCCAAAGGGCAGGAGTGCTCTCATCTCAAAGATCCATTTAAGCTCTTTTTTACGTAGAATCCGATCCTTGTCCCCCCCACGTCTCAATGGGCCAACCGAATCAATGATTCTAAACCTGAGTTGGTTGACCGAGTGTCCACGTTCCAGGAAATGTTTCGCCACCGGTTTATCAATCTGGGCCCTTCTGATGTTACTCTTATGGGAGTTAATGCGCTCCCAGAGCCCTGATGAATCTTGGACTCCAGGTAGGCTGTTGCATTCCGGGTGACCACGAGATCTGGTGAGTGCGATTCCACAACATTTTTTGCTGCTTCTCTCTATATACAGTCATGGCAGTAAGTGTTGGCACACCTGAAATTTTTCCAGAAAATAAAGTATTTCTACCAGAAATTTATTGCAATTATATGTTTTGTTATACACATGTTTATTCCCTTTGTGTGTATTGGAACAACACAAAAAAATGAGAAAAAAAGCCAAAAATGATATAAATTCACACAAAACTCCAAAAATGGGCCAGACAAATTTACGGGCACCTCAACTTAATATTTGGTTGCACACCCTTTGGAAAAAAAACTGAAATCAATTGCTTCCTATACCCATCAACAAGCTTCTTATACCTCTCAACTGGCATTTTGGACCACTCTTTTTTTGCAAACTGCTCCATGTCTCTCATATTTGAAGGGTGCCTTTTCCCAACAGCAATTTTAAGATTTCTCCACAGGTGTTCAAAGGGATTTAGATCCGGACTCCTTGCTGGCCACTTTAAAACTCTCCAGCACTATGTTCCAAACTATTTCTGGGTGCTTCTTGAAGTATGTTTAGGGTCATTGTCCTGCTGGAAGACTCATGACCTAGGACACAAACTCAGCTTTCTGACACTGTGCCCTACATTGCGACCCATAATCCTTTGGTAACCTTTAGATTTCATGATGCCTTGAACACAGTCAAGAGGCAGCAAAACTGCCCCAAAACATATTTGAAACGCCACCAGATTTGACTGTAGGTACTATGTTCTTTTCTTTGTAGGCCTCAATCTTTTTTTGGTAAACAGTAGAATGATGTGCTTTACGAAAACACTCTATCTTGGTCTAATCTGCCAACAAGACATTTTCCCAGAGAGATTTTGGCTTACTTACGTACATTTTTGGCAAACTGCAGTCTAACTTTTGTATGTCTCTGTTTCAGCAGTGGGGTCCTCTTGGGTCTTCTGCCATAGCATTTCATTTTATTCAAATGTCATTGGATAGTTCGCGCTGATACTGATGCCCCCTGAGCATGCAGTACATCTTGAATTTCTTTGGAACTCGATTGGTGCTACTTATCCACCATCTAGACTATCCTGCGTTGCAACCTTTCATGAATTTTTCTCTTCTGTCCACGTGCAAGGTGATTAGCTACAGTTCAATGGATTGTACACTTCTTGATTATGTTGCGCACTGTGGACAAAGGAACATCAGTATCTCTAGAAATGGACTGGTAACCTTGAGATTGTTGATATTTTTGCACAATTTTGGTTCTAAAGTCCTCAGACAGTTCTCTTTTCCTCTTTATGTTCTCCGTGCTTAGTCTGGCACACACAGACACACAATACAAAGATTGAGTCAACTTCTCCCCTTTTTATGTGGTTTCAGGTGTGATTTTTATTTATTTTTTATGCAACCCACAGGTGAGTTTGAATGAGCATCACATGTTTAAAACAAAGTTTACTACCTACAATTTTGAAAAGGTGCCGACATTTTTGTCTGGCCCATTCTTGGAGTTTTGTATAAAAATTATGTCCAATTTGTCTTTTTTCTCTTTTTTTTTTTTTTTATGTGTTGTTCCAATACACACAAAGGAAATTAACATGTGTATAATAAAACATGTGTAATTGCATACATTTTCTTGGATAAATTCTTAATTTTCTGGAAAAATTTCAGGGTTGCCAATACTTACGGCTATACAGTATATATATATATATATATATATATATATTTGTGGTCAAGGCTCCGGGGGGAGTGTGGGAACGAAGGAGGAGACACCGGACGTGGTGGGACCTAACTGGCTGGTGGTGTGCCTTTAGCCATGTGACGCGGGTAGCCAAAAAAGGGGGCTAACCCGGGGAGTCTGAGTTGAGGGTGAGACTGGAGATGAGGGAGGGTCGGGTGGGACACTGCACGAGCCGCGATGCCGACACCTGGGAGGAGAGCGTGGGGCCGGCTAAATACCCCACGCCCCTCCCACAAATGCAGGCTGGGAATCCAGCCTGCCATACTTGTGGTCAAGGCTCCGGGGGGAGTGTGGGAACGAAGGAGGAGACACCGGACGTGGTGGGACCTAACTGGCTGGTGGTGTGCCTTTAGCCATGTGACGCGGGTAGCCAAAAAAGGGGGCAAAACATGGATTTAGGCTGTTTATTGAATTGAGAATTTATAAGACCAAACTGGAGAAAGCTTTGGCGATCTCGACCCGTGGATGTGGGATGTAACGGGAGAAACATGTAGATTGCCATCGTCCCATCTTTCGTATGACGTGAGCGGGAACGCCATGTTTGGAAGCTGCGGATGCGGCCCCTATCCGGAAAGAGTGGCCGGAGATGGAGGCAGCATGGAACCCCAGACCTGAAACTATGGAGCGAATGTGCTTGATGAATTGCGCGGATGTCATTGGAAGCACGGGAAAAGGCAGTAGGGGGCTGTCGGGAGTTCTCTCGTGGAGAATGGAGCTGATTGAATACCGACACTGGGCACCAAGGATTGGACGAATTGAAATACTCGATCTGGACCGGTGGACCGACTTGGGAGGTTTTGGAGGAAAGTAGAGAGAGGGTGAAGTGGTCTGAACTACGGCTTAGCTGGCTGATTGCTGGCCCTGGGTTCTGGGCTGAGGTGCAGCAGAATTCCCCAGGCCTGAGAAACCCATAGAAGCTGAGATAGAGGGCAGCTTTGAGGATCAGACTTCGGAAAGGGCCAAAAGGACTGCCATCTAGGGCGCCAGAAATTTTTTGGAATAAGTCCCCTGTGACTGGTTGTCTGGAGGGAGTGGGAGGAGAAGAGAGCTTCTGGATGCCTCTCAAGGCCGCCTTGACCGCCTGGGAGGAAAAGAAAGAGGTATGACTGGGGTGACTAATCATGTGATGGTGCTGGATGCCCGCTAGGTAAAGTCTGATGGTGTTGTGGGACAATCGGAGCTCTTTGTGGCAGTATGCCAGGAAGGCCAGGATGAAAGAGACTCTGTCCCTGTCCCCCCTGGGATGAAGGTGTGCGAACCGCCTGAAGGTGTTCCACCCCGTGAGATAGTTGCGGGCTGAATTGACCGAGAGGGACCTGCGGATGAGACCGTGGGCTGCGGAAATGTATTCCTCTAATCCATGATCAGGGCTTCGAACCCTGGTGGGTTGATCCCGACTCTCTGTGCTCCCGGCATGACCTGAAAAAACAAATTGAAATTTAAACGGGACAGAGCATCTGCTGCGGTATTTTTCTTTCCCTCTATGTGTCTGCAGGTGACATGAAAATTGTACTGGAGAGACAGCCAGGTGAGCTTACGGACCAGACGCATGACCTTCGGTGAACTGGACCTACCCCTGGCGAGGATGTCGACGACTGCCTGGTTGTCGGTCATGAAACACACCGGCCTATTGCTCCATGACTGCCCCCAGATGAGAGCGGCTGCGACTATGGGGTAGACCTCGAGTAGGAGCGAGGACCTGGCAGCCTCCTGGTCCGAAGAGACCTGCGTGGGCCAAGGGCCCGCAAACCATTGGTCCCCGCAGATGGCCCCGAAACCGAGAGAAGCCGCAGCATCAGAGAAAACCAAGGGGGAGGCATCGTCCCACTGAGGAACAAAGAGGGAGATGCCATTCCAGCTGGACAAGAATAGGGACCACATGGCCAGATCTGCCAACGCATCGCGTCCGAGGTAAATGAGGGCATGCTGATCAGAGGCTGTTGGGAGGAGTCTGAGCAGGCCGGCGGTGAATGATCTGCCCTGTGGCATGATCCTGGCGGCAAAGTTGAAGGACCCCAACAGAGACTGGAGTTCCAACTTTGACACCGTGCGGGTACCCACAAGCCTGGCCACCGAGTCCTTTAGCCTGCTTAGTTTGTCCAGGGGAAGGCTGGCCTCCATTTTGACTGTGTCCAGGGTGATGCCCAGAAAGGTGATTACCCTGGAGGGGCCTTCCACCTTCGCTGGGGCCACCGGAACTTTCAGGCGATCGAACAGGCTGAGGAGGCTGACCAGCCTGTCCGGGGCATGCTCAGGCTGCTCGATGAGCAAGAAGTCGTCCAGATAGTGGATGACCCTCGGGCAGTGGACGTGATTGACCAGGACCCAGTGGAGAGCTTGGGCGAACTGGTCAAAGAGCCAAGGACTGCTCTTTGACCCGAACGTCAAGCGGGTGGCAAAATAATACTTTGCCCTCCATTTGATGCCGTAGAACTTCCACAGGTGGGGCAGGATAGGCAGCAACTTGAAGGCATCGGAGATGTCCGCTTTTGACAACCAAGCTCCTGCCCCGACCTGTAAGATGAGCTCCACGGCCTCGTCCAGTGAAGAGTACTGCATGGAGAATTCGTCCGACGGGACCAGGGAATTTAGGCTGGGGATGCTGGACGCATGAGGAGCGGACAGGTCGTAGATCAATCTCTTTTTATTAGATGATTTTTTTGGTCACCAAACCTATGGGGCTGGGGGGCGTGGCTAGCTGCTAACCAGGACAGACGTCCATCTCAGCAGCTCTGGCAGAATAGTCCCTATCCAACCTCATCCGTCGCTTATATGAACTTTATTAGCCTCGTTTGAGTCCCCAGGAGACGCGGCTGCACATCTACCCCATTTTGAGACCTTTCTGGGGCTAAAAGTCCGCTCCGATCCGGAGCTTCGGAAGAGGCCTAGCGGAACAAGAATCCCCGGCCTAGATTTGAGGCAGTGTGAGACCGATTGCACCCCCCTTTTCTTCTCCCCGTTGGGGCGGGAACATCTCTGCCACAGACCGAGTACATGCTCGCTGGTGCCGCCGATTATCTTCTGCCCCTTTTTTGGAGACTTACCTGTGATCTTCAGCCTGCATCGATCCGGAGGGAGTGAGGCCTAGCGGTGTGGAAGTTCTTGGCCTGGTCCTGTGGTGAAGCGCTACCTACTGCAGAGCGCCCGGGCGGCGCCGATCGACGAGGAGACTCTGCACCTCACGTCTGGGACAAGGTAACCATACAAGAACATCGTTCCTACCTTACCCAGCAGCATTGAGTCTGCAGCACTGCGCCACGGCTGTCTCACTGAGCGGGCGCCATCTTAGATTCCCGGCCATAGCGATCGTACGAACTATCTCCTGCAGTTGCTCTGACCCTTAAGACAACATAAAAAACTTGCCGGTCAGTCAGTGTGAGATCGCTGTGGAAGAAGCCTGATTAACATAGGCGCTACCGGTCACCTAGCTGCAGTCAGCTGCGATTGTTCTAGATACAACAGCTTCCCTAAGTCCACAGTGCTCACTAAGTGCAGGCCCTGAGAGATCTTTTGGTTACAATTGAGCCTCTTGAAGATTGGGACCAAAACTTGATGAATGTCGGAGGTTTAAGGTTGCTTTTGATAAATTTACACATTTAAAGAGACAGTACCTCATTAACAACAGCTTGTGAACAGAAGCCCTCCTGGATTGGGGCCGCCCCCTCCTGTAGTAACTGTACTGGTGTCCTATGGTTATGTGAAGTGCTAGTAACTCCCTCACAGCTCTTCTTTATTAGCGAACCGGACTTAAAGATGGTCAAAATAGGAGGCCAAAAACCCACTGATCAGCCTGGTCCCAACAGGTCGCTGAGCCAATCTGGCGAGATGGAAAAATTTATTAAGAAAGCGGCAGCTGTGGCAGTGAGCAAAGAACCCAAAGTGGCCCCTGGAACACCTCGCTCCGGCTACAAGCAAGCAACAGCTACAGGCGCTGATAAAATAGAAGATGATTCCGGTGACACAGATCGCCTGCCCATCTCCAGGGCTTTTCTTAAAGAAGCCCTGGCTGATGCGTTGGGTCCCCTCAGCCTGGATCTCTCCTCCATCAAAGAGGATATGCGCCATATAGGCCGCAGAGTGGAGGTATTAGAAGACACCCAGGCCACAGTTCTGCAACACCAGAGTGAAATGGCTTCTAGCTTGTCCCTTGCCCAGAACCACATCAACATCCTGTATACTGCAATTGAGGACCAGGAGAACAGGGGCAGGAGAAACAATCTCCGCTTTAGAGGCATTCCGGAATCTATTTCTGCATTGGAAGTTCCTGAAACAGTTGTCCAGATCTGCCTTAAACTCCTGGGTCCTGATTCTGCACACGAGGTCCTAATTGAAAGAGCTCACAGAGCGCTGCGTCCCAAGCCACAAGCCGGAGAACCCCCTAGGGATGTTATCTGTAGGTTTCTGAATTTTCCGGTGAAGGAAGCAATCCTGGCTGGATCCAGGAACTCTGATACTGTGGACTGGGAGGGCAACCCCATTTCTATTTATCAAGACCTGGCTCAAACCACCCTGAAGAAGCGAAAGATGCTGAAGCCACTTACTGATCTACTGCGACATCGTAGGATCCTATACAGGTGGACATTTCCATTTGGACTTTCCTTTCTCCATGATGGGCGCCGTGTCCACATTGCTTCCTACAGTGACCTGAGTAGAGCTTATGATCTTCTTCAGATTCTGCCGCTGCCTATAGAAAACTGGGACTTGGCCCAAAACTTGTCAACTTTACCGAACCTCCCTACGGTGACTCCGTGGGAACCTCTCCGTACCCCAAAATCTCAAAGAGCCAGAAGGGGGAACTCTGCCTCCACCCCTAAACGCCTGTCTTTAACAAATGATTGATACCCACCTGATCTCTCTTCTTCTCCCTTTACCTTTCTCTATCCTTCCTTCCCCTTTAAATGAGATCGCTTAAGTCTCAGCCCTTGATTTTTGATATCTTTGATATTTTTAACACTATATTATTATTTTCCACACTACTTGGCTCCAACCCCTGAGTGGTGGTCCAGGAATTTGTTAATTTACTGCACTTGTTGTTCCTTTTCTCCACTCAGGGTGTAAAGGATATACAGTAGGGACTTTCGTCCCATCTGTCTGAAAGCTATTATAGCTTTATCTCTGATTAATAGTTTGGGCTTTGCCAGATAACATATTAGGCCCCCTTCCTCCCCTTCCACTCTCCCACCTACCCCTCCCCCTCCTATATACTCGTAAAGTTGAATGCCTAATACTACTATCCTCTGGCTTGACGCAATTCTTAAGCCACTCTGAACTAACCCTCCGGTTCTCACTAACTCCTTAGAGGGATTTGCTACCTAATGATATTTTCTCATATCTCCCTCCCCCCCAACATCATATTACTCTTACAGGGAATTATTGTTGTCATGTTCCCTCTCTCCAACTACCGTATTAACCATTTAAGAATGCTTTTTATGGTTTTGTTCTTTATGTTTGGTTTATCTTGTTTTGACAGGTGCTCGAGGTTTTCAGTGATTGCTCCCCGCACGAGCGGTGTCGACATGGTGTTGGTTCAGAAGGCACGGTCCTGGAATGGCTTGAGATGGTGGTCTTGTATGCGCTTCTCTTGTGGTGGTACCCTCCTCCCCCTCCTGTGGTCGGCTGGTATCCCCTTAGCTGGTATGCCATTTAGGCTCTGCCTCATCCTTTTCCCCCTACTTAAGAATGTCTGACCTTAAATTGGTATCCTATAATGTTAAGGGCTTGAGATCTCCCGCCAAGAGAAGCCAAATCTTCTCCATGTTGCATAAAGAGAAATGCTCCGTGGTCTTTCTACAGGAGACCCACTTTAAACATGATAGATACCCTGATCTCTCCTTTTCCAGATTTCCCTGCTGGTATCACTGTGGGGCTGGGGGTGCCGCCTCGAGGGGAGTAAGTATAGGTTTCCGTAGAGGACTCCCTTTTCAATATGTATCCCATAAGCAAGACCCGGAGGGTAGATACCTTATCCTCAAAGGCAAAATAGGGCAAGACTTGTACACTTTGGTTAATGTTTACGCCCCCAATTCGGACCAGGTCAGTTGGCTCTCTAATATCTTATCCCTCGCAGATTCGCTAGGAGAAGGACTCATGATTATTGCAGGAGATTTTAACCTGGCCTTTAACCCCCTTATTGACACTTCGTCAAAGAAATCATCTACTTCTAAAAAAGCCCTCAGTCTACTGCACACTAAATTATTCAACATGGGTATGGTGGATGTATGGCGATGCCACAATCCCGACTCAGTGGACTTCTCCTTTTACTCCTCGGCCAACTCCTCGTACAGCAGGATCGATTATATCTTAGCCCCAAGAGAGAAATTACAGCTCTGTTCCTCGGCCCGAATTGGGGACATTACATTGTCCGACCACTCCCCTGTCTACTGTTCTATTCATCCTGAGGTTAAGAGCAATAGGTACACAAGCTGGAGATTCAATGAGTCCTTATTGGGAAACTCCAAGCATAAGACACAAATATCATCATTCCTTGAGGAATATTTTAAATTGAACAATACCCCTGATATATCCCCCCAGACTCTCTGGGATGCCCACAAGCCCTATATCAGAGGTAGACTGATTAGCCTCTGCTCTTTTTTAAAGAGGGAGTCCGAGAAGCAGCTTAACACCTTACTGACCAAAATCCATACCTTGGAAAAAGCACACAAGCGGTCCTTGCTTGATCATCAGCTAATGGAACTCTCTTCTCTTAGGACGCAATTAAAGAATTTGCTAAATGAGCGCTCTGCCAAGTTTTACTTGTCGGCGCAACAAAAAACCTTTGCTCATGGAAATAAAGCATCAAAATTCATGATGCGAAGAATAAAACAGAGAAGAGACTCCCGTTATGTGCAAAGCATTAAATCTCCCCAAGGTACTCAGCTTTTCAAAGCGGAGGATATTGCGGAACAGTTTAAATTGTTCTACGAATCATTATATAATCTCCCTCCTTCCGCCCTTCCGAACCCGTCTTTAGACAGAGAGGTCAATATCAGGTCCTTTCTGGATACTCTTAACCTCCCATCACTAACCCCTATACAGCAGGAATCCCTGTCCAAACCATTTACCCCTCTTGAATTAACATCGGCCATCAAGTCTACCCCTAAAGGGAAAAGCCCCGGCCCAGACGGTCTCCCTATTTCTTATTACTCTGCCTTTGGAGAACTATTACTCCCTTTTATGCTCCCTATGTGCAACCGTACTTTAGTGGGTCATCCTCTTTCCCCCGACATGATGAAAGCTACAATCACAATAATCCCTAAGGAGGGCAAAGACCTCACCTCATGCTCCAACTACCGTCCCATATCCTTACTCAATGTAGACCTTAAACTCATCGCAAAAATGCTTGCTACGAGACTGCAAAACTTTCTCCCCCAATTGATCCATTCTGATCAGGTGGGATTTGTTAGAGGCCGGGAAGGGAAGGACAATACTGCTAAAATCCTCAATGCTCTGTTTTATGCCTCCCATAAAGCCATCCCTTTGGTTTTGATTGGCACGGACGCCGAAAAGGCATTCGATAGAATAGACTGGACGTACATCAGGATGACCCTCTCAAAATTCTGTCTGCCTTTACAATATATAAATGCCGTGTTCTCTATGTATGAACATTCTTCGGCGTCCGTGTCAGTCAATGGGCTCATGTCGTCCCTGTTCCCAATAAGAAACGGCACAAGACAAGGCTGCCCACTTTCCCCCCTTATATTTGTTTTAATAATGGAAACCCTTTTGCAGGCTCTCAGGCAGGACAGGGATATCAAGGGCTTGTTGGTTGAGCACCATGAGTTTAAACTAGCAGCCTTTGCAGACGACCTGCTGATCCTAACCACCAACCCCCTCACCTCCATGTCCAGAATTATATCGAAACTCTCCTTATTTGGTTCTCTGTCCAATTTCAAGGTTAACCCTTCAAAGTCTCAAATTCTCCATATGGGTTTATCTCCCCTAACTCTTTCATCCCTCCGTATAAATTCCCCATTCAATTGGCACACCCAATTGTTAACCTACCTGGGGGTCAGGATTTCCCCTCACCTGTCGGATCTATTTAGCTTAAATTTCAAACCTCTCCTAGCATCTATACAAACCCAAATAGAGTCATTAGACTTTCCATACCTATCTTGGTTTGGAAGAAAAAATATTTTAATGTCCCTAATTATCCCCAGACTCACATACTTAATGCAAGTACTCCCCATAGAAATTCCCAAATCTTTCTTTGCTACTCTAAATAAGCTTATAAGAAAATTTATTTGGAGTGGTAAACACCCACGCATCTCATTCCTTACATTAACTAAACCTAAAGCCAGGGGTGGTATTGGTCTCCCCGACCCGGAGACTTACATGAAAGCAATACAGCTCTCCCGAGTTGTTGACTGGATTAGACATCCCCCGCATAAATCCTGGGTCATATTGGAAAGCGCCTTATTACCCTCTCCCATTAGGGCTCTTGTATTAGCTGACAAACTACCCCCTTCGCTTGGCACTATTTCAAACCCTCTCACTCGACATACATTAAAAGTTTGGAAAAATCTCTCGCTAACGTCTAGGGTTTTAAATTTGCCCTCTCCCCTTCTTCAGATAAGAGACCTTGTTGGTTTAGCTCCTAAGGACCTGAGAGATAGCAGCCCTCTGGCTATACGTTCTCTGGACGCCCCTGTGTCCCAGCTCCTGGATCCAAACGGGTGTGTACTCCCAGACCTAGAAGTTGGTAAAGTCTTGGGCACTCAGATCCACAACCCTGTCCTTATGAGCTTCATCAAAACTGAGTCTCTCCTCCTTGCAAAAAAGACCTCCTCTTCTGACAATGTCTGTTGGTTTGAAGATTTGATCGGCAACAAGAAGTACCCTCCTAAAATTGTGTCCACAATCTATAGACACCTGATGTCCCCCTCCTCTGCTCCCAAACCTGCGATAATTAGTTTGTGGGAAAAAGACCTCCAAAAAACCCTGACACCTCTTGAAATAGCTAAAGTCCTAAATGCCCCACATAAGCTCTCCAGGTGTGTGCGTATCCAGGAAAACAGCTACAAAATCCTCACGAGGTGGTACAAGACTCCTGATAAGACTTGCCTGTACAACCCTACAGCCTCAGATAGTTGCTGGCGATGCTGCAAAGCCAAAGGGTCCTTCCTTCATATCTGGTGGTCCTGTGATCTGATCAACCCCTGGTGGCTCACCTTGATTGGACTGTGCAACCAGATCTGTCAGACTTCCTTCCCCTGCTCACCGGAAATGGCTCTACTATCCCTAGGACTAGGGGGGGTTAACCCACATAGGTCCACTCTTTTTTCCCTCCTAATAGCTGCGGCCAGATTGATTTTACCAACTCACTGGCTGTCCTCTGAAGTTCCTAGTGTGGAACAATGGACAAATAGAGTCGATCAGATCTACAGAATGGAGGAGATCTCCCATTGGGAGTCCCGCACCAGACACACCTTTCTCCAAATCTGGACCCCTTGGAAAGCCTATAGAAATCTCCCCTAACTCATATCTCTTGCCCTCCAGTCCCGGGACCACTGTCTCAATCCAATGTCGCGCTACAATGCCTCAATGCCTTGTCTTATTACTATTGGCTCTCGTTCCTGCACCATGTCGATATAACCCTCACTACGGTTATTGTCACTACTATTACCAACGCTATTACCTTACCATCCTGTCACAAAGTTTGGTTAACCTAATGTTACTGTTTATTCTTACTTGACATATGCTCTTATGCGGCCTCTCAGGCCTTCTTTCGTGGGTGCAAAAAGCACGATGTATTTCTTACATTTTGAAATGTCACTCCCACATATGTACAATCTTTGTTATTGTA
Organism: Bufo gargarizans; assembly: GCF_014858855.1. Taxonomy (NCBI): domain Eukaryota; kingdom Metazoa; phylum Chordata; class Amphibia; order Anura; family Bufonidae; genus Bufo; species Bufo gargarizans. The sequence goes on from NC_058084.1 coordinate 44,725,330, forward strand.
TACTAATCAATGCTTGCTGTGATCATTATAACTATGAAAATATAAAAACAATAAAAATTGTTAATAAAAAAAAAAAAAAAAAAAAAAAAAAAACCTATGGGGCTGACTCGGTACACCGGGAAAGGGGACTCGGCAAATGGACCGATCATGAAGCCCTTCTGTAACTCCGCCTCCAGCAGTTCATCCACCGCTCCGGGATCCGCAAGAGAAGAGAGAAGGTTGGGGCACTCATGAGTGGACTGTGGAAGGGTGACTAGCCCTGTATGGAACCCCTCCGTGAAACCCTGTTTGAGGAACAGGACAAAACTGGGGTCATGATGTTGCTGGAGGAGGGAGAGTAACAGGTCGATGTTGACCCCGCCTAGTCACGGGCGTTTGGCCGTGCGTTGGGAACAAGAGGACTGAGGGTGGGCCCTAAAACAAATGGAGCAGATGTGCAAGGCTTTGCACTTATCGAAACTGCAGAAACCCAGGTTGAAATTGTTACAGATTTGATTCTTCCCTAGGAAGGTGATGGGACGACCTAGTTTGTCCGTGGCGGGGTTGGGTTTCTGCGCTCCAGAGCTGAACAAAGGCCTGGCCGGGGATGGGTTAGGGACATGGGGGCACCAGTCAGAAGAATGGAGAACTGACTGGCAACCGGCACAAGCAGGGGATTTCAGCCCGGCGAAATGCCTGCAAAAGATCTCCATGTCCAAGACCGCCCAGTTGGTGACATGCTGGTGCTGGAGGAACGCTGCTGCCGCTTTGGCGGAGAAGGACCGGTGGTATTCATAAAAAGCGGAACCGCCATATTTGTATCCCAACTCAGTGACCTTGTACATGTATATGTCCAGTTCCTCCCTGCGGTGGGGATGAATGGAACACACGATGTCCCGGTACAGGCTGAAGGTCAGCATAAACTCAGGGATGGTTAGCTTCTTGTTTAGGCGGACGTCTTTGGACCTCAGTACCACTGACACATCACCGCAGGCGATTGTCCGGTTTTCGACCGTGTCATGTGTGGAGATCAGGATGGCGGCCAAATTGATGTCCTTCCCTGCCAGGATATCCCGCCTGATGTTTTCTGGTATGAAGAAAGCGGGGGCGATGTCGGGCGAAGCAAGGCTCGTACCTGGGGTGTTGGCGTAGGAGGTTGACGGAACAGCTTCGGGCTCAGCGGGAGGAGGAGGCGCGGCAATCGTGTTCTCGACGGCCTGGAGCCTTGAGTCGATGTGCGATATGGAAGATGCCAGGTTGTTGATGGTTGCATGGAGTTGGGTTAAGGAGAGCTGAATCGTTGACATGGAGACCAGGTCTTCAGTGGCTCCGGGTGGTTCGGAAGCCCTGGGTGACTGGGGAAAGAGCAGGCGATACAATTCCGCCTTTCGCGCTGATGCCGAGTGGCGGATCCCTTTCCTTTTGAGCTCGGCGACCAGCCTGGGGATGGTCCAGTGTCTGTAGGACGCGCGGCTGGCTGCCTCGGAGACCGCTGATTCAGGAATGGACATTGAGTCCTCAATGTCCGAAACGTGGGACATGGTCTCGGGGAGAGGGCACGCCGTTTGATTCGGACCCTGTTGGGAGGATCTGAATTGAAAAGACAAACTTATGCAAGAGAACTCCCAGAAGGGGGAAAAACAGGGGAAAATAATAAAAAAATAAAAATAAAAATCTTACCTTGGGCCCAGCGGAACTTGGGGTGGAAAAAGGGGAACCTGGGAATGAGCAAGAAAAGAACCCGGGAAGGTCCGCAGGGAGGCTGAGACTTGCACCTCGTAACCTGGGATTGGTGAGTGAGGTGGAAATTTAACAGATACCTGCGTGGAGAGGTATTCCAACAACATTTCTGAACATGGAACTTACGCGGATGACGATCAGGAAAAAAAACGAGACCTGAATGGGGAAAGAAGAAAATGACAACCTGAGCGGGCCAGGAACTACACGAGGGTGATGGAACGTGCCGGATGATCGGACTGAAGACCCATGGTGTGCCAGGAGATGGCTGCTGGAGAAGAAGAAGACGGTGCCATGGCCGAGTGGCCCTTGTGAAGCCGTGATGACAAGGTGAAAACGAGAATGGATGTGAGTGAAATATGAAACATGAAAAGCAACAAGGCCTGCGCGGGAGGAAAAGAAGAAGCAAGAGCTGGTTGACAGGTGACTGGAAGGAGTTGGGTCCCGTGAAACAAACCGAAGGCCGAGATGCCTCTGGCGATGGGGCCTCAAATGCCAAAGTGGACTCCTACCAGAGCGACGGCCAGTGAGGCGACATGACCCGCGCATGGCGGCCATGGAGAGACACACGGGACCCGCGTGTGGGAGGTGAAGAGCCTGACCGTGATATATATACAAGGCAGGAGAGAAGGCGTGACAGGATGGTGAGAGACGAGTTGAACGTGGGTGTGACAAGACAGGTGAAGGCCCTAACGGGGAAGGCCATGGAAGTGAGTGAGTGTGGGAGTGTCAGGCGACCGGCCCTGAAATTCCGTGATGGGAAGGAGACGAGAACGGGGTCTGACAGGGCAGGTGGACATGAAACCTAAACGTGCCAGGTGAACAGGACATGAACAGTGACGGAAAACGACAAGAACCTGAACGTATCAGGTGACAGGACATGAAGTGAAAACTGAACGTGACAGGAGACAGGACATGGAGCGAACCTGAACGTATCAGGTGGCCAGACATGAAGAGTGACCGGACAGGAAGGGAGCCTGGATTCAAGGTGACTGGACAAGAGGAGAACCTGAGCGAGTCAGGTGACAGCACATGAAAAAAGAACCTGAACGTATCAGGAGACGGGACATGAAGACGGGCCTGAACGTATCAGGTGATGCAACGAGGAGAACCCGACATGATGGGTGACCAGACACGGAAAAGAACCTGAAACGTATCAGGTGACTGAACACGAAACGAACCTGAACGTATCAGGTGACTGAACACGAAACGAACCTGAACGTATCAGGTGACTGAACACGAAACGAACCTGAACGTATCAGGTGACTGAACACGAAACGAACCTGAACGTATCAGGTGACCAGACACGAAACGAACCTGAACGTATCAGGTGACAAGACAGGAACGAACCTGAACGTATCAGGTGATAAGACAGGAAAAACTGACCTGAACGTATCAGGTGACAGGATGAGAAGAGTGAAAAAAATGACATGACGAGAACTTACTTAGGTGACAGGACACGGAGGAGAAACATATCAGGGGACGGACACGGATATTTTACACGCCCTGGAGCGGAGCCCGGCTGCGACCCCCACAAGGCCGGAGGGCGTCACTTAAGGGAATGCTCCCGGGCGTCGGAATGCGCAGTTGGCCCCCCGAGAAAAAAGGTTGTGGCAGGGGTTACATGGTAGAGACGGTGCGCCCCCTGATGAACGGCTCAGGGGCGCCCAGCCGTCCGAACATCTGTGCCGGACTGCTGACGTTCCCCGCTGCCTCAGGATCTGCCAATCTGGGTATGCAAGATTTGAAGCCCAGATGCACGGGTCACTGTGCTGCAGACCCACCATGGGCACCCAGCCCGTCCTGCCATGTGATTCCAAGACCGGACCCCCACGCCCGAGCGGGGGGAGTGCTGAAGGGGACCGGTCCTGAGAAGCGGCGCAGGAGCGGGCGGGAGATGGGCGGAGAAGAGGCGTGGCGTTCCGGCCGGGTTTGAAGTGAGGCAGCGGGGTGGTCATGCGCGATGCGGGCGGCAGTGAGCGACGGACCCCTCGGCTCGGAGGAAGCGTGGAGGCGTGCGGCAGACTGCGGCCGCGCAACACCCGACCTGTGAAGGAACCGGAGGCACGGAGCCTACTTACCAACGCCGCAGAGGAGATGGACGGAGCCGGGGGACGCGGTCGCCGCTACACGCAGGAGCTGGGAGCCGGAACCGGAAGTCGCACAGGTAAGACGTCACACTGCACGAGCCGCGATGCCGACACCTGGGAGGAGAGCGTGGGGCCGGCTAAATACCCTACGCCCCTCCCACAAATGCAGGCTGGGAATCCAGCCTGCCATACATATATATATATATATATATAGTGACACAGTAAAGGAAATTGTATGTGGAGGCAGGTATTTTCCTCCCAGTGTGTGCTGCTGGACTAATTAGCAGTCAGGTAAGGTCAAACACTGGACTAGATCGCAGGTGCTAGTCCGGTTATTTGTTAGCACCTAGCTGCCTTTAAAAGACAGCTGGGTTCATGCAGAGGGGGGCTGAGACCCATGTGAGGGGAAACAGGCCGACTAAAGCCTGCTGATGGACTCTTGTTGGCAGAACAGGCCGCATGGTGTGAACTGACTTTTTTGCTTAAAAGTGTTTTTTTTGTTCTGTGAACTTTCTAACATGTAAATAAACACTGAATTTTTGGTTTACAAACTGGTTGGTGCCTCTATACTGTGTCCACTTATCTTGTTTACCAGAGCGAATCCCCACAATTGGTGGAGGATGCGGGCAATCAAAGCAAGGCTGTTGCATTTTTTCAGGCTCTGTTGTATGTCCTGGATTAGGCCTGCTAAGTTGCAACCAGCATCACGGTACAAGATGGAGGAGATGATGAAGCAGCTGGTGCAGGTCAACCTAAGGCAACAACAGGCCATGGAGCAGCAGCCGGGGACTAATAGACAACTGGTAGAGGCTAATCAGCGACAGCCAGGGCCGGTGCTACCATAAGGCAGACCAAGCGGCTGCCTTAGGGCGCACCCTGGGGGAGGGCGGAAAAATGTGACATGGAGGGGGAGAAATGTGACATGGAGGGCTGATGTGACATAGGGGGTGATTTGACATGGAGGGGGAGAAATGTGACATGGGGGTCTGATGGCTGACATGGGGGGCTTATGGCTGACATGGGGGGCATGATGGATGACATGGGGGGCATGATGGCTTACATGGGGGGCATGATGGCTTACATGGGGGGCATGATGGCTTCCATGGGGGCAAGATGGCTTACATGGGGGCATGATGGCTGACATGGGGGCATGATGGCTGACATGGGGGCTGATGTCTGACATGGGGGTCTGATCTGAGGTATGATTAACATTGGGGGTCTGATTGCTGGTCTGACCTGAGGTGTAATGGAAAATATATTTTTTTTATTATCCTCCTCTAAAACCTAGAAAATACGGTCTTCAAACCAGCGATTGTCTGAAGCAGAGAGAAGATACCAGGACCACACAGAGGAGAAGCCAGCTGCTGCAGACGGGACCAGGGCCAGGTGAGATGCGAGGGGGGCGCCAAAATGTAGCTTCGCTTGTGTTGGCAAAAATCCTTGCACCGGCCCTGGCGACAGCAAGAAACGAACAAGCGACTGCTGCAACATGTGAAGGCCTTAGAGAAGACAGGAGTATCTCAGGGAGTCCATGATGCCCGGAAAGCGGTCCGCACGGCGATCCCCAAGATGGCACTGACAGATGACGTTGAAACCTACCTGGTGGTGTTCGAGAAGGTGGCCGTGAGGGAGGGTCTACCCCGAGACCAGTGGGCTGAGGTCATCGCTCCATTCTTGGCATCAGGACCCCAGCAGGTTTACTATGATTTACCAGATGAGTAAGCAGCAGACTACTATAAGGTGTCATGAGCCCCACCTGGTCGAGCCCATGGACATAAACTTTGGGTATCGACAGTCATGGTATGCCAGAAGTGCTTCCAAAAACTCTCAATAACAAACCTTTGTGTCAGGTGGAAGTGGGAGTCACTCCTGTGGTGGCTCTGCTGGACTCAGGGAGTCGGATGACCCTTGTGAGGGCTTCCTTGGTGCAACCCACCGAGTTTACGGTCTGGAACGTCGGGGTGCTCAGCATACGTGGAGATTTAAAAGAGTACCCCACTGCTCTGCTGTCCCTAAGCACATGTGTCGGATCCATGAGGTGGCCGTAACCACCAGCATGCACTAAAAAGTGATACTAGGAAGAGACTTTTTGTTGTTCCCAGCCCTGTGGCCGACGTTGTACATACTGATTCCCGGGAGATAGGGAAAGCTCCAGTAACGAGGCCTGGCCCAGTTGAGGTGCTAGAACACCAGAAACCCAAGGTGGAGGGGCCGACGGTAGGTCCGGTTGGTGAGGGGGGAGACAATCCCACTGAATAGGATAGGTAGGGAGCATAGGAAGATAGCTCAGCCAGCCCAGAATCTTGCCTATAATCAAGCATCTGGGGTCCGTAACTGTAGCCGGGAATATCCGGTTTTGGTTTTTGGGCCTCCTGTCGACAGTAAGTTCCTCGCTAGGTGGCAGGGGCCCTACAAAACATCAGAGAAAGTTGGAGACACAAATTACAAGGTACGTTAGCCAGGTCGGCAAAAGCCAAGGCAGGTCTACCATGTCAATTTATTAAAACCTTGGAAGGTTAGGTAGACCTGTACTGAGAAAAGCCGGTTTATCTGGGGGCCGGTTAAGCTAGGGGAAGAGATTCCGGTCCCTGTGCTACAGGCGATGTGGTTGCCATAGAAAAGATTACTGACAACCTTTTCCGCTAAACAGACTCAGGGGGCCAGGGAGTTTGTTAGTTGGAACACGAATGTGTTCTCTGACCTCCCTGAATGCCCTTCCGTAACCCATCATGATATTGTCACTGAGCCCCAGGCAAAAGTCTGGTTAAAGCCGCACCGGGTGCCCGTGGTTCGTCGACAAGCCATCTCTAAACACGGAACCTTTGGTTTGCAAACTGGTTGGTGCCTCTATACTGCGTCCGCTTATCCTGTTTACCAGAGCGAATCCCCACTATATATATATATATATATATATATATATAAACAGTACAGACCAAAAGTTTGGACACACCTTCTCATTCAAAGAGTTTTCTTTATTTTCATGACTATGAAAATTGTAGATTCACACTGAAGGCATCAAAACTATGAATTAACACATGTGGAATTATATACATAACAAAAAAGTGTGAAACAACTGAAAAAATGTCATATTCTAGGTTCTTCAAAGTAGCCACCTTTTGCTTTGATTACTGCTTTGCACACTCTTGGCATTCTCTTGATGAGCTTCAAGAGGTAGTCACCTGAAATGGTTTTCACTTCACAGGTGTGCCCTGTCAGGTTTAATAAGTGGGATTTCTTGCCTTATAAATGGGGTTGGGACCATCAGTTGCGTTGAGGAGAAGTCAGGTGGATACACAACTGATAGTCCTACTGAATAGACTGTTAGAATTTGTATTACGGCCAAAAAAAAAAGCAGCTAAGTAAAGAAAAACTCGTGGCCATCATTACTTTAAGAAATGAAGGTCAGTCAGTCCGAAAAATTGGGGAAACTTTGCAAAGTGTCCCCAAGTGCAGTCACAAAAACCATCAAGCGCTACAAAGAAACTGGCTCACATGCGGACCGCCCCAGGAAAGGAAGACCAAGAGTCACCTCTGCTGCGGAGGATAAGTTCATCCGAGTCACCAGCCTCAGAAATCGCAGGTTAACAGCAGCTCAGATTAGAGACCACGTCAATGCCACACAGAGTTCTAGCAGCAGACACATCTCTAGAACAACTGTTAAGAGGAGACTGTGTAAATCAGGCCTTCATGGTAGAATATCTGCTAGGAAACCACTGCTAAGGACAGGCAACAAGCAGAAGAGACTTGTTTGGGCTAAAGAACACAAGGAATGGACATTAGACCAGTGGAAATCTGTGCTTTGGTCTGATGAGTCCAAATTTGAGATCTTTGGTTCCAACCACCGTGTCTTTGTGCGACGCAGAAAAGGTGAACGGATGGACTCTACATGCCTGGTTCCCACCGTGAAGCATGGAGGAGGAGGTGTGATGGTGTGGGGGTGCATTGCTGGTGACACTGTTGGGGATTTATTCAAAATTGAAGGCATACTGAACCAGCATGGCTACCACAGCATCTTGCAGCGGCATGCTATTCCATCCGGTATTTATTTTTCAACAGGACAATGACCCCAAACACACCTCCAGGCTGTGTAAGGGCTATTTGACCATAAAGGAGAGTGATGGGGTGCTGCGCCAGATGACCTGGCCTCCACAGTCACCGGACCTGAACCCAATCGAGATGGTTTGGAGTGAGCTGGACCGTAGAGTGAAGGCAAAAAGGCCAACAAGTGCTAAGCATCTCTGGGAACTCCTTCAAGACTGTTGGAAGACCATTTCATCAAGAGAATGCCAAGAGTGTGCAAAGCAGTAATCAAAGCAAAAGGTGGCTACTTTGAAGAACCTAGAATATGACATATTTTCAGTTGTTTCACACTTTTTTGTTATGTATATAATTCCACATGTGTTAATTCATAGTTTTGATGCCTTCAGTGTGAATCTACAATTTTAATAGTCATGAAAATAAAGAAAACTCTTTGAATGAGAAGGTGTGTCCAAACTTTTGGTCTGTACTGTATATATATATATATAGAAATAGAAAAACAGCCAGCAGCACTCCAGATTATTGAAGAAAACGTGTGGTTTATTGACCCAAAAATGAAGTCACTTCATTTTTGGGTCAATAAACCACACGTTTTCTTCAATAATCTGGAGTGCTGCTGGCTGTTTTTCTATTTCCATTTTACTGGACCTAGGTGCTGGTTCATATTGGCCACGCGTGCACCCCTCGTGTTCATAGTGTGCTGCTTCCTCATTTTCCAAGGTATATATATATATATATATATATATATATAGACAATAAGGAACGCATGGGAGCACTGCTGTTTAAAGTTGTAGGCAAGGTAAGAATTATTTCAAAAATAGATGTGCTAAATTATCAATATGTAAAGTGAATGAACAAAAGAGAAATCTAAATCCAATCAATATTTGGTGTGATCATCCTTTACCTTCAAAACAACAGTTTTAGAAGGTACTTGGCAGACAGGTTGTTAACCACATATGTTCTGTGGATTTTGGCTCTTCATGTAATCCCAAGGATGATGCTGAGATAAGGCTCTGGAGGGGCCATATCATCATTTCAAGGACTCCTTGTTCTTCCATTAAAGATAGTTCTGAATGACATTGACTATATGTTTGGGGTAGTTGTCCTGCTGTCGAAATTTTTTTTGGAGCCAATCAGAGCCCTCCCTGATGGGGTTGCATGATGGATAAGAATCTGCCTGTATTTCTCGCCATTGAAGACACCATTAATCCTGACCAAATCCCCAACTCCATTTGCTGAAATGCAGCCCCGAACCGACAAAGAACCTCCAGCATGCTTTTAGATTTCTCTTTTGTTCATTCACTTTGCATTTTAGTAATTGATAAAAAATAAACTATTAACTTTCCGTTTTTTTCCCACACATATATACACATACACGGAGAGTGGAGTCTCTCTGCTACCTAAGGCTGGGGTCACATCTCCTATTTATTTTCTGATCCGTCAGAAGAAGAGGAAAAAAAAATGGATCCAGTAAAAATATGGATCCTTTGTATCAGTTATGCAGATTTGAGATATTTCCATCTGAGATCCATTTTCTTTGATGTAAAAAAAAGTATTGCATGCAGGACCAGAAAAAAACAGGTCTCAGGCGGAAATGGCTCAAACGGATCCCAAATGTGCATAACTGATACAGAGGATCAATTTATTTTTTACTGGATTAATTTTCTTCTTTATCTTTCTGTTCTGACGGATCAGAAGAAGGAAAAAATAACGGTGATAGAGTTCACCCGCCTTACATGAAGGGAAAAAAATCTCACTTTTATCCACAGAAGAAACGCTGTAATGAATCTTATTTTGGCATGTCTAATCCAAGGGGACTCAGTAAAAATCTGAATTATTATGGGTACATGGAGGATGAGTTATAATTATTGCTGACCAGAATGGATAGAATGTCAAGTGTTCAATCTGTTTTGTTTGATAGTTATCACAGGAATGATGATCATTCATACTGTACATCATGTTATTCATGAAGTTGGTAATCACTGGGGAGTCCTTTTAAATGTGATTAATTCATAAAGCACATCTGCTGTTTACTTATTTCTATAAAGAGATATGAATAGATCATTGATCTGTCGTCCCCGGGGGTTTGTTTTCTATGTTGTAAAGTTTAATTGACTGTTTGAACAGTCTGATGTATTGTGTTTCTTATTCATACAGTGTGTGCAACTCCTTACATTGTGAAGAATTGCAGACATGTTTTACAATTTATTGTAGAACTTTTTAGAATCATCCTGATAGTGTTATATTAGTGCCACTTGACTTTCTTTTTAGTTTGGGATGGCAAAGGTTAACCTGGCTTCCTGTGCCTGCGATTCTGTCCCCAACACCGAGGTACGAGCGCCAGGCTCCCTCACTCCTCCTCGTAGCTGCACGCCATGGTGACAGGTGTAGGCAGCGGGGTTCTTAGCTGTTGTTTGCACTCCTGCCACCCGCATATCTGTCTTCTGGCTCTCAGCAGAGCTTGCTCCCTGGCTCAGAGTTCCTTGTGTGTATTTAGGGTGAGTGCGGGCGTGTCTCTTTATCTTATGTGAGGCATCATGCACACAGCTCCAATCAGGGGCGTACACAGAAATCATTGGGCCCCATAGCAAGAATTTAAATTGGGCCCCCATGCCCGTCCCTAGTCCCTTCTACTATGCGCCCTGGCTCCTCTCATTACCCTCCCTAACTTCTCCCCTGCCCCACCTCATGCAGAAATATTTTGTTCTACAAAATGGCAGTACTCATGCCGGAAGCCAACAGACCCATTATAGAGAATGGGATCTGGTAGGTCCCGGCGGTGTTCAGCATATATTGACAAGAATCTGGGGCATTACATGATGTGATACCATCCAGCATGGCACATACGCAGAGACTTGAGAAAAGTGTGAGGAAGTGAGTGCCCCCCTTCCCATATCCTCTGTGTCATACAGGACAGCTGGGAGACACTGACATTACTCGCTATCCTGCATGACACATGTGCAGAGATATGAGTCTCTGGGAAAGCTGGGTGACCCCCTCCCACTGCCTTTCCATGTTCTTATTATCTGCATTTATGCCTTGCAGGAGAGCAGGAAATCTGAGTGACATTACATGATGTAATAGCACCCAGCTTTTCTGCTGTCCTGCAAGGCACATGTGGAGAGATATGAGAATAGTCTGAGAAAGCTGAGTAACACAACTCCCACCTCCAATTCCCCTTTGAGGTAGCACCTGGTACACACCTCAGGAAAGTCTCTCCTCACCATCAGATATGTGTGAAGAACTTCCGTTTTGACTTCCGTCTTGTGGATTCCCTTATAACCATGTTACAACGGGAAATAAAAACGGAATCCATAACGCTGATGTGAACAAGCCCTAAGTGGTGAGTGTGTATTTGTGCATCCATGTAAGTGGTTAGCGTGTGTATGAGTGCATCTATATATGTGGCGTGTGTGTGCGTGTATGAGTGCGTCTATGTATGTGGTGAGTGTGTGTATAAGTGCATCCATGTAAGTAGTGAGTGCATGTAAGAGTGCATCCATGTAAGTGGTGAGTGTATGTAAGATTGCATCCATGTAAGTGGTGAGCGCGTGTATGAGTGCATCCATGTAAGTGGTGAGCGTGTGTATGAGTAAGTGGTGAGCGCGTGTATGAATGCATCCATGTAAGAGCGCGTCTATGTACAGTATGTGGTGAGTGTCTGTTTGAGTGTGTATGTGGTGAGTGTGTGTTTGAGTGTATCAATGTATGTGGTGAGTGCGTGTTTGAGTGTGTCTATATACTGTATGTGGTAAGTGTGTGTTCGAGTGTGTCCATGTAAGTGGTGAATGCATGTATGAGTGTATACATGTAAGTGGTGAGTGAATGTATGAGTGTATCCATGTAGGTCATGAGTGTATGTATGAGTGCATCATGTAAGTGCTGAGTGTATGTATGAGTGCATCCATGTATGTAGTAAGTATATGTATGAGTGCATCCATGTAAGTGGTGAGCATATGTATGGGTGCATCCATGTAAGTGTTGAGCGTGTGTATGAGTGCATCCATGTAAGCGGTGAGTGTGTGTATTAGTGCATCCATGTAAGTGGTGAGCGTGTGTATGAGTAAGTGGTGAGCGTGTGTATGAGTAAGTGGTGAGCATGTGTATGAGTCTGTCTATGTATATGGTGAGCGCGTGTATGAGTAAGTGGTGAGCGCGTGTATGAATGCATCCATGTAAGAGCGCGTCTATGTACAGTATGTGGTGAGTGTCTGTTTGAGTGTGTATGTGGTGAGTGTGTGTTTGAGTGTATCAATGTATGTGGTGAGTGCGTGTTTGAGTGTGTCTATATATGTGGTAAGTGTGTGTTCGAGTGTGTCTATGTAAGTGGTGAGTGAATGTATGAGTGCATCCATGTAAGTGGTGAGTGAATGTATGAGTGTATCCATGTAGGTGGTGAGTGTAGGTATAAGTGCATCCATGTAATAATTCTTTAGTTGAGTGTATATGGTGAATGTGTGTTTGAGTACATCTATATACACTCACCTAAATAATTATTAGGAACACCATACTAATAATACGGTGTTGGACCCCCTTTTGCCTTCAGAACTGCTCAGGTAGCCCGTGGCATTTAAACGATGGCCAATTGGCACTAAGCAGCTGTCCTCAAAGGGGAGAGGTAGGAATTTCCTCTTTAGCCAGGATAAGTCTACAAAACAATCCTCCGAATGACGCCATGAGCCCGGTAGGGGGGAGATTGAAAGAGTTTGTCCCTTCCTGGGAAAAGATCTCAAACTCAGCCTGGGTCCTAGACGTAATCCACCAGGGATACCAGCTGGAATTTTGCACTCCCCCTCCAGACAGATTTGTATTAAACAAAAAATTGAAGTCAGATTACAGTCTCCTAGAGTCTCAGATTTCCCTTTTGTTAGAAAAAAGAGCGGTGGTTCCACTGGAGACCTTAAGATCCCTAGGTTGGAAACTAAATCTGGAAAAATCTAATCTATCACCCAGCCGAAAGATGATCTTTCTAGGTATTCTTCTGGATTACAGCCAGATGACCTCTTTTCTTCCAGAACAAAAGATTCGGGACATCAAATCAAAAATTTCCGTCTTTTTACGCCAGAGAAAGGTCATGTTCCGAAGAATTATGGGACTCGTGACTTTGAAGATTCCTGCGGTGAGATGGGCCCAGGCTCACGGGAGACCACTACAGGAATTCCTGCTAAAACAGTGGAACAAAAGCATCTTCTCCCTGGAAAAGGCGGTTACCTTACCTCCAGGGGTCAAACTCTCCTTGGGGTGGTGGCTGAAAGAAAGAAACTTAGTCAAGGGGGTCCCTTGGAGGCTCTCCAATCAGATAGTGGTAACAACAGACACAAGCGGGGCAGGCTGGGGAGCCCATTGTCAGGGTCAGCTGTTACAGGGGTCATGTGATGCAGAGACCCTTCCCCTTTCTTCAAACGCCAAAGAGCTTCTGACCGTGTTTATGACCCTAAAAACCCTGGCTCCAGTCATCCGAGGACAAAACGTAAAAATCCTCTCCGACAACTCCACCACGGTGGTATATCTCAACAAGCAAGGGGGCATAAGAAGCAGTTCCCTTTGTCAGATAGCAAGTCCATAATCGCTGTCCATCTAAAAGGGGACGAGAACACACTGGCGGACTTCCTAAGCAGGAAGAGAATTTGGCCAGGGGAGTGGAGCCTCAAAAAGGCGGTGTTCCAGAACATCTGCAGCAAATGGGGAGTCCCAAGAATAGACCTTTTTGCTTCCCAAAAGAACAAACAGGTGGACCTTTTCTATTCCCTCTCGGCGAAGGACCATCCGGTGAGAGTGGATGCCTTAGCGGGTCCATGGCCGTTGGGTCTGCTCTATGCGTTCCCTCCTTTCCAGCTCATACCAAAGGTTCTGGCAAAGATAATAGAGGAACGAGCTTATGTCATCCTAGTGGCACCATACTGGCCCAAAAGGCCTTGGTTCTCCCTCCTTCTGAACCTCTCCAAGGGAGACTTCTGGACCCTTCCTCAGTCTCCGGACCTCCTCCATCAGGGCCCAGCCTGGCATCCGGCAATCTGCCGACTAAAATTGACAGCATGGAATTTGAGCGCTCCATTTTGAAGTCCAAGGGCTTCTCTGATGCAGTTATCTCCACCCTGCTCTCTAGCAGAAAGCAAGTAACTTTCAATACCTACTGGAGAACTTGGAAAGCCTTCCTTTCATTTGCCAAGGAATCCTGGAATCCCACTCTTCCCCCAGATATGAGGGTAATCCTAGACTTCCTTCAGAAGGGGCTAAATAGAGGTCTTCGTGTCAGTACAATTAAGGTCCAGATTTCAGCCCTTAGTGCCTTCTTGGATATGAGATTGACGGATTTGGATGTGGTCAAGAGGTTCATAAAGGGAGCCAGCAGATTTCACCCAGCTATTAGATCTACGGTTACGCCTTGGGACCTTAATTTGGTCCTTTTCGTCCTTATGGACCATCCCTTTGAACCCTCTAAGGTTGCTGTCCTTTAAATCCGCTTTTCTCATAGCTATCACCTCAGCCAGAAGAGTGGGAGAGATCCATGCTCTTTCATGCAGACCTCCATACCTATCCATCCTTGATGACAGAATTATATTGAGACATGAACCCTCCTTCTTACCAAAGGTATTCTCAAAATTCCACTGCGAACAGGAGATTTCCTTACCCACCTTCTGCGCAGGGGCAAAATCTTCAAAAGAAAGACGTTTCCACCATCTGGATGTACGCAGATGCATACTTGTCTATCTGGAAGCCACAAAAAGACTGCGAAAATCTGACCGTCTTCTGGTCCAGTATGCAGGCCAAAATAGGGGGCAGGCAGCATCAAAAATTACTATAGCCCGCTGGAAAAGGATGACCATTGCAATGGCCTATACAGGGAGTGCAGAATTATTAGGCAAATGAGTATTTTGACCACATCATCCTCTTTATGCATGTTGTCTTACTCCAAGCTGTATAGGCTCGAAAGCCTACTATCAATTAAGCATATTAGGTGATGTGCATCTCTGTAATGAGAAGGGGTGTGGTCTAATGACATCAACACCCTATATCAGGTGTGCATAATTATTAGGCAAATTCCTTTCCTTTGGCAAAATGGGTCAAAAGAAGGACTTGACAGGCTCAGAAAAGTCAAAAATAGTGAGATATCTTGCAGAGGGATGCAGCACTCTTAAAATTGCAAAGCTTCTGAAGCGTGATCATCGAACAATCAAGCGTTTCATTCAAAATAGTCAACAGGGTCGCAAGAAGCGTGTGGAAAAACCAAGGCGCAAAATAACTGCCCATGAACTGAGAAAAGTCAAGCGTGCAGCTGCCAAGATGCCACTTGCCACCAGTTTGGCCATATTTCAGAGCTGCAACATCACTGGAGTGCCCAAAAGCACAAGGTGTGCAATACTCAGAAACATGGCCAAGGTAAGAAAGGCTGAAAGACGACCACCACTGAACAAGACACACAAGCTGAAACATCAAGACTGGGCCAAGAAATATCTCAAGACTGATTTTTCTAAGGTTTTATGGACTGATGAAATGAGAGTGAGTCTTGATGGGCCAGATGGATGGGCCCGTGGCTGGATTGGTAAAGGGCAGAGAGCTCCAGTCCGACTCAGACGCCAGCAAGGTGGAGGTGGAGTACTGGTTTGGGCTGGTATCATCAAAGATGAGCTTGTGGGGCCTTTTCGGGTTGAGGATGGAGTCAAGCTCAACTCCCAGTCCTACTGCCAGTTTCTGGAAGACACCTTCATCAAGCAGTGGTACAGGAAGAAGTCTGCATCCTTTAAGAAAAACATGATTTTCATGCAGGACAATGCTCCATCACACGCGTCCAAGTACTCCACAGCGTGGCTGGCAAGAAAGGGTATAAAAGAAGAAAATCTAATGACATGGCCTCCTTGTTCACCTGATCTGAACCCCATTGAGAACCTGTGGTCCATCATCAAATGTGAGATTTACAAGGAGGGAAAACAGTACACCTCTCTGAACAGTGTCTGGGAGGCTGTGGTTGCTGCTGCACGCAATGTTGATGGTGAACAGATCAAAACACTGAAAGAATCCATGGATGGCAGGCTTTTGAGTGTCCTTGCAAAGAAAGGTGGCTATATTGGTCACTGATTTGTTTTTGTTTTGTTTTTGAATGTCAGAAATGTATATTTGTGAATGTTGAGATGTTATATTGGTTTCACTGGTAAAAATAAATAATTGAAATGGGTATATATTTGTTTTTTGTTAAGTTGCCTAATAATTATGCACAGTAATAGTCACCTGCACACACAGATATCCCCCTAAAATAGCTAAAACTAAAAACAAACTAAAAACTACTTCCAAAAATATTCAGCTTTGATATTAATGAGTTTTTTGGGTTCATTGAGAACATGGTTGTTGTTCAATAATAAAATTAATCCTCAAAAATACAACTTCCCTAATAATTCTGCACTCCCTGTACAGTTAAGGGTCTTACTCCTCCAGAGGGTTTAAAAGTCCATTCAACCAGAGCGATTTCCACCTCTTGGGCAGAATCCGCCTCTTTGTCTCAGATCTGCCAAGCCGCTACATGGTCAAATCCTTCCACCTTTTTCAACCACTATAGGTTGGACGATCTGTCCAATTCGTCCTGTCAGCGGCAGTCCCCCCCTAATGAATTCCTTTGTTATTCTTCCTGCTGAAGTGCCATTGTGGGAGGCGTACGGAAAAGATGATAATTACTCTTACCGGTAATTGGATTTTCCGTATAGCTTCCACAACGGCACTGGGTTTTTCCCACCCATTGTTTGCTTGTATTCTTTTGTCTATTATAACTTGATTCATATCTCCCTGCAAATAAAAGGTTACTTCTTCAGCATCATCCTGGTTTCTTTGGAACTTACTGGAGAAAGTAATGGGGAGGAGGCATTTAAACTTCTGCTTTTTACGTCGTTTCCAGTCCCTGGGGGCGGTGTCACGAGAGTGTCAAGAACCACGCCTGACTCCGTTATACCCGGGGTCAGGAAGTCGCAGCGGTTGGCTGCACGCTCTATGTAGAAAGATAGGGCTGTTTCCTTATGGTAGCTTTCTGGGTTTGCTTTGCAACCCTTTTTGTTTCACTCAGGGATCCGTAGCTCCTTCTCCTCAGCTGTTCCTTGTCCAGCACTCCCAACCTCCTTATATTCCCCTCTCCCACTTCTCTGGTTGCCAGATATAGAGCTTCCTGCCTGGACTTCTATACTGACCCACTGGAGCTGTGTTGCTGCGTTCTCTGGTTGTTGGTCCAGAACGTTTCCCTCCGGATCCCTGTTGGACCTTTGTGGTCTGCTGTTGTCGCCCACCTGGGTTTATGCGTTTGTCTGTATTGTCTGTCCTCTCCCTGGTGTTTCCCTCTTAGTGTCAGTGGTGCGGACTAGCGATCCCACCGGCCCGTTCATTATCTAGGGCTCATTTTAGGGAAAGCCAGGGTTTAGGCACGTGATCGCCAAACGGGTGAGGAGCCCGTCTAGGGACGTCAGGGCAGTCAGCTGCCAGCCGCAAGGTGAGTCAGGGGACACCACCTTTCCCTCTCCCTTGGGCAGGGCTTTCCCTTTTCCCTCCCTGTGCGTGACGCCGGTCATTACATTATATCTGGCCCTTATTTTGTGTAGGTAAAAAAAAAAAGACATGGCCTGTCTTTGGAGGTGGCAGTATTGAAGGCGTCGGTCCTCCAGCAACATCAGCAATTACAACTGACCGCAAGCCCAGCAGTTGCTACTGGTAACCAGGTTGTTGCGGAACCCAAGGTCCCTCTCCCTGACAGATTTTCTGGGGGAAGGGTCAAGTTTTTGACATTCCGTGAGGCCTGTAAATTATATTTTAAACTGCGCCCTTACTCCTCTGGTAATGAAGAACAGCGGGTGGGGGTTGTTATTTCCCTGCTGCAGGGGGAACCGCAGTCCTGGGCGTTCTCTTTACCCACTGATTCCCAGGCTCTTCGGTCAGTGGATGAGTTTTTCGGGGCCTTGGGTCTCATATATGACGACCCTGACCGAGTCGCACTAGCTGAATCAAGATTACGGAGACTCCTACAAGGAGAGCGGCCGGTAGAGGAGTATTGCTCTGACTTCCGTAGGTGGGCTACGGATACCCAATGGAACGACCCGGCTCTTAGGAGTCAGTTCTGCTCTGGGTTATTCGAAAGGGTTAAGGATGTGCTTGCATTATATGAGACCCCCTTTTCCCTTGATGCGGTTATGTCCCTTTCTATCCGAATAGATAGACGCCTTAGGGACAGGTTGAAAAAAACAGAGCAATTGGTAACCCCTCCCAAGCAGCAGTTAGTCTGTACGGACTTAGACGAGCCTATGCAGCTAGGAGGAACCACTCGTCAGGTTCGTCCTCCTGAGGTTCGCCGTAGGCGTGTTTTTTTTTTTTTTTGTGGGGAGAGGGGTCATTTCATTAATATGTAATATAAGTATGAGGCGGCTCACTATAACTCAAAGGGGTGGAATAAGGTGCTCAATCCAGACAAAGCGTACCTAACGCTTGTAATGGAGGAGGAGTAGGTGAAAGTAGAGGGATGGCACTCAAAACATAAGTGATGTATGGATGATAAGTTAATTCTAAAATTATTTATTAAAGAATGCCTAAAAAACAATGGCTGGGTATGCCTGAATAAGGATAGTAACATAAAATGTATCGCCAATAGATATGGGCAATATCATACAGCAAATCGCTAATAGATATGTATATCTGTAAGTATCCACACTTGCGTTCAATATAAAATCAACATACTAATAAAATGATGGTTTGAATGTCAATTCATAAAAATCCTGCTGGAAAAAGAATCCCAATGAAAAAAAAGGGGAGGTATTATACACCTGTTGAAAAAAGAGTCTGTGGAAGGAAAGTCCAATCTTATGATGCAATATCCAGTAAAAGGAATGTATGTACAAATCCTGTTAATAAAAAATTATGGACATGTCCTGAAATGTCAATTGTATTCAACTCCTGTTGTAGGAAAACATCTGGTCGACTACTAGGATAAGTGTCTCCTTGTGATAAAAATAACACATTGAATTTGGTATATAATTTCTTTACAGGTCCGATGACATGAGTAGTATAAATGAAAAAACTACTGCTGTATAGGCAGGTACGTTACCCTCCTGTAAGTCGCTGGTGGAATGTAAAGCGGCTCCTGCCTGTAGAGCGGCGTGCACGTGTGAGGTATCCGCCTGCTGTGTATTCCGGCCGTGCAGTCTTCACTTCCGGTGACGTCACATGCGTTTGAAGCGGAGTTTCCCGCTCGATTAGGTGTCGGCTTGCCACGTGGAAGTGGGTGGCGGGAAACGTGCTGCAGTTTAAACAGGAGGGGAAGAGAAATAGCTCTGGAGCTTCTGTTAGGCTATAGAATCCTTTTCCTTGGTGCTAGCTAGTTTGAATAGGCTGACTCAATACCCCATACGCGTTTCGGAGCGTGCTGCTCCTTCTTCAGTGGGAATGAGTCGCCTATTACTTTTTGCGAGTTTATATGGGTCTAATTGCATCCAATTAGTGATTGTGGGTGTGGTCAAGGATTTTTTTCTCTTTTCCTTGGTATTGGGTAAAATGTGTCCTGGAATCTTAAAGGCAGAGTTGGGATAGGTATCGTATCTTCATGGATATACATATATTATATCTGTCACATAGTTATAATGGATATCTTAAGACAGTATGATGGCAATAAAGTAAGAATGCGATAAAATAAGAATCTAAGATTATATATAAAAAATTGATAAAATAAGGAATGTAAATGCATATAGAAAAAAACAAAAATACATATAGAAAAAAATCTAGAAAAAAAATATACACACGGTCTATATATGAGGTAGTGTTCAATTAGATACGTGTATATTGGGGGTGTGTGGATTGATATGAATTAGAAGGTGTAAACGTTAGTGTATATATAAAATGTTATAGTGATCGCTACTCAGTGGTTGTCAGCCATGTGTCAGATGGTAGTATATTAATCTGATTGCATCCCAATATCTTCAAATGTGGTGGGATAGTTGATCGTGGATATGGGGGAGGGGGCCCACCCAGGAAGAGGGGTCGGAGTGCTGGTAGACAGCCTGACTACGACTCCAGTTCCCAAGGTGGGCGCCCCGCCTACACTCAACGAGATGGATGTGGGACAATGCATATCTTTCATAGGAAGCCAAAAATCTCCATCTCTGCATTGAGACCTCTCGGGATCATTGTGTCAAATTCAAATATTTTCCTAGATTCGGATCTGGACATGGCTGCTATGTGGTTGCCGCCTCTCCATTGGCGTGGGATTCTCTCTATGGCTGTGTAGATAAGCGAAGATGGATCGCAGTTGTGGTATTCTTTGTAATGTTTAGCGACTGAATGCAATTCGTAGCCTTTTTTTATATTTGATATGTGTTCGGATATCCTTGTTTTAAGTAATCTCTTGGTAAGTCCTATGTATTGTTTGAGGCATGGGCATTGTAGAACGTATATTACATTATTGGAATGACAAGAAAGGTGTTCACGGATCTCATGTTTATATGGGCTATTGGATGAGTCGACTGTTGTTGTCTTTTTTGGAAAATTTGTAATTTTGCAATTGATGCATTTGCCGCACCAAAGTGTTTCTTTTAATTGTTGGTGCCAGGCGCAGACCAAGGTTGGGGGCTCTGGTATAGGTAATCTGTGGTTTATCTGGTATTAATTGTCATATGATTTTATCGCTTAGGATGTGATGCCAGTGTTTATGAATACTTATTTCAGGTTTTTTGTAATGTGCGTTATATGGTAAGATTATTTGGGGGGCTTCTTTATTTTTGATCGTGGTTGTAGTAGTCGCATTGCTATTGTCAAAGAATTTTGTTCTATCCATTGATCGTACTTTTTCTAGTGATCTATCTATTACTGATGTCGGGTAATCTTTTGCTAGAAACTGTTTCTTTAGATTTTCTGCTTTGATTTCGAATTGGCTATCCAGTGTACAATTTCTTTTTAGGCGTCTAAACTGGCTAGTTGGGATATTTTTTTTTTTCTTTAATATATTTTATTCATTGCAGTACAAAAAATCATATCAACGTTACATTTGTGACATTATAAAATCCATAAGTCTGTCAATTCTAATTTATGAACTCAGTTAACAATAATTTCATACAAGTGTCCATAGTTATGAAAACATAGTTATTAAAAATCAAGTGGGGATCTCACGTACTGGGGGAAAAGCAGGGTCCACCCGGCGTCCGGAGCTTAATCAAGCGGATACACAAAACCTCCCCTTTGACATAATATTGTCTATAAGAGGCGGGGGTCAGAGGCCCGCAACCCAGACGGCCGCCAGGCATCAAGCGCGCACCGCGTGCACCCACTTCCGAGCATGGGTGAGCACGATCGGCAGGATTAACAATCATGTGTCCAATCGTCTGATACACGCATAGACCATGCATACCGGGCTTACAGCAATCTTTGATCACAAACCTTTCATAGAACGAAAGAGTGGGTCCAGCAGTCTTCTATCACAGTGGTGGGAACACCATTCGCATGTTTTACTGCCTCATCCCCATGTAGTTAAGAGTTAAATTTTAATGCCCTGCATGGCCATGCCTCACATATAGCCAAAACTAACTCCGTCCCATTAAGAGGACACATAATAACACCCATACCACATGTGTCATATCACTGCACGCAGTACAACCTCATATCTAACAGGAAGAACTGCGTCGCGGGTCACACCCGCTACCCGACCCCCCCAAGGTCCCAAGCCCCGGACCCCAGCCTATAAACCGCACGATATTATGGAAAGATCAAAAAAAATTAAAAATAAAAAATTAAAAATTTACCGTTATTTCGTGCCGGTGGGTCCTGCCATCCTCCAGCATTCCTAGAGATACTCCAATGCTCAGATGTGGCTTCACATATTTAAGAGTTACAATTTATATATAAAAGAACAGACTAATAGGATCTTTCCCGTCCCAAACCACCCCACCCCCCACCTTGCAGGGAGAAAAAAAAAAGGCTAGTCGGGATATTTAATAGCCAGCTGGGTAGATGGCAACTGGAGTGTAGGATAAAATTGTTTTTCATCACAGGTTTTTGATAGGTGCAGCATTCTAATTTATTTTCTGTTATTTTGATTAGTAAGTCAAGGAATTCTACTTGTGTTTGGCTTATGTTGGTTGTAAGTGTTATATTTCTATCGTTTGTGTTGATGTTCTCTAGGAATATATCCAATTTTTCCCTCGTGTCACTCCAAATAAAGATAATGTCGTCTATATATCTACGCCATAGTACCAGGCTCGTCCCCAGTAGTGGGGTGATGAAGTCGTGTTCCCACTGGGCCATGAAGATGTTGGCGTAACTGGGGGCGAACCTGGTACCCATGGCAGTCCCGCGCTGTTGTAGATAGAATGTTGAGTCGAACATGAAGTAGTTGTGGGTTAGGATAAAGGTGACTCCATCTATTAGAAAATCGATTTGATCGATGTGTAGGGTCTGGTAATGATTAAGTTGTTCTCTCAAGGCAGTAGTACCATGTTTGTGGTTGATAATAGTGTAGAGTGAATTGACGTCCATAGTACATAGTAGCCAGTGTTTTTCATAATTTATCTGTTCAATAGTCTTTACAATGTCTGTGGTATCTTTTATATATGATGGTATTAATTTGACTGTGGGCTGTAGTAGTTGGTCTATGTATTGGGAGAGGTTAGAGGTGAGGGATCCGATTCCTGAAATAATTGGTCTGCCTGGTGGGTGGGTTGGGTTTTTGTGGATGTCTGGTAGACAGTAAAATACAGGGATTCTATTTTGTGAACTAGTGATGAAAGTGTATTCTTGTTCATTCCAAATACCTTTTTCTCTACCATTTTGTGACAGGGTAATTAATTCTCTAAGGAAGTTTTCAGTGGGGTCTTTTTTAAGGGTAGTGTATGTTTGTGAGTCTGATAGTTGTCGTCTGCATTCGGACATGTATTCTTCTGTATTTTGCAGGACAATTGCTCCACCTTTATCGGCTGGTCTAATAGTTAGATTTAAAGTTAATTGTATCTGTTTGATTGCATGTATCTCCCTTCTGCTCATGTTGTAGTGTGTTTTATTCAAGTTCATTCTCCTATCAGATTCTATGCATTTACGGAATGTAGCTATATTGTCTCTCATTTCTTGTTTTGGGTATTTTGTTGATTTCATTTTCAGATCTGTATGGTTATAGATGGAGGGTCGGGGGTTATCTATGGGTATTGGGTTCTTAATGAAATATTTTTTCAAGCAGAGTTTCCTAACAAATTTTTCTATTCCTATATAGGCGCTAAATTTGTCCATTTTGGTTGTAGGTGAGAATTTCAGTCCCTTATTGAGTAATTTCTTTTGTGTCTCATTTAGGTTAGTGTTACTTAGGTTGACGATAATATTTGCTGAATTGTCTAGGTCCGGTAGTGTCTGTTCTGTCTTCTTCTTGTGTCTACTCCTTCTTGTCCTATGAGGTCTCGTGACCTGGGTGGATTTTCTCTTAGTGGATCTGTGGTTGTCTGATAGTTCGTGTAATGGTGTTGGTGGTGGGGAGTGTTCATTGGTGTCTCTTCTCGGTATTCCCTGAAATATTGGGGAGTGTTCCTCGGTGTCCTTTCTCGGTGTGATCTGGGTGGATTGTCTTTGTGTGTTTCGTTCCTGTGTCTTAAGTTGTATTTGTGTGTCGTGGTTCGTGCTCTCTTGTGTCTTTGTGGAGAACGAGGGTGGTGTTGTGTCCTTGTTCTGTGATGGGGCGGGGTTTGATCTAAAAAATGAGTTGATGTAAGTGATTCAAAATAGTTATTAGTTGGGATATTATAGCGGTCTTGGATATTTTTCCTAATTAGTTTTTCTCCCTGTCTTTCGAAAGGCTCTTCTATTTCAATGGTGGGGACATGTGGGATGTTTTCGCTATAGTTGGTCTGGTTATTTGGTCTATTGTAGACATGATTACGTTGTGTGTTATTTTTTATTTTTTTATTTTTTATAGTTATAATTGTTCTTTCTAGGTTGTCTAGACTTGTACAGATTCTCTCTTGCCATGTGTTAAAATGAGTTGTCTCTTGGTATTTTATCTATTATTCCTTTGAGTTTTAAGATTTGCTCTCTAGTGTCCTCTAAGATCTGTGAACGTCTTTTGATAATCAACTGTATTAATATACATGATTGTGCTTGTAAGAAGTCGTCCCATTCTTGTTTAAATTCATCACTGTATAGATCATCTGCTGGATCTTTCATTAGCATTAATCCTTTTGGTATTAGGCCTTTTGCTAAATATTGGTTTAGTGATTTGATTTTCAAACACCAGTGCCTGATGCATCAGACTAGATCATCCATGGTGCCACACCAACACTTTGACAAAAGAGACCTGTTTTTTCTTGCTACCTGCTTCAACTACTATTCTGATGCTGCCACCCGCCTGATGCCACACCAGCTGCCAGGTGCTCCTACTGCCAGTCACCATCTTCAAATGGTACTGGTATTGACCCCCACCAACCCGCTCTGTCACTGGGGCACTCTGTGGTCTCCTCATGCTGCTGCCACTTCACAACTCTGTGGTCTCCTCATGCTACTGCCACATCACTACATTGTTGTCTTCTCATGCTGCTGCCAACTCACCACTATGTCTTCTTATGCTGCTGCTACTTTAACACTCTGTGGTCTCCTCATGCTGTTGCCACATCACTACTCTGTGTACTCTTTATGCTGCTGCCACATCACCACTCTGTGGTCTTCTCATGCTGCTGCCACATCACTACTCTGTGGACTCCTCATGCTGCTGCCACATCACCACTCTGTGGTCTCCTCATGCTGCTGCCACATCACCACTCTGTGGTCTCCTCATTCTGCTGCCACCTCGCCACTTTGTGGTCTCTTCATGCTGCTACCACCTCCCCACTATGTCACTGGGCCACTCTATTGTCTCTTCATTCTGCTGCTGCCAAATCACTACTCCGTGGTCTCCTCATGCTGCTGCTACCTCAACACTATGTCACTGGGCCACCTTTTGGTCTCGTCATGCTGCTGTCACATCACTACTCTGTGGTCTCGTCATGCTGCTGCCACTTCACCACTCTGTGGTCTCCTCATGCTGCTTCCACCTCAACACTATGTCACTGGGCCACTCTTTGGTCTCTACCTCACCACTCTGTCATTTGGCCACTCTGTGGACTTATCATGCTGTTATCACCCTCCCCACTCCATGACTGGGCCACTATTTTGCCTTTTTGGCCTGGTTTACATCTCATTTATTTGACCCTTCTTCTGATCTGTCAGAAGGAAGAAAAAATGAGACGCACAATGGATCATGTCTATGTAGCAGCTGTAAGACCTGTATGACATGGTCCCTATTTTGCTTATGACTTGGTAGCCAAAAGCAGGAGTGGGTAGAAAACACAGAAGACATGCAAAGATTCCATTCATGTGTCATCTCTGTTTTGGATCCACTCTGGGGCTTTAGCAATACTGATGGATTACTGACCAAATGCTGACTGAGTGAAGTAGTATGCTCAACAGACAGGATCCGTTTTTTGGGGGTTATTGTTCTGATGGCTCAGAGGAAGGGAAAAATAATCAGTGACGTCAACACGAACTGACTGCTGACACCCTCTCCACTCTGTCGGGGGCTCAACTTGTATAAGTGTTTAATAGAACAGGTTCTGTAGACATCTATGTGAAATCAGCTGACGATGGTGTAAAAGGAGTGCGCTTCTTCTTGATGCTAACATTGACCTGTGAGGCTGAGTTCACACTTGAGTTATTTGGTCAGTTTGGGCCCCATAACTGCCCAAATAAGTGACGCGTGCTGTCATTCTAAGAGCAAAGCCTGTCATCTGCATGTCATACTGATTCACAGTATTGTCTCACTACCACAGCAGACTCCCTATGCGTGTTACTGCAAGGCAGCGTGTTTTACACCCCTATAAAGGCTCTCTGCAGCCAGGAAATAGCATTTTTTTAAGATGATTTGCCACTAATAAATTCAGATCGAATTGAATCTTTTTGGAAAATTCAGTGAATTGACCAAATTCAATTTTTTTGAAATTCGCTCATCTTTAACCCTAACCTTGGACTGTTTACTGGATTGCATGTACTCTGCCTGTCATGACCTCAGCTTTCCCCTGACTATGGTTTTGCCTGATCTCTCGGTGTCTCACAGGTGCCTTTTGACCCCCATGGGTCAGCAGTCACTTGAACAGAGACTACTATAATAGGAAGCAGTCTGGGGGTTCCCCTGCAGCGATGTCCAGATCTTTGTACAGAGGTTAAAGGGAGAACACCAAGGGGGCCAGTTAGATAATACCCTTGGGAATAGCCCCGAGACAAATCTGTTCAAGTGACACTGCATAACATCCAGATACTCTGTATATTTGAATGAATCAAGAAACACACAAAGTAATAATCACCGCTGAATATTCTGTATAAGCGTGAAGGTCAAACCCACTGAATAATGGAGATTATTGAATTGTATGCTGAATTGGAGATAAAGGTTATGCATAACATCTTTATAAACTTGCAGCAAGTCTTAGATAAGGAAATCTAGTCTGAAATATCTGAAATAATTACACAAAACATTTATGCCATAGCATGTATGTTTTCTGATGAACTCTGCTCCTTCTTTATATTATAATGTTCCTTCAGCTAATGACAACCGGCCTACATTTATTAAGAAATAGTCATACTGTGGGGTTTATGCTAAGATGGACTTTGATATTCAAAATAACCGTATACATAAATGGAAAAGAAATCAAATTATTGATAATTTGTGCACGTGTTCTACCTATCTCATCTAATAATGTGGAGACTGGATCAGCCAACCTTGAAATGAAATGTATGGTATTTCAATTTATTTAAATTCGTGTAATGTCACTTTCCTCTTCATTGTTTGCCGTGAATTATCAGTAAATTATTGTTGGGTATATTAAACTGTCTCCACAAATCTATGTTTATTCTTCAAGGTTTGTGGTCTTAATTGCAACATCTATAGCACACTTCTGGTAAGGATTCTCATACCATATAATTAATAATAATACAAGTGATTAAAGATGATAAAATCCTCAGGATTACAGATGGCCTCATTATTGCGAGAATTTCTGGTAATTATTGTGCATGTCTATACTGTAATAAACGTAAGTACGTGCTAAAATGTAGAACAGCAAATCTGACATGTAGAATTAGGCAGTTGTCATCAAGGAAGATACAATGTTGACACACAAAAGCACCACACCTCAACTCTAGTGTTGATAGGCATGCTCGGCCGAACACCAGTTCGGCTCGAGCATCTCGATGCTCTGAACATGGCGGTATTCGGCCGAATACCGCATGTGCTCGAGAGCAATGCCAATAAACGTGCAGGTAATTGCTGCCCTCACTGCCATGTTGGCTGCTGGCATTACAGTGATTGGCTAGCATGAAAGCGTCATCGGGTGCTATATAGAACCTGATGACTCGTGTTCGGCTCAGTCTTAGTCAGGGAGAGCTGTGCTGAGGAAGGTACAGACAGTGTAGGGAGTTATATAGGAATATTTTTATTAGAAAAACTTTTCAGAGACCCAAAAGTCCTTTTAAGGACTATTGTTGTGTGTGGCAGCAGCAATATCTATTTTTAGCGCAAACTGCACTAAATAGCAAAAACTTTACAGATTCTAAAGTCCTTTTAAGGACTATTGTGTGTGGCAGCAATATACTTTTGTGTGCAACCTGCGATAAATAGCGTACAATAGTTAGGCCGCTGCAGACAGCGACATTACACAGGAGATGTGGCGCAGCTAATGTCGCTGTCCTCAGCGGACACTATCTACGGAAAAAGTACACTGGATGTCGCAGATATTTTTGGGATGTGCATACTTTACACAGGAGATGTGGCGCAGCTAAAGTATGCTCATCCCAAAAATATCTGTGACATCCAGTGTACTTTTTCCGTAGATAGTGTCCGCTGAGGACAGTGACATTAGCTGTGCCACATCTCTTGTGTAAAGTATGCACATCCCAAAAATATCTGCGACATCCAAGGTACTTTTTCCGTAGATAGTGTCCGCTGAGGACAGTGACATTAGCTGTGCCACATCTCTTGTGTAAAGTATGCACATCCCAAAAATATTTGCGACATCCAGTGTACTTTTTCCGTAGATAGTGTCCGCTGAGGACAGTGACATTAGCTGTGCCACATCTCTTGTGTAAAGTATGCACATCCCAAAAATATCTGTGACATCCAGTGTACTTTTTCCATGGACGGTGTCCGCTGCGTACAGTGAAATTAGGTGCGCCACATCTCCAGTGTAAAGTGTGCGCATCCAGAAATTTTTGTGACATCCAGTGCACTTTTTCCATGGACGGTGTCCGCTGCGGACAGTGACATTAGCTTGGCCAGATCTCCAGTGTAAAGTGTGCGCATACAAAAAATATCTGTGACATTCAGTGTACTTTTTCCATGGACGGTGTCCGCTGCGGACAGTGACATTAGCTTGGCCAGATCTCCAGTGTAAAGTGTGCACATCCCAAAAATATCTGTGACATCCAGTGTACTTTTTCCATGGACGGTGTCCGCTGCGTACAGTGAAATTAGGTGCGCCACATCTCCAGTGTAAAGTGTGCGCATCCAGAAATTTTTGTGACATCCAGTGCACTTTTTCCATGGACGGTGTCTACTGCGGACAGTGACATTACTAGTGCCAAATCTCCAGTGTAACGTGTGCGCATAAATTTTTTTGCTGTGTCATACAGTGTACTTTTTCCGTAGACGCTGCAGACAGTGACATAACTGATGGTACCTCTCCTGTATAATGTTTCCTCATCCAAAAAACCTGTGACATTCCCTGTAATTTTTTATTAGCCGCTGGTAACAGCATTGACATTATCTGCGGGATATCTCCTGTGTGACGTTTCCACATCCCAAATACCTTTTTAAATTTGTTTGCGCATACACTTCCAAAACTTATGCTACTGTACGTGTGACATACCTTCAAGCATATATAACATTTAATATGAAAAAGGCGAGCAGTAAGGGACAGGGAAGTGGCCGTGATGCTGTTGGTGCATGCAGAGGCCGTCGCCCTGGGCGCGTTGAAACTGTGCCTGCTGCCAGAGCACAAGAAAAACAAGCATCCACGATACCTAGCTTCATGTCCCAGTTTGCAGGATGTCGCAGGACAAAACTTTGGAAGTCAGACCAGTGCGACCAGGTGGTCGGTTGGATTGCAGCAGATAATGCTTCCAGTCGGTTAAGCACCACACTGTCTTCCACAAAGTCCAGTCTCAGTAGCCAAGAGTCTGGTCAAAAGAATCCTCACCCTGATCCTCCATCCACCCACCATGGAGAGTCTGGGCAAACAAGTGATCCCACACTCGGATATTCCGAGGACCTCTTTTCAGCGCCATTCCTTGATTTGGCCCTCTCGCCAAGCACGCTTGAAGAGTGACAGATCTTGTGCCCTGATTTCCAAACTCTTGAGCATCCACAGTCACAAGAAGATGACGGTGGGGAACGTCAATTACTGTTTAATGAGGTGGATGATGATGAGACACAGTTGCCAATAAATCAATGGCAATTACTGTCTCAAGAGGTTGATGAAGAGGATGAGACACAGTTGTCAATTACTAAGGTTGTGGTTAGGTCAAGTCAGGAGGATGAGCAGAATGATGAAGTGGAACAGGGGGTGGTGGAAGATGAAGTCACTAACCCAACCTGGGAAGGTGGCAAGCCAAGCGAAGACAGCAGTACAGAGGGGGAGGGATTTGCAGCACCGCAACAGGCGGGAAGAGGCAGTGGGGTGGCAAAAGGGAGAAGGCGGGCCACACCAAACAGGCCTGCAACTGTTCCACGGAGCAACCGCTTGCGGAAATCCCCCTTGCCAAGGGTTAGGTGTTCCGCAGTATGGCGCTTTTTTTAGGAAAGTGCGGACGAAAAAAGAATAGTAGTTTGCCACCTGTGCCGTACCAAAATGAGCTGGGGCATGTACACTAGCAACCTCACCACCACCAGCTTGATCCGCCACATGGCATTCAAGCACCTTAATAAGTGGGACGAACGCCTGGGTCCACAATCTGTGTCTGCGGGTCTCACCACTGCCTCCTCTTCCCCTGTGTTACGTGCTGGCCAATCCCCTGTCGAAGGTGCAGGCCCGGATGTTCCCACCCTGCACCTGGACCTTCGCAAGCAACATCAGCAACCACATTCACTTCCCTGTCCCAGCGCAGTGTCCAAAAGTCCTTACCCCAGGCCTTTGAACGCAAGCGCAAATACCCAGCCACCCACCTACAGGCCATAGCACTAAATATACAACTTTCCAAATTACTGGCCCTGGAAATATTGCCATTTAGGCTTGTGGACACTGAGGCCTTCTGCAGCCTGATGTCGGCGGCTGCTTTGTGCAGTGCCCAGCCGCCACAATTTTTAAAGGTGTGCCATGCCCGCCTTACACCAACATGTGTCCCGTAACATCACACGTGCCCTGTTACTGAGAAGGTCCACTTAACCACGGACACATGGACAAGTGCATTCGGCCATGGATGCTGCATTTCACTCATGGCACACTGAGTGAATGTTGTGGAGGCCGGGGCGAGTTGTACCCTGGGATGGCACAGGTGCTACCGACACAAAGGATTGCGGGCCCTACGTTGATCAGGTTTTCAGCCATCACCTACGTTAGTGGCTCCAACGCCCACTTCTCCTCTTCCACTTCCACCTCTGAATTATCTGCATGCAACACCAGTCAGTCATCAGTCGGTAGCTGGAAGCAGTGTAGCACTGCAGTGGGAGAGCGGCAACAGGCCGTGCTGAAGCTGATATGCTTAGGGGACAATCAGTACACCGCTGCAGAGCTGTGGCAGGGGATAAGAGACCAGACTGAGCTGTGGCTCTTGCCACTCAATCTACAACCAGGCATGGGTGTGTCTTATAATGACCGTAACATAGTGGCGGCTTTGGAGCTTGGCAAGCTAACACATATCCCATGACTAACCCACATCTTAAACTTAGTGTTTCAGTGGTTTCTCAAAACATACCCCAATTTGCCTGATCTACTGGTGAAGGTGCGCCACGTGTGTGCACATTTCCGCAAGTCATCGACAGCTTCAGACAGTCTGTTAACGCTGCAGCAGCGTTGGAATTTGCCAGCTCACCGGTTGTTGTGCAACGTGAGCACGCGCTGGAACTCGACGTTCCACATGTTGGACAGGCTTTGTGAGCAACAGAGGGCAGTAGTTGGATACCAGCTGCAACATGGTTGTCGCCTTTCCAGTCAGCTTCCGCTATTCACAAACGAGGAGTGGGCATGGATGTCAGACCTCTATGAGGTTTTAAGAAACTTTGAGGAATCAACACAGATGGTGAGCGGAGATAACGCTATTATTAGAGTAACCAATCCACTTACACAGGGTGATAGCCAGACCACCCTCAGTCTGTCTTCTCAGCGCAAATTGGATGATGAAGAAGAGGAGCAGGAGACGGTTGCCTCCGCTACAGAGGGTAGTACCCATGGAAGTTTAATTCCATATGTTCTGCGTGGGTGGGCTGAAGAATAGAGTTGACACCTGGATGTTCGGGTTCGGCCGAACTTCACAAAAACAGTTTGAGTTCGGGACCCGAACTTGACCCGAACTTAACCCTAAACCCGAACCTGTCACGGAAGGTGTACAGGAAACTAGAAGACACAAAATGAATATCCGACTCACTGGATCTAAAACTAACCTGATGGCCGTGAATGAGGGACTTTGGCACGAGCGCAGGTCTGGCAGGCTGCCACAAAACCCTCAAAAATCTCTGAGCGATGAGATCCACTGTGGCTCTTGCCCCCAGGTGCCCAGCAAGGACAATATCGTGGTGTTCCTTAAAAATCTTGTGTCTTAAAGCGAGAGGCACAAACAACCTCCCAGGAGGACAAAGATCAGGAGCCTCTGACTGGGCTACCTGAACCTCTGCCTCCAATTCAGGATAAAGAGCAGAGACCACCACACCTTCAGCCAAAATGGGACCCGGGTCTTCAAAATTCCCACATCCCGGAAAACAACGTAACAGGGCATCCACCTTCACATTCTTAACCCCAGGGCGGAACGTGACAACAAAATTAAACCTGGAAAAGAACAAAGACCATCGGGCCTGTCTCGGGTTCAGACGCTTGGCTGACTCCAAGTAGGCCAGATTCTTATGGTCAGTAAACACGGTAATAGGGTGTCTGGCTTCCTCTAGCCAATGGCGCCATTCCTCAAAAGCCAACTTGATGGCCAACAACTCCCTATCTCCCACATCGTAATTTCTCTCTGCGGAGGAGAGTTTCTTCGAGAAAACGGCACACGGTCGCCATTTGGCAGGAGAGGGACCCTGAGACAAGACCGCACCCACACCCACCTCAGAAGCATCAACCTCAACTATGAACGGTAGAGAAATATCAGGTTGTACCAAGATGGGAGCGGAAGCAAAACTCTCCTTGATATTAGAAAAGGCCTTACGCGCCTCTACTGACCAGGAGGAAAAATCTACCCCCTTTCTAGTCATATCAGTGAGTGGTTTAACAACAGAGGAATAATTCAAAATAAACTTTCTGTAATAATTGGCAAAGCCCAAAAAACGCATCAGTGCCTTCTGATTCTCAGGAAGCTCCCACTCAAGCACAGCCTTCTCGGGGTCCATGCGAAAACCATAAGCGGAGAGAAGAAACCCCAGAAATTGAATTTCTTGAACCGCAAAAACACATTTTTCCAGTTTAGCGTACAATTTATTCTCCCGCAGGATGAGCAAGACCTGACATAAGTGTTCCTTATGAGTTTTGAAATCAGGAGAAAAAATCTAAATGTCATCTAGATACACTAATACAAATTTCCCCATTAAATGATAAAAAATGCTGTTCACAAAATGCTGAAAGACGGCTGGAGCATTCATCAAACCAAAAGGCATAACCAAATTCTCAAAATGGCCCTCAGGGGTATTGAAGGCAGTCTTCCATTTGTCTCCTTCTCTGACCCTGACCAGGTTGTATGCCCCTCTTAGATCCAACTTGGAAAAAACTTTAGCCCCAACAATCTGGTTAAACAGGTCCGGGATCAGAGGAAGCGGATAAGGGTCACGAATTGTGATACTGTTCAGCTCCCTGAAATCCAGACACGATCTTAAAGAACCATCTTTTTTCTTAACAAAGAAAAAACCAGCGGCAACAGGTGACTTCGAGGGTCGTATGTGTCCCTTTCTCAGACTCTCAGAGATATAAGCACGCAGAGCGACCCTTTCAGGTTGAGAGAGATTGTATAAACGAGATTTAGGCAGCTTGGCGCCTGGGGTGAGATTAATAGGGCAATCGTACTCCCTGTGCGGGGACAAGTCCTGAACACCACTCTCAGAGAAGACATCCGAAAATTCAGAGAGAAAAGAAGGTACAGTCTTAGTAAAAACCTCAGAAACAGATGTCGTGAGGCAATTCTCTCTGCAAAAGTCACTCCAACCATTTATTTGCCTCGCTTGCCAATCAATGGTGGGGTTATGTTTAGTAAGCCAGGGTAGTCCCAACACAAGAGGAGTAGGCAACCCGCTAAGGACGAAACATGATACAGCCTCAACATGAGCATCACTCACAATCAAATGGATATTGTGAACTATGCCCTTTAACGATTTCTGAGAAAGTGGAGCGGAATCAATAGCAAAAACAGGTATATCCTTTCCCAAAGTGCATACCTGGAAACCATGAGTTATAGCAAATTGATTATCAATAAGATTGACAGCTGCTCCACTATCTACAAAAATCTCACAAAAAATGTTCTTGTTCTCTAGCGCCACCCTGGCAGGTAGGACAAAACGGGAATTACAAGCGAACGGAAAACCTTCAATTTCCACATCAACCTTGCCAATGGTAACAGATGGAACATTTTTAAAGGATTTTTTTCTTTTAGTTTCTTTATTACTCTCAAAAGACTGTCTGAATCTCCTAGAGGGACAAACATTTGCCAAATGATTTATACCCCCACAACAGAAACAAACCTTCCTATGAGGACTGAATCTTCCCCTGTCAGAGGCAATCAAACCGAGCTGCATGGGCTCCTGCTCAAAAGGGATTGAGAGCGACTGAGACCCCTGTGCACTGAATGAGACCGCCGCACTGTCCTGGGACTGAATATGACAGGAAAGAGTGATATCTCCTCTCTCTCTAAGACGCCTGTCAATACGAACGGCCCGAGACATGGCAGAGTCAAAGGAGGTAGGTCTCTCATGAAAGGCAAATGCATCTTTTTAATCCCTCTGAAAGACCATGGCAAAATTGACTTCGGAGTGCAGCATCATTCCAACCAGTATCAGCTGCCCATCTCCGAAATTCTGAGCAGTATATCTCTGCGGATTGTTTACCCTGACATAAAAGACGTAGTCTAGACTCAGCCAGAGCAATACGATCCGGATCATCATGTATCTGACCCAGGGCTAAAAAGAATTCATTCACTGAACGGAGGGGCCGTGCCCAGGACTGAGCGTTATCCCTGATGATCCCCACCCTCCATTCCTCATCACCAGAGGAATGGGGAAGTAGGAGAAAATGGAGTTTGCAAGCCTCTCTAAAACGAACAAAATTCTCACTACCCCCGGAGAACGTATCCGGGAGCGAGATCTTAGGCTCAGAACAATCTCCATGAACGCAAGCTGAACCGGTCACCTGAAACTGAGAAAGAGTCTTACGGAGATCTGCTACCTCCAATGAAAGACCCTGCATGCGTTCAGTCAAAAGTGAAACCGGATCCATGCTTGAGACGGTTTTGGCGGTTTATAATGTCACGGAAGGTGTACAGGAAACTAGAAGACACAAAATGAATATCCGACTCACTGGATTCAAAACTAAGGAACAAAAGGGAGAGCCCTGCATCAGACCTGGCTCTCTCCATGACTGCTCAGCCTATGCGAAAATCCCAATGGTAGATGATCGCATATCCTCGTACCTCGACTGTATAACACCTGAACACCCTATAATAGTGAGGGGACACGGCCACCGGCTCCCTACACTTGATACGGAGGGAGTCAGGGTCACCTGGGATCCAGCAAACAGAAAAATACAAATGAATGAACAAAACTTATCTGTAGAAGACTCAGAAGTAGGATCAGCATGCACACACTCCAGGAAGGAATATAAACCGCAAAGTGAAGCAGTCTGAGAAGGGATTTAAAGGGATGCAATCAGTGCAACTAAATGACAGCTGAGAGAGGCTAACGAGATGAGAAAATGAAAGCAAAACAAAAGGAAGCTCAAGGAGGAGGTTCAGAAAGACATCTGTCAGAGCTTCTCAGATGTCTGGTGGTGACAGAACCCCATTGAAGTCAATGGGGACCCGAACTTTTGAGCACTAAAATGGCTGTAAAAATGTCATGGAAAGGGCTAGAGGGCTGCAAATGGCATCCAAATGGGGTTAAGAGCATGGCAAGGGCTCTGCAAACAGATGTGGATAGGAAAATGACTTTAAATAACATAAAATACGTAAAAATAAAAAAAATATAATATTGATCTAGGAGGACGAGGTCCATATAGAGTAGGAGTTTGAGGAGGCGGTGGATGTGGAGGTGTAGGTGGAAGCGGCAGTGGAGGAGGAGGTATTTTGGTTTTAAATTTATTTTAATTTTTTTAAATTAGGGTACACCCCAAAACATTGGGAAATATAACCTGTGGCCATGTGCCCAATTTGGAGACCCAGAAGATGAAGGGGGCAGACACGTCATTCAGTAGGGCATGGGCACACATACTGCCTCATCATGTCGCAGGTCCCCGTGATGTCCACAATCCAATTGGATATCTTATCTATCAACTTTCGATGTTCTTTTATGCACCTACCATGGTGATCACAGGTGGCGGGGAATCAGGGATCCAGGCCGGAGAGGGAGCCTGAGAAAGTGATACCACATCCAAGGGAGGTCAATGGATGAAATTAAAAGTAATCGAGCGGAAATGTGGGACAAAGTATTGAAGCATAAGCTTTCAAGTTAAGAAGGGAGCGTGCGACAATTACCCACTTCTGACTCGGGGAGGTAGTGACGATATACAGACGTGGACAAAATTGTTGGTACCCTTTGGTCAATGAAAGAAAAAGTCACAATGGTCACAGAAATAACTTTAATCTGACAAAAGTAATAATAAATTAAAATTCTATAAATGTTAACCAATGAAAGTCAGACATTGTTTTTCAACCATGCTTCAACAGAATTATGTAAAAAAATAAACTCATGAAACAGGCATGGACAAAAATGATGGTACCCCTAGAAAACACAGAACATAATGTGACCAAAGGGACATGTTAATTCAAGGTGTGTCCACTAATTAGCATCACAGGTGTCTACAACCTTGTAATCAGCCATTGGGCCTATATATATGGCTCCAGGTAATCACTGTGTTGTTTGGTGATATGGTGTGTACCACACTCGACATGGACCAGAGGAAGCAAAGGAAAGAGCTGTCTCAAGAGATCAGAAAGAAAATTATAGACAAGCATGTTAAAGGTAAAGGCTATAAGACCATCTCCAAGCAACTAGATGTTCCTGTGAGTACAGTTGCACATATTATTCATAAGTTTAAGATCCATGGGACTGTAGCCAACCTCCCTGGACGTGGCCGCAGGAGGAAAATTGATGACAAATCTAAGAGACGGATAATCCGAATGGTAACAAAAGAGCCTAGAAAGACTTCTAAAGAGATTCAAGGTGAACTTCATGCTCAAGGAACATCAGTGTCAGATCGCACCATCCGTCGTTGTTTGAGCCAAAGTGGACTACATGGGAGACGACCAAGGAGGACACCATTGTTGAAAACGAATCATAAAAAAGCAAGACTGGAATATGCCAAACTACATGTTGACAAGCCACAAAGCTTCTGGGAGAATGTCCTGTGGACAGATGAGACAAAAATCGAAGTTTTTGCCAAGGCACATCAGCTGTATGTTCACAGACGAAAAAATGAAGCATATCAAGAAAAGAACACTGTCCCTACTGTGAAACATGGAGGAGGCTCTGTTATGTTCTGGGGCTGCTTTGCTGCGTCTGGCACAGGGTGTCTTGAATCTGTGCAGGGTACAATGAAATCTCAAGACTATCAAGGAATTCTAGAGAGAAATGTACTAGCCAGTGTCAGAAAGCTTGGTCTCAGTCGCAGGTCATGGGTCTTGCAACAGGACAATGACCCAAAACACACCGCTAAAAACACCCAAGAATGGCTAAGAGGAAAAAATTGGACTATTCTAAAGTGGCCTTCTATGAGCCCTGACCTCAATCCTATTGAGCATCTTTGGAAGGAGCTGAAACATGCAGTCTGGAAAAGGCACCCTTCAAACCGGACACAACTGGAGCAGTTTGCTCATGAGGAGTGGGCCAAAATACCTGCTGAGAGGTGCAGATGTCTCATTGACAGTTACAGGAAGCGTTTGATTGCAGTGATTGCCTCAAAAGGTTGCGCAACAAAATATTAAGTTAGGGGTACCATCATTTTTGTCCATGCCTGTTTCATGAGTTTATTTTTTTACATAATTCTGTTGAAGCATGGTTGAAAAACAATGTCTGACTTTCATTGGTTAACATTTATAGAATTTTAATTTATTATTACTTTTGTCAGATTAAAGTTATTTCTGTGACCATTGTGACTTTTTCTTTCATTGACCAAAGGGTACCAACAATTTTGTCCACGTCTGTATAACAATACAGGACTCTTAAG
Source organism: Bufo gargarizans (assembly GCF_014858855.1). Lineage (NCBI taxonomy): Eukaryota > Metazoa > Chordata > Amphibia > Anura > Bufonidae > Bufo > Bufo gargarizans. The sequence continues at coordinate 44,762,747 of NC_058084.1, forward strand.
ATGCCCTTTTATTAGAATGATTAATAAAAAATTATAGGAAATGTCACTGGGGTATTTTGGATTTGGAAACGTTAGACAGGAGAGCCCCTGCTGCCACTTTGTTGACTCTAGATAACTTCTGCCTGATCGCACGTCCCTGTGACGTCCACGATCTATTTGGATATCTTCTCTATCAACTTTCGATGTTCTTTTCTGAGCCTACCATGTTGATCACAGTTATCGGCGAATCAGGGTTCCACGCCAGAGAGGGAGCGTGAGAGAGGGAGACCTCATCCATGGGAGGTCAATAGCTGCAATGGGATGAAGCGGAAATGTGGAACAAGTTATTAAAGCAGAAGGATCGAATGAAAGGGCCAATTAAAGATGAATTTTAGAAATTTAAGTCCCAGTCACCTATGCAGAGCAGGGGTTTTTCATCGCCAGAAATGGGTTAATGTCACCCACCAATGGAACAGATAATTTTTTTAAATTTCGGTCCCTGTCACCTATGCAGAGCAGGGGTTTATTCACTGCAAAAATTGTAAAATGTCAACCCAAGAATGTAACAGAAAAATGTGTGAAATTTATTAACCTGTCTACTAGGTGGAGCAGGGGTCTATCATAGCCAACAATTGTTGAATGTCACCCGAAAATGTAACAGACAAATTAGTAATTTTTTTTTTACCTGTCGATTAGGTATAGCAGTGGTATATCACATCCAAAAATTGGTAAATTTCACATGAAAATGTAACCGACAAATTAGTGATTTTTTTTTTACCTGTCTACTAGGTAGAGCAGTGGTATATCACACCCAAAAATTGGGAAATTTCACCAGAAACTTTAACAGACAAATTAGTGAAATGACATAAAATAAAATATGTACAATTATATATATTTTTTAAATTGATTTATGAGGTAGAGGTCCATATGAAGTAGGAGTTTGAGGAGGAGGTGGACGTAGCAGTGTAGGTGGAAGCAGCGGTGGAGGAGGATGAGGTAGCCAACACAGTTTTTTTTTTACATTTTTCTATGTATTTTTTAAGAGTACACTCCAAAAGAGTGTGAAATATCCAAAATACAAGAATGAGCAATTGCGCTGTAGTATAACAATGGCTGGTTAAGGCCGGTATACATGTCTATTCTGCACAAGGTACGGACAAATCCTGTGGGATCCATGCCTGGCTAATTTTAATGAACGTGATCTTGTCCACATTGTCTGTAGTAATGTCCCCTTGCCGTGCTAAACACACGTTCAGATAATACACTGGTTGCAGGGCAGGCCAGCAACTCCAAGGCATAAATGGCAAGCTCAGGCCATGTGCCCAATTTGGAGACCCAGAAGTTGAAGGGGGTAGACCCATCATTCAGTACGTGTAGGCGTGTGCACACATTCTGCTCCCCCATGTTGGTGAAATGCTGCCTCCTGCTAAGATGTTCCATATCAGCTGGTGGTGCTGGTTGTTGTGGTGTGCTGACAAAGCTTTTCCACATTTTGGCCATGCTAACCCTGCCTTCTGAGGTGCTGGCGGTGCCCCAGCTGCGTTGGCGACCTCTTCCTCCTCCTCTGCCTTCGCCTTGTGCTGCCCCTGTGCCCCCGCTGTCAGGTGGAAACGCCACCAGCAGCCCGTCTACCAGCGTGCGCTTGTATTCGCGCATCTTACGATCACGCTCCAGTGAGGGAATTAAGGACAGGGCGATGTCCTTGTAAGGGGGATCCAGCAGCGTGGCCACCCAGTAATCAGCACAAGTTAGAATGTGGGCAACTCGGCGGTCGTTGCAAAGGCATTGCAGCATGTAATCGCTCATGTGTGCCAGGCTGCCCAGAGACAACAAAAATCTGTCCTCTGTTGGAGGTGTATCGTCTGTGTCCTCTGTATCCACCCATCCATGCACCAGTGATGGCCATGAGCTGGTCTGGGTGCCACCCTGCTGTGAACATGGTTCCTCCTCCTCCTCATCCTCCTCCTCGTCATCCTCCAGAACTCTGCACTGGCTGGACAATTGTGTACCTGGCGTTTGTGGGTGCAGGAATCCACCCTCGGAGCCACTTGTGAATGACTGGCCTGAAACCCTATGAAATGATCCCTCTTTCTCCTCCTCCTCCTCCTGTGCCACATCATCTTCCATCATCGCCAGCAGCGTTTTTTCAAAGAGGCATATAAGTGGGATAGTAACGCTGAGAACGGTGTTATCGGCACTGGCCATGTTGGCGGAGTACTCGAAACAGCGCACTTGTGTTTCGTCATCATCCGAGACGTGCTGCGATGGTCCTCCCATGTACTCATCTTGAGACCTAAGTGGTTGGGCAATGGTGGGCTAGGTGGATGGTGCTGGGAAACCCTGCTAACAGAGTCATCAAAAAGCAGTAGAGACTGCTGCATGACATGGGGCTCAGACTGCTTGGCTGATTTACAAGGGTGTGAGGTGAAAGACTGATGGAAATCAGCTGCGGGTGCCAACTCTGATCTTTCAGCAGGAGACTGGGTGGGAGGCAATGTGAAGGAACTGGAGGCACTGTCAGCCACCCAATCTACTATCACCTGTACTTGTTCTGGCCTCACCATTCGTAGAGCCGCATTAGACCCGACCAAATACAGCTGAAGATCATGGAGCTGACAATGTAAATGAGGCTATCAATATTTAATAGTGCGTCAATAAAATAAACAAAAGTAATAAGCACAATAAAAATACAATGCAATAACAATATAATCGCAATAAATTTGGCACAATATCAATAAAATCGTATTTAAATAATTGTTAAAATAATCGTAAAAGTAATCGTATTGAGGCTTCTGAAGCAAGGAATAATTCAAGGTAATGTCCTTATTTGCGCATCTGATAATTCCGCTGGATTTCGTGACAACCTGTATATAGCAGCTTAATTCGGTGGTGGCCTATATGTGTCGGCTCATGCAAGCTATGATCTAGCGTTGCAATATGTATGCGAATTGTCTCAGAACCGTAGCTACCATAAAGTGTCAACGTGCGGGTAATAAAATCTTGCTCACTGACTACTCACCCCACCTAACAGACGATCTTCACGCTGGCTGGTGTGCTTTCAGTGTGCACAAACTTGGAGCAGGTCAGTGATCTGTGATGAGCTCCGGCTGGCGTGTAGTTGTTCAAACCGCTCTGTGTATGACTCCGTATGTAATTCCCGCGAGAACTTAGATACGAAATCACGGGCCGAATTTCTTCTCACGTAATATTCGAATGTATCGTGCCAATTCTCTCTTTACTCGCCGATTCCGACAGCGGTCACGTGACCTGCCTTTCCCGGAAGCCGTTTTCGTAGTGATTATTTTCATATACGATTTTATTGATATTGTGCCATATTTATCGTGATTATATTGGTATTGCATTGTATTTTCATTGACGCAGTATTAAATATTGATAGCCTCATTTACATTGTCAGCTCCATGATGTTTTGAGTGCTTGCCTGCCAGTGTTATTGTATCTATTTGTATTTATTGAATAGGGTGATTCAATTCCCTGGGTTTAAGCACCTATCCAGAATCATTGGGGGTGAGCCACTCTACCAGTCGAATTTATAAATACCGCTGAAAGTTCTGTCACCTACTCGCACCTGAGGAAGGGGTTTCACTTGTGCGTGTAGCTGGCACAGATCGACCACGTCCTCTCCCTGCAACAGGAGCTCCACCAGCAGCACCACGACCGGGGCCACGTCCCTTATTTGAGGCTCTCCTCATATTTCTCAAATGTAGGCTCTTGTCCAAAATGGGTGTTTTTTTTTATAACAGACTAGAACAACAGTATCTAACGCATGTATCTCACAATGACAGATGCAGCAAAGGCTGCAAAATTAAGTTTTTTGCCCTAAAAAGGTGGGGGGTTTTAATAGCAGAATAGAACAACAGTATCTAATTATATCTCACAATAACATATGCAGCAGAGGCTGCAAAATTTTGATTTTTGCCCTAAATGGGTGTTTTTTTAATACCAGAATTCGACAGCAGTATATAACGCTTGAATTTCACACGTACAGATGCAGACAAGGCTGCAAATTAAGTATTTTGTCCAAAATGGGTGTTTTTTTTAATGCCAGAATAGTACAGCAGTATGTAAAGGGTGTATCTCACAATGACAGATGCAGCGAAGGCTGTAAAATTTTGATTTTTGCCCTAAATGTGTGTTTTTTTAATAGCAGAATAGAACAACAGTAACTAAAGGGTGTATCTCACATGTACAGATGCAGACAAGGCCGCAAAATAAGTATTTTGCCCAAAATGGGTGTTTTTTTAATACCAGAATAGCACAGTAGTATCTAAAGCGTGTATCTTACACTGACAGATGCAGACAAGGCCGCAAATTAAGTATTTTGCCCTAAATGGGTGTTTTTTAAAACCAAGACAATTATAGCTGTATTTCTAGCTAAAATTGCACACTGACTAATGCGGCAGAAGCCCCAGATGGAGGGTATTGCCAAAATTGGTGTTTTTTCAAAGCCAGAAAATGATTGAAGTATTTCAAGCTTGTTTTTAACAATCACAGATGCAGCAAAGGCTGCAATATTAAGTATTTTGCCCAAAATGGGTGTCTTTTGAATAACAAAATATGACAGCAGTATATAACGCTAGAATTTCATACGCACAGATGTAGCAAGGGCTGTAAAATTGTGTTTGTCCAAAAAGGGTATTTTTTTTAAAACCCAGAAAATTATAGCTGTATTTCTATCTTAAATTGAAAGGAAAAGGAAAAAGTCTGGTACCGTGTTAGCCAATAGAAAAATAGTTTAGTGCTCTCATTGAGAGAAACAAAATAAGAGTATTGCAGGTTTGATACCTTTTAATAACTTTCACACCCCTTATCTGTAAGATAATTAAGGATTAATTCTCAAGATCTTTGATATGTTGTTCTGTTTTTTTCAAATGTCCATTCATTCCCCCATGCCTCTGTTCTTATTGTATATATATTGCTGTTTCTTCATATATTCTTGTAGTACGCCTGATGAAGGGACTGGTGATGTCTCAAAAGCTCGCTATGTAACATCATTACTTCTATTTTTGTTAGCCATTAAAAGGTATCAAACCTGCAATACTCTTATTTTGTTTTTCTTAATGAGAGCACTAAACTATCTTAAATTGCACACTGACTAATGCGGCAGAGGCCCCAGATGGAGGGTATTGCAAAAAATGGGTGTTTTTTTTTAAAAAGTATTTCAAGCTTGTTTTAACAATAACAGATGCATCAAAGGCTGCAATATTAAGTACTTTGCCCAAAAAGTTTTTTTTTTTTTTTTTATAACAGAATATGACAGCAGTATATAAAGCTTTTTATAAAATTGAGTACAGCATTTTTCGCCCTATAAGACACACCTAGGTTTTTGAGGAGGAAAATAAGAATAAAAATATTTTTAACCAAAAGGTGTTTTTTTGTTGGGTTTTGAACTAATGGTGTTCTGTCACAACCAATTAAGACAGAAGACACACATGTACAAATATAACAAATATTTTATTAAGTAATGAATATTACAACAGACCATAGACAATAATATTAAAATGAGTAGCAGCAGTGCAGGCAAGCGCTGCGAAAAGCAGCTCAATGTCCAGACTATTGGTATATAAAATCCAAAATCAGAAGGAGGAATAGGGAATTAATATATGCTGCATATAGCAGGCAATATGAACCCTACCCCCAACGTATGTTCAGGCCTCCAACCCCCACAGATAAATAATCTGCAAAAAAGGGGGGGACCAGAAGAAGGAGCTGAGTGTAAAGCACCTATAGCTAGCCCATAAGCAGTATGGAGAAACAACAATAGTAGTAATAGACGTTAAAGCATAAAATACTATAGTATATTAACTAAAGTTGGTAGGAGGCACAGATGGATCAAACCCAGGTCTAGCAGAGAGCGCACCCCGGCGCACGTTTCGCTCCTCCGCTTTCTCAGGGGATCTGTGGATGGCAGTGTTATGGGGGGGATCTGTGGGTGGCACTGTTATGGGGGATCTGTGAATGGCACTGTTATGGGTGGATCTGTAGATGGCACTGTTATGGGGGGATCTGAGGGGGCACTGTTATAGGGGGGACCTGAGGGGGGCACTGTTATTCGGGATCTGTGGATGGCACTGTTATGGGGGGGTGATCTGTGGATGGCACTGTTAAGGGGGGGATCTGTGGATGGCACTGTTATGGGGGGGTGATCTGTGGATGGAACTGTTATGAGGGGTGGATCTGTGGATGGCACTGCTATATATATATATATATGTCACCCACAGATCCCCCACCCCATAACAGTGCCATCCACATATCCCCCACCCCATAATAGTGGCATCCACAGATCACCCTCCCCCCCATAACAGTGCCATCCACAGCCTTTCAAAAAGCGCCAAGAAATCACCGAACCCAAACTTTTACTGAAATGTTCGGGTCCGTGTCCGGGGTCTAAAAATCCTAAAGTTTAGTATGAACCCGAACTTTACAGTTCTGGTTCGCTCAACCCTACTGAAGAGGATGAGGAGATTGTGGAGCAGTGGAGCGAAGGGGAGTCTCCGGGAACACTCTATTACAGGGAACACGGGCAGGTGGTGATTGAGGTGCCCTTGATGGTGCTTGGGTTTCTGAGTGCTTGTGCAGCTGGGCCCCTGACTTAGGTATTGTCGTGACGCCAGCACCTTGATGGTGCAAAATGATGAGAGAGGTAGTAGTATGGAGTTAGAAGAATGATGCAGGTTTAAATCCAACGGCAAACTTTACTATAACCAGGTTCTTGATAACAGTTTACATCCAGCAATAAAGCAGTCTCTGATACACATGCAAGTTGGATGTGATGAATCCCAGTAACAGGCTGTGCTGGTAGTAACGTGTCAGGATAGGGTAGTTAGTTATGTACTCACTGATATTCAGCTATTTGCCTTGCTTCAGTCTCAGTTGAGGTAGTTCAAGTCTTATAGAGTACAACCTTATAGAGGGTCAGCTTACCAGCAGGCCCTCACCGACAATCTTTTACAGGGTCAGCTCACCTGCAGACCCTCCTATATAATGTTTTACAGGGTCAGCTCACCTGCAAGCCCTCACATATAATGTTTTGCAGGGTCAGCTCACCTGCAAGCCCTCACATATAATGTTTTGCAGGGTCAGCTCACCTGCAGGCCCTTGCCTACAACCTTATAGAGGGTCAGCTTACCAGCAGACCCTCACCGACAATCTTTTACAGGGTAAGCTCACATGCAGGCCCTTGCATTTAATGTTTTACAGGGTCAGCTCAACTGCAGGCCCTCAACTACAATCTTTTACAGGGTCAGCTCACCTGCAGACCCTCGCATATAATGTTTTATAGGGTCAGCTGACCTGCAGGCCCTTGTCTACAACCTTTTAGAGGGTCAGCTCACCAGCAGGCCCTCACCTACAACCTTTTACAGGGTCAGCTCACCTGCAGGCCCTTGCATTTAATGTTTTACAGGGTCAGCTCACCTGCAGGCCCTCGCATATAATGTTTTATAGGGTCAGCTGACCTGCAGGCCCTTGTCTACAACCTTTTAGAGGGTCAGCTCACCAGCAGGCCCTCACCTACAACCTTTTACAGGGTCAGCCCACCAGCAGGCCCTCACCTACAATCTTTTACAGGGTCAGCTCACCTGCAGGCCCTTGCATTTAATGTTTTACAGGGTCAGCTCACCTGCAGGCCCTCGCATATAATGTTTTACAGGGTCAGCTCACCTGCAGGCCCACAACTACAATCTTTTACAGGGTCAGCTCACCTGCAGGCCATCGCATATAATGTTTTACAAGGTCAGCTCACCTGTAAGCCCTCGCATATAATGTTTTACAGGGTCAGCTCATCTGCAGGCCTTCGCATATAATATTTTACAGGGTCAGCTCACCTGAAGGCCCTCACCTAGAACCTTTTAGAGGGTTAGCTCACCAGCAGGCCCTCAACCATAATTTTTTCGATGGTCAGCTCAGCAGCAGACCCTCACCCCTAATGTTTTAGAGGGTCAGCTCAGCAGCAGGCCCTCGCCCCTAATGTTTTAGATGGTCAGTTCAGCAGTCCCTTGCTCCAAATGTTTTTGAGGGTCACCAGCAGGACATCAATTATAGGGATGAGCGAACCCGGACTGTATAGTTCGGGTTCGTACCGAATTTTGGGGTGTCCGTGACACGGACCCGAACCCGGACATTTTCGTAAAAGTCTGGGTTCGGGTTCGGTGTTCGTTGCTTTCTTGGCACTTTTGTGACGCTTTCTTGGTGCTTTTTGAAAGGCTGCGAAGCAGCCAATCAAGAAGCGTCATACTACTTGCCCCAAGAGGCCATCACAGCCATGCCTACTATTGGCATGGCTGTGATTGGCCAGAGCACCATGTGACCCAGCCTCTATTTAAGCTGGAGTCACATAGCGCCGCCCGTCACACTGCTCTGATTAGCGTAGGGAGAGGTTGCGGCTGCGACAGTAGGGCGAGATTAGGCTGATTAACTCCTCCAAAGGACTTGATTATTGATCGATCTGCAGCTGTGGGTCATTGAGCTGCTGATACTCAATTGCTCACTGTTTTTAGGCTGCCCAGACCGTTTGTCAGTCACTTTTTTCTGGGGTGATCGGCGGCCATTTTGTGTCTTGTGGTGCGCCAGCACAAGCTGCGACCAAGTGCATTTAACCCTCAATGGTGTGGTTGTTTTTTGGCTAAAGCCTACTTCAGGGTGAAGCTGTCACACCAAGTGCATTTAACCAGCAATAGCCTGTTTATTTTTTGGCCATATACTACATCAGGGGCAAGCTGCGCCCGTCACCAAGTGCATTTAACCCTCAATGGTGTGGTTGTTTTTTGGCTAAAGCCTACATCAGGGTGACGCTGTCACACCAAGTGCATTTAACCAGCAATAGTCTGTTTATTTTTTGGCCATATACTACATCAGGGGCAAGCTGCGCCTGTCACCAAGTGCATTTAACCCTCAATGGTGTGGTTGTTTTTTGGCTAAAGCCTACATCAGGGTGAAGCTGTCACACCAAGTGCATTTAACCAGCAATAGTCTGTTTATTTTTTGGCCATATACTACATCAGGGGCAAGCTGCGCCTGTCACCAAGTGCATTTAACCCTCAATGGTGTGGTTGTTTTTTGGCTAAAGCCTACATCAGGGTGAAGCTGTCACACCAAGTGCATTTAACCAGCAATAGTCTGTTTATTTTTTGGCCATATACTACATCAGGGGCAAGCTGCGCCCGTCACCAAGTGCATTTAACCCTCAGTAGTGTGGTTGGTCAAGCTGTCACACCAAGTGCATTTAACCAGCAATAGTCTGTTCATTTTTTGGCCATATACTACATCAGGGGCAAGCTGCGCCCGTCACCAAGTGCATTTAACCCTCAGTAGTGTGGTTGGTCAAGCTGTCACACCAAGTGCATTTAACCAGCAATAGTGTGGTTATTTTTTGGCCATATCCCAGTCTAATTCTGTCAGTAAATCTATATCTGTCACCCAGCGCCTAAATACTAGGCCTCAAATTTATATCCCGCTAAATCTGTCGTTACTGCTGTACTGTTGTGGCTGGGCAAGTTATTTAGTGTCCGTCAAAGCACATTTTTTGTTCTGGGTTGAAATACAATTCCCAATTTAGCAATTGCCTAATTTAGTGGTTTCTGCTGTATCAGAGCTATTTGAAATCTATCCCTAAAAGGGTATATAATATTCAAGGTGCACATAGGGTCATTCAGAATAACTTCACACACACGCTACTGTGCATTTCCAAGTCTAATTCCGTCAGTAAATCTATACCTGTCACCCAGCGCCTAAATACTAGGCCTCAAATTTATATCCAGCTAAATCTGTCGTTAGTGCTGTAGCTGGGCGAGTTATTTAGTGTCCGTTCAAGCACATTTCTTGTTCTGGGTTGAAATACAATTCCCAATTTAGCAATTTAAAAATTTAGTGGTTTCTGCTGTATCAGAGCTATTTGAAATCTATCCCTAAAAGGGTAGATCATATTAAAGGTGCACGTAGGGTCATTCAGAATAACTTCACACACCCGCTACTGTGCATTTCCAAGTCTAATTCTGTCACTAAACCCATACCTGTCACCCAGCGCCTAAATACTAGGCCTCAAATTTATATCCAGCTAAATTTGAATACAATACATTGGGCCAAATAATATTTTTGTTGTTGTGGTGAACGATAACAATGAGGAAAACATCTAGTAAGGGACGCGGACGTGGACATGGTCGTGGTGGTGTTAGTGGACCCTCTGGTGCTGGGAGAGGACGTGGCCGTTCTGCCACATCCACACGTCCTAGTGTACCAACTACCTCAGGTCCCAGTAGCCACCAGAATTTACAGCGATATATGGTGGGGCCCAATGCCGTTCTAAGGATGGTAAGGCCTGAGCAGGTACAGGCATTAGTCAATTGGGTGGCCGACAGTGGATCCAGCACGTTCACATTATCTCCCACCCAGTCTTCTGCAGAAAGCGCACAGATGGCGCCTGAAAACCAACCCCATCAGTCTGTCACATCACCCCCATGCATACCAGGGAAACTGTCTCAGCCTCAAGTTATGCAGCAGTCTCTTATGCTGTTTGAAGACTCCGCTGGCAGGGTTTCCCAAGGGCATCCACCTAGCCCTTCCCCAGCGGTGAAAGACATAGAATGCACGACCACTTATGTTTCCTGATGATGAGGACATGGGAATACCACGAAACACGGTGCCAACTGCTGCGTCTTTCTGCAGTGTGCAGACTGAACAGGAGGTCAGGGATCAAGACTGGGTGGAAGACGATGCAGGGGACGATGAGGTCCTAGACCCCACATGGAATGAAGGTCGTGCCACTGACTTTCACAGTTCGGAGGAAGAGGCAGTGGTGAGACCGAGCCAACAGCGTAGCAAAAGACGGATCAGTGGGCAAAAGCAGAACACCCGCCGCCAAGAGACTCTGCCTGTTACTGACCGCCGCCATCTTGGACCGAGCACCCCAAAGGCAGCTTCAAGGAGTTCCCTGGCATGGCACTTCTTCAAACAATGTGCTGACGACAAGACCCGAGTGGTTTGCACGCTGTGCCATCAGAGCCTGAAGCGAGGCATTAACGTTCTGAACCTTAGCACAACCTGCATGACCAGGCACCTGCATGCAAAGCATGAACTGCAGTGGAGTAAACACCTTAAAACCAAGGAAGTCACTCAGGCTCCCCCTGCTACCTCTTCTGCTGCTGCCGCCTCGGCCTCTTCCTCCGCCTCTGGAGGAACGTTGGCACCTGCCGCCCAGCAAACAGGGGATGTACCACCAACACTACCACCACCTCCGTCACCAAGCGTCTCAACCATGTCACACGGCAGCATTCAGCTCTCCATCTCACAAACATTTGAGAGAAAGCGTAAATTCCCACCTAGCCACCCTCGATCCCTGGCCCTGAATGCCATCATTTCTAAACTACTGGCCTATGAAATGCTGTCATTTAGGCTGGTGGACACAGACAGCTTCAAACAGCTCATGTCGCTTGCTGTCCCACAGTATGTTGTTCCCAGCCGCCACTACTTCTCCAAGAGAGCCGTGCCTTCCCTGCACAACAAAGTATCCAATAAAATCAAGTGTGCACTGCGCAACGCCATCTGTGGCAAGGTCCACCTGACCACAGATACGTGGACCAGTAAGCACGGCCAGGGACGCTATATCTCCCTAACTGCACACTGGGTAAATGTAGTGGCAGCTGGGCCCCAGGCGGAGAGCTGTTTGGCGCACGTCCTTCCGCCGCCAAGGATCGCAGGGCAACATTCTTTGCCTCCTGTTGCCACCTCCTCCTACTCAGCTTCCTCCTCCTCTTCTTCCACCTGCTCATCCAGTCAGCCACACACCTTCACCACCAACTTCAGCACAGCCCGGGGTAAACGTCAGCAGGCCATTCTGAAACTCATATGTTTGGGGGACAGGCCCCACACCACGCAGGAGTTGTGGCGGGGTATAGAACAACAGACCGACGAGTGGTTGCTGCCGGTGAGCCTCAAGCCCGGCCTGGTGGTGTGCGATAATGGGCGAAATCTCGTTGCAGCTCTGGGACTAGCCGGTTTGACGCACATCCCTTGCTTGGCGCATGTGCTGAATTTGGTGGTGCAGAAGTTCATTCACAACTACCCCGACATGTCAGAGCTGCTGCATAAAGTGCGGGCCGTCTGTGCGCGCTTCCGGCGTTCACATCCTGCCGCTGCTCGCCTGTCTGCGCTACAGCGTAACTTCGGCCTTCCCGCTCACCGCCTCATATGCGACGTGCCCACCAGGTGGAACTCCACATTGCACATGCTGGACAGACTGTGCGAGCAGCAGCAGGCCATAGTGGAGTTTCAGCTGCAGCACGCACGGGTCAGTCGCACTACGGAACAGCACCACTTCAGCACCAATGACTGGGCCTCCATGCGAGACCTGTGTGCCCTGTTGCGCTGTTTCGAGTACTCCACCAACATGGCCAGTGGCGATGACGCCGTTATCAGCGTTACAATACCACTTCTATGTCTCCTTGAGAAAACACTTAGGGCGATGATGGAAGAGGAGGTGGCCCAGGAGGAGGAGGAGGAGGAGGAGGAGGAGGAGGAAGAGGGGTCATTTTTAGCACTTTCAGGCCAGTCTCTTCGAAGTGACTCAGAGGGAGGTTTATTTCAACAGCAGAGGCCAGGTACAAATGTGGCCAGCCAGGGCCCACTACTGGAGGACGAGGAGGACGAGGATGAGGAGGAGATGGAGGAGGATGAGGATGAAGCATGGTCACAGCGGGGTGGCACCCAACGCAGCTCGGGCCCATCATTGGTGCGTGGCTGGGGGGAAAGGCAGGACGATGACGATACGCCTCCCACAGAGGACAGCTTGACATTACCCCTGGGCAGCCTGGCACACATGAGCGACTACATGCTGCAGTGCCTGCGCAACGACAGCAGAGTTGCCCACATTTTAACGTGTGCGGACTACTGGGTTGCCACCCTGCTGGATCCACGGTACAAAGACAATGTGCCCACCTTACTTCCTGCACTGGAGCGTGATAAGAAGATGCGCGAGTACAAGCGCACGTTGGTAGACGTGCTACTGAGAGCATTCCCAAATGTCACAGGGGAACAAGTGGAAGCCCAAGGCCAAGGCAGAGGAGGAGCAAGAGGTCGCCAAGGCAGCTGTGTCACGGCCAGCTCCTCTGAGGGCAGGGTTAGCAGAGATGTGGAAAACTTTTGTCAACACGCCACAGCTAACTGCACCACCACCTGATACGCAACGTGTTAGCAGGAGGCAACATTTCACTAACATGGTGGAATAGTACGTGTGCACACCCCTCCACGTACTGACTGATGGTTCGGCCCCATTCAACTTCTGGGTCTCTAAATTGTCTACGTGGCCAGAGCTAGCCTTTTATGCCTTGGAGGTGCTGGCCTGCCCGACGGCCAGCGTTTTGTCTGAACGTGTATTCAGCACGGCAGGGGGCGTCATTACAGACAAACGCAGCCGCCTGTCTACAGCCAATGTGGACAAGCTGACGTTCATAAAAATGAACCAGGCATGGATCCCACAGGACCTGTCCATCCCTTGTGCAGATTAGACATTAACTACCTCCCCTTAACCATATATTATTGGACTCCAGGGCACTTCCTCATTCAATCCTATTTTTATTTTCATTTTGCCATTATATTGCGAGGCTACCCAAAGTTGAATAAACCTCTCCTCTGTCTGGGTGCCGGGGCCTAAATATATGCCAATGGACTGTTCCAATGTTGGGTGACGTGAAGCCTGATTCTCTGCTATGACATGCAGACTAATTCTCTGCCGACATGAAGCCAGATTGTCTGTTACGGGACCTCTCTCCTCTGCCTGGGTGCCAGGGCCTAAATTTATGACAATGGACTGTTACAGTGGTGGGTGACGTGAAGCCTGATTCTCTGCTATGACATGCAGACTGATTCTCTGCTGACATGAAGCCAGATTCTCTGTTAAGGGACCTCTCTCCTCTGCCTGGGTGCTGGGCTTAAATATATGACAATGGACTGTTGCAGTGGTGGCTGACGTGAAGCCTGATTCTCTGCTATGATATGAAGACTGATTCTTTGCTGACATGAAGCCAGATTGTCTGTTACGGGACCTCTCTCCTCTGCCTGGGTGCTGGGCCTAAATTTATGAAAATGGACTGTTACAGTGGTGGGTGACGTGAAGCCTGATTCTCTGCTATGACATGAAGACTGATTCTCTGGTGACATGAAGCCAGATTCTGTGTTACGGAACCTCTCTCCTCTGCCTGGGTGCTGGGCCTAAATTTATGACAATGGACTGTTACAGTGGTGGGTGACGTGAAGCCTGATTCTCTGCTATGACATGCAGACTGATTCTCTGCTGACATGAAGCCAGATTCTCTGTTAAGGGACCTCTCTCCTCTGCCTGGGTGCTGGGCCTAAATATATGACAATGGACTGTTGCAGTGGTGGCTGATGTGAAGCCTGATTCTCTGCTATGATATGAAGACTGATTCTCTGCTGACATGAAGCCAGATTGTCTGTTACGGGACCTCTCTCCTCTGCCTGGGTGCTGGGCCTAAATTTATGAAAATGGACTGTTACAGTGGTGGGTGACGTGAAGCCTGATTCTCTGCTATGACATGCAGACTGATTCTCTGCTGACATGAAGCCAGATTGTCTGTTACGGGACCTCTCTCCTCTGCCTGGGTGCCAGGGCCTAAATTTATGACAATGGACTGTTACAGTGGTGGGTGACGTGAAGCCTGATTCTCTGCTATGACATGCAGACTGATTCTCTGCTGACATGAAGCCAGATTCTCTGTTAAGGGACCTCTCTCCTCTGCCTGGGTGCTGGGCTTAAATATATGACAATGGACTGTTGCAGTGGTGGCTGACGTGAAGCCTGATTCTCTGCTATGATATGAAGACTGATTCTTTGCTGACATGAAGCCAGATTGTCTGTTACGGGACCTCTCTCCTCTGCCTGGGTGCTGGGCCTAAATTTATGAAAATGGACTGTTACAGTGGTGGGTGACGTGAAGCCTGATTCTCTGCTATGACATGAAGACTGATTCTCTGGTGACATGAAGCCAGATTCTGTGTTACGGAACCTCTGTCCTCTGCCTGGGTGCTGGGCCTAAATTTATGACAATGGACTGTTACAGTGGTGGGTGACGTGAAGCCTGATTCTCTGCTATGACATGCAGACTGATTCTCTGCTGACATGAAGCCAGATTCTCTGTTAAGGGACCTCTCTCCTCTGCCTGGGTGCTGGGCCTAAATATATGACAATGGACTGTTGCAGTGGTGGCTGATGTGAAGCCTGATTCTCTGCTATGATATGAAGACTGATTCTCTGCTGACATGAAGCCAGATTGTCTGTTACGGGACCTCTCTCCTCTGCCTGGGTGCTGGGCCTAAATTTATGACAATGGACTGTTACAGTGGTGGGTGACGTGAAGCCTGATTCTCTGCTATGACATGAAGACTGATTCTCTGCTGACATGAAGCCAGATTCTGTGTTACGGAACCTCTCTCCTCTGCCTGTGTGCTGGGCCTAAATTTATGAAAATGGACTGTTCCAGTGGTGGGTGACGTGAAGCCTGATTCTCTGCTATGGGACCTCTCTCCAATTGATTTTGGTTAATTTTTATTTATTTAATTTTTATTTTTATTCATTTCCCTATCCACATTTGTTTGCAGGGGATTTACCTACATGTTGCTGCCTTTTGAAGCCCTCTAGCCCTTTCCTGGGCTGTTTTACAGCCTTTTTAGTGCCGAAAAGTTCGGGTCCCCATTGACTTCAATGGGGTTCGGGTTCGAGATGAAGTTCGGATCGGGTTCGGATCCCGTACCCGAACATTTTCGGGAAGTTCGGCCGAACTTCTCGAACCCGAACATCCAGGTGTCCGCTCAACTCTAATCAATTATAATTTTTAAAGGGTGTGTATGATGTCCTCATTTATGTGTAACAAAGAGTGTATTGTACTGCCAATTCCTTGTAATTTTTGGCAGCCCTTTCACTTAGTGCATAGGCTTTATGAGTGTAGGAGTCCCACTACCTGAACAATTGTACCACAATGTGAATGAGGCCCTCCTTTATGTGATATACAGGTTGTATTGGATTGCCTTTTGCTTGTAATTTTTGGCAGCACTTGCACTTTATATGCAAGTAAATATACAGGAATGATTGTATCATAACAATTTTTTTGCTAAAATCTCTTTTATCTTCGGTTTTGGGCGTATTATTGTCAGTCTGTAAAAGTGGCATACTACTCAGAGAACATCGTTCCCAGCTGAGACTTGGGAGCCCAAGATGCATCCAGACATTCTTCCCATGCTGTTCCCAAACCATTTCAGTGGTGTTTCCATCAATTTCTGACCTTTTCCTGTGAACCAGACACCCTCCCCTCTTCAGAGCAGGGGGTGCCTGGTTTAATGCTCTGGTTCTCCCATTGACTTCCATTGTGCTCTGGTGCTCTGTAGAGCACCCAAGAATCCCAAAGTGTTCTACTCAAGTACCAGAGCACCCGAGCACTTTGGTGCTCGATCAACACTACTCAACTCCCATTCGTTTAACATTGCACCACAAAGTTATGGATGACTGTAACATGGCCTCCAAACTGAGGTCAGGACATCATATACACTGATGGTATCTGGTGCCAAGATCTGTTAAAGTTCTCTAAGTTGTGGCCTCCATGGATCAAACGTGTTTTTTAGCACTTCCTTCACATGCTTAATTGAAATAAGATCTGGGAAACTTAGAAGCCAAGTCATTACCTTGAACTCATGTTCCTAAAACCTTTACTGACCTTTTTTGCAACATAAAGGACAAGAAGAGTTCACTGCCGTTAATAAATGCTGCTGCGAATGATTAGGTATTTGATACATGTCAAAGTAATCTACATGAATACCAGGACCCAAGGTTTCCAGGCAGAACATTGTCCAGATCACTGCCCTGCCTTCACTGGCTTATCTTCTTTCGATTGAGCATCCTGGTGCCATACGTTTCCTAGTTAAGTGACACACACACAAACACCTGGCCATCCATATGATGGAAAAGAACAGGTGATTCATCAGATGAGGACATCTTCTTCCATTGCTCCATAGTCCTGTTCTGATGTGCATGTGCTCATTGTACAGTAGAGGTGATTTTCATTTTGAACGGCTTTCTGGTCTGCAACTATGTATTCCAATACCCAGCAATCTCTAATGCCATGACATCTTTTGATTTTGGAGGAGAGCCTGATGTGTTGGGGTAGTGAGTTCCAGAGTAGCGTAGAGACAAACAGAGAAATCTTGTAGTCGAAAGTGTGAGGAACAGATAAAAGGAAAATATATAAGGAGGTCCTGTGAGGATCTGAGATTGCGTATGGGGAGGTATCGAGAAAGCATTTTAAGTATTTGTAAGTATTTTAAACTGAATTGGCTGGGCAATGGAGAGCCAGTGAAGTGATTGGCAGAGGGGGCGAGGCAGATGAGAAACGAGGGGAGAGATTTGGATTAACCTGGCAGCAGAGTTGAGAATAGTAACATAGTAACATACAGTCAGGTCCATAAATATTGGGACATCGACACAATTCTAACATTTTTGGATCTATACACCACCACAATGGATTTGAAATTAAACGAACAAGATGTGCTTTAACTGCAGACTGTCAGCTTTAATTTGAGGGTATTTACATCCAAATCAGGTGAACTGTATAGGAATTAAAACAGTTTGCATATGTGCCTCCCACCTGTTAAGGAACCAAAAGTAATGGGACAGAATAATAATCATAAATCAAACTTTCACTTTTTAATACTTGGTTACAAATCATTTGCAGTCAATTACAGCCTGACGTCTGGAACGCATAGACATCACCAGACGCTGGGTTTCATCCCTGGTGATGCCCTGCCAGGCCTCTACTGCAACTGTCTTCAGTTCCTGCTTGTTCTTGGGGCATTTTCCCTTCAGTTTTGTCTTCAGCAAGTGAAATGCATAATCAATCGGATTCAGGCCAGGTGATTGACTCGGCCATTGCATAACATTCCACTTCTTTCCCTTAAAAAACTCTTTGGTTACTTTTGCAGTATGCTTTGGGTCATTGTCCATCTGCACTGTGAACCGCCGTCCAATGAGTTCTGAAGCATTTGGCTGAATATGAGCAGATAATATTGCCCGAAACACTTCAGAATTCATCCTGCTGCTTTTGTCAGCAGTCACATCATCAATAAACACAAGAGAACCAGTTCCATTGGCAGCCATACATGCCCACGCCATAACACTACCACCACCATGCTTCACCGATGAGGTGATCATGAGCAGTTCCTTTCCTTCTACATACTCTTCTCTTCCCATCACTCTGGTACAAGTTTACCTTGGTCTCCTCTGTCCATAGGATGTTGTTCCAGAACTGTGAAGGCTTTTTTAGATGTCGTTTGGCAAATTCTAATCTGGCCTTCCTGTTTTTAAGGGCTCACCAATTGTTTACATCTTGTGGTGAACCCTCTGTATTCACTCTGGTGAAGTCTTCTCTTGATTGTTGACTTTGACACACATACACCTACCTCCTGGAGAGTGTTCTTGATCTGGCCAACTGTTGTGAAGGGTGTTTTCTTCACCAGGGAAATAATTCTTCGGTCATCCACCACAGTTGTTTTCCGCGGTCTTACGGGTCTTGTGCTGTTGCTGAGCTCACTGGTGAGTTCCTTCTTTTTAAGAATGTTCCAAACTGTTGTTTTGGCCACGCCTAATGTTTTTGCTATCTCTCTGATGGGTTTGTTTTGTTTTTTTCAGCCTAATGATGGATTGCTTCACTGATAGTGACAGCTCTTTGGATCTCATCTTGAGAGTTGACAGCAACAGATTCCAAATGCAAGTAGCACACTTGAAATGAACTATGGACCTTTTATCTGCTCATTGTAATTGGGATAATGAGGGAATAACACACACCTGGCCATGGAACAGCTGAGAAGCCAATTGTCCCATTAATTTTGGTTCCTTAACAAGTGGGAGGCACATATGCAAACTGTTATAATTCCTACACCGTTCACCTGATTTGGATGTAAATGCCCTCAAATTAAAAATGTCTGCAGTTAAAGCACATCTTGTTCGTTTCATTTCAAATCCATTGTGGTGGTGTATAGAGCCAAAAATGTTACAATTGTGTCGCTGTCCCAATATTTATGGACCTGACTGTAGTTTATATGTCACGGCTGAGGATGGGGAAAACCCTCAGCCGTGCGATGCCAGAAGATGTTACGCGCTGCTTGACCAGGACGACAGTATTAGGGAGCAGGTCACCTCCTATCGCGTCCCTAAACTGACCCTGACTCCTAATCATATGAGTCAACCCTGAAGGTGGGAGGACTCATACACCGTATGCCTAGGGGTCCCTACTAGCCCTCA